>NC_140585.1:598042040-598757681 GCF_964204655.1 Triturus cristatus | reverse complement strand
CCCTTGCGCTCTTTATTTCTCCATGTCACTCTTTCGCCCACTCTCTCTTTCTCTGTCTCTCTTTCTCTCTCTCCTAGTCTTTCTCTTGGTTTTCCTCTCTCTATATGTCGCTCTATCTCTCCCCTCTCTCTCAGTGTTTCGCACTCTCTCTCTTTCTCTCATTCTCTTTCTCTTTGTTTCCGTCTCTCTCTCTTTGTCACTCGTCCTCCCTCTCAGTATTTCGCCCTTTCTCTCTATCTGTCTCTCACCATCTATATTTCACTCTTTCTATCTGTATCTCTCTTCCCACTCTCTCTCTCTCGCTCATATCATCACCTCTAGATCTCTCCACACCTTCTTGCGCAGCCTCACCCTTCCCATACCTTCCCTTATCTTGACTCCTCCCTCTGCCCTCTTTCTCCACCTTCTATTCCACTCTCACTCTCCTCCCCACAGTCTACCATCCACCCAATTCTCCTAACTTTTTCCGTACTACACCCCCACTCCCACCGCCTGCCCTTACCCCGGGCTGGAAGAATGCGAGGAGCCGGTGCAACATGAACCACCTGCAGCCCACCCTCTCTCTGCATCTCCTCAGTGGTTCCCTCCATCCCTCCCTCCCCGCCTCCTCTTCGCAACATCTCACACTCTCTCCTAGCTCTCCTATTGCTGGCACACTCTCTTTTCTGGGCTGGCCCCGCCCCTCATTTCAGGTCACCCCCATACCTCGCTCCATCCCCATTTGTTCAGCTTTCTGCCCCATCTCTCTTTCATAAATGACTCTCGTCTCCACTCCTCCAGCACTTCTTCACCTGTCTTCCTTTCCTCTGACATTCTCTTCTCACTCGGTTCCCTCTCCCCCTTCTCATCTCTTATCTTGCTTTCTTTCTCTTCCTATTCTTCTCCCTCTTACTCTTTTTCACTCTTCCTCCTTGTTTTCAAACTTGTCTACCCCTTCTCTAGCGCCAGTGTCCCTTGACTTCCACAGTGGCCCCTCCTCCTCTGGATCTTCGCTCCACCCCCCCCTCTGCCCCACCTGGGTGCTGGACTGCAGGAGTCCGCTCCCATCACCCGCCCGGTGGTCCCAAATCTTCAACAGTCTTCCCTCTCCTCCTCTGCTCGTGTCTCCCCCCAGTACCCGCCCAGCTCTCACCGGTAGTCCATTCTTTCTCCCACCGCCACCAGCCCATCAACCCTCTCTTTATACGGCTGGAATAGTCTGAGCAACGATGAGATGTATAAAAATATGAATGACAAAACCATGAAAACACCATTAATAATAACTTTTCACAAGAATATTAATAACAATTACAATAACATTAACAGCAACATTTATTATTATTATTATTAACAAAGATGGCAGCAACTGATACCCTCCAGTGTCCCTCTCCACTGAAGAACTGTAAACCCCCCACCAGTAAAGGCTGGGGTGGGGGGGTGCTTTCTGAGTATCTAGCGCACACGTACATTAATAGAAACTGTTACCATCAGAGGAAGAATAGAATGGCTGTCATTAGGATTGACGTGTCTTGTTTATCCACTTCTAATGTACACACATATATATATATATATATATATATATATATATATATATATATATATATATATATATAAAATCTACTGGCGGTCACCAGTAGATAGTTATAGTTAGGACCTAGTTTACATAGGAAAAGCGTTTTTTGTTTTCCCAATAACTTTGGCGCCGGTTGACGAATCTTCGCGAAATTTTCAAAACTTATGGCCCGCTCCGGTCAGCTCCTATCCTGAAAGTTTCGGGGTGATTTGCCAAGCAGGGGCCGAGAAAAAAGGGGGGTCCCAAAACGTGTTTTCCCCATGTTATTTTCCATAGGAAATTTTAGACATTGCTACAGCTCGAACTGCTGAACGGAATTACACCAAATTTGGTAAATAGGTAGCCCTTGGTTCAGACAAAGACCTTTTTGTTAAATGGTGTAAATCCATTCAGTAGTTCCTGAGGTATTCAACAAATAAAAAGTTTTGATATCTGGGCGGAGCCTAACCCTCCGAGCACAAGCTTGGCTCTAATTGGCTGCCAACACCTCAAACCAGGAAGTGTTACCAGCCATCTTGTACCTCATACAGAGGGACAAATAAGAGTGGTGGGCAGTGAATACAAGCATTGGCATCTCACCAGGAAAATGCGAAAACTTTTGTGAAGTTCTTGCGCAGGTACTTGACTTTGGGTGTCTATTGTCTCGGCTTTCCAGCGGCGCTGGGAGTGCACCCCCACCCTTTAACTTGAAGCTTCTCGGCAGCGTGGGGCTGACGGTGATAGAGTGCCACAGTCAGCTCGCTCTCTCAGGCTGCCCCGGCAGCATTTTCATAATATTATTGTAAGCGGCCATGAAAAGGGCCCGGACGCATGCTAATTGGTACGACACATAGCCCCGGGGTGGGCGGGAAGCGGTGGTGGGGTTGCTGTGGAGACGCTGTCAGTCACGGGAACCCGATCCGGGAGTCAGCGGGGCCCCTCCTCCCAGGGTTGACAGCTCCCTGGACTCGCAGCGAAGCCCAGAAACCTAAGCCGTGACCGGCGGCCAGCTGGAGGGGAGAGCAGGGAGCGCTGAGTCTCCTGAGGCTGAAGGGGGTGCTGTGGTAACGGGTAAGGGTAGGTAGCTATGTTTTCCAGCACTGCATTACCCATAGGTTTCAACCCCAACCCAGCAGAAGTGCACTGCTCACTGAGTCTTCGGAGTGATACCCTCAGCGCCTCAAACCAGAGCACAGGTGCACAGAGAGCTCATGAGAAGACCACCAAGGGCCGAGGAGCAGCGGGCACACCACAGTCGGCGCCGGGAGATGAGAACCAGATAGGCGCTAGGGGCTCTGTCCAGGAAACTTGCACCGTTAATTTCTTCAACTTTACTTCAAGTGCGAAAAGCCTTGCCATGTGGCTTATTCCTGAGCTCAAAGGTGTATGCATGTGTTTTTCAATGTATTTCCTTGCGTGCCAAGATCAGTAGATATGTATGACATCAAAACAGCACCATTACACCTTTAGTAGAAGCGAGGGTGCCGTGTTCAGCACGCACCGACCACCCGTCTACAAGCACCTTTAAACTCGTTGCATAGCATCTATGGTGTTGTCAACGCAAAACTAAAGCACCGGTGGATTGCCACTTGTATCGTTGGAACTATGGGGTGTTATAAAAACTATTTCCCTTAACTAGCCATAGCCCACAAGACATCCTCTTTGTCATCCACACAACCCCAGATATATGTCATGGTTTCATGAGCAGTGAATGTGCACGTGAGCTGTAGACTTTACCATACCAGAGGAGACGGAGTGTTGCACCTTACAGCTCACTGGCTTCTGACTTCTGCTGCCACAAGTGTGCTCCATGTCTGCTCCCATGACACATGGGTCTCAGGGCGCTGACCACTAGTGCTCGAGATAAATGCTTATTTTCCAAAATAAAGCATGCTTAAACACCGTAAAAGAGGCTGTGTGTGAGTACACGTGTGTCCCTGTTGTGCTCATGTCATTAGAATGCATTTGTCTTATCGCATTTTTGAACGAAGTTTGTGCACTGCTTGAATCTCATATTCTGTGCTGTTGGTAGGAGTTTCTGTCTTGCATTATAAGACAAACTTTGTATTTCTGTGTCATTATGATAATTCAACACAAAAAGATGACGGAATGTTGAACATTGTCAAACATTCACCCCCAGTCACATATCTGGGTTTAATCCATTGTTATTTTGCTCACCGTGCCATTCCAGTTTGGACCCAGCCATATGCAAATCAGTCTTGACCTTGCGCCCAATGGCAACAGCCCATCCCGAACTGCCAGGCCAAGTCCTCACTGGAAACAAGCATCCTAGGACCGGTTTCGGGCTTTCAGCCCTCATCAGCCAGGATAGCTTGACTCCAGTGGCGTAGTGAGCACGGGACCCTCGGGTATTCATCTGAAAATGTGCTCCTTTCGTTGCTGCGCTAATGTGATTTTGCATATTAAGCTTATTATCCAAAGTTATTCCTAATGATTTTACAGAGTCTATAATTCGGGGTTGGCCGTCAAGTGCAGTTAGGTGCTTCATCCACTCGCGGACGATGGTTGTTTGGCTGAGGGGGGGGCGATTAGGAGGAATTCTGTTTTGAGGGTGTTTAGCTTTAAGTGGTTTTTGGCGAGCCATGTCTGTGTTTTCTGTAGCATTGAGTTAAGGGACTTGATGTCTTCAAGTGAGTGGACCTTAATGTAGAGTTGTGTGTCGTCTGCGCACATGTGATATTAGACATTTGAGGAGTTGAGAAGCTCGGTGAGTGGTTCCATAAACGAATTGAAAAGTGTTGGAGAGAGGGAAGAACCCTGGGGTACTCCTAAAGTGACAGGGGTGGGCTTGGATAAAGATTGGATGATCTTGATTCTTTGTGTTCTGTTTTGGAGGAAGGAAGTGAAGCAATTTAGAACTGTACCAGATAGTCCCATTCAATGTTTCATAGTTTCTAGTAGGTTTTCGTGTTTGACGATATCAAAGGCTGAAAATAGGTCGAGCAGGATTAGCAAACAAGCTTTGTTTTCGTCCAATATTTGTAAATGCGTCATCTATAATGTGGATCATGGCTGATTCGGTACTGTGCCCTGTCCGAAAACCAAATTGGAATTGATCGAGCAAGTTGAAATGGTCTATGACTATGTGGATGTTAAGCTGCTTGTGAACACATTTTTCTAATAGTTTGGCCAGGGTAGGGATGTTGGATATTGGGCGATAGTTATTCAAGTCAGACAGGTCCGCCGAAGGTTTCTTCAGGATGGGGGAAACCTGTCCAGTTTTGAGGATATCTGGGATGGCTCCTTGGAGAAGGGAAGTGTTTATGATCCTAGTCCATAGAGGCACTAACATTGGGATGATGTCTTTTAGGTGGGTTGCTGGGAGAGGGTCAATAAAGTGATTGGTGGGATTCAGAGTTGTGAGTGTTTTTAGGATATTTTCTTCGCTGTAGAGGTTGAAGGTGACCCAGGAGGCATTGTTTTTGAGGTCATTCTTTGCGGGATAAGTAAGCAAGGTTGTCAGCGAGGTCAATGAGGTGGGCATGTGTGGGTCGGTATGGGATAATGGATCATTAAGAAGCTCAATCTTTATGTTTATCTTTGCCTGGCAATGTGTCGCTAGTTGCATTGGTTCGCTGTATATATACCAGTTTGCAATTGTATCTGTTTCTTGGGTTTATTGATTTTTTTTCCCTCACAGATCCCTAAGTTTACCTTGTTAGTTCCCCCTATTTCCCTTTTGCTTTGCCTCCTTTTATTTATGGGTCTTGCCTTTGTGTTTGTTCTGTTATCCTCTTTAGTGTGTTTCCCCATAACGCCAAATGCCCACACTATAGCAAACAGTAGAAATACAGTTCATTTATAAATCCCAAAAATATGGCCCAACGGTTTAGCTAATCTAAAAACACTGCCTTGCGACTGTATAAATCTAACCCTTCTAGAGTGCAACAGGTGGATCCAGCGACCAGGACAATAAAAAATGACACCAAGCTAAGAGAAAGCAGACACCTTCTGAAGAATGGGAATATTAATATTGTATACCAAAGATTTAGTATTCCTTGAAGATCTTAGAGGATTTTTTTAAATATACATGGAACCAAAACTTAAATCCCAGTTCAGACTCTGTCCATTATTCTTAGCCGTTCCATCAAAGTATAAGGTGCATGATTGTTGAAAACTAAAATGAAAGCCTAGTAACACAAAGGTTAATGGATTATGTTTGCTAAATGAGCTGAAAACGATAGCGCAGTTCAGAAAACGTTCCCTAAGATTACTTTAGACAAATATGTAAAGAATGATATTCTGAATACTCTGACTGCCCCAGCTGTAAAACGTAGCATGTGATAATCACCCAATACAATGCTTCATGAGAATTACATAAATTATTTTTACTTAACAAATCCACTTGAGCCGCTCATGATAAGCTTAAGCTCAAGTGTGCCATACTTATACGTATCCCACCAGAATGAGTTTAAATCAGGTTTTACGTTGATGGTGCCCAGGAGAGTAACAAGGGAATTATAATAGCCACCCCCCTTTGAAATTAACCTCTGATGACACCAAGCAAATGAGGCTAACCCTCCATTGAAGAGCTATCTTGTTTCTCCATCCAGACATCTATCGATTCATTCTTTCACCCTTCCATCCACTTGCGGTAAACCACTATTTCACTTTTACATTATGACATCTATTAATTATTTCATCCATCATTCAATCGATCCGTTTTTAATCCACTCTGCCATCCATCCATCCGCTTGTCTGTCCATCCATCCATCTACTCTGCCATCCACCCTCCCACTCGGCCAACCATCCTTCCATCTATCCACCCTGCTATCCATTCATTCATCCTCTCATCCAGCCATCCACAAAATCCATCCATCCATCCCCTCTGCCATCCATCCACTTTGCCATCCATCATTGCATCCATCCATCCACTCTGCCATCCATCCTCTCTCACTCCTTCTAACCATTCTGACATCCACCCATCATACATTCATCCACTCTGCCATCCCCATTCATCCATCCACTCTGCTGTCCATCCATTTGACTTTTTACCCACTCATCCATCTCTTTACTCTGCCATCCTTTCACCCGTCCATCCATATATCCATCCATCACTTTACTCAGCCATCCTTTCATTCCATTCACCTATCCATTCACTCACTTATCCATGCATCCCTTTACTCTGCCATCCTTTCACCTGTCCATCCACCTATCTAATCAACTCATCCATCTACTCACTTATTCATCCATACATCATTTCACCCTTCCTTACACTCAATATTCCTTCCATCTTTCCCTCTTTTATTTAGACATCTTTATTCTTCCTTGCTACTGCTTACTCTTCTATTGAGAATCACATAAGCTTAGTTAAATGTGTACTCAATACATATAATCAATATTTCAATAATCGTTCAGTAAGTAACCAAACAGCACACACATAAGCCAAAGCAAGAGATTCTGAAATTCAATTCGTTTTTACTCTGTTGTATGTATCAAAATATTCAGCAAAATATATACAGGACTAACGAACAGTAAGGCACATAGAACGTGAGACAATTAGTGACTGAACGTGCTTGGTTACATAGAATTGACCATGAATTCACATATAACATATATATACAATAATAGACACAATTATACAAAGAAAGTCGAAAATCAAGAGCATAATCCACAACAGGATATAATTTTCCTAATTCTAATTGTGGGATTGCGAAGACAAGTTGGACGAGCAACGTCGAAGTTTCGACCCTGGGAAGTAGTGCCGGATTATATGCATCTAGAGCGAGCGAGTCTTCATCAGGACAGAAAGTAGGGATGGCAGCCTGGTATCAAAGTATTACAAGATTTGAATTCCTGGTATCGCGTTTAAAGAGATGTCAGCCGACACCTTAATAGATCATCTATTCTTGACAGTTATTCGTTCACATGGGAAGCGGGTGGTGCCGTCATAGCGATTGCCACGTATTTGTATTCTCTGGAGAGACGTCTATGTCCGTCTGACACTCAACATCTAATGACGCGATACCAGGAATTCAAATCCTGTAATACTTTGATACCAGGCTGCCATCCCTACTTTCTGTCCTGATGAAGACCCGCTCTAGATGCATATAATCCGGCACTACTTCCCAGGGTCGAAATGTCGACGTTGCTCGTCCAACTTGTCTACGCAATCCAACAATTAGAATTAGGAAAATTATATCCTGTTGTGGATTATGCTCTTGATTTTGGACTTTCCTTGTATAATTGTGTCTATTATTGTATATATATGTTATATGTGAATTCATGGTCAATTCTATGTCACCAAGCACGTTCAGTCACTAATTGTCTCACGTTCTATGTGCCTTACTGTTGGTTAGTCCTGTATATATTTTGCTGAATATTTTGATACATACAACAGAGTAAAAACGAATTGAATTTCAGAATCTCTTGCTTTGGCTTATGTGTGTGCTGTTAGGTTACTTACTGAACGATTATTGAAATATTGATTATATGTATTGAGTACACATTTAACTAAGCTTATGTGATTCCCAACAGAACCATTATTTTTTGTTCCGTTAAAACGCCCAGGTTCTGAGGGTTACTGGGTTACCCCATTATCTTTAATGGGTACTCTTCTATTGAAGCAGTATTCATTTATAGCAGCATTTATCAGCTTTCGTCTGTTGAGTTGCAGACAGGAGAGGCCCATAAAGAACCCCTGAAGTTGCTAAAGCAGGTGGAGGAGGGTAGGGGTTCACAATACCCCTGGTTTCCAATGTAATATTAAAATCCCCAGCTAAGATTGTAAAACATCCTTACCAGACAAATAATTATTAGAGATCAGTGTCTTTTTGTTAGCTTAATTAAATTTGAATTTTAACACTCAGTAGGGATAAAGAGAGACGTTTTAAGGCACTGGCAAAGTGGGCAGATAAAGCACTCACAATTAGAAGAAAACCTGCTCACTCATCAAAGTACTCCAATTTATAAATAGTTAATCAAAATTCCACTGGTTACTGTGCTCGTGGGTATCACCCTCCGCTCATAGTTAATCCAAAGTCAAACACCATATGCACGTGTAGAAAACTAAATGCATTCTCTTAAGCACTACTTCAGGTACTGCGAGGAGTCTCCACTCTTAATCAATATTAGATAGTTCCCAATATGAAAACGAGCATATACTCATACTACTTTTTGAACATCAGTATTAGATAGTTACCAATATGAAAATGAGCATATATTCATACTACCTTTGGAATATTAGGCAACCTTTATGGACACATACCGTAGGCTGTAGGATAGTACTTGATTTAAGTGCATATTGATATGTGTTGGATGTATTTAAATTGAGGATTAGAAATAATGCTGATATTCAAGAAATAAGCATATGCTTTTGCTATAAAGCGTGGATTTTGATTATTTAATTTGTTATGTGCTACTCTAAACTTACTATTGGAAATTATTGCTGAAATGTACCACATACAAGATATTTAACAGTTTTTTTTGTCTTCTTCGGATTTAATTACACTTTCCCCATAAGGAAAGGCCTCCCCGACCTGAAATGCAGTGGCGATCGGGAGAGCACGGGGGAGCACGGAATTTAAGGAATGAAGGGGTTACCCGCCTGAAAGTTTGCCACTCTGTGGAAACAAAATACTAATAAAATGAATGATTTATGAAAATGTGAACCTTTTGGTTAAAAGAAGGGTGGAACAAAGACCCGGTCAGTGACTTGGCCAAAGAGGTCAAACTAAGGAGCTGAAACTGGAGTATACATTCCAAAGGTATTCTGAACAGGGGCCGCCAAAATACATTTGGCCTAAGGCCACAAAATCCTTAAAATGTCCCGGGGAATAAAATAATAATTACAACATTTTCGGGGCGTACCATTTCCACATTTTTAAAGATTAATGCGAGAGTCTAGATATTGTGTAAATAAAACTTTAAAGCTACAACTCGGTGTCAGTGAGGCCAGGATATTCAGACCATCCCTGGCCCTTCTAGCTGGAGATGGAGGAGATGGAATTGTAAAAGTGGAGTGGCCATCTGAATAAACCGTATCAGTGACATGAAATAAAATCATGTAATTAGTCTTAATAAAGCTTATCAACTCATTGTTCACTACCTTTATGCAAATATCTGCCTTGTTCCGGAAAAAATACTTTTCGGACACCTGCAAAAGAATCCGGTGCAGTTGTTGGCGCCAAAATAGCGCCAAACGATGATAACAAATCCTGTTTTCGGTTAATCCCTCAAACATCACCAGGTGCATCCACAAATACATCGCAATGACTAGTAGTGTTCAAATAAGAAAGTCAGTCATTCATTTCCAGAGACGCCAAAGAACAGACATACTGGAAGTGACCAGCACACATCCCATAGTCTTTAGCGCGATGTGCTCAGGTCCCTTCTGCGGGGGTGTTTTGTAGAAATAACCGGGAGGCGCAACATTAATCCTGGTTCTTGATAAGCTCCCACGGTCTGCATTAGCAAAACAACCCCGACAAGCAAAACTGAGTTCTAGAATTTAATTAGAAGATAGTCGCCTGAACCTTCCGTGGGTGACGCATGGATTCTGGAAGCACCTCTCACCTTAATTGCGTCCAACGCGATTGTTCAGGAAAGCAAATGAACAGTATGGGCTGGATTCACCGGAGGGGCGGGCAGCTCTCTTGAGTCCTCATTTTGTTTGTTTTTGTCGCAAAAGAAATTGAAGCTATGTAAGATCGATATTTCACAATGCCTCCTCCCCCATGTGTACCTCCACTTCCACCAGTAAAATTGTTTTCTGTTAAGTCTGATTATCTTGAGAGACAGCAAATGGTACAGAAACTGTATTATACACCCCGGTGCATGAATCAATCACACTGCTAATAAGGTGCTCTGTTTGTACAATTTCGGTAGTGATACACTTCCAACTCCCACACCCCTCACTACCTCCCCAAGCCCCCTCCCACCAGACTGAGTGAAACAAAAAACATATTGACTAGATGGAAAGAGTGGCTCTTCTTACCAGAGCTGTTCTGCGGAGGCAGTGATAGCCGATACGGCTTTTCGTGCACCCATGTTGCTTGATGGAGGCCCAGCCCGTCCTCCTCCGGCCTCTGACGGGCCACAGACGGACCAGTCCTTGGCCGGTTCTTCGTCTGGTGACGGCCTGGGTGCGTCCTTCGTGTGTCCAACGCTGCTGGAGAGAATGTGCTTCTCTGACGCCCATGACTATGGTAGTTAAAGTTCCCCTCGCTTTCCTGCAAAAATCACCAGCAGCGACCATGTATCTCGCGCCACACGCGCGAATAGCACCTTTTACGGGCGAGCATCGCAGGTGGCGCCTCCTGCCGCCATGGAATGTGAGAGCAGAAGTTAATGTGCCCTGCTTCCAGCAAAAATCACCAGCAGCAACAATGTATCTCTTGTATATTGTTGATTTATTAATTGTTTTAAATCATGTGTGAGTTATGATGCCCAAGTGCCCAAGATTTATGTGTTGTATATTCTATTGTTTCTAACAAACAAAAATATATCTGTTTAATAATGATAATAATGGTGATGCTAATATCTAAGCCATAGTGACCACTGTTCAGAGTTTCAATTATTCGTCCCACATTAATGGGCCCGAACTCAGGGGAAGAGCTCTTTATAAGGAAAAGGGTAATTAACAGCTGTTAATACCTCACAACATATGCAAAATATGGCTTAATAAACCTTTCTCCTAATCTCCCAATGAGACAGTGTAGGAAATTAGGTTTCTGGTTGAGAGGGGTGAAACCCTATTATAGGAGCAACCACAATTTATGTCTGGGCGAAGTCACAAGCAACCCCAAAGTAACCTGTCCATAACCCTCTGATAGCATGGCACTAAACAGTCAGGCTTAATTTAGAAGCTGTGTAAAGTGTTTATACAGCATGTTAGAAATGAGATTCCTGGTTGGCTGAGGTATGCACCCAGGCCAGGCAGGAACCACCACTCTAGTCAGGCTAAGCTAGAAACACACTAAAAGATAACCTGTGCTCACTCTCTAGTTGCTTGGCACAGAGCAGTGAGGCTTATCTAAAGAGGCAATGTGTAAAGTATTCGTGCAACACGCAGACACACACACACACACTCTCTTTCACTCAATGAATACACCGCAATAAGCTTCCACACAGGTTTAGAAAACTAGAGAATATTTATCTGAGCAAAATAAGACCAAACTGTCAAAAATACAATCAGTAAAAGTTGAGATATTAATTGTTAAAGATTAAATTCAAAAATAGTGTTTAGAAGTCACTAACGGTCAAAGATTACTTGAAGTCACGAGGGTCCAGTGCAAATCCAAAGTTCAGGCCGACCGCAATGGAGGGCAGGCCGGCTATAGAACCCATGCAGGGCCCGTTGAGAAACTACCTTGGATGGATGCGTCAATCTTCTCCACGCAGTTGGGTTGCAGCAGCATCATCTAACTTCACTGAAATAAAGGCAATGCATCGTTGTCGGGCGGTGCAGGATGTGAACCGCTGTTGTCTAACAGCCTCTACGTTGAAGGCCGATGCATTGGTTTCAATCGGTGCAGCGGTGACGATGCGTCGGTTTTGTAGAAAACAGCTTCAGAACCCATTTCTGAAGCTAAGAACTTGGAAGGAGCACTTCAGTCAAGGGTAGGACTCACAGAAGGCAGAGTCAAGCAGCACCAGCAAAATTGCAGGAAGTCTTTTGTGTACCTGAGACTTTAGAAAACAGGAGGCAAGCCAGAAAGCCCTTGGATGGAAGGCAGAGTCCAGCTTTCCTTTATCAGAGTCAGGGAGCAGCAGGCAGAAGGGCAACATGCAGAAAGGCAGTCCTTCCAGAAAAGCAGTTCAGTTGAGTCATTTAAGTAGCACAACAGTCCGACTGACAGAGGTTCGATTCAATATCCAGAAGTGTCTGATTTCAGGGGGTCAAAGACCCAGTACTTATACCCAAAAGTGCCTTTGAGGTATGGGTTGACTTCAAAGCAACTGTTGAGAGTGTACAAGAATCCCTTTCATCCCAGTCCTCTCTGCCAGGCTACCTGGGGGAGGTAAATCAGTGCTTTGTGTGTGGACAGGACACTACCTATTGAAGTGAAAGTGTCAGCCCCTCTCATTCCTCCCTGCCCTGGAAGAGACCCATCAGAATGCAGGTGACTGCAGATGATCACTCAGAATGCAGATGAGCCTCACCTTCCTGTTTTGTGTTGCTGTCTAGGGGGAATGCACAAAGTGTAGCTTTCACTCAACACAGACATGTATTGGAGACAGGCTGTCAGGCACAAAGAGCAGTAAGTACAGAGAAATGTCCACTTTCTAAAAGTGCCATTTCTAAAACAGTAATGTTAAATCAAACTTCACCTGCAAGGAGGATATATCATTACCATTCCAAACACATGAAACATGAAAAAGCTACTCCTCTCTGAAAGGAATTACAGCTTAAAAGTGTATTAAGGATTTCCCAATGCTGGCCTTTGGGAGGGGTAGGCCCCACAGTAGTGAAAATAGAAATAGGCTTCTTGTCACTACCAGGGTATGCAAAACATACAAGTACATGCTCTTCCTTTTACTTACATGGCACTCTTACTTAGGGCCTGCCTTAAGGGTGACTTATATGTAATAAAAGGGGAGTTTAAGGCTTGGCAAATAGTTTTAAATGTTAAGTCGAGGTGACTGTAAACTGCACACACAGGCACTGCAGTGGCAGGGCTGTGACAGGGCTGAAAGGCTACTTCTGTGGGTGGCACAATTAGTGATGCAGTGTAGTAGTAGTATTTGAAGTACAGGCCCAGTACAACAAATAGGCCAATCAGGTATACACCAATGTCATCATGTTTAAGGGAAAATCACATGCCGAGAGTTCTTGAACACTTTTGAAGTAAAGTATTTATTAAGAAGTACAGAGAGCCATCCCAGCCAGCACAGCTCTTACACAGACCCCAACTGCTCTCTAGAGAACCCTCGAGCAGAACCATTAAACATTCTACATGACATCATGATGTTCTTATGTATCAGTCACATCACCACACCTTTAGCACTGGTCATCAGTGGTAACGTGCTCAGAGTCCTAAGGCTAACAAAAAGAATCAGTAAGAAGTAGAGGCAAAAGGGAAAAAGTCTGGGGAAAAGCCACCCTAAGGATGGCAGGTCTAACACAGCACTTCAAATGGTAATAAAGTGAAAACAAAACACATAAAAGATCTCACTTTGAGTTAGAAAAATAGAGTTAATTTTAATAATTTTTTTGACACAAAAACAACAAAAATCCAATCAGTAGAACCAGAGATATGCAAAAATATTTGTGAAAATTGTGCCTAGAAGCACACAGCGCCAACTGTGGTTATCATCAGTCACAAGTTCACGATGAAGCGAAGACTGGATACAGAGACCAAGTTAGACCTGCTGAACAAAGTACCTTAAATCCTGGTTGTGGAGCATTGCGATATCCCGTCCGAGGATCCATCGCACAGCTTCAGTTCTAATTAAGCTGCAGGGCTTCCATGTAAGGTACTGCATTGTCCTCGAGGATAGCGTAGACTAGGGTCTTGCGATGTGAAGTCTGACTTCGAGGAAACGTCGCACAGTGGCAGTTCCGAAGTGTTTAGGGATGCAAGGCAATGTCCTGCATCTTCATTTAGGATGCTGTCAACGAGGGACCTGTAATACGAAGTCTGGTGGTGAGGAAGCGTTGTGCAGCATTAGTTCTGAGGGTCTGCGATGCACGGTCTCGCATCTGGGATGCGTCTCGCAGCATATCCTATGAGGCTGAGAGGAGATGTGTCGTGCTGGATCGGTCCTTCCCACTTGACCACAGCTGGGCTAGCAGACCATCTTCAGGCCCACTTCCAAAGGTCCAGGACTGAGGTTACACCACTTAGGTGGCAAGACTCACAGCAGACATAGTCCAGGTGCTGGATTCAAGGTGGTTGGAGCTTTTCCTGTCCCTGAGACTCTGATCAGAAGGTCAGCCAGGTAGCCCTTGGAGTCACTTGTGTAGTCCTGGGTTCACGATGCAGGTCTAATCCGTCTCACTCTGGCAGCAGGGCAGGAGGCAGCAGGGTGACAGAGTAGCAAGGCAACAGAGTAGCAGTCCTTCGTGCAGCAGAGGAGCACAGCAGTCCTTCTGAGTTTTCAATAGGTCCAGAGGGATACTGAAGAGTTGGGTCTGAGAGTCCATATTTATACTTGGTCCCAGTTTTGAAGTAGGAGATAGTCCTGAAGGTTTCCACCCCCCAGAGGTGTTTGGAATTACCTACATCCCTGCTCTGGCCCTACTTGTCTGAGGGCACAAAGACTAGTGTCAAACCCTTTGTGAGTGTGCTCAAGCAGAGGCTTTGTGATGTACAAGTGTGGTAAGTGACAGCACATCCCCCTCTATCAAGTCCAAGATGGCCCATCTTTTCAACACATATTCCCCATTTGTTTCACTGTCTGGTAGCAATACCCAAAGACCAACTGCCAACTAACCCTAGTCAGTGACCCAGAAACCAAAACTTTGGGACAAAAATGGCAACTTTCTAAAAGTGGCATTTTCAGGATTGTGACTTAAAATCTGACTTTACCATTAAAGAGGGTTTTACATTCCAATTCTTTAGACACCAAACACGATATTCCTACCTGCTCCAAAGCAAAATTTATCATTTGGTAAATGTTATAAGGTAACCCAATGTAATCCTATGGGAGGACTATGCCTTGCAGTAGTGAAAAACAAATATAAGTGTTTTTTACTACGATGACATGTAAAACTTAAAAGTACACGTCTAACTTTTTAAATACACTGCACTCTGCCCTATGGGCAGTTAGGGCCTACCCTAGTGGGGAACTATGTGTATTAAAAAAAGTAACGTTTAAGCCTGGCAAACGGTTTATTTTGTCAGGTCAAAATGGCAGTTTAAACTGCACACACAGTCTGCAATGGCAGGGCTGGGCCATGGTTAAACGCTACTTAAGTGGGAGTGGCAATACGTGCTTCAGGCCCACTAGTCAAATTTAACTTAAAGGTCCTAGGTACATGTAGTACCACTTTATTAGGGACTTACAAGGAAATTAAATGAGCCAATTGGGTGCAAGCAAATTTTATCATGTTTTAGAGAGTGAGTATACACACTTTAGCACTGGTTAGCAGTGGTCAAGTGCATAGAGTCCTAAGGCCAACAATAATGAGATCAGCAAAAATGGAGGAGTAACACAAAATGTTTGGGGAAAGACCACCATAAGGCTGATAAGTCTAACATACAGAGTGTCACAGTTTGTACTGTGTCCCTGTTTCACACGCTTACTGACCTTGGAATTCCGGCAGTCAGTAGTAACTAGTGCAAGTACTTTACAGATTCTAATTGACTGGTCATATTTTGGCACTCCATAAAGTGCTAATAATGGTAATGACACTTGGATGACAAATTGTAAACATTTAAAATGTATACTTCAGAACATATACACTTTACAGACTCTGTTTCGGTCATGTAGCAGAGCTTTCTTTCACTGACAGGATTCTTACTGACCTTATTCCTCGGGTTTTACAGCTAAATATTCTGATTTAGCTATTGGTATACCACGAGAGACAATAATTATTCAGAAAGGATGATAGGAAAGCAAAAGAGTTGGTCAGGCATCAGGCGAGACAAGGCACCATATTGAAAATGCCAGTAGAGCTATAACCGGTACAGTTCCATAACAATCTCGCTATGTCACTGCTTGGTACCCAAATAAATTTAGACAGCTTGTCATGTGTCTATGAGACAAAACTGTTAAATGTAAGCCAAACTTTCACTCCAAACCACTTTTTCAAGTTCCTTTTGCCTTTTATTATTAAATGGGTTCAAAATGCCATTAAATAGGTCTGTGAAGAAATTATTAACTTTTTCCCTAGACAGTCTGACAGCTGTGACTCCTTACTTAAAGACTGTCTATCCGCTATGTATGTGTACGTTTTTCAAGCTGACTATTTTACAGAACAATGTACGTACCTGGATATGTTGTTAAATTGAATCTTCACAAATCATATAAATGTTTTGAAAGCATAGTATTTTTCGTGACACAGGCCCTCTCCCTAGGTAGAGCCTAAGCGATAACCTTTATCTTTGAAATCGTGATTTTCCTATTACAAATATATTCCACTTTCATAAGCATCAGGGGCTACACAGGTTTCTAGGTTAATCCTGAACTGTCCAGTCACCCTCTACAATGCCAGATTACAGGATAATACAAGATGTATTTAATATGTCAATAGGAAATAGGTCACATAGTGTACACTTTGCTTTCACAGCTACACTATGGATGTGGATTGTGAACATAATTATCATTCCATTCTCGCCCGGCTGCTGGCAGAAGCAAGCACAGGTATTTATTTCATTTAAATTATCACATTAATCTTTTAAGATGCATTCCCAATCAAAAGCTTAATTTTCCTGCACATAAATATTTCTTTGTTCACAATCACAGAACTATTTCCCTCCATTAGTATCAGATTTATGCATTGACTAAAACAGTCACTCAAAATTAGATCAATTGGTGTTCCTGCTTACAAACCGACTTGAGTCTATGATACCTAGCATTGTTACAATGGTTAGCATAAATACAACTCCTTGATGGATGAAAGCTCCCAGGTAATTAGGCCAACAGCATGTAAATATTACCAATAAATAATGGTGATGTTATTCCTTTGCTAACCTAGCATGGTACTACAATATCCAGATTTGAATATCATACTATTATACAGTCCTAGTAAAAATATTGATGGACAAAACCTCAACAATGATGTCATCAATGATGCCATTTAAGATGTCACCAGTTAAGTTATACATGATGTCATGGAACATGTCATGAGGGATGTAATATGTGAGGTCAAGAGCTGTGCATGGTGGGGGCACAAGGAATATAGATGGTTACATTGCATGCATTTACAACGCATGTAATTACAACGCGGTCATTACAACGACCGCGTTGTTACATTGCAGTACCATTACAACGCAAGTCGTTACACCGACTTGCTCTAGGGCGTGCGCTGGACTTAGGAATAGTATAACTTACTATTCCAACTCCAGTGTGTGCAACAGTAGGGAAGGTGTAGGAATAGTAAATCATACTATTCCTTAGTTTAAAGTGCCCCCTAGAGGACTTGCGTTGTAATGGTACTTCGATGCAATAACGCGGTTGTTGTAACAGCCGCGTTGTAATCGCATGCGTTATAACACATGCGATGTGATAGCTGTTTCCCGGGCACAAGTTATAGTTAGCTCTGCTGCCCACTAACTATATACAACTATAACTGCCTATTGATAAAAGCATTTTATGTTTTGCCAAAAACTTTGTTGCCCCTTTACAAATCATCACAACATTTTCAAAACTTTTTCTTTGGTAGGTTCAGCTGTTGTGTTGAAAGTTTTGGGGTGATCCATCAAATGGGGGCAGAGAAAAAAAGGGAAGTCCCAAAACACATTTTCCCCTAGGCATTTACCCATTGGGATTTTGAACACTACTACAGCCCGAACCGCTGAACGGATTATACTAAATTTGGCAGAAAGCTAGAGGTTGGTCCAGAAATCGTGCTTTTTGCAATCTGGTGTAAATTCGTTCAGTAGTTTTGGAGCTAATTAAGTAAAAAAAAATATATAGATATCTGGTATTTTGGATCCTTGCAGTAGACTCGCAGATCCTACTGAAATTTGATTAGCTGCCAATACTTCAACCAGGAAGTCTTGGCAGCCACCTTCAAGCCAAGTCCCACAAAACATTAAAAAAATAAAGAAAAGGGTGCTGGGTTGGAATACCCTGACCCACCAGATATGGTGGGGTGTTTCCCCAGGGACCCCGTAGGGCGTTAAAATTATTTTTTTTTTAATTCAATTTTGCTGCAAATTCATGGGTGAACTCACGGATCCGAGTAAAAAAAAAAGCAGTGCGGTCTCCTGCATGTCTGTTTTAAGAAGACCCCGGGTGGGCCAAATACGGGGGACATGAGGCCCCCATTTTATTAAAACCACCATCACCTCCCTGGGGTATTACTTTTAAGTTCTGTGGGAGCCGCACCACCCCGGGGCAATTTTTAAAATGAGTGTTGGGGAGGCCCATAAGGACTCTCCTGCAGCCCTGGAGATCGCCACCTCCATGGGGCTAATTTGAAAGAAATAAGGAGGGCCTCATGGAACCCCCATGCTCCGTAGCTGTTTATTTTGTAATGGGGGCACTTATGTACCTCCCTGGGGACACAACCTCCCTGGGGCCAGAAATACTTCTTTTAAATGGGAAGGGGTCTTTGTGGCCTCCCTCCCAGGCTGTTCTCAGCCCCAAGGACCACCACCTCCCCAAGGCAGGCCCTTGATCAAGAAAGGAGGGAGGCCACTTGGCCCTCCTCCTGGAGCCATATTTGGCCTTGGGGACCACCATCCCCCAGGGCCGCCTCATTCTTTGTCACGGGGTGTAAATAGGCTGGGCCCCAGGGTTGTGTCCCTGGGCTGATATCGACTCAGGAGAGGGGCCACGCGCCCCCGTTTCATTTTCAAAAAGATACCCCAAAAAATGGCTTGAGGCCGGGTGATGCGGTCCCCAGGACTGAAATCAACCTCAGGAGGGGGGCCGCACCACCCCCCTCCCCATTCAAATAAGATCTGTCCTCGGGGATGGTGACCCCGGGGCCAAAACTGGCCATGCGGTGCCCCTTCCCTAGTAAATAAAAAAAAAAATATATATATATAAATAAGGACCGGCAAGTCGAAGGAGGCCCCACCCCCTTAAACCACCACTCTGCAAACATGCCTACTGGCGCACTACTAGTTTGGGGTTGCAGTCCCCTTGGATGCTGAGGGTCCTTGGGTCCCAACAAGCCCTCCTGTTACCTCCAGTAAGTCCCAAACAGCGGGATTGCTGAGAGGTCTTAGGAGGCCATGCCCCCATTTTCACCACTCAGCAAAAGCGCCTCCTGGACAACTGCTGGTTGGGGGACCCCTTGGATGCTGAGGGTCCTTGAGGGCCAACAAGACCTCCTGTTACCTCCAGTAAGTCACACACAACATGATTGCTGAGAGGACTTCGGAAACCACACAACCTTTCTGCACCACTCTGCAAACACGCTGTGTGGTGCAGAAAGTTTTGGGAATGAAGCCCCCTTGGCTGCAGAGTGTCCTGAGGGCCAGCAAGCCCTCCTTTTACCTCCGGTAAGTCCCACACAGCAGAATTGAAGAGAGGTCTTTGGAGGCCACGACCCCTTTCTCCACCCCTCAGCAGACGTGCCTCCTGAAGCACTGCTGATAGGGGGTGAAGTTCTCTTGGATGTTGAGGGTTCTTGGGGGCCCAGAAGCCCTCCTGTTACCTTTAGTAAGTCCAACATAGCAGGATTCCCGAGAGCTGGTCGGTGGCCCGCCACTTTTTGCCACCACTCTGCAAAGGGAACTACTAGTTAAAAAACATAGAAATTCACTTAAAAAACAAAGGTTACAGGGATGTTATAGTTAGGAAATATAATTTGAAAAGCCTTAGACATTTGAGAACTCAGAAAATGTGTCCTAATTTTAGTTTTTTAGAGCACTAACCATCATTTTTATAATTTTGAAAGGAAATGCTTTATGTATTACAGTTTTGATTTTGACATCAGGCATGCCACACTACTAGTCGTTCTTTAGAATACTGTGGGGTGGCAGAGGTCAGGGGCATGAACTTGGACAATTGAAGTCAGGGAGGAGGATGCAGAGGCAGCATGTTGGCTACACTGGGCAGGCGGGAGGGACAGTGGCAGCACAACAGACCATGGGGGCAGGGGAAAGTGGAGAAGGTGCCACAAACCAACCATGCAGAACAGGCACAAGAGGCTGTTTCAATACAGCAGACCATTGAGAGCAGAAGGGAGAGGCAGTAGTAACCATACATGCGAACATGCCCGATTCAGGCAGGAGACTCCAGATGCTTTTAAGCCCACAGTTTGTGCCGCAAGGGAATATTATACATTTTTTCTTTCCCCGCACAGACAACACCCTTCAAAATGTGTTATCCCATAGCGTTTGACACAGGCAGGACAGCAGGCAGAAGCCTTTGTTAATGAACGTTTCATTGTCCGCCTAGTGTAATTTGAAGAAAGGACTGGTCGCTTGTATTGCATTATATATTACAATTGGAATATTTTATACATTTATTATGTTTCACTCTGTTGTATCACAATTGGTTTATGTGTGATTTCTGTGTAAGTGAACACTATACGAAAATGTTCATTAAAACAAAGTGTTGCCCGACATATGACATGAAAATATTGGCATAATCTCGTTTACAAAAAAGCTAAAAGAAAAGGGAAATAAATCACACGGAACTTGGAATTGTCGTCTAATGTCTCGTTCACTCATTCACATGTCATTAATGTTCTACCTGGACATCTTGTATGTTATATATTACTACAGTGGTCCAGTCTAGATAGCATAACAGACCCAAGCCTTTTTTGCTTGAACAGTTTAAGCCCAAAAGGGCATTACTTTAGCAATCTCCCTCCTCTTGCCCGCCATTGAAAATCTCTTTTTCAATGTAAGGCAATGGAGAAGATGTTTGTTTTCAAAATCTCCATCCTACCATGTTCAAAATGCTTGCATGTATGTTACATTGGACAACAGAGGGTAGGAGGAATGGGGTCAGGCAATGGATTTGCACAATAGAGGGCAGGAGGTAGGTGGGCAGATGCTCTAAACTGACCTTACAGGGCAGGTGCCAGGGGGTTGCAGCAGCACAATACACCACACAGGGCAAGCAGGAGGGCAGTGCAGCACAAAGGGCCATGGAAATCAATTGGGAGGGTGCAGGGTCATGCACATGGACAACAGAGAGCAGAGTGGAAAGAGACAAGGGTAGCTAACTGACCATACCGGACACACAAAAGGGGCAGTTGCAGCATAACAGACCATTAAGGGCAAGAGTGAAGGGTCAGGGGCATGCCAACAGACCAAGGAAGGTAGGAGGGAGGTGCCCACACATGGAAAACAGAGGGCAGGGTGCAAGGGGGCAGGGCAGGAACAGCAAGCTCACTATGCAGGGCATGGGTCCTGTGCACACAGTGTCACTGGAACCAAGCTGTAACCTGCTGATGAGCCCATAACTAAGGCAAAACTGGTCCTGGTTTGCTTGTGTTACAGTTCAGGGTGGACCTGGCTTGTCAGTTCTGGCTCAACTGTTTCAATCAGAGCAGGGGTAAAACTGTTGTGCATATAGCTGGGTTCAAACTGAGGTGGCATGGTGTGCAAAATAGCAATGGATTTGGATGCGGCCAGAGTGAATACTAGTGGCTGGTAATATTTTGAAGCTGGTCCTGCATTGTTTGTGTTCTGGTTCAGGAAGGTTCTGGCTTGCCAATTCAGGCTGGACTGTTCCTATTGGAGCAGGATCAAAAAGGATTTGCATATAGCTGGGTCCAAAATGAGGTTGCATAGTGTGCAAAACGATAGATTTGAATGCACCCCGAGTGATTACCAGTGGCTGGGAATAATTCAAGCATTCCATAAATCACTGTTTCGTATACTCATTGTGCCACCCTAAGTGGGACAAGCATGCCCAGACATGGGTCCTGTGCACACTGTGTCACTGTAACGAAGCTGTACCAACTGATGAGCACATATCTCAGGCAAAACCAGTCCTGGGTTGCTGGTGTTACTGTTCAGGGAGGACATGGCTTGTCAGTTCTGGCTCAGTTGTTCCAATTGGAGCAGGGTTAAAACTGATGTGCATATAGCTGGGTCCAAACTGAGGTGGCATGGTGTACGAAATACCAATGGATTTGGATGCAGCCAGAGTGATTACCAGTGGCTGGGAATATTTCAAGCATTCCTTCCATCACTTTCTTTATACTTTTTGTGTCATCCTAATTGGGATGGATATGCCCAGACGTCGGTCCTATGCACACTGTCTCACTGGAACCAAGCTGTACCTGGCTGATGAGCCCTTAAAGAGGGCGAAACCAGTCTTGGGTTGCTTCTGTTACCTTTCAGGAAGGACCTGGCTTGGCAGTTCGGGTTCGATTTTTCCAATTCGAGCAGGGTTAAGACTGATTTGCCTATAGCTGGGACAAACTGAGGTGGCATTGTGTACAAACTAACAATGGATTGGGATGCGGCCAGAGTTAATACAAGTGGCTGAGATTAATTCAAGCATTCCATCCATCAAAGTTTGTATGCTGATTGGGCAGGTGAGATGGGCCCTGGAAGCACCCCACACAATGGAAGGCAACAGGGAGACTATAATGGCATGCACACAGACAATGGAGGGAAGGCGGAAGGGGGTCTAGGCAGAAAACTGATCACACTGAGCAGATGGGAGGGGGAGTGGCAGCACAAAAAAACATGCACGGCAGGCGGGAGGGTTAGTGGCAGCTCAACAGCCATGGTGGGCAAGAGGGAGGGGGCAGAGGCAGACACAAATGACTGTGCAAGGCAGAAAGGAGTAGTAGCGGCTGGGCGCAAACAAGAGAGGGCAGGGGCTTCAGAACAGACCACTGAGAGTGGGCAGGAGGAGCAGTTGCAGCACAACAGAGCCCGGAGGGTAGGAAGGATTGGCAGCAGAATGGACGATGGAGAACAGGAAGGAGGGTATAGGGGCATGGAACTCGGACAATGGAAGGCAGGGTGGAGGGGGCAGGGACAAGAGACAGCCAACTGACCATGCTGAGCTGGCGGAAGGGGCAGTGGTAGCTCAAAACAACATTGACAGTAGACAGGAAGAGCAGTGGCATGTCCATGTGACATAGTGGGCAAAAGGGGTGCAACAGGGGCATGCACACAGAGATCGGAGGGCAGGTAGAGGAGGGTAGGTGCACCAAGCTAAGCAGGAGGGCAATAATAGTGGCATAGACTCGGGCAACAGCAGGGAGGACAAGTGGGCAGGGAAATCATGTTAACTGGCGGGCAGTACATCGGACCATGAAGGGCAGGCGAGTGGGGGCAGGTGCGTGGACTTTGGACAACAGAGGGCAGGGTGGAGGTGGGTAGGGGCAGCAAACTAACTGTGCAAGGAAGAGGGGAAGGACAGTGGCAGAAAATGGCCATGCAAGGCGTGATGAGGGGGCAGGGGTATGGACTTAGACAATGGAGGGCAAAGAGCAGGGGGACAGGGGAAGCTAGCTTGAACGAGGGTAGCGCTTTGGACAATGCCAGACCAGACCCTGTGTCCAGCTCCCCCCCAGAGCATTACGATGAACATCTTACTTTACGTTAAAAAAAAACTAGAAATTCACTGGAAAAAAAAAGGTTAAAGTGACATTATAGTTAGGAATTTTAAGAATATCTAACTTTTCACAAAAAAAACCTTAGAAATTCACAGAAAAAAACAAAGGTTACAGGCATGTTATAGTTAGGTGATAATGTCACTTAAAACCTACCATTTGAAACTATCAAAGCCACTGAAATTCACCAGCTATAGATATCTCAAGTAACTATAACAAGTATCCTAAAGTAACTACAACTTGCGCCCTTGCCATGCGCTGCTTTTACCCTTGCATATTAAATCACACATGACATATTCATTGACTACATTTAAAACATCCCTAATCACATCTGAAATACAATCATGGTTGACAATACAGTTGTCCCTTTTAATTGTGACTGAGTATGCAAAGGTGTCAAATCACCTACAAGCTCGGCCCATTTGGCCCCACCCCTTCCACGTTAGCAGTATGCAACAGTGCACACTCCGGGTGGATTGGCCATAGGGCGGAATGCAGGCCAGGCCCTGTTGCCAACCCTCTGCTGTGCAATGTCAAAGGCTGTGTGCAGTGTGGGGTTGGCAGCCTGAGGGGGAGGGGGGTTAGCCACAGAACTGGACAACCCCCAGCAGGACTCTGATGAAGGGGTTGGCTATATGTAGGGTAATTAAATATTACTTTACAATAAAAAAAACATAGAAATTCACTGAAAAAACCCAAGGGTAAAGTAACGTTATAGTTACATGAATTTGTCAGTGATAACATTAACGTTTTTTACAAAAAAACACAGAAATGCACCAGTTATAGTTAGAAAAGCGAAATATAATTTGTGCCCCTGCCATGCCCTGCTTATGACCTCACATAATATTATACAGAAAAACAATGGTATACAGGAATTGATACACAATTTATTTTTGAAAAGAGCACAAATTAATTACCCTTTCTCTAGTTAATCAATCTCACAGAAAATATATCAAAGCATTTTTAGCCATCTACATGAATCGTGACGTCTAATCAGGCGAGAAATAACAAAGCATCTATACAAAAATATATACTAAATTCCAAAGAGGAAACATGAAACCCAACACCTTGTAACATACGTTAACCCCACAAGTACAATTCACTAGTGTCCTCCCACTTATTCAGGGCGGACCACTCGGAGGTAGTCAAGACAGTAAACTGGAAATCTATCCATCAATGTAGACCCTCTCAGAATACTGTTGCGTTGTGTGCAATCAAAAGTTCATATTTGCGGCTCCTCCATCAAGAAAATGTGTCTACGCACATGCGTTTCGGCCTTAATCTTTGCTTGGCCTCCTCAGGACAGGGTTAATACATGACTGTGCCCACACTACAAAAAAATATATATTTACAATAATTACAATAAAAACCGCATAAATGGTATTGCCAAGACACTACATGCCTCCAGAGTTGGTGAGGGTGATGGTAGTAGCCCGCACAATCCCTAGAGAGTCAGGTTCTACACAAAAGAATCACCAAAAGTGCAGTAAATAGTGACAAAAAGTGCCCAAAGTTAAGGAGCAGTTCTAACAAAATACTACCTACTGGAGACATACCCGTGGTGTGTTAAGAAGTCTAAATCCCAAGGATCGGCCGAAATGAGCTAGCTTAAGGACTTAGGTGCGCAACAACGGCCAAGCTCTAATCAATCAAACCTCGTAAAGTAACAGAAGAAAGTGCACGCCTCTACTATATTCACGTGTAAAACTCACTGGTAGAAGGAGCCCATATACTTACACATCCGTGTAAGCTCATCCTGACACTTAGAAATATGAAGTGGCTTAAATCAAAAGGCCTCCGCGACAAAATCGAGGCACCTAGGAGGAAAGTGAATGAGCACCTTAACATATTAAATTATTAAAACCTCCATGGAGATAACAATCTTGCCAAACAGCTTCCCTAACACCCAACTATATTGTGCGCCAGTGCTGTACCTTAGGCCCAGAAAACGGGCTCCTGTATCACGAGCGCTCTCCTTATATCCCCGTCTGCCTTAGTCCCAAATCTAAGGAAAGAAAACATTTAATAAATCTCACGTTCTCACTCAAACAAAACTCTCCCTCCATGAGGTCTGTCGATACTGACGTCTCGCCTCCCTAGGGGATAACGGGACCGTGACTTCAACACGCGCATCCCCGTAAAGCAGGAACTTACTTTTAAAGAACAATGGTCCTGCACCAAGCTAGAACCCACCGCCAACGCCGTCCATCGTGCATGATGTCTAACAGGGTGCTGCTATCTATACACCCTACCTGAGGAAGTTTTGGTATTTGAAGACCAAATTCTACGGGAAGTAGATCTACTTAATACCAAAAAGATTACATTCAAATCTAATTTCTCCAAACAGGAACAGTTAGCACTCAAAGACCTGTCCCAGAATCCCCTTACGGTTATTAAACCAGCCGACAAGGGAGGGGGGATAGTTTTATGGGATATTGATCAATATGATGCAGAAATCATGCGACAACTGGGTAATAAGGAGCATTACCGGCTTATTACAGAGAATCCCACAGCCCGGCTAAAAGCCCAAGTATTACACCTAACTACTGAGGCGATGGATGCTGGATATCTCTGCAAGAAGGAATACGAATACCTGAATTTTACAGAGCAGAAGGTACCCAACATATACGTATTACCTAAAATACATAAGAACAGCACCCAACCTCCGGGGAGACCCATCATTGCATCGTGTGGATCCATTCTGGAGCCATTGGCTAAATACATCGATGTCTTCCTAAAACCATTTGTCCCTATGACGAAAGCTTATATTAGGGACACTATGGATTTCATTTCCAAGATAGAGTACTCAATGTTCGATGGAGCCCAGCAATTGCTGGTCTCCTTCGACATTGAGAGCCTATATACTAATATACCCCAGGACGAAGCCCTTATGGTCATGCGACTGACATTTGACCAAAGACCTAGACCTCATTCTGTGCCCACTGAGATCCTACTTTCCCTAGCCCAAATTTGTCTGAAAAATAATTTCTTCAATTTTAAAAAGGACCTATTTTTACAGATTAAAGGTGTAGGGATGGGTTGTTGTTTTGCACCAGAAATTGCCAATCTGGTAATGGACCAATTTGAAAATAGACACGTCTTCCATGCTGCGGCCCCCTTCAGGGATCATACCCTTGGATGGGTCCGCTTCATTGATGACGTGTTTATGATATGGAAGGGGTCGCAGGAACAGTTGGAACAATTTCACACATGGCTCAATGCCCGTACAACTGATTTAAAATTTACTATGGTGTCAAGCAACGAACGGATCAATTTCTTACATGTTTGGATCATTGATAAGGAAGGCAAACTGGAGGTGGATCTGTATATCAAACCCACCGACAGAAATACGCTATTGGAATATTCTTCTGGACACCCGCGCAAGCTCAAGGATAACTTGCCCTACGGGCAGTTTTTGAGGGTAAGGCGTAATTGCACTGACAAAACTGACTATTTCAGGAATGCCAATACCCTCCAGGAAAAACTCACTTCCAGAGGATACCCCAGGAAACTTGTCAGGGCAGCCCTTAAGTGGGCTTGGTACACCCCAAGACAGTCGCTACTTACCCCTAAAAGCAGAATAGAAACAGAACAATTGGTCTGTGTTTTGACATTCAATCCTAAGGCGAATAAGGTCAAACAGATCATTCTGAAAAATCTTAGATTAGTGGAACATCTAAACATTCCGAAACCATTATTTGCGTTTCGGAGAGGAAAAAATCTGAGAAATTTTCTGGTGAAAACAACCCGCCCGGCAGCCAGTCAAAGAGATGTATGTAGCATGCTAGGTTTGCCAGCACTCGTTGGACACTATCGATGCAATGGGTGCGGGGTGTGCCAGCAAACTAAAGACTCTAAGTCCGTCGAGATAAACAATATGGTACACTCCCAGTTAAGTTTCTCGAACTGTAATACCAAAAACGTAGTGTACTCAGCCACGTGCCCATGTAGGAAAACATATATTGGGCAGACGACCCAAGCAATCAAGATGAGGATCTTGCAGCACAAATCTCGGATACGCTGCGGTATCGTAGGGGCGCCTATGGTTCAACATTTTATCGATATGAACCACAGAGAAGACGAATTGTACTGGACAGTGTTAGTAGTGGCAAAAGGAGTCAACAAAATGACTCTGCAAAAGAACCTGAACCGCCTCGAGGCACGTATGATAGAACGATACCACACAGCGACCCATGGGTTGAATGACCGAGACGAGATCTGGGCCTTGATTTGAGGAAGATGACAGTACAGAACATACGAAGCTGAAGGGGGAGGTCTGATTCAGGGTTGTTTAACTATGTTAGGATTCTATGTTTCTCTTGAATTAATGCTACTACAATGTTGTAGATTATGTATGTATTTATGTAAAATATGTATAGAGTGTCCTTTTATAAGGTATGGTATTGCTAGGCCACTGTTGCCCCCCTATTGGGTGGTTTGAGCACTGGTGTTGCCCGTTCGATTAGGTTCAATCCGTTGGCACTATTTATATGTATTGGCTCTCCTTTGCCCTTTTTCGTTTCCCTCCTCTCCACCCCTGTCACCTTTACCGCCCCTACTTGATTTAGTGGGAACCGGCTGGGTTGGCCCAGTTTACACCGTTACAAGATGGCCACCTTTTTGGCCTCCGGTTGTTTAACTTTCCATCAGAATAGTCCTCTCTTTATTTTTACTCGGCTCGCCGAGCGTCGGATGTATAGATAGCAGCACCCTGTTAGACATCATGCACGACGGACGGCGTTGGCGGTGGGTTCTAGCTTGGTGCAGGACCATTGTTCTTTAAAAGTAAGTTCCTGCTTTACGGGGATGCGCGTGTTGAAGTCACGGTCCCGTTATCCCCTAGGGAGGCGAGACGTCAGTATCGACAGACCTCATGGAGGGAGAGTTTTGTTTGAGTGAGAACGTGAGATTTATTAAATGTTTTCTTTCCTTAGATTTGGGACTAAGGCAGACGGGGATATAAGGAGAGCGCTCGTGATACAGGAGCCCGTTTTCTGGGCCTAAGGTACAGCACTGGCGCACAATATAGTTGGGTGTTAGGGAAGCTGTTTGGCAAGATTGTTATCTCCATGGAGGTTTTAATAATTTAATATGTTAAGGTGCTCATTCACTTTCCTCCTAGGTGCCTCGATTTTGTCGCGGAGGCCTTTTGATTTAAGCCACTTCATATTTCTAAGTGTCAGGATGAGCTTACACGGATGTGTAAGTATATGGGCTCCTTCTACCAGTGAGTTTTACACGTGAATATAGTAGAGGCGTGCACTTTCTTCTGTTACTTTACGAGGATTGATTGATTAGAGCCCCGGCCGTTGTTGCGCACCTAAGTCCTTAAGCTAGCTCATTTCGGCCGATCCTTGGGATTTAGACTTCTTAACACACCACGGGTATGTCTCCAGTAGGTAGTATTTTGTTAGAACTGCCCCTTAACTTTGGGCACTTTTTGTCACTATTTACTGCACTTTTGGTGATTCTTTTGTGTAGAACCTGACTCTCTAGGGATTGTGCGGGCTACTACCATCACCCTCACCAACTCGGGAGGCATGTAGTGTCTTGGCAATACCATTTATGCGGTTTTTATTGTAATTATTGTAAATATATATTTTTTTGTAGTGTGGGCACAGTCATGTATTAACCCTGTCCTGAGGAGGCCAAGCAAAGATTAAGGCCGAAACGCATGTGCGTAGACACATTTTCTTGATGGAGGAGCCGCAAATATGAACTTTTGATTGCACACAACGCAACTGTATTCTGAGAGGGTCTACATTAATGGATAGATTTCCAGTTTACTGTCTTGACTACCTCCGAGTGGTCCGCCCTGAATAAGTGGGAGGACACTAGTGAATTGTACTTGTGGGGTTAACGTATGTTACAAGGTGTTGGGTTTCATGTTTCCTCTTTGGAATTTAGTATATATTTTTGTATAGATGCTTTGTTATTTCTCGCCTGATTAGACGTCATGATTCATGTAGATGGCTAAAAATGCTTTGATATATTTTCTGTGAGATTGATTAACTAGAGAAAGGGTAATTAATATGGGCTCTTTTCAAAAATAAATTGTGTATCAATTCCTGTATACCATTGTTTTTCTGTATAATATTACGTCCCATACCCAGGTATATTTAGGGTCAATTGGGTATAACCCTGTTGTTTTTTGCTATGACCTCACATAAGACATCACTCATGACATATTCTATGACATCATTTATGACATTACTGATGACATCCCAAATGACACCATTGAAGGCATATCAGGACCTTCTAGCCTATAGAAAGTATACCACCTTCTCAAACCACCACTGCTCTATGACCTGTGCCATGATGTCCAAGAAAACTATTACTGTCAGTTTACTCTCAGTTTCTCAGTTCCTGCGCAGCCCATAGATGTGCACACTTCTTCCTAACCCCTACACTGATCGGATAAAAAATATGTCCAAACAGCCCCATTGACTAACCTGCCTTTTAGAAATGGAGAGGGCCTTCTGTTTGAAGACTTATCCCTAGAGTTTGGGCTCCCAAGAGGACAATTCTTATTGCACCGAGCAGTGATTAAAATGGTTAGGAAACATTGGAGGTCCGGAGCCACTGAACTCTCTACCCACAAGTGGTCCCAGCTGCTCTGTACTACTACTGGCTAAATTAAGGCGGTTGCATGCCACTATCGAGCCCTGAGAAAAGATATTATCACCCCACTAGTAGACCTACGGGAGAAATGGGAGGGTGAATTTTGAGATCCAAATCCCAGACATGGATTGAAGAAATTCTTGAATACAATCCCACAGTGTCTAGAAATGCCAGGTTTAGTTTAATAGGTTTTTTTTGCACAGAGCTTACCTCACCCCTGCTAAACTTAATAGTTTCTATCAGACAGCTGAAGCGACAAGCCCCAAAGTAACATGGAACTGAAATATTTCATATGGTGTGGGCTTGCCCCTCCCTTTCCGGGTTGTGGGAAGAGGTGATGGACTGTGTTAATTGCCCTACTCACCTATGTCCTGCTTGCTGGGGGGATCCCCGTGCCCAACCAAATGTAAAATCACCTATAGATTGATGGACCTAGCTCTGATTCTTGTGAAATGAGAAATCACAATGCATTGGAAGGCCAACAGAGGTCCCAGAATAGCTAAATAAAGGGAAGAACTGTTTTAATGGGCAGTGTTTGAGAGTGAAGTCCTTCTTTGAGAAGTGAAAAAAGGGGCCTGATATGATTGATGGGGCGCATTCGGACTGTTTGTGTAACCTTGATTTGGATACTCAAGAGGGGTCCCCCACAACCTGAAGGCAGGTTAGTCGATGGGGCTGTTTAGACATATTCTGTACCAGAACAGTGTAGGGGTTAGGAAGATGTGCGCACATCTATGGGCTGTGCAGGAACTGAGAAACTAAGAGTAAACTGACAGTAATAGTGTTCTTGGACAGCGTGACACAGGTCATGGGGGGGTGAGTGTTGGGGAAGGGGGTATATTTTCTATGGGCGGGAAGGTCCTGATATGCAAACCATGTATACACTGCTAGCTTGCCTAGTGATTATTAACACTTTTTCTATTGGCATTTCCTCATCATCATCATCAATCCACTTTATTTGATTAATTAAATCATAAAAGTACCATGTACAATATACAAAAAAACACATTCCAATAAAAACATTTAAGCGATATATATAAAACGATAGCTTATATCTGTTTCAGAAGAACCAAGTATCTCAAGGTTTTAAAAAATTCCATAGAATATTAACTATAAAATGTATACACTGTTTATCCTAGAGCATCTTTTTTTATTGATTCATACAGCAGCAACAAGAAAACAAGCAATGTTAAAAATATCCCAGGGGTTACACAGCATTTGGAGATAAAGTAACACAGGTCTAACTTGTAAGAAGCCCTTTCAAGACAATATAGGGATTAAAAACTTCCTACGGATATCATTATAAAAATCGCAGAACATCATAAATGTAAAGTGTCTTGTGCAGAATAATTATCACATTGGCTTGGATCTGAATCCTCAGGTTTAAACCAACCCGGGAGGTCACCCAATGAGAAGTGAATCAGATTAAAACGGAACCTGGCAGGAGCCAACGATGGAAAGGCTTAGTCACAATTTTCAGGTAGGGTTCAATTAACAAAGTAGTTTTAGTCAGAAAATGAGCCCTAGCTAAAGGTTTCTGTAGCTCCTGTTCTTCCCGTTCCATCATCAACATATTCATAAAATTCATTTTGACCCACTTCACATCTTCCTTACTGATCCTTTCCGGGGTTTCAAATAATTCCTGCCGCCCTAATTTAAAAAGCGTATTCTTGATATATGACAACCACTTGATTTTGCTGGCTTTATCCAGCATAACGCAATCCCGCAGTATCTGGTGGTTCAGGGTCAGTTCCGGATTCAGCCAAATTTTGAGCCAACACAATAACGGGGCTGTGCTCAAAATGTCCGTGACATAACCCTGCCCCAATTCCTGGTGAATGGTGAAAGTTGGGGTTGATTGGGGTACAGACAGGAGGCTGCGTAGAAATTTATTTTCAGCTGTCTGCAACCCCGGCTGCTGTTTAAATCCCCATATGGATGAGCCATAGGTCACAATAGCCAAACATTTTGATCTGTATATCTTGAGAATGGCCCCTACCGGCCTCGCCCCCAGGCGCTGGGCAAACCCTAGTAGAGCTGTCGTGGATCTAGTGACTGCATTTTTTAAAATTTTATCTTTGTGGACCCATGAGCCTCTATCATCAAATAGTTCCCCTAAATAAGTAAAGGAGGTCACCCTAGTCACTTCCACCCCATTACAGTAAAAGGATTTAGCTTTTCTATTTCTTTTGCCAGTTGTCATAATGTGAGACTTCCCAGTGTTCACAACCAGGTCCAGGGACTGCATGTAGGCTCCAAAGGCATCCAATAGCCTCTGGAGACCTACCACAGTATGAGCTAAAAGTACAGCGTCATCCGCGATTGGAGAACCGGAATTAGGCAATTTCCTACACGCGGGATATCCGGGCTCGCCCCCGCTAAAGATTTGTCCAGGGCATTAATGTAGAGTGTAAAAAGCAAAGGCACCAATATACACCCTTGATGAACGCCTCTTTCTGATTTAAAAGAACTAGTACATTTGCCATCCTGGGAAATCCTAACTGATGCTAAAAGGTCCCGATGAAGGTCAGCCAAGAAATAAACTAAACACGACTCAATCCCCATTTCCAACAGAATACTCCACAGCTTCGACCTGTTAACCAGGTCGAACGCTGAGGATAAATCCATAAAAGCCAACTGCAGGGAACCTTCTGTGGCCATTGTGTATTTATTTATTAATAAGTGTAGATTAAGACACTGGTCCATGGTACTTCTACCGTGCCTAAATCCATACTGTAGGTTGGATAAAACCTTATTGTCAGTAGCCCAATCTGTAACTTTAGCTAAGACCACCTTGCCTATTATTTTTACCGCCGAGTCAATCAGTGATATGGGTCCCCTCTCTGGCCTTTTTTAAAAACTGGGATGATAATTGAATGGCACCAGGATACGGGAAACCCTTGCGTTCCAGATGCATTCAAAACATTTACTAATATTTTCACCCAGAATTTAGGGTCACATTTATATAGATCTGTAGGGACACCGTCGAGACCTGGAGCTTTATTGCTGGAGGTCTCCTTTATTGCTCTCTCGATATCCACCACGTTGAAGACAAATGGGGCTACTTCCTGCCTAGGTAATGGGCTGGAGGTGGAATGCAATATCTCGTTGGAGCCATAGATTGCCTCAAAATGGGACAACCACTGCGTCTCTGTGATATTACTTTCCTGGATATCGTTCTCCAAACCGAAGAAAAAGGGGGTAATAACGATAGCCCAAAATTTAGAGCTGTCCTTTAAAACCTCTACCGATAAAAGAGCATTCCAGTCCTCCGACTTAATCTCTGGTTTCTGCGTGTAAACTGCTGTCTTGTACTGCTTCCGTAAACTTGCTATCAATACCCTATCTCGGGGTGTGCTTTTCAAAGCTAAAACTAGGGAACGGTGAGCTCGTGAACACTTTTCATCAAACCACCTTTCTCCATGGGTTCCTCTGGGTTTGGTAGTAATGGTCAGATCCGCTGCAATCTGTCTACATAAACCATCAAAGGCAATGAGAACCACAACCTTGGGGTTTGAAGAGTTTGCGCATATTGCAAGGTTCCCTTTGGCCTTTAAACATAAGTGCTTGAAAAAGGATTTGGGCGTCACTTTAGACCACTTAAGCCTCCTCCCCTGGTCACACGTTACCATACAGTTAACTCCCTGTTTTTTTACTCCCACATCCATAATGCCACAACCATTGTCCAATACTAATATAACAGGGTTGTGGTCACTGAAAGGAGATGGCCTGGCATTATAAAATACTACTTTATCTAGCAACAGGGGAGACAGAAATATATAATCAATGATAGTGTCTCTACTCTTAGATTTAAACGTGGAGCACCGATCAGATTGATTAAAAAAAACGGGTTCGAAGAGGTCAGCCTCAGCCAAAAGAGCCCCTAGAGCCTCCCCCTGAGGTGAGTGTTCGAAATGAGGACTCACCGAATGACTATGCCCTAAATCATCATCGATAAAACAATTCAAACCACACAAGTGTATATTAAAATCGCCCATGAGTAATATATAATAGGAAGTGGATTGCTTCAACCTATATTCTTCTAAAAACAAATTCAAGAAACACAGATGTTGATTCCTAAAATCGTAATAGCTTGGGGTTATTGGGGTAACTTAGTTCTACTATCAAGCAATTAGAATAGTCTACCTCTAACCTTTTAAAAGAACCCTTTAATTTAAGGGAAAGAAGAAGCACTAAGTCACCTATAGCTCTATCTGCCAAGGCAGGACGAGCAGGTTGAAAGTAAGATTTAAACCCATCCAGCCAGAAGTTGTCCCCCGTAACCCATGTTTCCTGGAGCGCTATTATATCATATGATTTAATAAATTCCAGCCAGATCGGGTCATCTCTTTTCGATCTAAGGCCCACAATATTCCAGCTGATAATACTACAGTTAGGGGGAATTACTGCTCCTGTGTCACCAGTGCCAGAGCTATCAGGGCACGGAGCAGAAATACAATCCTTCTTCCCCACCAGTCAATCATTCCCATCCAACTGTGTTAGTGGCAAACATCTATTTGAAAGAGGTAAGCCTCCCTCATCAGGCCTGGGCAGCTGAGATACCAAATTTAAAGGTATTATTCCCCCCCACTAATTATGTCAGTGCGTAATTCAGGACTTTTACTGCAGGGAGGGCACTTCGAGGGCTGATGAAAACTTCTCGGTTCAGCCACCCTTACTCCTTCACGGACTCGTGGTGTACTTACTGGGGGGTAGAAAAAAACTAATGGTAACGCCCTAATATCGCCCCATATGGCGCGGTTGCGTCCCAAAACAGCCTGTTGACTATGTCCCGTTTGTTAAAATAGACTATAATACAATCGCCTGGTACATATTTGGAGCCATTACCCACCCAGGCCACCCGTCTAGCCATTATAATGTGGGCAGAAATCTAGGGTTGGCCAGAACAATAATGGTCACACCAATGTTTTGTCTTACGTAACAAGGCCACCATTGATTCACTATCTGGGACACTGAGCCGGGGAACCCCTACAAGGACCCCAACCAAATGGGTGGCTTCTGGTGAAAGATTAATTCTACAGCCAATATGACTTATATTTCTCTCTTGAGGGGCACAATTCTCATTGATTGTCAGAGACGAGCCATTAGATGGCAAATTGGCTAAACTCGTGTCTCCTTGGGAGGATTTCCCCCCTACTGTGCCGGGACCTGAATTGGTCGCTGTTCTAACAGCGGAATTAGATTTTACCCCCCCGGAGAGCTGTAATGATTGAATGCCTAAGTCTTTCCCTGGGAATTGGACCTGCTCTCTATAGGTGGAGTAGGTAACAGACCTGTGTTCGAAATGACTTGCGGGGTATACTTTATATCCCTCAAGAAAGAGTCCAACCTCTCACATTTTTTCTTAAGGTCCGCAACACAGGAGTTCAGGGTGTCAATAACATCTTTAGCAATACCAGTTAATATAGATTCTAACCGAGCACTAAAAATGTCCTCTATCAAATTCCGCAATGTCAATTGGATGTTTTCATCCACCTTAGACGACACCTTGGGAGTGATTTTCTTTGCGCCTTTATACCGCTTACTGGCTTTTCTATTAATACCTTTACCCTCCGCAGGCCCCCCTTTTACGTTCCTTGGAATTCCTTCCTCGTCCAAAGTAGGAGCTTCAGAAGAAACACCCCCAATCACTGCAGTCTCCTGGTTCTGGGCTTCACTCCTTGGTTTTGGGGCACTAATCAGCACCATCGGTTCCAGTGGTACAGGAATATGTTTCAGATGGTCAACTGCCACAACCCCTTTTTCTGGAATTTGACTTGTACCCAGTCCCAGCTCTTTTTCGACATTGGCTATCTCTTTATTCAAAGCTCCCACAGCCGAAGTTAAATAAGAAATTATAGATGGAGTCTTTCTGGGGATTTTAGCGTTTAAACCCCCTTGGTCTTGACTGCCCAAATATTTACGCTTACCCATGGATGAATGTTGGAGGGGTGGCCCAGAAATTGGCATTTCAACAATTACAGAAATACAGCATGATATTAACACTGAATCAGTATCCTGGTTTTCATTTAATAGCCCTTGCTATAGGACTCACAGTGTAAACAGGAGCAAACCATCTCCCACAGGAGTTGGGGTTATGGTTGCACTTTCAGGAGGTCTAGATGCCATAAGATAATAATACAAAACATACTAACTTGGAACTATAACTGTGTCCATGCATGCCCAAGTCTCGTCATAAAGTGTGTGAGCAATATCAGTTGCAGAAAAGTGAAGAGGGTCAAAGCCCTCGAGAGTGGGGGAGGAAACATTTAGGCACATCAGGTCCAGAGCAGCCCCCCTGGAACACCATTCATCCCATGACAAACCTTGCCTACAACTCCAGGGTCTGAGCACCCTTGTCCCTATCAGACTCCAGCTCATGGTCACGGGCAGGACTTGTCCCTACAGTTTGCCGCTCACTCCAGACCACCGCCAAGTCAACTGTAGTCCCAGGGAACTCACATTCATTTACCACTTCCCTCCAAAGGTGTGCAATAGGTCTGTTTTGGACACCCCTTGTTTCCTTCCTTCTGCGCCCTTACCTCTGCTAATGCCCCAAAACGTAACATCAGTCACTCAAGTTTCCACATTAGGTACCCTTCGCAATTTCCAAGCCATGGCCACTTGTCACTTGACCATGGCCATGGCCAAGTCCACGAATCTGGGCCCCACCTTCTTTGGGCCCAGCCTATGGAAGATGCCCAATAAACAGAGTGCAGGTGTGTTATCGAGTGACCTAGACAGAGTCTTATTGAGCCTCAAAATTACCTCACTCGAGAACCAAAGTCCAAAGTCAGCATCCAGTATTGTGTAGCAAGGGCAACCTCTAGACTCCCTGCTGTAAATCGTCTTAATCCTATGTGGGGGTAAGGTAAGCCCTGTGAGTATAATTGTATTTTATGTATTTAAGGTGCATGTGGCAAGACACTTTCTGTGGGTATACAAGCACCCTTCCCTATTCAGTATCTTTCATTTCCCAACCCAAGTGAGCCACCCAGCAAGCCCGAAGGGTGTCCAAAGGTTTCTTACCCAGCCCATTTAGAGCCTTATAAAACCATGAGACTAGGTGAGTTCATGTTGCCAGCATCAGAGGTAGCTGAAGGATTGCATTTATGGGTGGTTCCACTCTTTGAATTAAAAAAAAATGAAAAAAGATAAAGGCCGGGCTCCCGAGGCTGAAATCGGCCTTGGAGGTGGGCCACGTGAGCCTCCTCCCATTTTTTTTTCTTTTTTTAAAGGGTCAGGTCCCGGGGGATTGGGTCCCCGGGGCTCAGAATGGTCAAGGGAAGGGGGGCCACCCAGCCCCCCTTCCCCCCAAAAAAGGCTGGCAACTCGCTGGAGGCTCCGCCCCCTTTCTCCACTCCTCTGCAAACACACCTCCTGTTGCGCTCCTGGTTGGGGGATTAAGTCATCTTGGCTACTTAGGATACTTAGGGGCCAAAAAGACCTCCTATTATTTCAAGTAAACCCCACACCGTGGGATTGCTGAGAGGTGGCCGGAGGCCATGCCCCCTTCCTCCACCATCCTTCAAACGCGCCTCTCAGCCACTGCTAGGGGCGATGCATAGGGACTGTTAAAATTTGTTGGTGTACCCATCCGCCGTCGTGACTGTCTCCCTGTTTAAATGTGGGTGGTATGATGGATGAAACTGTCAATCCTTCTCAGTCTACATCGCTCTCAGTTGTATTAGGCTGAAAGTGGCTAACAGAGGCATTAAAGCCACAATTCTGCCAGCCCAATTGCATCTTTGCTTTTCACTGATGTATCCATGGAGGTTAACCATCCATACCAGACCTAGCGGTCTTCAAACGATTAAAGGTGATATTAGTGCACCCCTAACATACCAAATCGATCATTCATTATGAATTTGATGATGTAAGGCTTTGTTTACCTGCCACTTGATATTAATGATGAACGCCTACTTCATCAACAGAATTGCATGTATGTTTTATTGGTTTTAAACATGCCTTGTCCCCATTTTAAAAGGTAAGAGTGTTTTTTACCCAGAATAACATGGTCACACAACTTCAATTACAATTATGGTTCCCTCTTCTTAAAGTTCACTCGTTATTATTATTTTTTTTTAAATGCTTGTTATTTAACATACTTTATTGTAGCCTTTGTTTGCTTAAAAATTATTGGCAATAGCCTTTAGACCAATGTGCTTTTTCTTTAAACATGGCTCAATATCCTTTTTTTGTACAATTAAATTAATTGGCAATTTATGGCTCCATCAATATGACAGAAGTACACCCCAAACAAAAAATGTTTAGTAGTGTTTGCGCTATAATACATCCTTTTCACATCAGTGTAGGACACCTTGACTTACATGTGTGGTTAATTGTACTAAATATTTGAATAGAACATTCCAGTCATATAGGTTTCCTGATCTTTCCATACCATACTTCTTTTTTTTTAAAGGTTTTATATAACGCTGGCTAGACCAGGGGGTATCAGAGCGCTTTACATGAGTATGAAGATAGTAGAGGCATAAGACAATTGTTCAATAGCATAGAATTCTGACAGGTTAAAAAAAAAAGAACAACTTGAATTGAAACAGATCAAGTTAACAGATAGGCAAAAAAAGAGCTATCTACATATTTAACATGGATATAGGCGGTCACATTTTTTACTGTAATATGAGATGGAGGAAGCATAAAGGACTACAGGTGGTAAGTAGTTAGGCGTGAATAGGGGTTGGGAAACAGAAAGAGTAAGGGAGTAATTATGGATGGAGAGAGGGGATGGGAAAGAATGGGTGATGGAGCGGCGGGGAACAAGTGGGTAAGGGAGCGAATAGAGCCAGTGGAATATAGAAGGAAGGAGGGAGAGGTGGGAGACAGTAGGAAAGTAGAGGGGGACCCGAATGGTAGAAGTGGGGTTGAGGGTCCGAGGCAAGGGTTATGGACCCCAATATTTGTTGAGAAGGTGCAGTGTTAGGTCTTTTTTAAAGCTGACGTAGGAAGGATTACATCGCAGGTCTTTGCGGAGGGCATTCCAGGTGTTTGAGGCATTTCCAGAGAAGGAGTGAGATTGTGTGGTTTTCTTTTTTAACAGAGGTGGGACGAGGAGGAGAGCGTTGGTGCTTCTCATCAGTCGTGAGCAGCCCGCCTTGTTGAGTTTATTTGAGCGGTACAGCTGGGTATTTTGGTGAAGGTCTTTATGCGTAATGCATCCCGTTTTGTAGGAGGATCTGCCTTCAACGGGAAGCCATTTAAGGGTTTTAAGGGCAGGGGAGATGTGGTCAAAATGTTTGCAGTCGGTGATGAGCCTGGCCGCTATGTTGAGTACAGATTTGAGTGGTGCTAGGTGGACCTTGGGGATTCCGGTGAGGATAGCATTGCCGTAGTCAATTCTCAACCGGATCAGTGATTGGACAACCAATTTAAAGTCATCAGCTGGAATAAAGGGTTTAATTTTCTTGAGATGACGGAGAGTAAAGAGTGCTCCTTTAGCCGAATGTTTAATGTGGACATTGAGAGTTAGGCTATTGTCAATGGTGATACCAAGAGATTTTACTGAGTTGGATAAGGAGAGCGAGCAGTTGAGGGCATTGAGGTCAGAGGGGATGGGGAGAGGGTTGTTTTTCAGAGAGAAGAGAATTATTTCAGTTTTTTAAGGCTTGAGTTTAAGATGATTGGAGTGAAATCAGGATTGGATCTTAGTTAGGGTGTTATTGAGGTGCAGGACATCTGAGTGGGATTTAATTTTATAGTAAAGTTGGGTGTCATCGGCAGAGAGGTGGTAGCTGATTTCAGCTTGTTTTAGAATGAGGGTGAGTGGTTCCATGAACAGGTTGAAGAGAGAGGGAGAGAGAATAGATCCCTGGGCGACACCTAGGGAAACAGGTGCGGGGTTTGATAGGTAGTCGTAGATTTTAATTTGTTGTGTTTAGTGTTGGAGGTAGGAGGCAAACCATTTAAGGACAGTACCACTGAGGCCAAAGCAATCTTTAAGCGCATTAAGAAGGTTGGCGTGGTTAACTGTATAGGACGCAGCGGAGAGATCAAGGAGGATAAATAGGCAGGTCTCGCAATTATCAAGTGAGTGGTGGATGTCATCAACTATGTTTAGCATGGCAGTTTCCGTACTGCAGCCTTTTCCGAAGCTGGATTGCAAGGAGCCCAGAAGGGTTGAAAGTGTCGATGTGTTTGTCCAATTGGAGAAGGGCACATTTTTCTAGGGCTTTGGAAAGAAAAGGGAGGTTAGAGATAGGGCGGAGGTAGTTAAGGTCATTAGGGTCGGCACTGGGATTTTTAATAGTGGGAGTGATTTGTCCAAGTTGGAGTGAGATAGGGACACACCCCGTGGCAAGGGAGGAGTTGATGATTGTATTCCAGAATGGGGTAATGATGTGCTTTAGATCTTGGACAAGGTTAGAAGGGAGGTGGTCTTTAGTGTGAGAAGGCAGTTTTAGTTTAGCAATGATGTTAAAAACTTCTAGCTCATTAACAGGGTGGAAATTGTGCCAGGAGGCATTGTTTTTTAGCTTTGAGTTAAAGTGGTTGATTACAAGTGGTGTAGTAACGGGTAAGTGCGAGGAGGAGTCAGGGTGTAGAGTTAATAAGGAATGAGCTTTTGAAGTAGCATCAGTAGAAAGTTGGGAGTTGGGAGGGATATGAGTTAACAGGAAGGATTGATCTATTTTGGCGATTTTTTCCGAGAAGAAATTAGCAATTTCTTCACATCTAGCAGCAGAGGCAGTCTGCTTGGGGGGGCAGGGGATGTTTGGTTACGAACAATGTTGAACAGTTCTCTGGGTCTATTTTTGGCACGATCAAGTTGTGTACGGAAGAAGAATGCCTTTTCATTGCAAATGTCTTTCTTGTAAGTAGATCTAGCTGATCTGAGGAGTGCGAGATGTGAGGGAGAGGGGTGCTGTCTCCATGCTCTTTCCGTCAGTCTTGGCGAGCGTCTTTCATTGTTGAGGTCTGAGTTGTGCCACCATTTGGATGGGTCTATTTCTTTCACTTTTTAGTTTAGGTGGGGCAATTTGGTCTAAGACATCAATGACAGTGTTATTGTAGTGTTCGGTCAGCTTGTTTGCATTTTGGTTGAGGGGAGTGAGAAGAAGTTGATCTTGGAGTTTAGATTCCAGTTCATCAGGGGGGATAAGATTTACATTTCTGGTCAATTTTGTGGGTTTTATTTTTTAGTGGGGGGGGTGGGACCGTGGTAGTGATGGTGAATAGTATGAGGTGGTAGTCAGACCAGTCAATGGGGATGATGTTGGAAAGGAAAGCCAAGTCATTGTTGGTAATGATGGTGTCAAAAAAGTGCCCCTTTGGTGTGAGTTGGGGAATGGTACAGTGGTTTGATGTCACTAATCTCAAGAAGATTAGTGAGGAGGTTGATTGTGGGATCCTCGGAATCGTTCCAGTGGAGGTTAAAATCTCCAAGGAAGAGAAGTTTTGAGTTGGATAGTGAGGATTGTGTCAGGAGGTTGGATAGTTCCTCAGCCAAGGGAAGAGGATCTCCAGGAGGGTGGTACATATTATGTAGTCGAATTGGGTAAGAACCCTGTACCTTTAGTTCGGCTCCAAGGTATTCAAAGGTAGAGTGGTCTGGGCTTTTAACAAGGGAGAGCTGAAGTTCATTTTTGCAGATTATAGCTAAACCACCCCCTTTTCTGTCGGGTCTGTCTTTTCTGATGATAGAGCAACCGGGGGGGGGGGGGGAGAGTAGGTTGAGTATGCTGATTGAGTGGTCATTGAGCCAGGTTTCCGTGAGGAAGGCGCTGTCAATAGTTTCACTTAGGATGGTTTCAGAAATTTCAGTTGAGTATCGGACAGCTGATCAACAGTTCACAAGCATGCAGGCGAGGGGTTTAGAGTTGTCTTTGGGGGGCAGGAGTGGATGGTGGTGAGTTGAGGTGGGGGTCAGGGGGAGACTGGAGAGGAGGGGATTCTGCTAGTCCTCAGAATAACGGAGATGTTGGAGTGGGGGAGGGGAGGATCACTAATTGAAGAATTAGGAAGGTAAGAGTTTCATAGGTCAAAAAGGTCGGAAGGGGAGAGATAGCTCATAGTGCAGAGAGGCCTTTGAGTACGGCAGCAGAGAAATGTAGTTCTCCAATGTTTGTATTTAGTGGTGTTTTGTAAGCCAGAGTCAGGGGAATTTGAATGACTGAGGAGGGTCATGTAGCTGAGGGAGTTGAAATCCTCTCTAAGTTGTGTGAATTTGGTCATTAAGGTAGAGAGATTATGTTCTATGTTGAGTAGTGTCTGGGTAATTAGGATGGGGGAACACAGTTGGAGAGGGGAAGGGGATATGGAATGTTCTGTGTTTACTCCAGAGGGAGGTCTGTTGTGCGGCGGGCATGTGAGGCCAGGAGGGGGGTATGAGGAGTGCTCCGTCTGTCGGACAAGGGGAGGAATGTGGTGGGGGACGGGAGATTCATGGCATCAGGAGAAGTGGTTTGAGACGATAAGAGGGCGTGTGGAGTGTGGAGAGAACCACATCGAGGTTTGGGGGTGGAGTGTATTTCAGAGAGGGAGATAATGAGTTAAGAGAGGTAGATGTTGGGGCCGGGGGGAGTACAGTAGGGGGTCCCAGGAGGGGGGCGGGAGGTAGGAGAGGGGTTATAGGTAGCATTAGGGGTTGTAGGGGATTGGTCATTAGAGAGCGTGTGAATTTGGGAAACGGGGTGTGTAGTTGAGATGTCAGGGGGAGGGAGGGTAGTTAGAGAGAGTGAGTATTTGGATGTCGGGGTTTGGAAGACAGCATTAGAAGTTGAGATGTCTGGGAGGGGAGATTGGGGTCAGAGGGGAGGGGGAGAACAAGAGGGCGTCATGTGGCTCCGTGGCTGGAGATTTAGGAATAGTTTTGTATAGTTGGTGAGACAGGGTGCTGAAATGGTGTTCAAAGATGGTGAAGTGGTATTCGGAAGCTTGTATGAGGATGTTACCCGTTTTATGAGGATGTTACCCGTTACATTAACATATGTTGAAATTCAGCATACAGCAAATTGTTATGCAAAAATGCTTTTACCTTTTAGGTTGTCTCCTTAGCATGCCTTTAAATCAACTTTTTATTTTTATCTCTTCGTGTTTGTTCTTTGGCATGCTATGAGAATTCATTTTTATTTAGTGAGCATAGACTAACCTATAATGTTAAATATTTTTCAAAATTGCATATTTTGGACCTAGCACTCAAACCTTAATACCGTTTTCATTGTGCATGTGAAAAGGATAATTCAAACCATGTGGTTATAAACAACACTTACATTTATTATTTCACAAAATTATAAATAAAAATGAAACATAAGGCTTTTTCTTATCTGGAAAATACAGTTTTTCAATGCATAACATTATTTAAATAGTATATGCATATTTTGTTTTCCAGTGCATCGTGCCGCCAATAAACTATTGTACGCATGCTCCACCTAATAAAGGGGCTTGTCACATACCTCAAGCTGTTGTAGATCAGGCACCTCAAAGAATTATGTCAGGGGCTCAAAGAATTATAGAGGGGGTCATTTTTTGAAAGGTTTGTTGGTATGAGTGGATGTGTGTGAGGGAGCTGTAAGGACCTATTGGGTGGGTGAAGTGCTGAAACTTTTCAGACACTCACACCCAGTCACAGATCTCGGTTGAATCCATCATCGTTCTGTAGATCACTTCACCACCTCAGTTTAGACCCAGCTATATGTGACAGGGGGTGAGTGTCTGAAAAGTTTCAGCGCTCCATCCATCATCTCCTTGTATTTGCTTTGTTCACCCTAAGTTGGCAGGGTATGCCCAGACATGGGTCCCTTGCTCATTTTGCCAATGGATTCAAGCTAACCTGGCTGAAGAGGGGTATTACCCTGAAAAAGGTCCCAGGATGCTTGTTTCCAGTCCAGGGAAGACATGGCTTGGCAGTTCGGGTTGGAATTTTCCCATGAGGCACAGGGCCAAGACTGATTTGCATATAGCTGTGTCTGAAGTGGGGTGGCGAAGTGAGCTAAAGAACGATGATGGATTCAACCCAGATCTGTGACTGGGGGTGAGTGTCTGAAAAGTTTCAGCGCTCCGTCCGTCATCTCTTTGTGTTTGCTTTGTTCGCCCTAAGTTGGCAGGGTATGCCCAGATGTGGGTCTCTTGCTTGGCCAAGACTGATTTGCATATAGCTGTGTCTTAACTGGGGTGGCAAAATGAGCTAAAGAATGATGATGGATTCAACCCAGAACGTTAATTAGCACTTCTTAAGCATCACACGTCATGCCTTTTAACACACTATGGGGTATATTCACAAGAACGTGTGCTAAACATCAACAATGAATGTTAACGCAACTTTATACATTGCAGCCTTTCGCGGTAAAATAACCCCGTGTCAACGTGGAATTCACAACAAGGTGGTACCATGCGATAGTCTGCCGGAACCTCAGACAATGTCCGCGACACAACCAGCTCGATGGAGATAAAAATACAAACCACAACACCAAAAAACCTGCGATGGGCCAAAGCATGAAAAAAAACTGTGATAACCAGCGCAAGGGCAGCAATACACATGCGTAATGGTGGGAAAAAGCACAAGAACAGCATAAGGAAAATGCCACGAAAAAAACCATCAACAGCGGAGTACCACGGATGCACCCTGACCGAGTGCAGAGGACAACATGTACACCACAACATCCAAGCACCGTGGGAGAACAGAACCGACAGGCACACCGCATGAAAGAGACCAGTGGCAGACAAATCAGAGCCGCAGGAGCAACTCGCCCACCGTGCAGCAGAAGTGCACCTCGACATTGACAACATCCCGGTACAGACAGCACGCCCTCTACAACAGAACACAGGACACTGCAGGTTTCGCAAATGTGCACACCATAGCAAATCACATCTGAAACCGCAGGAATATGTAACATGACAATGTACAAGTACAACCTGTAACCTGCAAATATGTTTCAATCCCACAAGCAGCACTATTGGACATCCTCAATTGGCCCATGATTGCCATGGACGGCCACAATGTGACGTGCTCATTAGAAGTAAGTGTCAATGATGGAGTTCCTATGGGCCATTCCTGCTGCAGCTGCAGTGGGATGTGGGCCACCTGCCCCATCCTCACCATCGTCGTCCGGTACCTCTAGAACTGGGATCCATGGGACATTGCCGTCCAGGCACCTGAAACATTACTTCAACACGCGAAATGTGCATTCAACGATGCACCTAAGGCGTAGGTGGACTGCATTGTACTGCCTCTGGGCGGGTATGTCCGGGTCTCGGAGGGGTGTCATCATCCAAGGGCACAGTGCATATCCTTGATCACCTGTGACAGTGCAGGGAGAAAAAAGTCAATACTTGGTTTGGCAGGATGTGATGGCAGGCGCACTAATACAGTGACGCCTGTGCTGGCTGTGTGTGGGGTGAGTGTAAGCCAGCCCTCAGGGAGTAGCTGGTGCTGGCAACAACTCCAACAGTCATCAGGCACTCAGAAATGCAATGTCAGTACAACATGGGGGAATGACTCGAGTCGCACAGGGCTAGTGGCCCCAGATGCACAGCGGCCGACACGGGTCCACCGCCACGGGACGCTGACCTGCAGGAGACTGGGGTAGGGTCATGAGGGCATAGCAGGGTCTCGTATGTGTCATATGTGCCTTCCATGGAGTATCACGGGGGAGAATGGGGGGCCTAACCCCAGGGCATGATGCAGAGGCAACATGGCGCATACGAATGCCACAGACCTAGGCCCGACACCAAGTCTGTACCTGCCCGTTGCTGAAGAAAACCCTCATGCCACAGGCTCAGATACCAACGATGTTCTGCCGGCAGATGACGGACACTCATGGCGCACATGGTTAGTGGCATCACGTGTCGAAGGCCTGCTTAATGGAATTATGCCACACTGATCGAAGGGAGTCTGGTGCTGTGGCCACTGCCATGGACTTGGGGTCACTGCCATTCAGGACTCAGGACACTGTTCCACATGTGGGACCTACTGGTCCGAAGAGGACGCCGGTGGAGCATGTCAATAAGTAAGGAGTGATGTGGGCCAGCGTCGGGGGGGGGCAGCGATGGACTGCAGAGGCTGCTGAGCTCGCGTGACTGGGGCCTGGAGCTTGCAGTGGCACGTGTTGGGCCCTCTTCGACATGACGGTGTCAGCAGCTGAGCAGTGCGGCCTTGGTGTGCTGGGGCAGGCAGGCCTGGTCTGTGTATCAGCGTCCTGGGGTGCAGCAGGCGCACAGGGTTGCAGGCCCCGCTGCTCACGGCGTCGACCTCGTTGCAGGCCGTGCGGCGCCGCACTTTCAGTGACGTTGGCCTTCCCAGGAGTGGGCCAAGCCCTGCGCAACAGAGTTTGTCACCACACCCCGGCGCAGCCCTGGCGTACTCAGGGCCAACCCACTATGCTCACGCACACAGGGGACGACGCAGCTTGCGACACTTTCTCTATCTGTTCCGTGGCCTGGGGTGACATTGCTGCTTCCTCTGCTCACTACTCTCCAGTCACCGGCAGTTGTGGTCTGCATGGACATGTCTGTGGTTTGCATAGCCATGTCTGTCCTGCACATCCAACCCTCACTTCTCGTTGTGTATATTCCCATTCACGGGTCACATGCTTCCTCGCACATGGCTGCATTCCACATCTCCACACGTTCAGCTGTTGTGTGGCTGTGGTGCCATGTAATGTCTGTATTAGGTGCAGGGGTAGCCCAGGATGACCATGGAGTGGTGTTGTCGTGTCTGGTAGGTGGTCGTGTAGTTTGACATGTTGTATGTGGATTGGTCACATGTGCATTCCCTGTGCATTGTGTGTTGGTGGCTTTGGGGTGTGTGATGTGTTGATTTGGCACTTACCAACGAGCAGTCCCGTTCCATATGTGACATCCTGGAAGCACTGGTTGATGATGGACTGTTGGAAGATGAAGGAATCATCCACACTACCTGGGTAGTTGGCGACGACATTGGTGAAGAGTCCCCGGTGATCAACTATTGCCTGGACATTGATGGCATGCTGATGCTTTCTGTTGCGTTAGTGGTGTGCAGTATCCACAGGGTGCACAAGTGGGACATGTGTGCAGTCGATTTCCCCCAACACGGCCAGGAATCTGGCTATGGCGTAGAAGCCTTGCTTGTTCCTGCGCAGTGTTGGGGAAGTGAAGGTACTGGTGTATGAAGCTGAGGATGGCATCCAGGACAGGTGAGATGAACTTTGTTAGGGCTGGCTGTGAGACCCCTCCGACTCTGGCAGTTGTTGGTTGGAAGGTACCAGAGGCCAACAGGTGCAGCACAGCCAGAAGCTTGGTCTGCAGAGGGATGTTGGTTCTCCGCTGTGTTGGGACCATCAGCCTGTGGGCGATGTTGGTCAGGATGCGGAGCATGGTTGCCCTTTTGAGCCTGTAGTGGGCAATGACTTCTGCGGGAGTTAGGTCAGTGAGAGTGGTGTGTTTTCGGTAGGTCCGCTGTCTTACTGTGCGCTGCCTCTGTGGTGGTCCGAGGAGGTGGTTCCGGGTCCAGGGGGTGGTGGAGGTCCTGGGGGTGGTGGCGGTGGGTGTTGTGGACCTGTTGGGGCTCCTAGCTGCATGATGAGTAGCTCCATGGCATTGTTTGTTCTTCGACTGTGGCTGTGTGCGGGGTTCCATTGCCTACTGCAGGGAGTCGTCCGTCTTTACACCTGCTTGAGGCAGGTGTTAAATACCTGCGGCTAACGCGGCTTATCGTGTGGTTTTGACTCGCATCATGGATCTGGCAGTTCGTTGTGAAAGTGGAGTTGTGGTTTTTTTGTGTGTTTTTGCATGGGAACGCCTACTCTGCATCTCATTAGTGTTAGTTGGTGGTGTCCACCGTGGTGTTAAATTTTGGGGCAGTTATCGCGTGAATACTGGCGATGTCTGCAGTTTGCACCGGATTGTGAATGGGGTGTTAACTCTATCTCCACTTTTGGTGCGTTAATGTGGGGATAAATTGGAGATGGGTCCTTGTGAATATGGCCCTCTGCGCACAATTAACAGTGCAAGCCATTCACCACACATTCTGCTCTCCATATTATTACATTTTCATTTATTTACGTTTTGTTAAGATTAATTTCATGCATTTTGCAAAGCGGTTTACCTTCATGTGATGTATAGGTGCACATTAGTATACTATCTACTTAACATTAGTATGTGTTACGGGGGGTATTCAATATAAGCGGGTTTCTTTTGTTTTAATCCCTGCTCCATCAGCACCATCCTAATAATTTTAGGTGGTGTGTGTGGTGTGTTCTAAGGTGATTTTACCCTGTGATAAATCCTTCTGCTGGGATATCATGAATCATTTTGAGAGAAAACTATTTTCTCATGCTTTTTCCATAGAGGTTTGGAAGGTGCCCCAGAAGCTAAAATGAGAGCATATTTTCTGTAAATTCACATCATCTTTATCAGTCATGTGAGAATAAAGTCTGACATTCTCTTTAAAACATATACATCCAATAAGGGCAGAGACTGACAGTTGATTCCTTTGTGTTCTACTGCACCTTCTCAGAGTGTTCTAAAGAACAACTAGAGCGCTAACAGTCCTACTTATGACAAAAGTATGGCACACCTGAAGCCATCTTGATTGGAATAAATTGGTAACACTTAAAACATTTAATTTAAACAGGAACAAAATGAGGGGGTTCATTTTGCCATAGAAATTACGATTAAAAATTAGGGCACATTTTGAGTAACTTCTCAACTCCTCTTCTATTTCATTTAAAAATTCTGACATGCAGACTGAAACATGCACTTTCAATACCAGCAGCAGACTTCCAGTTAACTCCCTGGTGTGCAGTAGCTTTATTACAGTGATCTAAGGAGCAACTAGAGTGCTAACATTCTGAATTTATAGTAAATGATGATGGAATCAAAGTAAAAAACTGAAAGCATTTCCTACTGAGGAGATTGCAGTAAATGAAGAAATTAGGAAAGTTCATAACAAATAAGTCTCCCAACATAGCCACCAGAGAAAAAAGAGCCCAAATGTAGCACAAATATCACCCAGATGTAGCCCACTTATAGCTCAATGACAGAAGTGTGCAAAACACCTTTTTTTGTGCAGTTTTTCTATAGTGCAGACTGGTCAGGTATTGTAGAGTTGCATCTTACTTGGACCCCTTATTGCATATTTTGCACAAAGTACTTGAGATTGATCTTGCGAAACATTGAACTTTACTATTCTGTTATTCTGTTAAACTGAGGTTGCTCTGAGCCGGGCTTTGTAACACCCGTTTTTACCTACTGGTTTTAATTAATTCTCATTGTATTGTATTAAGAAAAAAGATTTACTGTTTTTATGTACACTTTTATGATCTATGTTTCTAAATCAGATCGAATCAAGTTCATTGAATTAAATTGAAGTCTCCCAAGATGGCCACCAGAGAAAAAGGGGTCCAAATGTAGCACAAATATCACCCAAATGTCAACCACATATAGCCCAATGACAGAAATGTGGAAAACCCTTTTTATTTTTTGTTTTTTTTAGCAGTTTTATATAGTACAGACTGGTCAGGTATTAGAGTGCTTTACATGAGCATTGGTTACATGACACAAGGACAAATTTATTTTGGTTGTAGGCATGGGGAGATTAAGTGATTTGACCAGAATCACAGAATGTCAAGCTGGAGCAGAAACTCCAACCTTGATCCCCAGTTGCAAAGTCTCCAGCTCTGAAAGTAACACCACATCCTCTCCCCTAAGTGCAACATTTAATCAAATGGTCAACTGGATAAAAAACATAAAGATAACAAATAATTTCAAAGTGCTTTGTTGCTATATGAGGACTCAGAAAATATGTTCTCATTTAAATTTTTTAGAGCACTAACTATAATTTGGATGCAAATAAGACCCTCTCATTTCTATAATTTCTAAAGGCAATGATTTAGGTATTACAGTTTTGATTACATCAAGGTGACGTCAGACGTGCCACACTTTTGTAATAAATATAGAATGTTAGCAATCTAGTTGTTCATTAGGATACTGTTGAGAGGCAGAGGTCAGAGGCACGGACTCAAAAAATTGAAGGCAGGTAGAAGGATGCAGATGCAACAATTTGACCACACTGGGCAGGCAGGAAGGGCAGTGGCAGCACAACAGACTATGGAGGGCAATGGAAAGGGGGGCAAGGAAAACAAACCAACAATGCAGGACAGGCAAGAGAGGCTGTGGCAATATAATAGACCATTGTGGGCAGAAGGAAGAGGCAATGGTAGTACAACCATACGTGCCAACAGACCTGATTCAGCCAGGAAATGCCCAATGTTTTTAAGCCCAAATGGGCTTTATTTTATTAACCCTGGGTGTAGTTCGCGTAGTCGCGCTACGCATAGCTACGCAAAGTTGTTACCATGCTACGCGAGCTACGTGTAGCTACGCGTAGCTGCTTGTCACGCCCGTTCATGATGAGTTTTTCTTGTTTGGGAATGCGTTGTGCGTGTTCGGGATGCTGTTTACGTGCTCGGGGGATAGTACCTCGCGAACTTGCCCATGCGGTTGCCTATGGGCACGTCCATCTTGTTTTTCAATTGTCCCACCCATTTGCGATGCCTTATATCCTGTTTCAGGTTGCGTATAGCGTGCTCGCGATGCGCATTTCATGTTCGGGAACGCTTTTTACTTATTTACGACGCTTTTTGCGTGCTCGGGGGAAATTATCACCAGAACTTACCCACGTGGTCACGATGGGCGCGGCCATCTTGTTTTTCACTCTATGCTATGGTTCTGGGCCTGCTTTTCTATCCTCCCTCAATCTTTGCAATCCTTAGTTTTTTACACTGCTTTTCAGATTTTTTTTATTTATTATCTATCTCTCTCTGTCCCTAAGTCTATATTTTGCATTTTATTTCTACTTTTACTTTGTTTTTTTTACTTTTCTACTGTTTTATATTACTTCTTTCTTTAAGCTCCTACTTCTTCCCCTTTATTTTTTCCTTCTGACTTTTCTTTTCCACCTCCCACACACCCCAGAACCATGGCGAAGGGTAGCAGCAGCACTAGCGGCTCCAAGGGCAAGGCGGATGCGCTCAAAAGCCGCCTGCCTTGTGGCAGACTGCGCCCTGCAGGAGTGCAGGCCCGGAAGCTTTTTTGCGAGGCGGAGGTGGCAGCCCTTGTTTTTTGTGTGCCACGTCACCTCCCCTTGACCTTGGCAGCAGGCGGCAGGCCAGGCTCCGGGTACCCTACCCAGGAGCGTCACCACCAGTGGGCGAAGGTGCGCCGGGCAGTGTTTCGCTGCTCAGGGGTCCGGCGCACCCATAACCAGCTGGCCCACCAGTGGTCAGACATCCTGGACGGGGAGCAGGACCTGTTGGACCTGCTAGGTGTCGAGGTCGTAGGGCTTGGTGAGTAGCTAATATGTAGTAGTATAAGTATTGTGTGTAATATTTTACGAATAACAAGAATACTGCTGCTTACATTGCAGGTAAATTACGTTTCAAAATCTCCTGTGATTGTAGGACACAGTTGCTCGGCGCTACTCTTACTTGTTTGCAACTTTGCACTCGCTTTGGCTGATTATTATGCAAGACTTTACTTTAGAGAACTTAAGTTAGGAAATGCTATTGCTAGAGAGACTCTCTAGTCCTTCCTTTGTCCTCCTGTCAAATAGTGGTGGATGTATTGATACTAGGTTTAGTTAGTATTAGTTGATAATTTTTTAGCGGTCTGCGTACTGCATCCTCTGTCACTGGGTGCTGCTTACCCCAGTCCTTAGTAGAACCTTTTGTAGTTTGTTTAGTGAGTGGTAGGCTTAGCAGTGTCAGTTAGTAGAAGAACATCACGCAACCAACCAACAATTTGGTGTATGCACAAATGTATGCATGTGCATGTGTCCTCCATCTCATGTATGAATTTTTTTGACAATTCCCACTAACAAAATGCCCAACCAGATATTTGACTATTTTTGATAGGATATAGTACATACTACTACTGTTGTGGGGATTCTGCACAGCCAGATACAGAACTATGCTCAAGAAAACAGGATGTTGGTGATGGGAGGTTGGACCTTCCTCACACCTCAGTCAGAACCCACAATCCCCTGACCGACTAGCTATAGTGACTCATTAGGTCCCTATGATTACACAACCCAGAACATAACACCCTTTTGCTCACTCATGTAAGTCCACCACCACACCAAATACCACAGAGTCTATGTGTAATTTCAAAAGGTTTATTTTCAACTAACAAGCTCTGTACGTTGTTCTATAAAATTCAGTGTACTACAGCCAGCTCCAATAGCAAAATGCATAAGATAAATTAAAACAATAAACACTGTTACAAGTGCATGATAGAATAACTAGAAGACAAAAAATCTGTGCGAATTCTGGGAGACCCCTCACCATAGAACGTAGAAGTACTGGTTACATGCATCATAAGCTCTGCAAATCTCTGGTTCGTAGAAGGGAATCTTCCGCCTGTTATGAGAAAAATGGTGCGCGTTAGATAGTATAATGCAAGCATTTCTCAGTCATGCCAAAAAATGTAACATGTACATGTTATGGCTAAGCAATACGGACTAACCGAACTCCTTAACAAAGTGGCTTGTTTTTCGACCTCTTGTAACGCAACGCTCAGACAGTAGCTGTATGAGCTCTTGTGGGCTCAAAGGCGTCTACTGCACAACAAACTGCCAGGTAACATGCGCAAAAGACATGAAGCTAAAATGGTTGCATGTCTCAGGCTAACTTTGCAAAGAGTAGAGTAGACTATAATGACCCTAGGGACCATAACACTACTAGTCTCTACTGACTCTACTCTAGTACCAGATTTGGACTAGTGATGTATGTTGTATATGTATGTATTAACTTTTTTTTCAATCTTGCTAGTGAAAATTAATAAATAGGGAGAGGTGTGCAGGCATCTAAAAATGTGTAATGTTTTTTCTAGGCGTACTACCGACCACCAGTGCCGCCGGGGCCAGCGGCGATGGCGATGCATCCATTCCGGAGGGGGCAGGAGATGCGGCAGTGGCACATGTAGGAGCTACTACAGGGGGTGAACACTAGCAGGAAGGGTGTACTGTACACTCACTGCACTGTTGAGACTTAGTAAGTATGAAGTTGTAGTGAACATTAGACAACGGTTGAAGAAGACACCCTTTACTTAGTAATAGCATTAGCAGCGTGAGTTGAGTAACCAATGGCCTCTTCTATCTGACTCCAACTCAGCTGTGAAAGGTTTATGGAGAAGACTAAAAGTTAGATCAGATGATCTTGATGAATGTGTTGAACAAAAAGGGAAAGAAGGGTGGAAGGAGGAAGGACGGGTGACCTGTAATACGACTAGCAGAGAAGGATACATTGGAAGCAGCATGCATAGGTGGCTGATAGGAATCAGATGCATGGGTTGTTGAAGGATGGGTGGAAGGTGAAAGAAGATGCCTGCCTGGGTGGGTGAAACAGTATGGGTGGATACTGGATAGCAAGAATCATCAGAGGTGTTTGGGTCAAACTCAAAGCCAAGGCAAGCAAGGAAGGAGTGGACGCATGGGTGGTTGTTGGTGAAACAAACTAAGGTTTGTTGAGAGATTAAGAAGAATGATAGACATTTACTTTGAATGGATGGATGCCTGGATGTATTCATCATAGACAGCTTAGGTGGAGACTGTCACTGGATGCAGAGTCTTAGTTTGAAGAGAACGTAAAAGAAACTGTGCCAGAGTAGCAAAGCCGAGGGGAATATAATAACTTGTATTATCAGAATACAGTTGACTCACAGTAGTTTGCAAGCACATCATATATATATATTGTGTATAGTTTAGTTATCAAGCGCCTTCCTCCAACTTCGAGGACCACTCCCTACCTATGTTAATTTATTTTCGACTGTGTCAGCCAGCCTGCAAACGGGTGGCCTATCTGTTGGTTACATAATCAATCAAAACAAAGTACCTTATGCAGTAGCGGTCGGTGGTAGGAGTGCTGCCGGGCGGTGATGTGGGGAGGGGGAGGGGCAGGGATGGGGGAAGTAAACTATGGATTATGGCCAAATACAGGTAAGTAAACATAACAATAAATACAACAAATTTCATTGTGCGCACTGTAGTACCCTGGGCAGGATGAAAGTGAAATTGAGCAGTTGCCCTCATGTAACAGAGAGAATATGGCCAGTGCCACCCTTAATAGAAAAATACGAGCTTCCACACCTGCAGACAGTAGTAGTAAATAAAACTAACGTGAGTCTGCGTCATGACTCGTATTTTTGTCTTTGGTGCAAGCTTAGCTGACTAAGCTGGCATGCCGGCTACAACAAGGTTATGTAGAGATAAGAAGAAGCCGACCGGTGTACTGTGTACTGGAGTCCTTAGTGCTAGTATAATGCCTGAAACTCCCACAAATGTTAGAGGCCGAGGAAGTGGGAGGATAGGTACTTACCACAAATGTTATGTACTGTGCTTGCTAGTGCTACTGTGCCACTATGGGTTGAATTAATTTTGTGTTACTGTTTTGCTAAGAGTATTGGTTACAATATTCTTTTTCTTTCTTGATACAGATACTCTTTCCCAAGAAAGACCAACACGGAAGGAGTTGGCAGCCAGGGCCCAGCGCCTGGAAACTGGAGGCCATCTGTGAAGAGTACCGGCGGCTTGTGGCTCAGGCGGAGGAGTAGGCGGCTGCAGCTGCAGCCTCCTCCAATGCCCCGGGCCCCAGGCAGGCCCCGCCTCCAGTGGTACAGCACCGCGGTCAGGCAGCCTCCCGTGCAGCACTTCTATAACATCTAGCACTGCTGCCCCCCACCATGGATACAACTGCAGGGCATTTTGCCACCAGATGCTCCTCTGGATGGCACGCCTAGAGGAGCCCCTAGAGGAGCGGGTCAAGATCCTTGTGGATAAACACCTCAAAGACCGCCGAATTTAGGACCACGTTGGATTGCCCCTTTTTAATTATTTTTGTTGGTGGGTGGGATTTGGGCCTTGGGGTTTATGGACATTATCTGGACTTTTTTGTTTTGGACATTGGTTGGGGTTAGGGAGAAGGGTGGGTCAGGTCACAGTGGGATAGTTTATTTTTGGTAGGGTAATAAATTATATTTATACTTAAACATACGATGTTAATGTTTTGTGGGGGGTTACTGTTTTACGAATTTATGTCACATGGTTTCCTTGCTGCTGCAGGGCCGCAGACAGTGTTTGATTTAAAATATCTGTCGATTTTGTAATACACAAACAGATAGATGCGGTACCCCTCACTGAGTTATTTGTCCTACTAGTACTGTCATTCTCTCCTCCTAGTCCATTATACCTCCCACCAAGCTTATCTTACCTGTGATTGATGATGATTAAGTTCGGCACAGCGATGCCTGCATGGTTTCCCAAGAGAATGGAGAAGATGCCATGGTTGTGGTGGTAGTAGTGGACACTGGCAGTAGCATTTGCACAAAAAAAAAAGAGACAGTCACTTGCCTGAGAGAGACTGTGGGAGAAGTAGTAGAACAAAGTAAAGTACAGTACAGAAGAAGACTGCCAAACAAATAATATTGCAACTGCTAAAGTAAAATAAAACATAATGGTGGCGGGGACAGCCTAGTACAAGAAGTTACAAACTGTAGTTGTGTCGAGTGAGTCACTTAACACTATCGTAATTTGTAACTTTCACTGCTGTGTGGTAGGATGTTGATGATGAATCCAATCAATTCCGGCAATTAATTATGATGTATTAGGTGGGTCCCTTTGGAAAAAAACTTGGCTTGCACATAGACTGAGCATGGGTGGGAAAGCAGAAGAAGATCCTCGCCCTGCCTTGAAATTGAATTAGTGTTGCTTTCACCACATCTGCCCCAGCAAGCGTGTGATCAATTTTTGGTATACATTTAATGTAGTCACATCACACCTCAATATAAATCACACAGCCCGGGGGAAGAGGGTTTGATTAATAGAGGGGAAGGGCGGTTTGGGGAAAGGTTTGACAAAGAAAAACAGTACACATGGACACAACAAAAGCAAAACACAATCTTGGAAGACGACCATGATCTTATCCAATAAATCTATAAAGGGAGAAAAAGGAAATGCATGCATGATGATGAAGATAACTTGATGGTTAATGAGTTTACTTATTAACTCCTACTACACAATTAGACAGTACAGGGCAGCAGTATATTAATATGCAATTTGCCTTGCCTGTATGCCCTCAGAGAGACCCAAATTACATGTTGTACCGGGCTTACTTTTAAAGCTAGCAAAGAAATTTAAAAAATAGTTGCTGGGATCAATTAGCAAACAAACAACAACACAACACACAGTCGTAATGATTAAAGGGAAAAAAGGAATAAAATTAATTAAAAGAGGAATGATGAATGATACTAAAGTTACTGTATTATCCTGGTCCAATTGTAGAGTTGCATCTCATCATTCCTCTTGGTCCTCCCTTCCATGGACACTCCGCACATCAATCTTGGGTGCCACTGCCTGCCTGATGTGGATTGGTAAGGTAAGTGTGAGTTGTTTCTCCCAGTATAGCACAAGATAAAGGCCGGCCTGTAAGTGTAGATGGAAAAACTAAGGGTTATTGAAAAATAAAATTAATTTAAAAAAGCATCAATTATGGTGGAGTGCAAGAAGACAAGAGAGAACACTTTCAGACTGAGGCGGCTTGGATACATCGTGTCTACTCTGTTTACAGCATTAAGCTACAACAACAACAGGACAGGAGTCAGGACAGAACAGGCCCACGGCACCGGGCCGTGACCCAACCTCCATTTACCTTAAATTTTGACAGAGCCAGACAAAAGGCATATACAGCAACCTAGCATTTTCCAAATCAAGTGACTAAATCAATGCGCCGCTGTCAGTCATGCTACTACACTCGACTCCACCACTACATGAACATGTAGCCTAGGTCTGCTGTAGTTCTTGTTGAATTGTTGTGTTTACCTTTTATGCCACTTCATGAAACGCAGTTATTCCATCAATCATCTCCGATCCAACTGACTGACTGCGTGCAAAGATAGTATGGTCATCATCATGGTGTGGTACGTGTTGTGCTGTCCAACTCCAACTCAGTCTGTAGTGACTCCGATTAAGTCCATATTCCATATTAAAAAATTGCAACGGATATTGGCCTGCACCTGCAGTAGTAGTAGGAGTACAATTTGGTTATTAAACAACAAGAAGGGAAACATTGACTGTCACTTGAGTCACTTTTACTTTGTAGAATAACTAGTAGAGTTTGACTTCATGCACAACATCAACACAACAAACAACAGCAATCGCTCAGAGTCAGCAAGCATCCAATGCATGCCATCATTACCTGTCTTGCTCTTCTCTTTGGGTGTCAGATCAGATGCCTAGTTCTGACAGGTGTATGTTTTGTTTTTTAACGAGACAGTCGCCTCATTACTCCCCATTTATTTTGAGTGTTGTTAGCCGCTGTTTCGGTTTTCTTCTTATTCATCTGTGGCACTTTGTCACAGTTGAAGTTGGTTCACATGGTCAGCGCTGTGATGGGCCATGGCCTGGGCAGCGGTCATTGGTCAATTGAGTTTGCAGAAATGTCAGGAAGTTTCTTCGAAGAGTCTTTCTCTACCAAATACCTTCTGTCCAGACAGTGATGAGCTTTGGATGCCTGCCGAGGCTGTAGCCTTCTGACAGTGATGAGTTTACTTTTGGATGCCTGCCCAAGTTCTGACAGTGAAGAGTTGTGGATGCCTGCAGAGGCGGTAGCCTTTGGACAGTGATGAGTTTCGGCTCGGAAACAAAATGGAGGATAGCTATAGTCACGTTTCACTTTTTATGGAGGGACTGTTAGAAGCAACATTACTTGTACTATTCTCCATACAATGTCTGGCTTGATGGAAATGTATTTAGGGCGAATCAGGAAGATGGAGCAGGACTCTGGGGAGTGTACAGTTAAATGTACAGATGTGCAACTCCAATAGGGAAATAAAAAGAGAAGACAGTGGTGATAGATTTGTTGTGATTTGATTTGAACCAGAAAAAGGCAGATACACACACAAATAAAGGACGGTAGAAAGTAACAATTTGAAAGCCTAGTTGTCAGGGAAGAGGAGCTCATCCTCAAACTCTGGTGGGTCAGACAGACGTAGGTCATGTAACCCACTACTTACGTCATCGAAGTCGCTCTTCTCTTCCTGCTGTGATTCATGTTTTTTGTACTCCGGTGGTATAAAGTGCTGATTCATTTTGATCATGGTTAACCTCTCCGCGTTTTTGGGTGAGAGACTGGTCCTTTTCAAAGTCACAATGGTACCAGCAGCACTGAAAACACTCTCAGAAGAGACACTTGCGACAGGGGAAGCCAGATACTTTATCGCCAGCCTGCTGAGCACTGTCCATTGGCTTCTTTTCCCATACCAATACACCAATGGGTTTCGATCCATGAAGACCTCTGTTGGGTCATCCAGATAGGCCTTGACCGTCCGCTCAATGCTCAGGGGTGCTCCAATGTGCTCGCCCTCTTTTGCCTTTGCATCAGCACTGGACTTACCATACCCCTGCCGTAGAAGCCAATCAGTTGCCGATTGTAGTGTGGATGATCCTGTTCTTGCTGTTGTTGATGTTATTGGTAGTGTTGGTGTTGGTGACTGCTGGGAGGTAAATGCACTGCCCTCAGGCTCTGAAGTAGAACTTGACTCTGGAATCTGCCCTGTAGTACTTGTTCTGGCCTGGGGCGGGTGGCCTCTAATTACCAGCTGTTCGTTTTCAAAGTCAATGGCTTGCTCAGCTATCAAAGTTTTGTACTTGGCAATATCCACTTCTGAAAAAGGAATTACTGCCTTACTGTTCAGAAATACTTTGTACCGTGGATCCATAATTGTGGCAGTAATGTAATGTGGATGTGACACAATGTTATTTTGAATCCTTGTATTTTCAGAAGAGCGAACGGCTAAGGAGTCCGCCAAATACTGTGCGTCTTGTTTGTCATCCACACCTGCGTACATTTCAGACACCTCCTTTAGCTGGTGCTCTACCATGTGCAACAATGGGATAGTTTGGCCCATAGTACAGTCCTCCCTGCTGACTTCATGTGTGTAGACCTCCAAAGGAAGTAGCATAGTCTGTCAGGCATTTAACGAGGTCCCATTGGCCCATCTCAATGGTCATGCCTCCCACAGTAGGATCCCCTAATCTTTGCATGACATAAGCATTGAGTGGTATGTACTGCTCAAACAGACGATCAAGCATGTAATAAGTTGAGTTCCAACATGTTGGCACCTCCTGGATGAGTGCTTTGACTGGCATTTTATGCTCACGTTGAATGACCCTCAGCTTCTTCCGGGCTTTAAAAGAATGGCTGAAATTTGTGCATATTCTTCTGCAGGTGGCCAGTAAGTTGCTGTATTATTTCATTTTTCAGAAAGTCTTGAACAACAATGTTAATGCAGTGTGCCAAACACGGGACCCTGAAATAGCCACCATCTTTCATGGCCCTAACTACATTACTGCCATTGTCCGTGGCAACAAAACCAATGTTAAGCCCTCTTGGGCACAGCCACTCAAAGTCCTTTGCTGTTAAACTCATCCAAAATGTTTGCAGCAGTATGAGATTTCTCCATGGTAAACATGGCTACAGTTGCATGTTTGCGAGTGGCATGAAAAATCTCAGCAGCGTCAACACTAGCAGATATCTGTTCTCTAACCCCCACAAAAGAGATCCAGTGTGCAGTGGTCGGTCAAGAATACTTTATTTGACAACTTAATGCCATAAAAGTGATCATATCATACAACAACAATACATTTCATTAACACCATAATCTTTAAACACATGTAAAATCTCATAAGCAATAAAACCATACAATAAAAGGATCACATAAACAAATAAAACCACCTGATTCCTTAGAACTAATTTAGCTTAATGCTTTGTTAAGAAGGGGCCGGTGACTACCTTCTTTCCTGGTAGCATCCATATTTTCATTATTAAATACACAGTTAAATAATCAAAATAACCTTAAAAGTTGTTAGTCGGCGGTATCATTGATACTCTCATTTAGGGGGATTCATTTTCCACATGCTTTCTCTTTAGCAGCAGTTGATTAAAACCAATGAATCTATAACTAGTATTTAAGCTTTATTGTTTATATACTTGGGGTAAGGGTTTTTGAGCATAGATTAAATTTCTACCCTTGCTTAAGTTTATCCCATACAAAACGCTGTATGCCTTTTATGTAGCTTCCTAGTGCTATAGCAATGTCAAGACTTATCATTTCTGTCAGTAACACAATGGCTTGGGCTCGTGACCTTATTCCATATTTTAAAAATACTGGGCGTAAAAACAATTTTCGCAGTTCTAATACTGTAAGGCAATCCAGCAGTATATGCTGGATTCCAGATTTGGTCCCAAGGCCGCATTTGCATGTTCCATCTGAGTGTAACATCTCTGACTTTATTCTTCCCTCCATTAACCATGGGTTAATGCCAATTCTTATCCTTAGGATTTCACACCTAAGCCCATGGTTTGGCAGAGTTTCAAGGTATGGATACCATGCAGCATTTACCCAGGAGTTTATTATATATTGGACCGATTTTTTCTTCCTCAGGTACTCTAAATCATTATTCCTTGACTGCTCCATGCCTTGGTACTTGAGATACGTCTTTGTGAATTCTACGTCCAGGGAGTGCTGTATAGTACTCACATTTAAACTCCTTATTATTACCTGGATTTTCCTTCTAGCTTCTTTTGCCCAATTTAAGTTACTATGCTGGATCTCTTCGCTACACCAGTGTGAGATTTTCTGCACTCCCCCTGGTTTCTGGCGTTTCCAGAATCTTATCAAGGACATTTGAACCTGGCTATTCCATGCTATTGTTCCTAACTCCATCCTAATTGCCTGGACTATTGCAGAACTTGGTAGGGACAATAGCATTTTTAGGGCCTTACCCTCCTCCCGATCCCACTCTCCTTTACCACTTAGAAAGAGGACTTCTGCCCCATACAGTACTTGGGGTGGGATCATGGCTTCATAAGCAGTGATGCACATGTATTCAGTGGCTTGGCAACTGGTCCACATGTCTGTTGTCAGGTGGATACTATGAACAGCAATCTGCTTCAAGGCTTTACCAAGCAATTCCAGCTTGTCTTGATGTAGTGCTGGAACAGCAACTCTGGCAAAATAGTAGCGGCTGGGAACCTGCCATTTTGGGCAGATGGCTGTCACAAATTCCAGAAAACCCACCCCTTCAACAAAAGAAAAAGGGAGAAGGTCCAGTTCTAACATTTTAGCCAGCTTTGCATTGTACAAACGTGCTATTGGGTGGCTGCGTTTGTACTGCCCCCCCCCTTAACATGCTGATAATGGTAGGCTGCATGGTTTTCCTTTCTCGTAGGCTCAACAACGCACTTTTTTTCATTGCAGTACTCCTTGCTGTCTCAGGCTGACTCTTACTCTTGTGCGACTGAGATGTTGCTGAAGATGTGGGTGACGATAACATTGCACTGCTGGGGACAGGGCTACTTTGTGTATCACTACCAGAGAGAATGTCTCTTTGTCCTTCCTCTCCCACCGTGATTGGATCTTCTTCTTCTACTCATTTATCCCCACCAACACCAATGGTTGCAGTTTTTATGCCGCGAAGGTGATCCTCCCAGTTGATCAAGTGGTGTTTTTTCAGATGGGTTATTTGGCCTCCGGTACCATAGTTTGTACCAAGCTTACCCCGACTAACAGAGGTATTACAAATGGAGCATATAGCAATGTCCTCCTCCTTTTCGCTAACCGTAAAGAAGTCCCAAACTGGGGAGCTTAACTTTTGCCTTCTGCTGGAGGTCCCACTTCCAATGCCGGATGAACTGGAGGGTGTGCGTTGAATTTGACTCTGTGCTGTACCACTACCTACTTCTACTGAGGTGGTGGTTGTGCTGGATGTAGGTCGCTGCCGGGCCTTTGCTAATGCAAATATGGAAGCTGTAGGTCGTGGTGGTGTTACCTGTGTTGGAGGTATGCGTGCTACATCCCTCGCAGCGATTTTGGATAGGGTAATAATGTTGGTCTCCATCTCCTCAGGGCCGGGAGTGATGTTCGGGATGACTGGCTCATCATCATCATCCTGCTGTTCTACATCAACCTCCATAAGTGTAAGGCTTTCTGGAACCTTCCTTTTCCCTAGCCTGGTTTTGGGACGTGTCTCCCTCTCAGACTCAGTTTGTGGCTTCCAAGTGGCATCTAGATCATCAAAAGGGGGGCTTGGCGAAGAACTTGATGGACTTACCCTCCTTTTCCTTGCTGGGGATTTGGAAGACAATGGATCTTCTGAATGAGTGGCTTCCTCTTCTTCTTCCTCTGCATGAGGCTCAATTTCCTGAACTGCCCCTACTTCGGGAGGAACAACAACTACTAATGCGGGCGGTGGTTGCGGCTGTTGTTGTTGACCACTTATCTGCTGTGTTTCCTCCTGCGTTGATTGGGTACTACTTTGAGATGGCGATAAGTTTCGCTTAGGCTCAGCATCACTGGTTTCCACCATTAGGCTGGCTACCTCTTCCACACTCATGTGCTTGGGCCTGGGTTGGTGGGTTGGGCCCACTGATGCGGAGGTGCTGCCCCCAGCTTGCCCCCCGGACACCGCTGCTGCAGGCGTCATTTTTTGTTTCCCAAAAAAGGTTTTGGGCGGCACACCACACTTAAGTGTCACTTCCTGCTTCTATTCATTCTTCTCAATAGCAACTTTCTTGGTACTGGAGGACCTGGTACCTGATTTCTTTGGGGCCATCTTCTTCAGATGTCAGCAGCACTCAGTTCCATAAGTTGCAGAGATGTCTGGTCAGGTCACTCACACGTCATGTCGTGTACAGCAGCAGGACATCTGTCTGGCAGCACAACGGGCGATGATGACACACCTCCTCCTCAGTCTTTTGTGCACCCAAAACAAAAAGCCAGAAGAACATCAGTCAAAAGATAGTACAATCAAACTAATATAATATATAACTTCTTAGTGTGTGGTGGTCACAATTATTAAATTTTAGTAACTCAGTGAACAACAACAGTGTAGCCATTTACGAGACTTTGACAACAAGGCCAGGGCTTTCCTGGCGTACTGTGTACACTCAGGAAGAATAGGAATAGCAAAGAACAAAAACAAAAATGTAGTGGAGCCTGTTTGGCCTAAATATGTGCATCACGTGGGATGGATGCACCATCAGGGAGCTGCAGCTGGCAATGGGGATGGATTTGGAAGCAGTAAGACAAGAGGAACAATGGAAAGACACACAGGCCTATGTGGCAAAAACAGCACATTACTAACTACCACCACAAAATGGCCCCCAGCCACATGGTCACTCACAGGCACACGGCAAACAATGAACTCAAGCAGGCCTATATGGCCAGACAAAGGATGCCTGATAAACAACACAGCTTTAAACGAAAATCCACATGGATAAAAACAGGTTGGAAAGTTACACAACAACCACAACAACAACACATACACATGCAAAAAAGGCATTTATTTAACACACCCAAAAAGTGAAATATACCCAAGAAAAAAAACCACATTTTACAATACAATACAATTCCATCCATGCCCTAAATTAAATTCAACAGACACCACAGAAACAGTTGTTTCATGCACCTATGAGTACCTCTGGACCTACTGGCTGAAAAGGCCTAACACACACCCAAAAAGTGAACCCCCCTCCAAAAAAACATTTTACAATTCAATCCAATGCCATCGATGCCCTAAATTAAATTCAACAGACACCACAGAAACAGTTGTTTCATGCACCTATGAGTACCTCTGGGCCTACTGGCTGAAAAGGCCTAACACACCCCCAAAAAGTGAACCCCCCCAAACAAAAAATTTTGCAATTCAATCCAATGCCATCCATGCCCTTAATGATGTTTAAATTCAACAGACAACACAAAAACAGTTGTTTCATGCACCCATGATGATTCATGAGTACCACTGGGCCTACTGGAAGACTAGGCCACAAGCTTTGAGGCCTATGGCAAAAGCACAGTGACTGGTCCCACAAAATGGCTGCCACCACATGGCCAGGCCACCCACAACAACAAGACAAGACAGACAATGCAGGCCTATGGCAAAAGCAAAATGCCTGGCTTCACAAAATGGCCGCCACCCACCTGGTCAGGCCAACCACAATAACAAGAAAGTGAAGACATAGGACAGGGCCAAGAAGTTGGAGACTCTGGGGAGCAGATTATGAAATAATAACCACCATGACAAATCGTGGTTCGAATGAGGCCACCACACTACTCTAAAATGGCTGACATGTTAGACTGGAAGAGGCCAATTCAAATGCAGAGATTTGCAAGACATTAAAAAATTGAAAAATTAAAAAAAAAGATGAAAATTGTGAATAGGACTTTAATACATCACTTTCTGTATTCACTGTGGCCGCCTACACCATATTCACATAAGATCCTCCCAGGACACTTTGAACATACTAGGCTTGCACACCACTCCAAGATGGCAGCCAAATACGAGGCCCTGCACTGATTGGACAAAAAACCACCATGCCATGTAGGCCCTCCCCCGTCACATGACGAACAGCAGGATAAAATCAGTGAAGCCACTGACTTCCTCACCTCCCGGACCCGGTAGGAGTAGGTAGGTCGTGGCCGATGCGCAATGCGCAGAACCGTGAGTACTTTGAGCTGGCACGCTGTGCTATTAACTCTGACTGGGGGAGGACTTGTCCCGCAAAGGCTGCCGGAGAGTTAGTTAACTTAAGAGCAACCCATAGTCAGTAGAGCAACAACAACGTGCGCGCTTCCTCTGCTTAAATGGCGCGTGGTACACTTAATTAACCCAGCATTTGATGGAACGCGGCTGATTCACACACCACGGGGGAGCGCTGCCCCGGACATGTTTACCGCATAGCGAACCTACTCTTTACTGCCACAGAAGAACTTAGGGTGGTATACAAGACTGCTAGCTTCCACCAGCTTGGTTTAATTGGGGCGCAATGCATTTGTAAAGCCGGAAGGGAGAACCACCTGCCGTAGAACAAGTAACCTCATCACTGTCCCGTAATAACTTGTTTTTAAAAAACCATCTGCCGCTGAACAAGTAACCTCATCATTGTCCCGTAATAACTTGTTCTCATAAAACTACCTGCGCGTCTCCCCAATCTAAGGGCTCGTGAAGCACTTTAACAGCGGGGACGCACATTTTTCGAGCAACAATGTCCCCTGTAAAATCTATCTTACACCGCACCGCCCACTGCCACCACATCCACAAAGGTAGGCAACCAGCGGTACTCTAATAATCTACCAAACCTGGGGGCGCATCATTCTCTGAGGCGGTTGTCATGAGTAGTATAACGCATCACTACACGCAGAGAGGAGCTAGTCAAGCGCTACATAGACATGCAATACTTTGAATTATTCCGATCGTTGGGCTGCAATACACACAGCTAGCCAAATAGTGTCAAAAGGCAAGGATTACTACCACCAGAAGTAGCCCATGTATAATTGTGAATGAGCACTTAAACAATGTTAAATGCGCACGTCAAAGGGCAAGGATTACCACCACCAGAAGTAGCCCATGTATAATTGTGAATGAGCACTTAAACTATGTAAATGGACATCAACCATGAGTACATATTTCTACAAACATTAAGTGATGTCGGAGCCACTTGCTTTCGTTTGCATTTCACTCCTTCTAGTCAGTTACACATATGAGCAAAGCCGTATGCGGGACCTACCGGGTACTGTTGATGCCTGGTTAGTGTGCAGAATTGGGTGAAACCACATCTGTGTATCTCTGCTGCATTACTGAAGTGCCACAAGGGCAATAATTCACATTAGCTCACTGTGGGCACTCACCACTTGTCACTGTTTTAACTGTTTTCACCGCTCACCAGTAATGATAAGAAGTCAGGGTCACCAAAAGACTATACCTGTTTGTGTTATGTACCATATCAGCCTGAATGATGCCACAATTTAGTCTCCCTATACAGGTAGATCCAGGTCTAAACAGGTATACTAATAAGTAGACATTTGGTTGATGTTAGGATAATTCGATGTCACCATTTTTAAGTGTAGATAGTCTCACCTTTCCGGTCCTGAAGAATCGCAAGCAGAATACACTTAGAGCGAGAAACATGTTGACCTGCACTGTTCAATAAGGACACTCTAACCCGAGACATTAAGCTTGAGTGAGAGCCTTGTTGTTTGTTTTTACTTAGGGTAGGAGACCCCCAGAATAAAGTTTGGCTTTCTTGGAACTCTGAACCCTATTTTAAGCACCTCCTTACATCTACACAGTTCTGGCCCACACCCGTACTTCACCATACGGCTATTGGATAAAGATCTCCGATAAAGTGCCCCTACTACAGGGAGCCCGTTGGATATTGTACCGCCGACCCAACGAGGAGCAGCCCAGATGATGAAGCATGACACCTGAAAGGGTGTGTGAGGGCATTACAATCCAATACATGGATCTCCAACTCTTAACACCTGCTGGGGTATAGTTGGTTCCGGTCTCCCTGACTCTTGAACTCTGTCATTGAGGAACTGCATAATCTTGTTTTTGAAAACTAAAAGCAAGCACACTGCCTAACTACACAAAATGGCCGCCACCCATATGGCCAGGCCACCCACAATAACAAGAAAGTGAAGACAGACAATGAATGCAAGCCTATGGCAAAAGCAGTGCACACAGCATGGATGGCTCCACAAAATGGCTGCTAGCCAGTAGCCACCCACAACAAAAAGGAATGGAAGACAGACAATGCAAGCCTATGGCAAAAGCACACTGCCTTACTCCACTAAATGGCCGCCACCCACATGGCCAGGCCACCCACAATAACAAGAAAGTGAAGTCAGACAATGAATGCAGGCCTATGGCAATAGCAGTGCACACAGCCTGGATGGCTCCACAAAATGGCCGCTAGCCAGTAGCCACCCACAACAAAAAGAAATGGAAGACAGACAATGCAAGCCTATGGCAAAAGCACACTGCCTTACTCCACAAAATGGCCGCCACCCACACGGCCAGGCCACCCACAATAACAAGAAAGTGAAGACAGACAATGAATGCAGGCCTATGGCAAAAGCACACTGCCTGGATGGCTCCACCAAATGGCCGCTAGCCACCCACAACAAAAAGAAATGGAAGACAGACAATGTAAGCCTATGGCAAAAGCAAACTGCCTGCCTTCACAAAATGGCCACCACCCACATGGTCAGGCGACCCACAGTAACAAGAAAGTGAAGACAAAGGACAGGACCAGGAAGTTAGAGACTCTGGGAAACTTCCTTCCTCTTTTAAAAAAACTGTAAAAAAAGAAAAATGACTCCTTGCTCAAAAAACTACAGCCAAATGACAACCTGAAGAGTTTTTTTTAGCAAAATGAACAAAATCATCATTTTCGAGAAGGTTATATGCTGCTTGAGAGATATTCTTCGCCAGATTGCAAATTCTGCGTGTTCCGCATCGCGATCTTTACAAAAAGTCGGTATCGAGTGCACAAACACGCATATTGAGCGCGCGAAGAAGACAAAAAGTGTAAGTCCGCGTTGTCACGCAGTGCAGAGTTGCCTAGGGTTACCTACTCGCTGGAAAGGCCTATTTATTTAACACACACCAAAAAACTGAAATTCCACCCCAAAAAACAAATTTTTCAATTCAATCCAATGCCATCCAAATTCAACAGACAACACAGAAACAGTTTTTATGCACCCATGATGACTACCTCTGGGCCTACTGGCAGACTAGGCCACAAGCTTGGAACTGAAGCCTATGGCAAAAGCAAGCACACTGCCTAACTCCACAAAATGGCTGCCACCCACATGGCCAGGCCACCCACAATAACAAGAAAGTGAAGACAGACAATGAATGCAGGCCTATGGCAAAAGCTGTGCACACAGCCTGGATGGCTCCACAAAATGGCCGCTAACCACCCACAACAAAAATAAATGGAAGAGAGACAATGCAAGCCAATGGCAAAAGCACACTGCCTGCCTTCACAAAATGGCCGCCACCCACATGGCCAGGCCACAACAACAACAAGCATAAGCCAAGGGGAACAAAGAAAAGACATGCAGGCCTTTATGGAAAAAGCAGCACACTACTAAACTACCACCACGAAATGTCCCCAAGCCACATGGTCACACACAGTCACAACAGGCCATGGAAAACAATGAACTCAAGCAGGCCTATATGACCAGACAAAGGAGGCCTGCTAAACAACACAGCTTTAATACAAAAATGCAAAAACGAAAATCAACAGGGCTACGAAAGGTTGGAAAATTACACAGCAAGCACACACACACACACACACATCAAACAAAGGTATTTATTTATTCACACACACCCAAAAAGTGAAATACACCCCAACCACATTTAGCAATTCAATCCAATACCATCCATCCATGCCCTACATATTGTTTAAAATAAAATTCAACAGACAGCACAGAAACATGCACCCATGGGTACCTCGGGCCTACTGGCTGAAATTTCAAAGAAAAACAACTAGGCCCCTACTGAAACTACAGGCCACCCACAACAATACATTTTAAAAACGATGAAAATCCCCCAAAAATATAGGTACAAACAAGCCCCAATCAAACAAACAAGTACACCAATTCTCCAACTTACTTGGGAAATCTCAAATCCAAAAGTCCTCAAATCCAATCCCATGATATCATGCAGCAGACAGACACAAAAAGTGATCCTTCCAGCTCCAAATCCAAATGAAAATGAACAGCACATGGACAAAGCATTGAGAGGAGCCTGCTGGACAGGAACAGGAAGTTGGAGACTAAGGGGCACTTCCTTCTTCGTGAAATAAAAAGTAAAAAAAGAAAAGGGACTCCTTGCACAAATAAATACAGCCAATTCACAATCTGAGGAGTTTTTTTGAGCAAAATTATCATTTTCGAGAAGGTTTTATGATGCTCAAGAGATATTCTTTGCCAGATTGTAGTTTCTGCGTGTTCAGGATCGCGATCTTACCAACACTGCCGCCGGAAGTCAGATCGAGCGTCCGAATGACGTGTTCGCGTTCGCACACTCTTGCGGGATCGTGCGGCCGGATTCCAAATCTCGTGGCGCACGCGAATGGAAAGAAAATCGAGTCGGCAAACGCAGAATCATGGTAAGTCGTTACCTCGCGCACCAGAGCGCATATTGGGCACGCGTAGAATAAAAACAGCTATGCTACATTGCAGATTGTGTAGTATTCGGTAACTACGCGTTCTACGCGAACCGTGAAGTTACCGAGACTACGCAAGCTGCGCGAGCGGAGCGTAGTACACGCCCAGGGTTATATTTTATCTGTCTCCTGTTTACAATCTCCTCTTTTTCAATGTAAGTCAATGGGTAAAATCAATTTCCCAGTTTGTTTTCAAAATTTCCCTCTTACCAAGTTCAAAATGTGAGCAAGTATTGTACATTGTACATTGGATCATGGAAGGCAGGAGGAATTGGGATAAGGACATGGACACGGATAACAGAGGACAGGATGGACATGGACAGGTGCACCAAACTGACCTTACTGGGCAGGCATCGGAGTTTGCAGCAGCACAATACACCACACAGGGCATGCGGGATGGCAGTGCAGCACAACAATCCATGGAAAGCAATAGGGAGGGGACAGGACCATGCACATGGACAACAGAGAACAGAGAGGAAAGAGGCAATGGTAGCAAGCTGACCATAATGGACACACAGGAGAGAAAGCTGCAGCATAACTGACCATAAAGGGCAGGAGGGAGGGATCAGGGGCATAACAATGGAACAGACAAGCCAGGAGGGAGGCTATAGGGTTCTGCACATGGAAAACGGAGGGCAGGTGGCATCAAGTATTTAGCGATGCAGCACATTAACGCACAAAACGTAAGCAGTATGGTTTAAAAAGACCACATATTACAAATTAAAATCAGGAAAACAGCTGATAAAGATCACATCAAACGTTTTCCATTCTATGCATCAACCAGGTATTGTAGTACCTCCAGGAGTGGTGCACTTCCTTACCTGTGGAAATACATGTTGTTCAAAGAATTACGAGAAAATGAAAGTAGCACTTCACTGGCAAAGTCGGTAAAGTGGCGCTCTAGCAAAGTCTGTAAAGTGGTGCTAATGTGCGTGATTGTGAATAAATCTAATTTGGCCACTTTGCGACCATTCTCCCTTGCTTTATTTAGTTTTTTTTTTGTTTTCATATTTTGATCCTTTTTTCACCCTCGTCCGAGGCTATACTTAGGAATGTATAAATGACACTATTAAGCACAATCCTTCATTAAACAATGCATTCATTACTTCATTTTGACACGGACAACAGAGCAGATAATCAAGTCACATACAATTCATGGCCCAAACAACAGCTTGGAGTTTGGCTGTGTGAAAAGCACTCTGCTGTCATGCAGCTGAAAGAACATAAATTCATGACCGCAAGACCTACTGCTTTTCAGAGGCAGAGCTCAGGTGTGAAAGCGAGACTTGGAGTCTGATGTATTCCAAGCCTCGTGAGATAAATAAAAGTAATAAACAAAAGAACGAGGCGTAAACCAGAGACTCTTGAAATGCGAGCAGCCAGGGGGACAGTGATTTTGCTTGCTGTGCAGGGGAGATAATGTAAATAAGCACAGCAAAAAAAAGCATTAGCAATGCAATGGGACTCGCATTTATGCAAGACCTATTGCATTGCAAACCAGGAGTGCGGAAGGCACGAACAGGGAGGTGGGGCAGGCGAGAAGGCACGGACTGTGGGAGGGGGGTGCGGCAAGAAGGCACGGACTGCGGGGGGCCACGGGAAAAAATTAGTGTTGAAGTAAAGGGGCCAGTAGCCATGTAAGGACACAAATGACATATGGCTGTCATAAGGAGGGACTAACAAGCCTACACCCAATCAGAAGGCAGCATTGAAGAGAAAAGCAGAGAGTGGGCGGAGCTTCCACAGAGCTTCCACGCCATACTGAATACTGAATGCCTCGCAAAGCGAGTAGCGTTTGCGCTGCAACGCTAAGCTCGACCTAAAAATGAAACAGAAAAGTTTCATTTTTCTTTTTTTAAATGCATCCCGTTTTCTTTTAAGGAAAACAGGCTACATTTAAATAAAATTTAAAAAAGGCTGCTTTATTTAAAAGCAGTCCCAGATACGGTAGTCTACAGACTCCAGCAGGTCACCATCCCTGGGAGTGCTAGCCATTCCTAATTTGGTCGTAAATTGTGACAGCCTCATTAATATTCATGAGGTATGCAATTTGCGACCCAATTAGGTATCGCTAAAAGTGTCTGAGACACTGTTATACATCCCAATTTGCAAGCTGCAAATTGGTGAGTCGTACATCTGCCCTCAGTATCTTATCTCACTAATATGGAAGAAGATTATCGAAAACCACAAAAAGAAAAAATCTTGTGAGGTGCAAGATGTAGGTCATTCTTGAAGAGATGAGCACTGACAGCTACAAAAATCGTGTCCTGGCTAACTTTCATGATTTATACTCACAGTGAAACAGAGACAGCATTGCATAGATGCCTTAGTTTACGCTCCTCAACGATCACTACAGTCCTAATCCAAATATGCAAATAATGAATGAATATTGGACTTGTAAAGCGCAAACTTAGCCCAAGGGTGTCAAGGCGCTTAAGGCAGAGCATAAGGGTGCAGACAGAAAAACATGCTTATACCGAGGGGTGTAAGAAAAGCCAGGTCTTGAAGGCTTTACGGAAAAGAGAATGAGACGCCGGACTTGAGAGCTCTTCTGGGAGGGAATTCCACAATTTAGCAGCAGCAGTGGAAAAAGCTCTACCTCCCCATTGAACTTTCTTGAATCTCGGTACTGTTAGCAGATTCTTATCTGCAGACCGGAGCCGCCTGCTAGGAACATAGCGATGGACAATAGCCTTAATCGCCTCGGGGCCTGAACGGTAGTAGACATCGTGAGTCATGCACAAAGTCTTGAAGTGGATCCTACGCTCCATGGGCAGCCAGTGCAGCAACTTAATAGAGGCTGTGACTGAATGATATTTGGTAAATTCATCACCAGCCTGGCTGCAGCATTCTGCACCATCTGCAGATGTCGCACTAGACATTTGTTAATGCCCAGATAGAGGGCATTACAATAGTCCAATCTGGACATTACCAAGCAATAACGACCTGCTTACGTGCGTCGAAGGAGAGGAAATGGGAGATTTTTCTTAGGATCCTAAGGATCCCAAAACAAGTGGAGACTGTCCTGCTAACCTGAAGGCTTGGTGACAGAGAATTGTCCACCATAACCCCAAGGTTTTTTCCATGGGAGACCGGGCAGGGACAAACACCAAGCACATCCGGCCACCAATCACTGGACCACATCTCCTGTTTACTCCCAAAAATCAAGACCTCTATCTTTTCTCCATTTAATTTCAAAAAGTTTTCCACCATCTAGGAGGAGACTGCCTGCATAGAGTTCCTAAAGTTCAGGGCCAAATCGCTTATACTGTGCGAAATAGACACCATTATTTGGGTGTCGTCCGCATAGGACAGCACCTCTAACCCAAAGGATTTCAGAATCTTAGCAAGAGGAGCGGCATAAATATTAAAAAGAATTGGGCTCAGGGATGAGCCCTGAGCAACACCACACAACAGGGGTTTGGGGTCTGAGTAGAATTAACCAAGCTTCACCGTCTGTACCCGCTCACTAAGAAAGGAAGCAAGAAGCCCCAAGGCCGAGCCCCCGATACCTATCTCTCTAAGGCAATCAATTAGCCTATGAGGAGACAGGGTTTCAAAGGCTGTGGTAAGGTCAAGTCGAACAAGCAGGGTGGTGTGCCCTGCGTCCACTTGAGTCTGGATATTGTTAAATACAGCCATTAATGCTGTTTCCGTACTATGGTGGTTTCTAAACCCATGTTGAGAACCATCAAGTAGGTGGTGCTCTTTTAAGTAGGTGCTGAGTTGAGAGTTTAGGTAGGTTTCCAGGATCTTAGCTGGAAAAGGGAGCAGGGAGATTGGCCGATAATTCTTTAGTTCACCAGGATCCAAAGAAGGTTTCTTCAAAAGTGGCTTCACTACAGCCGTCTTCTACTGAGTGGGATATTGCCCCTCTAAGATGGCAACATTCAAGAATTGGGGAATGATGATTTCACGGCCAATTTTTAGCACCTTGAGGGGACAGGGATCCAGTGGGGAGCCCGATTTGACCTGTTCTAAAAGCCGATCAGTCAACTCAGGGGACATGCAAGGAAAAGTAAGAAGACTGGGAGATGCCTCAGTGAGTGAGGCTTCATTAGAGAGGAGAGTGGGCCGAACAGACGACCCCGCGATGGAGTTGGATGCTTCAAGCAGGGACTAAATGTCTGAGATCTTTGTATGAAAAAATTCAGATACATTATCGCAGTGCTCCTGGGAAAATTCTGAGGGGTCAGTGACATGGGGAGAGGTAAGAGAGTTTATTACCTTGAAAAGATCCCTACAGGATTTCATAGAATCAGTAGTCTTGGAAAAGTATAATCTCTTCTCCTCCATGATAGCTATTTTATACTATTTTAGACCCTGTTTGTGCAATTCCCTACTTGACGGTTCTAGGTCTATGCCCTAGAGCCTCTCCTGTTTACGACAGCCTTGCCTCAACTTTCTGAGTCTCTCCTTAAACCAGGGAGCAGAGGGTTTTTTCCTTGCTGAGTAGTGCTTACTAAGAGGTGCGAGGGTGTCCATTGCTGCTGATAATTGATGTGATAACTCCGCAGCTGCCAAATTCGCATCGTGAAGCTTAGTGAGCTCAAGTTTATTAAGGAGATCAGAAAGTGACTCCTTACTAATGAGGCAAAAGTTCCTCCTTTCTTCCGAAGTCCTGCTGCCAGGAAGAGCCATCGTTGATGCCATGTAGTGTAAATCAAAAGGGATGGCAAAATGGTCAGACCAAGCTAGGGGGATAGGATCCCCCACCCTGACCCGAGTGTCATTGGAGAAGACACCGTCAAGTATATGCCCGGCTTTCTGACCAGCTGTGAGAAACCACAGCAACTCAAGGTTTCCAAAAGACTTTGGGTATCGTTACATAGAATATTATCTAAGTGAAAATTTAAATCCCCCAAGAAAGTGAGGTTTTCATCTTTCACAGTAGGGTTCTAGCAACCTACTAAAATCCTGATTAAAGGATACCCTAGAGCCTGGTTGCCTGCAACATAAGATGCCAGAGAAGCTTTCAGTGGGTTGTAGGTCAATTGAGAAATAAAAAGCCTGGTAGAGATCAGGAGGAGTGGACAGAGCCTGAGTGCGGCAGATCAAGGTTTCTCTATAAAGAATGCCCACACCCCCACACCACCGACCTAACCTGTTCACTCTAGCAAGGGTGTACCCAGTGGGGATAGCATCTACAAGGTCAGGACCAGAGGCGTACGTAGCCCAGGTTTCGGTTATAAAAACCAAATAAGATAGAGACTTCCCCATTGGAGTCTCTACTCTCAAGTCTGCACAAAAAGGCGAGACTAGGAGTAAGATGGGATATGCTGAATGCTGAAAGGTGAGAGCGAGAGTGACTGTATTACGCTAGGGGAGCGCCTGGTAAAGGGCCCCTTCATGCTATTGTATAACCTGACTTTAAGGAGCGCCTGGCAAAGGGTTCCTAACTACGTTGGTATACAATTTACCTACTGTTTTAAATGGCATATTCTTTTTAAAAGTGCACCGATCTACTCTGTATTTTTAAAAAAACATATATTTGCGCCGCATACTCACCGCCTTAGACGCACACAATCCCCGGTCCACCACCGATTCTTTGGATTGTGTGGAGGGATTCCCGTGCAACAGGAAGGGGCCGGCACTTCCGGTCCAATCCTCCAATCAGCTGCTGGCAAAGATAGTGAAAGCCAGATGCCCAGCGCAACGCGCAGCTGACATGCTGAATGCTGAAAGGTGAGAGCGAGAGTGACTGTATTACGCTAGGGGAGCGCCTGGTAAAGGGCCCCTTCATGCTATTGTATAACCTGACTTTAAGGAGCGCCTGGCAAAGGGTTCCTAACTACGTTGGTATACAATTTACCTACTGTTTTAAATGGCATATTCTTTTTAAAAGTGCACCGATCTACTCTGTATTTTTAAAAAAACATATATTTGCGCCGCATACTCACCGCCTTAGACGCACACAATCCCCGGTCCACCACCGATTCTTCGGATTGTGTGGAGGGATTCCCGTGCAACAGGAAGGGGCCGGCACTTCCGGTCCAATCCTCCAATCAGCTGCTGGCAAAGATAGTGAAAGCCAGATGCCCAGCGCAACGCGCAGCTGACATGCTGAATGCTGAAAGGTGAGAGCGAGAGTGACTGTATTACGCTAGGGGAGCGCCTGGTAAAGGGCCCCTTCGTGCTATTGTATAACCTGACTTTAAGGAGCGCCTGGCAAAGGGTTCCTAACTACGTTGGTATACAATTTACCTACTGTTTTAAATGGCATATTCTTTTTAAAAGTGCACCGATCTACTCTGTATTTTTAAAAAAACATATATTTGCGCCGCATACTCACCGCCTTAGACGCACACAATCCCCGGTCCACCACCGATTCTTCGGATTGTGTGGAGGGATTCCCGTGCAACAGGAAGGGGCCGGCACTTCCGGTCCAATCCTCCAATCAGCTGCTGGCAAAGATAGTGAAAGCCAGATGCCCAGCGCAACGCGCAGATGACATGCTGAATGCTGAAAGGTGAGAGCGAGAGTGACTGTATTACGCGAGGGGAGCGCCTGGTAAAGGGTCCCTTCGTGCTATTGTATAACCTGACTTTAAGGAGCACCTGGCAAAGGGTTCCTAACTACGTTGGTATACAATTTACCTACTGTTTTAAATGGCATATTCTTTTTAAAAGTGCACCGATCTGCTCTGTATTTAAAAAAAAACATATATTTGCGCCGCATACTCACCGCCTTAGACGCACACAATCCCCGGTCCACCACCGATTCTTCGGATTGTGTGGAGGGATTCCCGTGCAACAGGAAGGGGCCGGCACTTCCGGTCCAATCCTCCAATCAACTGCTGGCAAAGATAGTGAAAATCAGATGCCAAGCGCAACGCGCAGCGGACGCGCCAAAGGCGCGCCAAAGGCAAGCCCGTCTGCGCCCGTCTGCGCCCGTCCGCGACCGGCCGGGACCAGGGGCCACATCCCTACCCAAATGAGTAGCGACATCCCAGGAAAAACGAGCTGCCGTACTCACTACTCTAGTGATGAGCTTAGGAGTCTCAATAGTATAAAGGCAGGCAAACCAGCACTATGTGCACGAATGGGACCATTAAACACCATGGGCCCTTTCTGCTGCAATAACTGCAGATGGGAGAGTGTCAGCTGGCAGGATCCCACTCCAATAAGTACCCCAAATATTGCCCTCAAGTGCATCTATCTCAACGCCAGATCCCTACCCAAACATGCTACGGAGATATGGGACATTTTGACTGATCTCAAACCCGATTTAGCCTTTATAACAGAGACCTGGCTTGACTATCATAGCACCCCCGATATTGCAATAGCCCTTCCAACTGACTATAAAATACTTCATTTAAATCGAGTGAAGAAAAGAGGCGGAGGGGTAGCTCTGCTATTTAAGGACTCCCTCTCTTGCAGACAAGAGGTGATCACACAGGCCAACAGCCACGAAGCTATGGCCTTCTCAGTGTCTATAAATACTAATATTCTATTAGGAGGAGTGATAATTTATAACCCCCCAGGCAGTACGATGGATTTTAGTGTCCAGCTTCTTGCACAAATCATGCCAGTCTGTCTCAAAAATAAAAATATCCTGCTGATAGGGGATTTCAACATACACCACGACAATGGCAACAATGCCCTTACTAAACAGCTATTAGAGGATATGGAAATCCTACAACTGACTCAGAGAATTGATCAGCCTACACACATAGCAGGACACACATTAGATTTGATGTTCTCTAATATAGGAACCATTGACATCAATGAGATAAAACCAATGACATGGACAGACCACTTTTTGATTGTATTTTCCATCAACCAATTTTTAAAACACCTTAAATCACCGGCCTTGGCATCAGTAACAACAAGGAGCTGGAAAAGATTTTCGGTAGAAAAATTCCAGCAACATTTTACACACTTAAATACAAGAACTACTAACACGAACGATGAAATAGAACTACTCCAGAATAACATCAGGAGTGCACTGGAACACTGTTCAGTTTCACACTCTAAACACAAAAATAGATCCACTATATCAGAGAAATGGTACGGATCAGAACTAAAGTTAATGAAAAGGAAATGCACATTATATGAACATAAATGGAGACTCAACAAAACCCAAGAAACTAGAGCCACATACAAAAAAGAACTTACACTTTACAATAAAGCCACCAGGAAGGCGAAGAAAGAATATTTCTCACGTAGAATAACAGAAAATAAAAACTCTTCAAAAGAACTATTTAAAATAGTTAAAGAACTATGTGGCCCTACGAGTCTTTCAATTGACCTCACTCCTTCGCAAGAAAACTGCAACAAAATAAATGAATATTTCTGTGAGAAAATAGACACAATATATGCCTCTTTTTCCAATATCGAACAGAAACATACAGAACCTCATGTACCATCCACAATTCGGGCTAACAGTCCTAGGTTCGGCCCCTTCTCAGAGGAGGAGGTGAGTAAAGTTATGTTAGAGGTAAAATCAGGCTCCTCATCAGATCCATGTCCACACCACATTTTTTCGCAATTAACTCCGATAATATGTCCGGCCGTAACAAAAGCATTTAACCTTTCTCTAAACTCCGCTGAATTTCCAAAAATCTGGAAAAACGCCATAGTCACCCCTCCAATAAAAAAAGCGGGTTCTGATGTTAACAACCCGGCAAACTATCGGCCTATATCACAGTTACCCTACTTATCTAAGGTATTAGAAAAACTAGTCAACAGGCAGTTGTCCAACTTCTTGGAAGCCAATGATCTACTGGATATATCTCAAACAGGGTTCCGGACCAACAACAGTACGGAGACAACACTCTTAGCAGTGATGAATAACAATCAGAACCCAGGTGGATCAGGGGAAAACAGTCGCCCTGATATTATTGGACCTCTCGGCGGCATTTGATACCGTACCACACAATCGGTTACTGGAAATTCTTGCAGCAAAAGGAATCCGGGAAAATGCCCTAGGGTGGCTACAGTCTTTCATGCAAGATAGGACACAATCAGTACGGATGGGTGACTTCTCATCCCCTCCCCGGAACATCAAGTATGGGGTCCCACAGGGGGCATCATTAAGCCCAACTCTGTTCAATGTGTTTGTCTCTTCATTGGCCAAAATAGGACGAAAATGGGGTGTCGATATATGTTCCCATGCAGACGACACCCAATTGATGATCACACTGGACGAGGAGGATAGCCCAAAAGATAGATTACTAAACTGCCTTAAGGAACTAGCCAATTGGATGTATAGTCACTGTCTTAAGCTAAATGCAGACAAATCCGAAATACTGTTGTTTGGCAGACATACAAAACTATGGGACAGCAGCTGGTGGCCCACAACATTAGGCACCCCCCCAAGCCCGACACTGACGGCTAAGAATCTAGGGGTGACACTAGACAACACTTTAAGTATGAAAACCCACGTATCAATAATCTGTGGTAAAGGCTTTGCACTTCTGAAAATGCTCAGAAGAGTCTTTCCATGGATTCCTACTGACTGTAAAAAGATGTTGGTCCAGTCTCTGCTAATGAGTAGGCTGGACTATGGAAACTCCTTGTTTGTAGGAATGGCTGACTATCTCTTTTCCAAACTACAGGTCGTACAAAACGCTGCAGCCAAGGCAATCTGCAACAAAAGAAAATACGACCCAGCCAAGAGCTGTATGAGAGAACTGCACTGGCTGCCAATGAGACAAAGAGCTATCTTTAAGCTACTGTGCATAACGCATAGAACACTGCACAATATAGGCCCTTGTATTCTAAAAAACAAAATCAAATTTATGTCCCATCTAGGAATCTACGCTCCCAAACCACAGCTAGAGCAAGAATCACACGTGTGAAAACTGCAAGGATGGGAGGGTGAGCCTTCTCCCATCTGGCGGCAACCAGTTGGAACGAGCTGCCTGTGAATCTTAGATTGGTAGACAGCTACCTGTCCTTCAGGAAGCAACTGAAAACATTTCTCTTCCCCAAGCTTGACTAAAATAATGATCTTGTTACTTACCTTTCATTTCATCACTGCTCCTATAGCGCCGTGATATCCTACCCAGGATGATTGTTTGCGCTTTATAAGTACTTTTAACATTAACATTAACATTAACATAGGTACAAATGCGAAACAACATGCAATACATGTATAGAAAAGCATATGAAATAGTGATATAGTACAATCATGAGGACTTGTTAAATCAATACAGGGAAGCAGAACCAGCAACATCGGCAAAGTACAACCAGAGATAGTAAAACATACTGACCAAACATATAGGAATATTGGAATGCTAGATATTGGCAGAGCACAAATTGAAGCATTGGCACAGTGGAGGTGGAGAGATTGGTAACAGACAAGCGTAGTGAACCCTCCCTCCTTTAGCAATTTGCAGTGGGATGAATGACTGGGTGGATGAATTAGTATGTGGGTGAAAGGATGAATGAATTATAGCTAGATGAACAGGTGAAATCTAGTGATGTAACGAAGCTTGAAGAGGCGCCCCTAAAAAGTACATAGAGGGGGGCCCCTTGCTCTGGACCCAGTCTGGAGCTGTCAGCTGTTGCCAGTGCACAGCGCTGGAGGGGCCCCCTGGAGCTCGGGAGCCCAACGCACCACAGGGCCTGTTGGAGCTATTGCTACGCCACTAGTAAAAGGATGGCAAAGTAAAGGGATGTATGGATGGATGAGTGAGTGAATGGATAGGTAAATGGACAGGTGAAAACATGGCAGAGTAAAAGGGTAGATGTACAGGTGGAGGGACAGGTACAACAATGGCAGAGTAAAGGGACGAATGGATAGTGGATGGACAGGTGAAAGAATGGCAGAGTAAATGGATAGATGGCTGATGGGAGTGAAGGCATAGCTGGATAGACAAGTGACTGGATGGAAGAGTAAAGGAATTGATGAGTGGATGAAAAGATGAGTGAATGGATGACAGAGTGGATTGATGGGTGGCAGAGTGGATGGATAGGTGATAGATGGATGGAAGAGTGGATGAGTGAATAGATGGGTGGATGGTAGAGTGGATGGGTGGACAGATGGCAGAATGGATGGATGGATGGATGTTGAATGGATGGATGGGTGGATTGATGGATGGACAGATGATGGATGGATGGGTGGATGGTAGAGTAAATTGATGGATGGCAGAGTTGATGGATTAATAGATGAATGTCAGAGGTGATGGATGGATAGCAGAGTGCACAGATGGCAGAGTGGATGGATGGGTGGATGAATGGCAGAATAGATTGATGGATGGCTTAGTGTAGAAATGGATGAATGAACGAGTATCTAGATGGATGGATTGCAGAGTGGATGGTTGGATCACAGAGTGGAGGGATGGATAATTCACAGAGTGGATGCACGGATCGCAAAGTGGATGATGGCAGAGACGATGGATTGATGGACGACAGAGTGGATGGATGAATATCAGACTGTATGGGTGACAGCGCATGGACTGAATGGGGAATGAATGATGAAAGATTAAATGATGGATGAAAGAATGATGAATGACAGAATGAAAAGGTGAAAGGTGAAATAGTGGATATCAGCAGATGAATGGAAAGGTGAAAGAATTAATGGATAGATGCATAGATGGAAGAGACAAGGAAACTGATCTAGGGAGAGTTTGGCTCACTTGAATGGTGGCATTAGTACTTTACTTCAAAGTGGGGGCTCTTTTAATTTTCCGGATACACCCTTGACACAACCAGACATGATGGAACAGTACTAGCAGATATATAAGTACTGTACAACTATAGAAAATGTTTAAGAAAGTGGCCAAGAAAAATGTGTGAATGTAAAGTAGATTTGTAAGGGTTGGATATGCGATTTTAATCCAATCTGAATTGGAAACCAGCATTAAAAAAATATAAATATTTTAAGAACATGTTTTATTGAGTTTTGCCAATATTGTGCCCCATGGGTCATGGTGTACCAGTACAAGTGTAATTGCCGGAATTGGCTTGATTTTTCAACATATTATTTTGTGGACTAAACAATAAAACAAACAGCAAAAAGACCAAAAGAAACTTGTCCATGTCCCTTCGCCACATTCCCAAGCAATAATACCTCTCATTGGTGTTACACACGTTCTGCGTTTTGGCCATTTGATCGCACCTCTGAGTCTAGTGTTGTATTCAATGATGGCGATGGGGCTAGAATAATGCCTTGGTAGTCAGCCCAATACTTCCATATGCTTCTGTGTTTTTGGGGGCAGCCCCTAGCCTGAAACACTGGCTTCTCTAGCCTCATAGAAAGGTTTTCCAAACACCCAGAAGGGGTGTGGATTCTACTTTCCAGGTTCGGGCAATGTCCCGTTTAGCAAGAGTAAGCCCTAGGAATAGCAGATGTTCCCGCCTATGTCTTCTGAGTTGTGCAGTAATGTGAGCCGTGGTGTTCTAGGGAGGTTCCAGCCCAGCACCTCGGCCAAGCATGTGAATACTCCTTTCCAAAATCAATCTAGAGTGGAGCAAGTCCACATTGTGTGTAGGAAGGTGGCTTGTGCACCACCGCATCTTAGACATTCTGGGAAAGCATTCAGTCCTTCCTTCCGGAGCCTGAGGCATGTGTAGTATGTTCAGTGTAAGTATTTGAGCTGAATCAGGTGCAAACGTGATGAGATTGCGGCTCCTCGGGGGGACTCTAGGGCCTCCCTCCAATCATCATTATCGATGGGACCTATGACTGACTGCCAGGTCTCTCTGAGTGTCTCCAGTGTTAGGGCGCTGTGGTGTAGTGTCTGATATATTTTGGAAATTTTATGCTCCTCTAGATCTCCCATAAGGAGTTTCCCTTCTAGTGGGCTGAATTCGGGGAGGGCCATTAGGTGTTTAAGGTATGGCGTTAGTGCGTGAAGGAACTGCAAGTATTTGTCAAATGAAACCGGCATATTTTTAGGATATAAATTATTATTAGTACAAAACTGTATTGAGATTTATTATCTCAGGTTCAAAAGCCATTGAACCACTTCAGATAACAACATATGTTGACATTGTTGCAACTACCTGCAATAATCAAGCAATTTGCATTTGTGATTATTATAAATAGTACCTTATTAACAGATGTTCTCTGGTCATCCAATTTTAGCATCTTCTTTTAACCATAACTAGAGAGGATATTAAAGATAGAATGGAAACATGTCATTTCCAGGCCATCTTTCAGTGATTTAAAGATTCTTCTGTGAAATGTATTCATTCAGAACCATTATGAGCTCTATGATATTGTGGGACTTTTGAGTTAATTCTACTTCTACAGATCTCTCTAGTCAGGCTGACACTAAACACAGTAGGGTTAGAGGACCTGACCAGAACTGGTTTAGGTGGTGGACAAATGCTTGCCCTTCACTCACAGGCTGGCACAGGGATTACAAGTGAATCCTAAAGCCCTCTCCTCAGGACACTCCTAGACCTGTGAAGATCAGAAGTCAGACTGCCCTGCTGTCTGAAATCTGAAGGAAGGCTGGAGCTGCTTGCCCTGCACCCAGTTCCCCAGAACTAACTCCAAGGATCAGTTGGCTGACCTCCTGTTTGAGCTACATGGATACAACAAGCTTCCAGAGGCCTCTCTCCCTGCAGCTGCCAAACTGACCATTTACAACTGGCCCTGCCCTGGACCCTGCTGAAGGCGCCGGGATCCCTGTAATTCAGACACCCCACAATTCAGAATGCCAACTTTATTGAATCAAAGACTATGCTAAATCTCTTGGCAATGTGTCACCATGTTAAGGCACTTTCCAATGCATCAGAAATCAGAAATGCAATCCATTTAGTAAATTGACCCACTCAATAGTAGAGTTCTAGATCAATAGAAAGATAAAGAGTATCATTACATATTTCAAAGTAAAACAGTGTAAAGCCAATGCCCTAAAGGCTCACAGTAAATAGTATAATACAGAGAACTGTAAAATCAGAAGGTGGGAAGCAAAATCTGCAGAGTAACAGATAGCATTCATCATAGAACATTAAAGTCTTCTGGTCCACCCCTAAAATCAAGTCTTTTATACATTAATTCTGCAATTTAGCAGAACTGTAGAATCACTGTGGTGTGAGCAAAAGTATCATTTCATCAGCCAAATCAGAGCCCATGAAAATAAATGTCATAGTGCCTTAACAACTGAATACTATTCCACTACATGAATAATTATTCAGCCTCTTCAATGGCAATGTTGTGAGGAGATGCTAGAACAAATTACATACATGAATAACCAAGTCTTATATAAATGAATAGGCCACAGTGACTATAGTTACAGTTTGTGACTGAGCCTTTGAAAGTTCATTGAGAGCCGCATAAACAATGACAGTGGAAATAAACAAATTTGTCTGAGCTTGACATTGTGCCACAGACCTTGCGAGGAGAGACGTGGGCAGAAGGGGAAGAGATGAGTGACAGGGATGACTTCCAAGTCAGGACAAGTTTATTTGCATAATTAATTAGAACCATTGAATACCATCTCTGTAAAAAATGTAAAACCAAATCTGATTCAATCATTTGAGATACAATAATACAATGCTAAAAAAAAACTTATTTTAACCTCTGCTAAGGATTTCTGCTATTGCACAGTGAACCTTTGTTATTGTGCAATTCGACCTGTAATCAATGAATAATATAAAAATAAAGTGCAAGTAGCCAGACCAGGGACGTGGATGGGAAAATATTGTGCCTGTCCTTGCTCAATTCATAGATAAAGTCCAGGTGCCTTGTGCAAATCAATGTTCTAGAAAGTTGTCAGTTCTTAATTCTCTATTTTCCTCCTGCCCACAAATTGTTAAATCAAACTTGTACCTGTCGCTGGTCAAAATGCAGATGCATTGTGCCTAACCTTAATCTTTTGAGTAGGCCATCTTTGTTGCTTCATTTCCCCCCCTAGCAGCTAATTATAAAGTGCAAATTTTTTATGAAGTTACTTATCCTTCAAAATTAGCCAGGCCATGGTTTGTTCCCAGGGAAGATGATAATAATTTGTGCAAAACCATGTTCTTAAAGATAGCCAAGCTTTTTTGCCTAGTTGGCTTTCTTAAAGCAGAAATAAGGTGCCAGTTCCTTGTGTTGTTGGTAGCTCCTGTGACTTGCCTGCCCATGGAAGTATATGCTGATAAGATGCTTCTATATTAAGCAGTCCTCGCTTGTTCGCTTGTCCACTTCATTTAGGATCAGTTTTAGAAATGTTACCCCCATGCAAGTTACCACTTAACCAAGTAATTACTGCTTGCCTACAAGAGAGGATTTGCAAGTTGACCAGTGTAAGTTCAACAGTTTTTTCCTTTGAGACAGGGGCACCAGACAGAGGCAGAAAATGTGTGTTTATGTCTTTGCTTGGATCCATGAAGCTAGCATTTTAGATTTTGACGCTGATTTTTCCAATCTGGAATTAAATCTTTGGAGTTTTACTGATCCCGAAGCGAAATAAAATGAATTGATGCTTTAAGACCTGAAAGAAGTGTGCTGCGAGATATTCCTGGGGTCTTTAGTTGGTATATGAGTTAATCACAGCCCAGTCATGCCGTCTGATTGCGAGGGCATTTTTGTCTATTAAATGGGAGAGGATCCCAATTGAGGTGTTGGTTACTTGGTTAAATGCTATTTTTCCCATACTGCTAGCCCAGGCATCTTACATACCTAATTCAATAATAGCCTGGCTAGAGTGTTTTCCCCAAGAACCTTTCACATTGCTGTGTTGTTTCTCCTCAATTTCCCACAACATAAATTATTGATTGATCCCCTCTCTGAGGCGTGCAGTCTCCAGCATAGTTTGATAAAGGCACTCTTGCTTTGAAAGGTTTTAGTTTTTTAAGCCAAACTGTAATCGTAACTGGGCTAGTGATGCTGATTTTGGCATATTAAACACAGTTTTGTATACTTTAGTTTGGATCTTATTAAAAGTGACTATTTCACGACCCCACATAATTCCTGTGCTATTGGTCACCATTGGCATTAGTTGTGCGGATACTGCAGTAAGAAGAGGGCTTAATGATGGACAGTTCAATTTCTTCTTTAATAGTTTGAACCCATAGATTAACAATGGTGCTTTAGCCCGAAAAGCGCTTAGATGATGTTTAAAAGTCATTCAATGTTCCAAATTGACTCCTAGCTATTTATATGTAGTAGCTACCTCGACTTGCTTTCCATCTAAAAACCAGGTGAATACATTACATTTAGAATCCACCAACCGCACCACTTTAGTTTTGTTCGGGTTTAGCTCTAGCCCTTGCTCGTCCATGCATTTGTTTAGGGCGATCATGCTGCATTAAACGTCTATTAGTGTTTGACTCAGTAGTACGATATAATCTGCATACTCCAGGCAACCTAGTGTTTCTGAAGCCAGGATTGGTGGGTGTCTATCGTCTTGTGGGAGGGCTCCTACCAGATCTGCAAGATATAAGTTGAACATATAAGTTGAGCAGACTTGGTGCCAAGACGCATCCTTGTTTGAGGCCATTCATCGTTGCTATTATGGACGTAACTCTACTGCTATTGCCTACTTTGGCTTGCCCCCAGGTTTCTGTATATAACACTACGATTGCCCTCAACAGACTTCCTGGAATGCCCCATTCATCCAATATTGACCAGAGGCATCCACGAGGAACCCAATCAAAATCAGACTTGAGGTCTGAAAAACATGCAAATAGCCGTGCTTTTCTATGTTTATCCTTCTCTACTAGGAGACTTAGAGCTGTTGACTTTCAATTTTGACAAGATGGCCACTTTACCTAACAAAGATCAGAAAAATGCACTTTAACAAATCATAGTGAATTTGTTTCAAAACCAACAGTACTATATCAGTGTATACATGTATAATCAAGTTTGAAAATACATTGATTGAGTTGATTTAGAAGTTGTAAAGCGCAGCAGTTTCCCAAAGGCATCAAGCGCTATAGACCACCGTCCGGAATAAGTCCACTAGATATCCAGATGCAGAAAATATCTACAAGGAGCTGAGGGATGGCCCTAATGTTTTGTGAAAGGGTGTTCCAGAGTTTGCTTGTGGCCGCAGAAAATGCTCTGTTGCCCCATTTCTTCCTTTTGGTTCTCGGCACTGTGAGCTGAAGTTGAAGCGATGAAAGAAGGTGTCTGCCTTGGGTGTACCAACAAAACATGGATTTTAATCTTGTTGGATATGGGAGATGAAGAGCCTTATTTTTCATGCACAGAGATTTAAAGCTGCTGCACTTGCTAATTGTGAGCCAATGAAGCGTCTCCAATCCCTTTGCGGACGACTGCCCCCGGGAATGTTCAGAACAAGTCTGGCCAGTGCATTCTGTACCACCTAGATCTGTGCTGCGTGTTCTTATTCAAGTCCAGGTACAGTGGGTTGCAATAATCCAGTCTGGACATTAGCAAGGTGAGCGCGACCTGCTTACGAGCAGACAGCTGAATGAGTTGGAAAATCTTTTTAAGCATCCTTATAATTCAGGTGCATGTTGCTATTGTGCGACTCACAAGGGCATTAAAGTTAAGTTCAGTGTCCAATAGCACTCCAAGGTTCTTAGCCTTTTCCCCCGGAGTAGGACAGGTTCCTAAAGAGTCTGGCCAGCAGCTACTATTCTAGCTGGGTGCCCCTGGACCAAAAATCATAACTTCCGTCTTTTCTCTGTTGAGTTTTAAAAAGTTATATAACATCCATTCTGCCACTTTGGCCATGCAACGTGAGACGTTCTCTGCTATCGGGCATGGATTCTTGGGGATTGACACCATGATTTGAGTGTCAGCAACATACGACACTACCTCCATTCCGAATGACTGGATTATTGCTGCTAGGGGGGCCACATAAAGATTTAAAAACGTAGGGCTCAAAGATGAGCGCTGCGGCACTCCACAAGGAAGGGAAAAGGCCTCTGAGTAGAAGTGCTGTAACTTCACCTTTTGGGATCTTTACCTAAGGAAGGAGGACAAGAGGGCTAAGGCTTGATGAGAGATGACAAGACCTTGAAGTCTATCCAGCAGCAGCACAGGTGAGATGGTATCAAATGCTGTTGATAGATCCAAAAGTATCTGCGCCACCCCTTGTCCTTCATCCAATAGCCACCTTATACAATCAGTGGCTGAGATTAATGTGGTTTTGCATGTTATTAATAATGCACAAAACAAAAGGGTATGCAGTTCCTAGGTAAAACACCCAAAGGGCGAGTACAGAGAAATAAGAGGTGCGCTGATATACTAGGGAGCAGATTATACTCCAAGGAGAGTGAATCAGTGAAAGGGGGGATTCAAAAGATCTCTGCCAAAGAGCCCCATCATTGGGTGCCCGTCGGGTATTGTAGCGCCGACCCGACGAGGAGCAGTCCCGATGATGAAGCATGACACATAGCTGGCTGGGTGTGTGAGGGCCTTAGTTCCGAAAAGAGGAATCTCCCCCTTCTCGCTGATTCACTCTCTTTGGAGTACAATCTGCTCCCTAGTGAATCAGTGCACCCCTTATTTCTCTGCACTTGCCCTTTGGGTGTTTTACCTAGGAACTGCATACCCATTTGTTCTATGATAAACTTTGGGCAAGTATGCTGGACCTAAACAAAAGCCCTACCTGATCCCCCTTTGTTGATATATTAATAATGCACAAAACATGAACGCATACAAATCTTTAGCCTGTCTCCCCAGGTGCTGGACTTTACCAAAACTTCAAGAAGTGGGTCTTAGAAAGTTTTTTGTTAGCATTCTGTCTGGAAAACTGACTGAGACTGGAATTACTGATGAAGCTTCAGTCATTGATGATGAATTGTCTGACTCAGCTTGCTTGTTTGCCCTACTGAAGGAGATCTGGCTTCCAGAAAAGTTTCTGAATCTGAACGTAGATGACTTCATCAGGACCAACAATGAGCAGCATCCGGTCGACATCAAGGCCTTCTTGGAAATGGAATACGGACTATGACCACCTGGAGCTTTTTTGCCATCGTTGATGACTGCACCAGGACCCCGCTCATCAGCAACCCATCGTCGTCAAGCCTTTCTTCGGATTCAGCTTGCTTTACTGATGACTCATTGGTGACCACTTTTCATCCATTATAGTTGCTAAGTCAGAGGGTTAACTCTCCACCGGGATGAACCTGGTCCTTGCATCCGACCTGCGCTCCATCGAGGTTGGGCTTAACTTTTGACTTTGACCCAGTCTAGCATGACCACATAACCCCATTTGGGGCTTCAATCTGTTTGGTAACATTTTTGATACAAACTTAAAAAATTCATATCTCCGGTTCTATTTTTTGAAATTATTGTGTAATTTTATTTATTACATTACAAAGATTTTTCTTGTTTTGTGTGCATATTCATAGATACTTTATACATTGCCTCAAAGTTAAGCCTAACTGCCTTGTGCTAAGCTACCAGAGGGTTAAGCATAGATTTAGTTAGTAACTTTTCTGATTCACCCTGACAAGGGCTGTGATTATCCTGGTTAGGGTGGGTTCATAGCCCTCAACTAGAACTCCAATTTCTTACACGTGTGCAGTGACCATTAATGTTCTCATGTATAGCCACTTGCACTCATGCCATACCATCTTGGACACGAAATATGATCAGTTTGAACTACAATTACAAAATATGCAAACTCATAAAAAAGTATGCAAAGCCAAGACCGCTTATATAAAAGCCCACACAGGCCTAGCCAAAGAACAACCAAAAACCTTGCATTGTTTAAGAGGCAACTAATTGTCATCCTTCCCTCATTTTCATGACACTATTAGCAAATACAAGAACATTTTCCATTGCTAAAATAGCTGAGTAACACCATCATACCCTTGAATTCTATCAAAGAACCATCAATGACCTACATCTAGTAAAAACCCTTTCAGTTGTATGACTTTTAATGAGATTTCTCAGACTAAAGTGATCAACTTTATTGCTTACCTGACCCTTCAAATCATTTATCTGGCAAAGGATATGACAAACAATATTGCTCCTTATTGTGTGAATCTGATAAACCTCTCACTAGCTCAGGATGAGGTCTGTGATTGTCTCATGGCTGGAAAAACCTCATCTCTTGAAAAAATAATCACAACTCTCCTCCTTTTCTCTGGGCTACCTTTTAATGCCAATTCATTGGAGAGTTGCATTGATACACATCTAAAAGAGTTTACCAATTTGAAACAAGCTCCTGGTGACTTACTATCAGGATTAAGATGGGGCTTTATTACTGACACAGCCTTGCAGCAAGAAATATATTATACTTTGCCCGTTGGTCTGTCAGTTAAATCTTGTACATTTTTTGTTGGCCTTCAACCCAGTTAATCACAAATTCTCACTTGAGGATCACATGGGCATCAACAGAATGGTACTAAATTGGTTCCTCGTTTATGTACCCAATCACTCAAGTCAGATAAAAATAGATGATTCTCTCTCTAATACAGAGCCCTTTTTGCAATTAATTCCCCATGTTTGTCCCATTTCCTTTTTAAATCTATTGCTTGAACCTCTAGGGGCTGGCTATACTCCATAGCTCTAGCATATGACATCACCAATATGCTAAAGATACACAGTTATACCTGAAAGTATATATTTATCTTATGATAGCTTACACTTAGCAGGGACTATTGAGAACATCCATGCCTGTGTTACTTATATTTATCTTACTCCCCTCGGGTGAACAATAGTTAAAATACTGAGCTGCAACCCAGCCATCATGGTATGCAATAAATGTATGGCTACATTCTTGACTAAAGTATACAAAAAAAAGGATGGATGGAATGCATGAATTAATCTCAGCCACCAGTAAGTAGTCAGGGCTGATTTCGAGCCCGTCGTTATTTTGCACAGTGCGCCACCTCAGTTTGGACCCAGCCTATGGGAACAGTCCATTATCAAAATGGGGTTACCCAAAAAACAGTCGTGGACCTGGGTTCAATATGGTATGAAAACCAGTGGTCCTAAACCTAAATCACAGATGATTGAAACATAATCCTACAATCGTTATTTGTAAAAGCTTTTAGAGCCTCAACGCTTTTCGGCTCACTGTATTAATACATTCACTTTGCTACAGGTGCAACAACCAAGAAAAATATTTTTCAAAAGAGGTTTTTTAATTCCATCATATTTCGAAATAATAATATCCTGTTTACTGGACAGTTAAGGGTACAAGGAGCAGGTTACATTCTAGGAACGTGCAAAAACAGAGGGTGCTCTGGTGATGAAAGGGTGAATAGAAATTTCAAGAGTAGTGATAGAGGGACAATTGACAGTTTTTTCTAGACTGATCATACAATCTCAGTCTTATTGCAACCTGGCCACATATACTTTAAATTTCAATTAGATATCATTCATTTCATTGTACAGTACACAATTGAATTCTTGTGTGGCACGTTTTTGAAAAGGAACTCGTGGTCCAGGTAGGGTATAGGTGGGCGTCGTCGTTTTGACCCGACTTGGGGCTCAGGGGTGGGTGAGGACCTCAGTCTGCGGGTCTTCTTCAGGACCCATTCTGGGCATACCTGTCCCACTTACAGCCTCTCACTGAAGTATTAAAAAAGTGATGGATAGAATGCTTGAATTAACCTTAGCCACTGGTAATTATTCGGGGACGCATCCTAGTCCATGATTATTTTGCACAAAGTGCCACCTCTGTTTGGAACCAGCCATAAGGAAATCAGTCTTGAAACTGCTGGAATAGATAGCCCAAACTGCAAGGTCAGGACCTAACTGAACCCGGACACAAGCAACCCAAGACCGGTTTCACCCTTGCTAGGGTTTATCAGTCAGGTAAGAGCGTGGCATCGAAGTATCTAAAAAAATGATGATTTGAATGCTTGAATTAATCTCAACCACTGGTAATTACTCAGGTCCGCATCCCAGTCAATCTTTATTTTGCACACCATACCATGCTGTATTTTGGACCCAACCATATCCGAATCAATCTTGACCCTGCTCCAATATGAACAGTCCAGACCGAACTGCTTGACCAGGTTCTTCCTGAACCAGAACATAAATGAGCCAAGGCCCTTTTTTGCCCATTTTAGGGCTATCAGTGGGATATAGCTTGGTTCCAGTGGCACAAAGTGCAATGGACCCACATATGGGAATACCTCTCCCACTATGGGTGTCGCACTGAAGTATACAAATGTCTGGAATGCTGAAATTAATCTCAGCCACTGATAATTTTTCATGGCCACATCCCAGTCCATAATTATTTTGCATACCATGCCACCTCAGTTTATATACCTTGGTAGATTCTTGACTACACTCTCAACTGCCACACTCACCTAAATTACATTACCAGAAAAGTGCAACTCCAGTTAAGGCTCTTATGAGGGATAGAATCATACATCCAGGAACAAGATCTCGGAGCAGTTGATGTGCCCTTAATTTTATGCAGGTCAGGAAAGCCCAGTACTCACCAGCAAACTTCAAGCATTTTTAACTGTTGCTTTACGTCACTGTGTATGACTATTCACAGAGAGCAAATGTTTTGGCCACATCATCCCTGTTATCATAACACTTCAATGGCAACCAATACAGTCCACGAGCAACTATAACTCGGCCTGTGCACAAAATCTTACATATTGACTCTATAACAATCTGGCGCAGAAACTACAAATCTGATATTGAATCTGGTCTTCTTGGAACTTTGGAATTCTTCTTTTTTAGCATAATGCATTGGCTCAACCATTTTCTGTCTGGTTCTATTTTGTTCCGCAACATCCCCGCTACCCCGGTGAGTTTATCTCCTTATAGACTTCATTCGTAGGTTTCCATTTCATTATGCAACGTTCTCTGATGCTCGCTGGGATATATCTGCACTATGTAAAACCACAAATAATTAAAATACATTCGAAAACTAAGACCTTGCACACCTGTGCTAGAACATCATACCTCTCTCTACCCAAAGGCAAGCCCATGTACACCAGTACCAGTGAATGGCATGAAAACAGATGAGAATACTATGCATAATATTTCCAGTTTGCACATTAATAGCGCAGCTCGAGCTCTGACTCACACCAGATTGGACAAAAGAACCTCTGGCACTGGCTTGGACAAGTCCAACACTGCAGTACATTACTTATACAGACGTCAATATTAGCTTGTCTGTAAGCAAACCCAAATACGTTCATCTCCATATTTCATAGGCAAACTCAGACCTTCTCTCAGGACTTCATGCAAAACACCAATGCCTTTCACGTGAAACGTAGTGCAACCATGCACTGGTCCAACCACGCATACATGCTCCAGTTTCCATCAAATGATCAAGGCTCCCCCTCAAGTTAAGCTATGGGTGTCCCAAACCAGACAAGGTACTTGAGCATGCAAGCGCGGGCACAACATCAAATAAGACTTCCTGATAGACCAGCCCGGTTAGCAAGGCAATCTTTAGTGATACCCCCGGCTTGTACCTGATTGTGACAAGAAGCACCAGTGCCACAAAGGCCCACCAGTGGCAGCAGCGTGTTATACAAATGTCAATTCCATACAGTATAATGCCTGCAGACCTTTCTTCTCTGTCATTATGACTTTTGCCATCTATTCGTTAAGTTAGAGGAGCATGACAAAATACCCCCCACAGGCCAGTCCCTTTATTTACCCCACCTTATACAACAATTCCAAAAAGCCGTTTACGTTGCCCCTGTCTACCGAAATTAATAAAAACGTATTTGCTCTTGAGCTAATCTGTGGTCGCGCTCCCGCGTCTAGATGAGCCCATGAAAGGCTGAAACAGAGTTCAAAGAAAAAAAGCGTGTGATGCAACCTGAGATTAATGACAAAGGGTCTGTACATTGAAGGCATCTCACAGCAATGCCACAGTGCGTATTCACCTTTGAAGAGAGTCCCAAGGAAACGTCAACATTCTCGTGCTATAAACAGGTCACTACGTCAGAAATGTAATCTTATTAAAGTGTTAAATTAATTCTTTGAAACATAAACTTAAAACTAACAGAGCATTTAAATAAATGAGCGCCAAAGTGACTCTCCTCTCATATCGAAATACTCAATTCATTTAATTGGAACTCGCATTCAACCTACGAACAGATTCTTGATGACAGGTTTAGTAAACGTGATGTAAACTTCGTATGAACAAAATGTTCAGGATTAGAAATGTCCTATCTGTGAGTACAAGATGGCTTGAAGCTGAAGTTAAGGGAAAGCAACGTTTAACTGGAATTAATCCCAGCGCGGTTATTTGAGGTGAATTTGTACTAAGAACAAGTGAACCAGCATCAGACATATTTTGCTTTATTTATTATAAAAAAGAAATAATACTCTGCAGGGTTTTATTGTCCACATGAACCGTACCTCCTTATCCTCCCTACTTAAAGAAAGGGCAGGCACATGTCATAGGGTCCATCGTGAATTCATCCGCAAAGTATTTGAAAGTGTACACATTGCAATTACACTGACTGGAAATAAATAGCAAACAACAGTTAAACAAAAACAGCACCTTACAAAGGAAGCAGCCCCACTTTAGGCCAAGTGCGAGAAGAAAATCTGACGACGATTTGGGACTGCATCCATACAGATGACCATCTCGGCCTGATGTCAGCTCCTGTCCTACACTCTTTTCTGCTACAAAGATTCCCTTACTTGGATTGTGGCATTCCTCTAGGACAGCATGCATGTAGTGTGTGCGCCCCCTTTAACACCCTCAGTACAGAAGGTTACCAGAGGAGTGTCCTGGAGATGAGCCCTGTCTGTCATTCCTTCTGTGTGACATTAACATTTAGCCACTATTAAGGATGACCCATAGCTTTGGGATCGTGGCATAGAAGGAAGATGATTAAACACAACCAATGAGAAGATCCACACGGTGGGTTTTACTGACACTATAAGCCCTCATTTTACTTGTCTCTTGTCGCAGCGCACAGAAAAATATATGAACGCAAACTGTACAAAAGCGAATCCCTAAAAAACTGAGGAAGCTGCTTGTGGAACGTCTCCGGGTAAATGGCTGGCGGGCATTGTGATCAGCGACAATGGGCATCTCGTACATGTCAGGTCCAGCTGTCAGAAACCTCTGCATAACAGTGGATTGAGAGCTGTTGCGGGTTCTGGCTCCAGCTAGTTACACTAAATTAGATCCTTCCATACCTCTGTTAACATTCATGTGGTATTACGGTGGCAGTGTTGGTCACTTCATGCCAAGGTTACTCTGAAGGTTTACATCTAAGATTACCTAGTGATTTCATGAAGCTACCGAGAGGGCAGTAGGAGCAACCGGAATCCTTGAAAGGCATAGATGCTAAGCTATGTGTCCTCTGCCTTGATAAGGTACACAAGCTACTGCTGGTCAGGACACAAATTAGATATACATCCTTCAACACAATTCCCAAGAATGGGGACTAAGCAGTATTATAGATTGTTCCACGACGCTACCCAGAAGCCTGCATGTATCGGACATGGAATTGTTGATGGGCCGCTAAAAAAGCAAGCGCCTGCCAACACCCTCAAATAAAATGATAATAAAACAGGTTTTAAACCTGTTTTATTTTAATCCCTCTGGACCTGCCCCAAGGATTCTGATGAGCCTTGGGGGCGGGTCCAGGGGGATGACACTGCTGGTAGGGGAGTGGTGGGCACAGTTACATGCGCATGGTGGTTTGGCCGGCCGTCTCAGGCCGGCCAAACTGCTATGCACACTGAAGCTCTCTCCAGACCCAGCTGCATTGCTGGTGCTAGAGAGAGCAGGAACAGGCTCCCAGTCGTCCTGGGAGAGCAAATTAACAGCGCTCAGGCCAAGCCTGACACTGCTGTCAAGCAGCTTCAGGATTGGCCACAGTGCAGTCTGGGAGCCTGTGCCCAGAAGAAGACTAGAAGAGCAGACGGTCACTGGCAGGATAAAAGTGAGGAGTTGGGCCCAACTTCACTTACACTTGAATAGGCTGTTTTTGGTCTCCACACAGCAGGCTGCGTACCCCCTGTAGTTAGTATGGAGCCAGGGCAGGGAAGGTAGGGCATCTGTGCACTTCAGAGGCATGCCCCTAGAAGCTGTGGTAGTAGAATAGATTGTGATTAGGATAAGAATGTCCTTTAGAATGTTTATTTATGTATTCTTTTATGGAACCCTCTGTTCCATGCATCCATGCGCTGCTTTTGTGTATCCTTGAATATCTGTATTTGTTCCATGTTCTGAAGATCAGCTCATCTTCAGTTACACTGCTGATCTTCAGAAGGTGGATGCTCCAATAAACTTCTCTGCAACTTCTTCAAGACTCTACTTGGATTATTTCATAACTACTTCATATTGGCGACGCTTTGGGATTTTTTTTTAAAACCTTGGAGCTTGAACCTTGCCTGCAGCATCCACACAGAGAGCATATACGATTTTAGAGGAATTTTGCTTCACCTATATATCCTTCTGCCTCCCAGCTGTTGTTGGCACAATGTGGATTATCGAGCAAAAAGGATTTCCTCTTCGTTGGGCAAGTGTTCGTTTGCTGTCTTTTACTCTTACTGCCCCTCAGTGTACTCTTCGTATATAGTATTTTTGAAATACTTGGATTTGGGGCGAGAGCTCAATAATGTTTACAGCTATTCTTGTGACATTTGCGAGTGTCTACGCGTGTGCATTCCGCCGCGCTGTGGTCTTTTGACACTCATTGTTCTGTTCGGAATTAAGGACAATATTTGGAGAGATTTACTTCTCCATTTTTTTGTGCGATTTTCGCAAAGAGACTGTCGTTTTCTTGTGAAGATATACGTGCGTGCAGCCAGCCGCGCTATTTTATTTTCACGTCTTGTCTTTGGTGAAGGTGCTTCCGCGTTCAAACAACCCCGCTATTTACCTTTGAAATTTTCAACGGAACTGACCGCTGATCTTCGAACTCTTACCTGTTCGAACTCCGCTGCATTCGTCCTTCCAACATCGCTTCGAGTGTTCAAGCAGAGTGCCGAACTTTGAAGAAGAGCGTCAGATCCTTTCATCCTTGCGTGTTTCGGTGACGCGCACACCTCATTACTTCCTTCAACATCATCACGCTTTTAGTCAGCGTGCTTACGCTAATGGTGGCCATTTTGTTTTTAATATTTTGGTTACCTTGGTAACTTACGACGATCTTCTGTTTGGGACGCTGACAAGCAATGTTATATATTTGGATGGCTCTTTTACTGCGTTTCGGTAGAATTTATTATTATTATTGAATATTTACGGTGATATTTTGAATATTATTGTTTTATTTGTTTAAGCTTACTTTACCATAAGCACTGTTTGTGGCAATCCTCCACCTCCTTTTTATTCAGGTCCCAATCAACCTAGCATGAAATGGGAAAAATGGCACAAGCAATTTGATAACTATTTATTAGCCATTAATGGTGAATGTTTTAGTGCTAAAAGAAAAAAAGCATTACTTTTAAATACTTTGGGGGGTCATGCTGAGGATGTGTTTGAACATTTACCACCATCTCCTACTCCAGCAGGAATGGAGAGTGGTGATTATGATTGTTTTTCTGAAGCAATAGAGAGGCTTAAAAAGAGGTTCACTGAACAACCTCACATTGTTATGGAGAGATACAACTTTTATACCAGACATCAATTACTTAATGAACCTGTTGATACGTATGTTGAATGTCTAAGAGTACTAGCAGCTGAATGTGATTTTGGAGATCAAGTAGATAAATATATTCGAGATCAATTGATTATTCGTTGCTCTAATAAGAAGATTCAAGAGCAACTTTTAAGGCAACGCAATCCTTCTTTACAAGAAACTATTCAGATTGCGAAAAGTGTTGAACGTTCTATTATTTCTTTTAACACTATAAATGTTGATAACATTTCTACAGGTGTTGCAGCTGTTAATTTAAAAGACTTGAATGCTAAACCTACTAATTTTAAAAACAAATCTTTTAAAACTACTACCCCTACACCACAAAATCCAGTTAAACAATATCCTAATTCTGGAAAGCTGTTCTGTAATCGTTGTGGTTCAAATTCACATTCATTTCAATTCAGACATTGTCCAGATAGAGGTAAAGAGTGTTTTAAATGTAAAAAAATAGGTAATTTTGGAACATATTGCCAATCTAACAGGAGAGTGGCTATTTTATCTGATATAGATGTTGAAGAAGAGGTGCCCTCTGAGCCTGCTTTTGAGAACAAAATTCTCTCTATAACAGAAACTCATAAGTTAGGTCAAGTTTCTTACAATGATGATGACATTGACGCTGAACCTTACGTTCCTCCCATGTGTATCATTTCTGTTGAGGGTAAAGAAATAGAAGTTATGGCAGATTCGGGTTCTCCCTATACAATTATTTCTGATTCTTTCTTTTATAAGTCATTTGAAAATAAGACTTTAGAACCCAATGATATTCGTGTGTACGGTTTTGGGGGCAAAGAAATTGAAATGTTAGGTTATTTCATTTCTGACATTACTTTCAAACAAAAAACCATATGTGGTAAGGTTTATGTTGCTGTTGATGGGTTGCAGGTATTAGGATGGAAACATCAAGGAAAATGTAATATTACATTGCGCCCCAATGCAAAAACACAAGTTTGGACCCGTCAGGATTGGGGAACATGGCGGTCAGCTAGAGAGCAGGTCGCGGGTCGCGTCTCCTCCGGCCTCAACTGTTGTGACTGCTGTTCGCATAATGTGTCGTATAATGTGTCGGTAGTCTAGCTTTCACAAGACAATTTTTGATTTTGAACCCCTGGTTTTTTTTCCAAAAGGGCTGGCTATCGGATGTTTACTCTTCTCGGGTTTGCGGCCCCCGCTCCTCCCATTACGGGCTGACCAGCGCTGACGGAGCAGCGTGGAGACCCGGATACAGAGTGGGGGTGGAGCCTCCCGTTGCTCTGTTGGCTCTACGCCGGCTGTGCGTTTCGGAGGCGGCGGTGGACTTTCTCTGGATTCTACTCCGCTTTTGCTCCTTCTTTGGCTCCTTCCTTCCTTCCCTTGGCGGTGGTTCTGGGGCTCCGTTCTTGGTCTCCCTTCAAGACGAAGTCAAAGACCAAGCGAAACGAGCGGTTGGCGAACGATTGGTGAGCGGGTAAAGTGGAGGCTCTGGGCTAGGGTTGGAGGGTATTTGACGGTGGGGAGAGTAGAGGCGCAGAATCTGTACTGGACTAGAGCGTGATTAAGACTTTGTTATCTCGCTCCATTTCCTTTGTGGAGTGTCTTTTTTTTTGTGGTTTACTGGTGGCATATCCTTATATTGTTCTATACTGACACTGGTACTGCCTCTGTGGCTCTGCGGCTCTGCTTTTGCTCAGCTTATACTCCCTTTGCCCCCTTTTGCCCCCCGTGCTCTACCAATACATGGTGGGATCCGAGAGGAGACTCTGCTTTTGGTGTTGTTTTCCTTCTTTTTGGATTTACATTGTTACCTCCTAATTATTCTTGAATGTTTGGTGAACTGCTTTTTTCTAGGGCGGCAGGGGCGCTGGCTGAACACCAGCTTGTTTGGGCCAGTGTGATTGGCAGTATAGTGTTAGCCCCTTTCCGCCCCTTATATTGAGACAAAGGGGTCCCTGTTACTCACAGTTTGATCTGGTGGGTGATTTAAGTGCCACCTGGAGAACAGAATATCTAGAAAACTCAGAAGCCACGAGACTGCTCCGCGCCTCTCAACCAGAGAGGTCAGTTAAGGCAAAGGAGACAGGGAATGAGATTGATCTCCATCTTATGGAGCCATCTAGCCTCTCTGAAAATAAAGAGACCCGGTCTACTGAGAATGGTCTGGCCAAATTAAAGAAGTTGGAGGTGCCCCTTGGAAAGAGATATAAACTGAGATCACGTACACTCTTAAATGTGGGACTCGCTGCTGAACAGCACGGCCAAGCTGGCCAAGCAGTAGCGACAATAGCGAATCTTAAGCAAAATAAACTGCCTAGTAGAGTAGGAGAGACTGGGAAACCCACTCCTGTGACGAGTAGGAAGAAAAACAACCTGCATCCAGTTAAAGTCATCCCTTCTCTTCGGTCATATTTTACGCCTAATACTCAGGTTATTGGGAAGTCTAAATCTTAGGCTGGGACAAATTTAGCGATGACTCTATCGGCAGCTGAGAGCCAGAGTCTATTGGCTGTAATTCCTGTTTCTAATCGGTATTGTCTGTTACGTGAGCCCCCTTTGGTCTCTTTGGGGGATGGGGGTAGCCAGATCGAACTGGACGACCCAGATGGCGCATCACCAACCTCTCCGACTTCTGAAGCTCAAAGTATGGACTCATTACACGGGATGTTAAAGCAATTGTCTATTGAGATCGGAGTACGATTTTCGACTTCGGAATCGAACCAAAAGAGGATCCAAGATACCTGCACCAGTTTAGAGGAAAATCTTACAGCACTGACTAACAGGACTGAGATGCTAGAGAGCAGAGTGGAGGAATTGGGTTTAGAAGTCAGAGATAACTTTAATGAGGTACATAGATTGAGGGATAAAGAGCAGGACTTAACAGAGGGGTTGGAGAGGTTAGAAAATATCTCGAGACGGAATAATATCAGAGTTTTAGATTTAAAGGAAGGTCTAGAAGGAGATCATTTAAAGGCCTTTGTCATTAATCTTCTGAGTGAAGCCTTTCCACAAATTGCTACACCTAATATTTGGGAGTCCGAGATCCAGAGAATACACAGAGACCCATTTAAGTTGAATCCAGACCGAAAAAAGCACAGGAAAATTCGAATCTATTTTCAATCTTACCTGTTAAAGGAGCAATTACTAGGGGCTGATCTAAAACTGAAGTCCATTCAGGTCCACGATGCCACTTTTAGGATCCGGTCTGACATCTCCCGGGCCACAGAGGATAGATGGAAATTAGGCAAGAGAATGGATGCATTGAGGGATTTGGGAGCCCAGGTACAATTGCGATTCCCGGCCTTCTTAAAAGTTGTATGGGCTAACAAAACGTATAATTTCAGATTTCCAGAGGAAGTGGATACTTTTTTGACACAGACTAAAACTAGTTAATCTAATATAAGGGGGTTCTACACTGGCACTTGCACTATACACCTTTACTATTTTAGGTTTTTCATGTTTCGAGTTTTAGAGGCTGGAGGGTCCCGACCCGAATAGGCAATATTTATTGTCAATGAGTAGTCAGGGAGGGTTCCCACAGGGGGGAGGAGGGGTTGGGGGCTGGTGGTGGGTTTTAATAATATTCCCGTTTACTGGTGGGGAGCATTGGGAAAAAATTGAAAAAAAGTGTAACATCAATCTCAAGTGACTTAATAGCCTCTATTAGCTTTTGTAGCTGTTGTAGAGTGGGGAGACAAGACAGCGATGGAGGATAGACCCATAGGGGGAGGGAAATACCATCTTGATCTATTAACTTGGAATGTGAATGGGTTGAGGGTGAAAGGGAGACAGCGCCTGATTTTGCAATATTTAACAAACAGTACAGCTAGTATTTTATTGTTACAGGAGACACATCTTTTACAATCAGAATGTTTGACATTATGTGGAAAACTATGATGGGTCGATAAGATCATCGCGACAGACCAGCAATGCTCTTCTAAAGGGGTTGCTGTAATAATTAAAAATAATTCAGGAGTAGAAGTAATTAAGTTTCAAGTGGATAACGGAGGGCGTTGGATCATAGTATCAATCAAATGCCGGGGGATTAAATACACAATAGTCAGTTATTATGGGCCCAATGATGATGATATTACCCCCCTGAATAACCTATGTATTGAACTAGCAGATTTCGATTCAGCTTTGATCTTGGGTGGAGATTTTAATGTACTTCTGAACAATAAACTTGACAGGTCCACCCTCAGAAATCAGGTAGCATTGCCGCAGGTTAAAGCCTATCTTCTGGCCATGCTGAAAAATCTTAACCTTACTGACGTATGGCGGACAAAAATGGGTGACAGGAGAGAATACTCCTACTATAGCAAGAAGAATTACCACTATTCAAGAATAGATTATATGTTTATGGAGCATTCTGATAAGGACAAAATTCGCACAATAGAATACCTGCCCATTCATCTATCTGACCAAGGCGCTATCATCTTGAAATTGGAACTCCCTACGGAGGTAATTTTGACAAGGTGGACCTTAAATAGAAGATTTCTCTTACAGCCCTCAACGCCAGGCTTCTTAAAGTTAGAATCTACTCGGTTTTTCCAGGAGAATTTGGGGTCGACTAGTATACACGTGGTATGGGACACTTTCAAGGCCTGGCTGAGAGGGATATCAAAAGGAGCGGTAGTGGGCTGGTATAGGGCTGAGAAAAAAGAACTAGCTGACTTGGAAGTCGAACTATCGGGGCAGAGACAGACTTAAAAGCCAGTGGTTCTTCTGGAGCAGATAATACAAATTTATTCAAGAAAGTTGAAGAACTACAGCTGAAGTTTAAACTCAGGTCTGAGGAAATCCTACGTCAAAAGTGGGAGATAAGTAAAATGAGTGGGGGCGCTAGGTGGCGCCAAACCAAGATGGCCGCACTGTAGTGAGGCTCCCGCCAGACCGGGCACTTTCAACATCCTGTATGGCATCCTGACCGCGCTATCCTGCCCATAACCCTCATCGCTGGACCCATGAGTGCCTGCTGATCCTAGCGGTATCAAGATTGTAGCAATCGCCAGTCGGAGGGCCGAGATATCTGCTGCGACTCCTCCGGGCGGAGAGCGGTGCCGGGCTGGGGCCTGCGGTCCGGCGGCGTGCGCCCGCTAGGAAAATCCGAGGCTTTGGGGCCTGCACGGCACGGCCGGAGCGTCGCCCCACGAGGAGCGCTGAACCGCCGGAGAGGGCTCGACTGCCGCCTCAGCGAAGATATCGTCGGCAGCTTGACGTGGTGAGCGGCCTCGAGGAGGGAGTTTATACGGGGGTCCCCGGTCGCTCACTGTCCGGCGGATTGGGCTGCTGTCCCGGGCTCGGGCTGAGAGGACGCCGGTTGGGACTGGGGACAGGGGCCGACCCTGCCTGCTGCGGTGTCAGCCTTGTGGGGGTGCTGCCTGGCCGCGCTGCCCATCTTCACCACCGACCGCCCTACTCTCCGGGGAGGGGGCCGTGGACCTCCTGCGGCCTGCTGTGTGCGTGGAGGCACCTTTCCCTACACGACACCCGGGCGGGGCGGCCTACCACGTCAGAAATTGGTGACCGTGATCTGTGCAGCCGCTGTTGGTCACGCGGGCACTGCCTGGGGGCCTCCGCTGCATGCTGCCCGGGACGGCTACTGATACCGCATCCGGACCGACCCCCCTGGCACTGATACTGTGGTACGTGGCTGAGACCCTGCTGGACCTATTGGACTCGGCCTCTATCCCTCCGTCCCTATTGACAGCGCCCAGTGCGGACTACCTCTCTCCTTGCATTCAGTGACGTCGTGGTGTGTGGCCACCTGGGGATCCCGGACGGAGGAGGCTCGCTACGCGACTCCAGGGCTGCGTGGCCTGCCGGATGTGAGGTGGGTCCAGATATTGGCCTTTCCGGCGTGCTGGTCCGGGTCCCACTTGTGTCACTCGCCTCCGCGCTACTAGGAGCAACTATTGGCACCACGTCGGATTGTCCATCCTTGCGTTGCTGCGGCTGGACTAGGCTGGACCCTACCTAGGCCTGAGCGAACCGGCCTACCTCTACCCGCCATTCGGATAGGCGCCAGGCTCCATCTCCTGTTTGACTGCTGCAGGGAGGTATCGGTGGGGAGTCCCTTCTTCATTTCTGCGCCTGTCTTGTCCCTGTGGTCTGCTTTGCGGTCGGTGTGGGGAGTGCCCTTCTGGCCGCGTCATGGGCCGCAGCGACGCGCGACAGTCCAGATTGCCGTTCGAGGCCAAGAGAAACCCCACGACGGCGCCGGGTGCGGGAGGCGAGCCTCCCGCCGCCGGGCCACCTGACGATGAATGGAAATCCCTGTTGCTGGGCATGAAGCAGAGCCTGTCGACCATTGACTCCAAGATTGATACCATCAATACCCGATTGGACAGCGTGGTGGCTAAACTGGAGCGACACGATGCTCGTATTAAGGAGACTGAGGACAGGATCTCTGCCCTGGAGGACGGTGCCGCTTCTACAGGCAAACAGGTGACCCAAATGGACAGGCTTCTCAAAATAATTGCGGAAAAGAATGAGGACCTAGAAGCGAGGTCTCGTCGCAATAACATCCGCATCCTTGGCCTTGCGGAGTCCACCAACACTGAGAAAATGGAGGTCTTCGTCGAGAACCTTGTGATTGAGATATTTGGGAAAGACTCCTTCTCCCCACACTTCATCGTGGAAAGAGCACACAGATCCCTAGCTGCCCGTCCTCCCCCTGGGGCCCAGCCGCGGCCCATCATTGCGCGATTCCTTAACTATAGGGATCGGGATGCAGTGCTACGACGCGCACGGGAGACTGGCACAGTGAGATACTGCAATACGACGCTGTCCTTCTTCCCCGGTTTCACTGCATCCGTTCAGGAGGCCCGACGGAAATTTGCAGGGGTAAAAAAGAACTTACAAGCTCAGGAGATTCCTTACGCCATGCTCTACCCTGCGAAATTGAAAATCACTCACCAAGGTAAACAACTTTTTTTTCAACAACCGCAGCACGTGGAAGACTTCCTCAAGCAACATAGGAGAGACCTAGCTAGAGAAAGCGCTGAGCTGCGGTGCTCTAGATCACCCTCACCGATGGAGCAACAGGACTGAGCACGCTTGTGGGGGCATCCCAGACTCTTGCTTACGCCGCTGCTGAACTTGCCCGACCAAGACAACGTATATCCCGGTGAGGTACCCTTCTTCTACTGCTAACGCTCGAACTGGTCACTGTTATACATTGTGCTCGGTCACCCACCTCCGACCCACAGTGAGAAGTCAGGCATAGGTCTGGGTTCTTGTGGGTGCAAGTAGGGAGGTGGTTGGCAGGTTGGGCGCCCCTAGACATTGTCCCCCGATGGGCGAGCCCCAATGCACCCCCCCCTCAGTGGGGCGGGGGTAGTTGTTCTACTCCTTTTGTTGGTAGGGTTGGTATGGATGGGGGGGAGGGGAAGGGAGGGTTTTGTGTACCCGGCTAGTTGGGGTTGCCGGTGTGGGTGGGCGTATAGTCCGACTCCATTCTGGCTCCACTATCTCACCAGGGACGGGCGTACGGAACTGGGGGGTCGGGGGGTTATTTGGGGGGTTTGTTATAGTGGTTACACTGAGTGCTATGTGAACCTATGTGCCATGAATACATGGCAAATTTTTTTGTGTCCAGGTAAATGGGGGATGTAGCGGATGCACGACCAGCGTTGCAATTTCAGCTGGTATCCTGGAACGTACGGGGTTTAAATAACCCGAGAAAGAAGAGACAGATCCTGGGGTACTTGGACAGGCAGGGAGAGTCTATTGCCATGCTTCAGGAGACGCACTTAATGCCGGGAGGGACCCCCTCATTCGCATCACGTTGGGCGGCCTGCAAGGTGTTTTCATCCTACTCAAATTATGCTAAGGGAGTGACCATTTTGGTGCGGCGTGGGGTGGGTTTTATACCTGCGGGAACCGAGGTGGAATCTGGTGGCAGATACTGCATGATCTGGGGGAAACTGCACTCACACGCAATATTGTTTGCTTGCTACTACGGCCCCAATACGGACGACCCATCCGCGTTTCTTACAATGTGGGGCAAAATACAAACCCTGGGTATATCCCATGTCATACTAGGGGGCGATTTCAATACCGTGCTCAAACCCGTGCTGGACAGGTCGCACCCACAGCCGTCACACTACACACACACCCAACGCACGTTGTTAAACGTAGTGGACGAACATCAACTGGTTGATGCATGGAGGCACTTCCACCCCACACTCAGGCAGGGCACTCACTACTCTGCTGTACATTCCACTTGGGCGCGCATTGACTACGTATTTGTGTCGGCTGGTTAAGGGGCTCCATTTGGCTCGCACATTCTCGGACCACTCACCCGTTCTACTGTCACTACGCATACCCCTTGATGTGTCCCCGTACTTGAGCTGGCGCCTCAATCCTGCGCACCTTACAGACTCAGTCTTTAAGGCGGAATTAGAGGACGACATAACAGACTTCTTTGAGCGTAATATTGACTCAGTTTCCAGCCTCACTACGGTATGGGAAGCATTCAAAGTTACCGTGAGAGGGTGGTGCATAGCTAAAGGGGGAGGAGTCCTCAAGTGTCTGCGCGGCGAGGTGCGTAAGCGGGAAGCCGAGCTGCGGCAGTTGGAGCGCGAGATGGCACAGAACGCGCGGGGTCATGCGGTCGCGGCACAGCTTCGAGAGAAACTTAATGAATACACTGAAGCTGCAGCTGGGGAATGCAAGTTCCTAGGGAAACCTTTTGTCGCGCGGGTGTATGGCGAAGGTGACAGACCCGGTAGGGCATTGGCCTCCGCGGTTCGGTCCCCTAGGTACCGAAATTACGTGGTCTCCCTGCTAGACGAACACGGCGTCCCGCGGTGGGATCTCGCGGACCAACTCCGAGTCCTCACTGATCACTACACCAAACTGTACACCTCCCACAGGACGACACCGCTTACGTTACATGAGTACCTCGATGACACTGCAATTGCCTGGTTGGGCCCATCCCAGCAGAAATTCCTGCATCATGAACTAGAACTTGATGAAATAAAAGATGCGATAATGTCCATGAAGTCGGGCAAAGCGCCGGGATCGGACGGGTTACCGATAGACTTTTACAAAGCCTTCATCCATGTCCTTGCCCCTATACTGAAGCAAGTGTACTACTCCGCCCTTGAGGAAGGTACCTTGCCGGTTACGATGCGCAAAGCCCTCATCACCTCTCTGTTGAAACCGGGTAAACCGCCAGAGCACTGTGACTCGTACAGGCCCCTCTCTTTGCTGAATACAGATGTTAAAATACTGGCGAAGGTATTAGCTACGCGCCTTAACCTCCTGCTGGAGCGTCTCGTTCTCCCGGATCAGGCCGGGTTTGTCCCGAATCGGGCGACTTCCCACAATCTGCGCACGCTGCAGGCGGTGATACAGGATATTGATCCTAGGTGTGAGGCTGCTGCGGTTTTTCTTGACGCCACTAAGGCGTTTGACTCCCTCGAGTGGGATTACCTTTTGGCCTTGCTGGAGCGGATGGGCATGCCCTTCAACTTCCTGGACTGGATCCGGTTGTTGTACCGCCAACCTCAAGCTGCGGTCCTGCTCAATGGGGCCCGCTCTGCACCATTTGTTATCCACAGAGGTACCCGGCAGGGGTGTCCTCTCTCCCCAGTTTTATTCGCGATCGCCATAGAACCCCTGGCGGCCAAACTCCGACAACATCACAAACACCGATCTCTTATCTATCCCGAGCGCCAACTACTTATTGCGTTATACGCGGATGACATGACTCTTTACGTCCACAAACCGCAAGAAAACCTGAAACCCCTCTTGCGCGAGATAACTAAATTCGGGGCTATAGCGGGGATACAAATAAACTGGACAAAATCAGCCTTGTTCCCCTTGACTGACAAAACCGAGCAGTTCCCTCTAGATTACCCCTTGGTGTGGGAGGCGGAAGAGATAACATACCTGGGGGTCAGGGTGACCAGGAATCGGGAGGCCCTTATTAGAGCTAATTACGGGACTGTTATAGGCAAACTCTCGGATAAAGTCACCCAGTGGATCCATCTCCCGCTGTCAATGGCAGGTCGCATCTCCCTGATTAAGATGGTGGTCCTTCCCAAATTGTTATACCTTTTTACCAATATACCATATAGCCCAGGGGCATACTTTTTCCGGACCCTCAACTCCCAGTTGTCTCGACTTATCTGGGGTGGGAAGCAGGCCAGGATTGGGCTGCGGACACTTATGTTGCCCTATCACCAGGGCGGGTTTGATGTACCTAACTTTCAGCGATACTATGATTGCGCCCAGGGCCACTTTGCTGTCTACTGGTTCCACCCCCCCCCCCCTTTATGGCACACCTGGCAGTGGAGGATTGATACATGAGGCCTGAGCAACCTTCCGGATACCTTTACACGGAGGCTCGGGTGGGGGATCGGGATCCCACCACGGTGGATTGCACTGTGCGGGCCTGGAGACGCATGGTGGACTATATGGAAGTTAAATTCCTGTATTCCCCTCGTATGGTCCTGGCACATGACCCCAGACTGAGTGTTGCCCGCGAGGAACTTGGACGTAAACTGCTTGCGCGGCTCGCGATACACACGTGGGGCGACCTCTATCACCAGGGAGGCTTTCGCACGGCGGCACACTTTTTTGGAGAAACTGCTCCTTCGGTAATGGATACATTCCTTTACACTCGGCTTCGGCAAAATATCAAGGCTATTACGCCTAACTTTCCGGATGAGCCTGATACCATGGCGCCTCTACATGCTCTGCTTCAGGCGACCACCCCGACACATGTGGTATCTATGTTATATAAACATGCGCAAGCGGTTCCGACCCCCCCCCCTCTCTTAGAGAGCGGGCTGACTGGGGCAGGGATCTGGGAGCTCCACTGCCGGACGACCAGTGGGAGGAAAGTTGTTCTCATACTAATGCGGTGACAGGTAATGCTCGCCTTCGACTGGTTCATTTTAAATTTTTACATCGCCTTTACTTTACCCCAGCCAAATTGTACCGCTTCGGCCTCCGGGACAACGATCGCTGTCTGAGATGCAGGAAAGCGGGCGCAGATTTCATGCACCTGGCATGGTCATGCCGGGCCGTGGCTACTTACTGGGTGGCAGTGTTCAAGGCCCTCTCTGAAATGATTGGGGTCAGTACTGCACCCTGCCCTAAGATTGCCCTGCTGGGCCACTCCAACCCTGCAGTAAAGGCACATCGGAATTTTTTTGCGCTGGGACTCTTGTTGGCTAAGCGCCATGTGGCGTGCAGTTGGGGGCGAGGGCGAGCGCCCAAATTCAAGATCTGGCTGGCTACGATGGCCACTTGGCAGGAACAACTTCACAGTTATGCTGATCTCTTGCCTCACAAGTCCCGTCCCAAAGACCTATGGGGGCCCCTCACTACATATCTCCTACGGGCTCAGAACCCGGACGAATCAGGGAGGGACCGACACAGGGACTCAGATAGGGATAGCCCGTCCACCACGCACTGTCCTGCACCTACCCCCACTGGCACCCTCGGCTGATTGATTTCCTCATCTCCCTTACTCTTTTGCTTTCCACACATACCGTACATGGTGTTTTTTAGTACGCCCAGGCCTGTTACACGTTTTCTGATGTACTCGCACACCGCACGCCGGCTACATGGGCGGGGTGGGCAGCGGGTCCGCAGTTCCCCTGGATCTTGGGTAGAGTGGTCCCCGCTCTACGATGGCACACGCTGCATGGCAGCATAGGAAGTAGCACCAAGTTGTTTTATATGATTGGGTCATAACCATATCCTCCCAGGTCACTGGATAGGTCAGTACGGTGTGGTGCGACATCCCTCCGGGCTCTGGCTGCACTCCGCAGTGAGATACATTGCACCGCAGCTCTACGCTGAACGGTCCCTTATGCCACATACTGAGTATGGTGGACACATCCTGGGAGAGAACTGATAGTGATGTAGTTTCCAGTTGGTTAAAAAAGTTAAAAGAAACTTCAAAGACTCTTTGTCTGATTATATATTGTTGGTGCGACTGCTCACTAATGCACACTTCAACAGCTTTTGTTGCATTGTTTCGCGGCCGGCCCTTAAGGGTTGTAGGCGTCACGCTGTGTTGATCGGTTGATACTTGCCAGCTAGTGTTTCTTGCTCATGACACTGCATTGACGCTGCCGGCCTGTTTCATTCAGGATGTAGGCGAAAAGCTGTGTACTATCTGTTGGTGTCCAATAAAGGTTTTCAAAAAAAAAAAAAAAAAAAGTAAAATGAGTGATTTCGAACAGGGGGAAAATTGTGGTAAACTCCTTGCAATGAAAGGCAGGGTTGATAGAGCCAACAATTATATCACTAAAATTAAAATGGATTCTCAAATCTTGGAGGTTAAGGGTAGTATAGAACGAGCTTTTACACAATTTTTTCAGGAACTCTACGAGGATCGTCTTCAGGTGGCAGAAGATCATATTGATGGGTGGCTTAGAGACAAATACCTCCCTACATTAGCTGTGGGTAGTCATGGAATTCTTACGTCAGAAATAACAGGACCAGAGATCCTAACTAACTTAGATGCTGGGAGGAAGGGGAAAGCAGCAGGCTCCGATGCGATTCCGATTGAGGTCTATATGATTTTGAGAGAGGAGATTATTCCGGTCTGGTTGGAATTGTTCAATAGTATTCTAGACGGTATTTCCCCTCTGCCTGATTCCTGGAGCGATGTAGTCATTGCACTGATTTTAAAGCCAGGGAAGAAAACAATTCAGTGCCAGTCATATCGACCAATTTCTTTGCTAAATGTGGACTATAAAGTTTTTGCTGGAATCCTAAACGGACGGCTTAGTAAAGTTGTTGGGCCGATAATCCATCAGGATCAAAAGGGTTTCTTGCCAGGCCATCAGATGTCAGATTTAACACAGACTCTTATAGGGTCGATCGACCTTGCCTCGACACAGGGTCTCCCTCTCTCAATTACCACTGTTGATGCAGCCAAGGCCTTCGACCGGGTGAATTGGCACTTTTTGGATAGGGTGTTGAAGGTCTTTGGCTTCCCCGACAGATTCAGTATAGTGTTGAAAGAAATATATAAATCCCCACGGGCTCAGATTCTGGTTAATGGAACTCTCTCCCCTGCAGTAAAGATAAGGCGTGGAACTAGGCAGGGCTGTCCCCTCTCCCCTATTTTATTTGATTTATATATAGAGCCGTTAGCTCAGAGCATAAGGTTAAACAAGAAGATTGTTCCTTTTGAGACACGAAAGTTAGCATTGTATGCTGATGATTTGATCCTTTTATCACCTAATGTTAGCACTACACTTCCAGAGCTTGAGGTCGAAGCCCAAACTTTTGGAAACCTGTCAGGTTATGAGATAAATAATGAGAAAACTGAGATCATGGCCTGGAACATGTCTGATCAGAAGGGGAATTTTGCTAAAGAACGTAGATATTTAGGAGTTATAATAACTCAAGACCCTGCCAAAATCCCCAAGGCTAATCTAGACAGAGTCTCAAAGGAGGTTGATATCCTACTTAAAAGATGGCAGAGTATTCCATTATCATTGTACGGTCGAGTTAATTTGATCAAGATGTGTCTACTCCCAAAATACACTTACCTTTTTAACAACATTCCGTTAGAGTTTGCTAAATCTGACATCCTCAAAATTCAGAGCAGGATATCTTCCTTCATCTGGGCAAATAAAGCGATCCGGTTATCTTGGAAAAAACTTAGGTGCAAACTCCAGCGAGGGGGGGGGTGTCTCTCCCAGATTTCCAGTTGTACTGTTGGGCTTACCAACTAAAGATTTGTAGAATGCTACTGCTCTCCCCTGACAGTTCACTGATAGGCTGCATGTTTAAAGCTATGTTAGTAGGGGAAGAGGAGTTGGGTTTTATGTACAAATTTGGCTCTCCAATTTTTTAAAAAAAAAAATACACTTAAAGACTCTGCATTCGGCGGCTAGGCTCTGGTCGGACTGCCAAAACTGCTTGGGACTATCTTATTACAGCGACTGGGCGCCAGTTTGGGATTCTCCTGGTACACCTGAGTCTCTTTTGGACTCCCTTGCTTATCCATTAAAAGAGGCAGGGGTTGTACATTGGAGAGATCTTGTACTGGGTGATAAATGTCATCCCTGGGAATATTGGAACCACATTACCAACTGCACCCTGTCCAGGTTTAAGTTTTACCAGCTCTCTTTCTGGTGTAAGGGTCAACGCTGGCCAATCATGAATGATAACAATATGGAATGTGAGCTACAGGATCCAGTTCCAAGAAAAAAGAAGTGGCACAATGGTATAACCATCTCCTGGCAGCTACAGATAAGAAGATGGATCAACCATATAGAACCTGGGAGAGCGACTTGCCGAGTGAAGAGCTGGAAACCTTATGGCAAGTATCTCTAGACATGATGACATCCACGTATGTGCATCCTGTTCCAGGATACAAGAATTCTGGATAGATGTGGGTAAGACTATTTCCGGAGCCTTGGGTTGCAATATAGAGGTAAGCCCATCTCTTATATTATTTGGTTTTACTCCAGTATTGGGGGGAGTTCTGGACTCGATAGGGCCTCAACAAAGATTGGTCTTTTACCTGATTTTGCTGGCCAGGAGGGAGATCTGTAAACTGTGGCGCCAGACGACTCCTCCCACTTGGAATGCTTGGTGGAGCTCTGTTAGATATTTTAGAGCGTTGGACCAGAGAGTAAATGTTTACAGGGAAAGTTCAGAGAAGGGACAGTTTTGGGATCTTCTGGATGATGCACATATGGTTGAGTGTAGGGACAGGACAATGACCCAATGATTAAAACCTCTGGTCAGCTCGAGTTGTATGTTATGTGTATCCCCAGTAAAAAAAAACACAAGTTTGTTTTGTTGAGGATTTACAAAGTGTTAAACAATGATGATATTTGTGAAAAAAGTTCTTGATAGACACAAAAATGTTTTTAAAAAGGAGTTGGGAAAAGTTAAGGGATTTTCTCACAGAATTGTATTAAAAAACAACGCTACCCCTTCAAAGCACAAGTTAAGAAATGTTCCTTTATCTGTTAGGAATGAATTGTCTGACATGATCAAAAAATTGTGTGCTGATGGGGTAATTGAACCTGTCAATGCTTCAGAATAGATTTCTCCCTTAGTTTTAGTTAAAAAACGGAATGGGGAACTTAGGATGTGCATGGATTTGAGGTCGGTCAATAAACAAATTGTCCTGGAATGTCATCCTCTTCCTAAGGTACAGGATTTGTTAGCTAAATTAGATGGTGCAAACATTTTTTGTACTATAGATCTTAAATCTGCATACCATCAGGTGGAGCTAACTGAGGACTATAGAGATATTACCACCTTTATCACACCTGATGGTACCTTTAGATATATTAGAATGCCTTTTGGGCTTTCATCTGCCGCCTCAGTGTTTCAAAGATTAATGAACTGTTTGTTTGGAGATACTGATGGCGTAGTTGCGTTTCAAGATGATATTTTAATCTTTTCTGACTCTGTAGAAAAGCATCAGGAAATACTAGACAAAGTCTTATCTGTGTTGGAAGATAAAGGTATGACAAGTGCAAGTTTTTTTCTCCTGAAGTTGAGTATTTAGGTCGCATGATTAATGGCAATGGTATTTTTCCCAAAAAAGATCTCCTGTCAATTAAAAACATGTTTAATCCTCAAAAAAAGATCAACTTAAATCCTTTTTAGGATTATGCGAATACTATTCTAGATTTGTTCCTAAATTTTCTGACATAGTTTTACCACTAAGATTATTGCTCAAAAAAGGATGCACATTTTTATGGACTAATGAGCATTCCCAAGCTGTTAGTGCCATCAAATCTGCTATCATTGGTTGTAATCCTTTATCTCCCTTTTCTCCAACTGCACCAAACATTATTACTGTTGATGCAAGCGCTGCTGGACTTGGAGCTGTATTAAGTCAAATTAAAGCGAATAATGAAGTTACCTTGCTTTCGCTTCAAGACCATTGTCACTTGCTGAGTCTAAGTATTCTACTATTGAAAGGGAAGCTTTAGGTTGCTCTTGGGCTGTGGAACACTTTAAAACTTATTTGTGGGGCAAATCTTTCAAAATCAAAACTGATCATAAACCTTTAATTTCTCTATTACCTAACAATGGTGTTGGGAAAGCCTCAGCCAGGTTAGTTCGCATTCTTGCTAAACTCTATGAGTACAATTTTGAGCTTATTTACATCCCAGGTTCTCAGAACTTGAGAGCTGATTGTTTATCTAGATTGTTACCAGATTCTCATGTTCCCAATCAACATGAATGTTTTGAGGAATGTGTAGTTGCATCTGTTGATGACATGGTACTTTCTATGTCTCAGCTCATTTCAAAAGAGGAATGGTCAAAAGCAATGGATTTAGATGAGGATCATATTTTGGTACATAAATATATTGTTGAAGGGTGGCCACTTGAGAGAAATCTTTCAAAAGAAATTGATGTTTTTTGGAAAGTTAGAGATGATCTCTTGATTAATGAACATTTGATTTTAAAAGGTGATTGTTCTGTTCCTCCAAAAACTATTAGACAAAAAATCATGTCTATTGCTCGTTTAGGTCATTTAGGTCAATCCAGCACTATTAAAAAAGTTAGAGATATGGTGGCCATATATGGACAATTGTATTATTAATTTTGTTAAAAACTGTGCTCTCTGTGCTGATTCTGACAAAGTTTTGAAACCACACCATTCTGATGTAGGAAAAATTGAAGTTCCTGACACCCCATGGCACAAAATTGCAATTGACATTCTGGGTCCTTATGAAGGAATTTCTTCGCAAAAATGGTATATTATTGTAGCCATTGATTATTTTTCTAAATGGGTGTAATATAAATGGGTCACCCAAACAGATTCTTTATCTGTTGTTAAATTTCTCAAAGAAATTTTCATAAAAGAAGGTTTACCTTCAACTGTGGTTTCTGATAATGATCCACAATTTACCTCACATGTGTTTAGTTCTTTTCTTATAAATGCCAATATAAAACATATTAAAACTGCTCTGTATTCTCCTAACATGAATGGTCTTGTGGAGAGGTTTAACAAGACCTTAGTTGAAGGAATTCAATTGGCCATCAAAGCTCGTATTGATGTCAAAGCTCATGTAGCGGATTTGGTTTGGTCATTTTTATGTACCCCACATTGTACTACTACGTTTTCACCTTTTGTTTTGTTAAAAGGTAGGAAACCACGACAAGAACTTTCTCTTTCATGGACCAAATCTCGTGAATCCAATCTACCGATGGACACAATTCACAAACTAGCTAAACAAAACTGTAATGCCTCAAATAAATTGGCTCCTTCAGTGCATTCTGCTTTACAAGTAGGTGATAAAGTTAAAATCAAATTACCTGTTTTTGTTAAAAAAAGGTCAATCAAAATTCTCAGATGTTTTTATTATTCTTAAAGTTGGTAAGACATCTGTTCTTTTAGAAAATGGTTCTTGGTGGAATATTTCAAAAGATGCTAAAGTTAATGCATCTATTTCTAAAACATATCCATGTTCCTCTGATTCAGATTTTTCTAGTGATTTAGTTGTTATGGAAAAAGGAATAGGACCTGTTGATGTGATTAATCTTGTTTCTTCTTCAACTTTGTCATCGCAGGTACATGTTGATAACAATGCTTCTTCCTCTAGAAATGTGAAGATTTCGTATTATTTAAATAATTTCTTATCATTAATTCTTCTTTCATGTATTTTGTAAGGAAAGAGGATATGTGGTAGTAGAATAGATTGTTATTAGGATAAGAATGTCTTTTAGAATGTTTATTTATGTATTCTTTTATGGAACCCTCTGTTCCATGCATCCTTGCGCTGCTTTTGTATATCCTTGAATATCTGTATTTGTTCCATGTTCTGAAGATCAGCTCATCTTCAGTTAAACTGCTGATCTTCAGAAGGTGGGTGCTCCAATAAACTTCTCTGCAACTTCTTCAAGACACTACTTGGATTATTTCATAACTACTTCAGAAGCTTTTCCCCACTTTAAAGGCACAACTGTGTGTAAAAGAAGGACCTCAGACACCACCACTTCAGAACACTTCATTACACTTCTGGGCCTGTATATTGTCTGTCTGGAAGGAGCTGCTGAAAGACTGCCACTCTGCTGCTCTGAGGCAACTGCTGCCCTGCTGTGCTAGCTAGATGCCTACTGCCCTCTTGCTTGGGTGAGAAGGACTGGACCTGCACCTCTTGAACCCAGAGTGTCTCCAAGGACTAGTAGGCTGGCCTCCTGATCTGAAGCTTCTGGGACATAACAGGCTTCCAGCAATCTTGTGCCTGCCATATGTGAGTCTACCCTGTCAGGTGGTGCTACCTCAGTCCTGGACCCTTGGAAGTGGGACACATCTTCTCTGCTGAGTGACACATCTCCGAGAAGAACCAATGCATCTCCTCTGCTGAGTGATGTCTCCCTGATCAGAATCCATGCATCGTTGCTTCTGCAAGGATTGGATCTGTCGTAAAGACCCGCATCACCTCTGCAGTCCTCATGACTGACGCATTGCCCTGACGGCAAGGCACATCAACAGCCCAGGTGCTTGCATATCTCTTGGAGGGCAGTTTCGATGACAGCGTTGGACTCTGCATTGGAGCCTTGCAACTCCTCAGAACCAATGCATCGCCGGCAGCGTGCCGCATCCCTAATGCTAGACTCCACATAACAAGCCCTGTCACTAGGATCCTCGATGACGATGCCAGAGGGCCTCGCACAGCAGCCTCGCTGCATCTCAGAACCGACGGATCGCTTTGGCTGTACGGTGCATTTTCAACGCGAATCCACACAATACTCCGAAACCAGGATTTAAGGTACTCTGTTCAGGCAGCCAAAAATATTTGAAATTCAATATCTCCAGTTCTACTAATTGGATTTTTGTTGTTTTAGTCTTGTTTTATTTATTAAATATTACCCAATATTTCTGAATATATTGTAAGCTGCTGTTTTGTTGTGTGTTTTTAGTGTTTCAAGAGCTGAACAAATACTTTACACACTGCCTCTGAGTTAAGGCTGACTGTTCTGTGCCAAGCTAACAAGTAGGTGAGCACAGGTTAATTTGGGGTTTGGTTGTGTCTTACCCTGAACAGGATTGTGGTTGCTTCTTGACCAGGGCTTACATCCCAGTCAACCAACATTCACTTTTGTTACACCGGTGGCAGTGGTGGGATTGGACTTGTGTTTGTGCAGTGCCACACAGTAATTTTGTGTTACACTACCACCCCACATAAATAATTTAAGACCAATTTGTTTTTTAATTCTCCATGATTGGCTTCTTTTGGTTTTTCCAAATCTACCCTCATTCCACTAATAGACTGTCTGAGCCCATACCTGCAGCAATGGAGTTTGAGCTGGCCAATCTGAAAAGCTACAGAAAAGGGGACTAAGAATGGAGAAGGGTACCAAAAGTTTGGAGCTGCAGAAAGCTCAGAGGGCCTGGACAGAAGTCAACCAGTTGATTGCAGCCACAGAGAAACAAGATGATGAGGATGATATGGAGGATGAGGATGATATGGAGGATAAGGATCAAGACCACGTGTTTGACCCTATAACAAAAACTGAAGTCAGCGAAAGTTTAGGAAGGATTAAGTCTGGCTCCCCAGCCGATCCCTTCCCCCCCGCTCCTGTGCTAAAATTTTACCACTATTTGTGGATATCCTAACCACTGCTTTTAATCTGTCATTTAACCAAGCCACGTTCCCGCGAAGGTGGAAACTAGCACAGGTTAAGCCTATCCTTAAAAAACCCTTAGCTGACCCAAGCGTGCATGCAAATTACCGCCCTATCTCTTTGCTTCCCTATTTTGGGAAGGTATTGGAGTTTTTAGTCAATAAATGTCTCACGGCCCATCTGGAAACCCATAAGCTCCTCGATCCCTCCCAATCCGGCTTCCGTGCGGCCCATAGCATGGAGACCGCAGTCATTGAAGTAGTGGACAATATCAGGCTAGCCTTGGACCGTCGAGAATCTGCAATTCTGGTCCTTTTGGATCTATCTGCAGCATTCGACACCATCTCCCACAGTATTCTCAAACATCGTCTGTGGGAGATTGGTGTCAGAGGGAGGGCCTTGGACTGGTTTGAGAGTTATCTGGCAGACCGTTTCACTACGGTTTCTATGGACGGGATCGTTTCCTGCTCATACCCAGTAACAGTCGGGGTCCCGCAGGGCTCTATTCTCAGCCCCATGCTGTTTAACGTTTATCTAACACCTCTAGCCGATATCATCAGGTCTTATGGTTTTGACACACTATCATATGCCGATGATACCCAGCTGCTAGTGACCTGTGACCCTGACCAGTCTGACGTTCAAACTCGTTTTAAGAACTGCTTGATCCGGATCAATGACTGGATGAATCTAAATAGGCTCCAATTGAACGGTGGGAAGACGGAGGTTATTCTATTTGGGAAAGCCGAACAGCTCTGGACCTGTGCCTGGTGGCCATCAGAGCTGGGCACCTGTCCCTCGCCCAAGCTAGCAGTCCGCAATCTGGGCATCACAATTGATAACTCTCTGTCCTTGAAGACCCATATAAACCAAGTGCTTGGGACGTGTTTTGGGATTATGCGTATGCTACGTAAGATCTTTAAATGGCTATCCATAGAAGCAAGGAAACCTTTGGTCCAGGGTCTTATTATTAGTCGCCTGGACTATGGTAATGCCCTGTTCACTGCACTCAACCAGGATTTAATCTCCAAACTTCAAATCCTCCAGAATACGGCCGCCAGACTTGTTCTGAATCTCCCCTCTCGCACTCCCTCTGCCCCCACCCTAAAAACCTTGCACTGGCTTTCGATTCGCCAAAGAGGGCGTTTTAAAATCTTAAGTCTCACGCATAAGATAATGCATGGCACTGGTCCACTATATCTGGGGAAAAAACTTCAATGGTATGTTCCAGGACGCTTTTTGCGGTCCAGCTCTAGACCTTTTCTTGTCCAACCTCGTATTCGGACAGCCTGTAATGGTGGTCGATCCTTTTCATACTTAGCTCCTTTGCTATGGAATAAACTTCCACTGGATCTGCTTTCTATAACGGACCATCTACTCTTTCGTAGAAAGCTGAAGACCTGGCTTTTTTCTCAAAAAATGTAGATACATGAGCATTTTCTGTCACTCCCCGGTTTCTTTGTCTTGGTTGCTAGCGCCCTGAGACCTTTGGTGATTTGTGCGCTTTACAAAAATCTTTGACATTTGACATTTGACATTTGACCAGGACAACAGCCCTGGAATGCAGTCTTCATCTCCTTATTGGATCCCCCTGCCAGAAAATGAAGCAGTGTTTCATCCCCTGGCCCGTCCCCATAGATTGTGGACAGGAAGGCAGAGAGGGATGAAGTACCCTCCTCAGAATGTGGTCCGCTACATGCTGGCCATCTGCAACCAGATGCACCGCTTCTGGAAAAAGGCGAACGCAATCTTGCAGTCAGTCAAGAGGTTATGAAACTCTGGTTTGATCAGAAGGCCACTCTTGTAGAGTTTCAACCTGGGCAGACGGTGTGGGTTATGAAGCTTGTGGATCACAGGAGAGGCCCACATGAGGTGAAGAAACAAAAGAGGGAGTTCACCTACTTGGTGGATCGCATGACATCTACAAATCCCTTAAGGGTGCTCCACATGAACCGCCTCTTATCCCACTTTGAAAAGTCCAAAATGAGCATGCACTTGGTGGCAAAGGAGGGAGTAGAATGAGGAGAGCAAGCCTCCCACGACCTCCTGTCTGCCCAGGAACATGATGGGTCAGTGAAGGGAGTCAACCTCTCCCCGTCACTTACCCCAAAACAGCAGAGTGACTGTCACCAGTTACTGGGGCAGTTTGCTTCTCTGTCTATGACGTACATACTGGAGACTGTCCACCTGTTAAGAACAAAATGTACAGGTTGTCAGATAAGGCGAGGGCCAGTATCAAGGAGGGGTCTCTAAGATGCGTGCATTAGGGGTGATTGAGCCCTTCAACAGTCCCTGGTCCAGCCCTGTAACACCCAAGGATACCCCACAGAGTGCCACTTCAGACCTTATGTTCTGTGTGGAATACCGGTGTCTCAGTTCCATCACAAAAATTATGCACATTCCATCCCAATAGCTGATGAGCTCATAGAGAGACTGGGCACTGCCAAGTTCAACTGTACTTTTGATTTAACAGCAAGGTACTGGCAGATCTCTCTGAGGGTGCAAAAGAGAGGTCCGCATTCTCAACCCCAGAGGGCCACTTTCAGATTAGGGTGATGCCCTTTGGTTTGAAGAATGCCCCTGCCACCTTTCAGAGGTTGGTCAACAGGGTCCTTGCTGGGAAGGATGCATTCTGTGCCACCTACCCGGACAATATAGCTGTCTACAGCTCCAGCCGGGAGGAACACCTGTACCACCTCCAGGAGGTGATTCAGGCCCTGCAGCGATGGCCTGACTATCAAGGCCAGTAGGTGCCAGATAGGGCAGGATTCCATGGATTATCTAGGCCACATAGAGTGTGGGGACATGGTGCAGCCCTTACAGGCCACAATTGAAACTATCCTGTCCTAGAAACCTCCTAAAACACAGACTGAAGTGAGGTACTTCCTGAAACTCACAGTATACTATAAGAGGTTTGTTAAGGGATATGGCACCATTGTTGCCTCATTAACAGAGCTGGCTTCTAAGAAACAGCCCAGACAGGGTATCTGGACAGAGACTTGCCAGAAAGCCTCTGACACCCTCAAGGAGGCCATGTGTACAGCACTGGCCCTCAAGGCTCCTGACTTCTCTAAAGAGTTCATAGTGCAGACAGATGCTTCAGAGCATGGAATTGGAGCTGTCTTAACACAGTTAATTACGGAGGGTCTACACCAACCAGTCAATAAATCAGAGGTTCTTGTAGAGCACGGCTTGTCACTTTCATTAGTGGGATGTTACTTCCACTGGAACAAATGTGGAGTGTGATTGAGAGGTAGGCCTTTGTTGTGGTCTGGGCACTGAAGAGGATTAGACCATACCTGTTTAGGATTCACTTCCGGGTTCGAACAGACCACAAACCCCTCAGGTGGCTCATGCAAATGAAGGGTGATAGTCCCAAACCGTTGAGATGGTCCATCTCAATTCAGGGAATGGACTTTATGGAGGAACCTATCCCGGGTCAGACTACGCTAGTGCTGATGGTCTATCCAGGTTCTTCTGCCTTAATGATGAAAACTCCAAAGAGGTTGGGTAATTCTCCCCACTTTAAGCTGGAGGGGGGGCACATGTTAGACCTCTTTCATTTTTACTGACCTTGCTTTTGCTGACCACAGGACTCTGTGCCCTTTACCACTGCTAACCAGTCCTAAAGTACTCTCCTCAAAACATGGTAGCATTGGTTTATTCCCAATTGGCATATTTAATTTACATGTAAGTGCCTAGAAAAGTGGCACTATTTATATATAGGGCTGGTAAATTAAATCCTACTAGTTGGTGTGCAGCACTGATTGTTCCACCCACTTTAAGTAGCCCTTTAAACAGGTCTCAGGCCTGCCATTGTAGAGACTGTGTGTGTAGTTTAAACTGCCATTTCGACCTGGCAAAATAAACATTTTTCTAGGCCCAATCCTTTCTTTTTAATACAAATAAGTCGACCCTAGGGCATGCCCTGGACAGCCCAGAGGGCAACGTGTAATGTATTTCAAAAGCAGGACATGAACTTTTAGGTTTTAGATGTGCTGGTAGTGAAAAATGCTTACATTCGGTTTTCTTTACTGCAAGGCCTATCTTTCCTATAGGATAACATTGGAGGTGCCTTATTACATTTTATAAGTGTCATTTCTAAATGGAAACGGACCCCCTTCAAGTTTGATATCTCTGGAATCATAATTTAAAATCCTAACTTATGGCGCATCAGATTTTAATTTGCAATTTGGAAAATACCACTTTTAGAAAAGTGGTATGTTCTTACCTTAGCCATTTGGTGCTTGCAGCCTCTCTCTGGACACATGACTGTGTGTAATTGGCAGTTGGGCTTTATGTATTCCTCCTAAACAGCCACACACAATGAGAGATTATGTGTGACTGAGTGGTTGTAGTATCCTATTTATGTATTTATCCTGTTGCTTTCTTCCTAGCTGCTCAGCCATTGTGAATGTGCTGCGTGGAATTTTGATGTAGTAATGACGTGAATGGAATGTTTGGGTGCCTGTGGGGTGAAGTGTGACAGTTGGAGTATGGGCTGAGCAGTAGGCAAGCTGCTCCTGGAGGGGCTCCTCTACATGATCTTAGCTACCTGCAACTAAGACTAAATAAACCTACTTAAACTATATCCCGGCTACTGGACATCATCATTAGCGTGGGGCATCACTGGCAGGATGACAGGGAAGAGCTGGACCCAGTCTCAGTTACAAAAAGAGCAATTGATGGCCAGGCTAGCTTGACTCCAGTGGCATGGTGAGTATGGGACCCACATCTGGGGGCCACCCTTCCCAACAAATGCAAAAAGAACAATTGATGGCCGGAATGCTGGAACAATGTCAAATATTTCCCCCCAGAACAGAGACCTGGCCCTAAATCCATAGTTTTTTGCACACAATGCCATTCCAGTTTAGACCCAGCCATATGCAAATTAGTCTTGGCCCTGCTCCCCATGGGATCAAACCAGCTGAACTGCCAGGCCAGGTCATCCCTGGACTGGAAACAAGCATCCTGGGCCTGGTTTCGGGGTAACGCTCCTCTTCATCCAGGCTAGCTTGATTCCAGCGGCATGGTGAGCACAAGTCCCACGTTTGGACCTACCCTTTCCACTGAGGGCAACAAATGCAAAAATAACAACTGATGGACAGAATGCTTAACCAATGTCAAGCATTCACCCCCAGTACAGAGATCTGGGCCTAAATCCATCATTTTGTTGCACACCATGCCAATGAAGTTTAGACATAGCCATATGCAAATCAGCCATGACCCTGCTTCCCCTGAGAACAGTACAGCCAGAACTGCCAGGCCAGGTCCTCCCTGGACTGGAAACAAGCATCCTGGGACCGGTTTCAGTGTATCACCCCTCTTCAGCCAGACTAGCTTGACTCCAGTGTCATGGTGAGCACTGGACTCATGTCTGGGCATACCCTTCCCAATTAGGGTGTCAAATGCAAAAAGAACAATTGATGGACGGAACGCTGAAACAATGTCAAGAATTCACCCCCAGTACAGAGATCTGGGCCTAAATCCATCATTTTGTTGCACACCATGCCATTGAAGTTTAGACATAGCCATATGCAAATCAGTCTTGACCCTGCTCCCCGTGGGAACAGTACAGCCCAAACTGCCAGGCCAGGTCGTTCGTGGACCAGAGAAAAGCATCCTGGGACCGGTATAAGGGTATAAACACTCTTCCGCCAGGCTAGCTTGATTACAGCGCCATGGTGAGCACAGGGCCCACACCTGGCATACCCTTCCCACTTGGGGTGACAAGTGCAAAATGAACAATTGATGGACAGAATGCAGAACCAATGTCAAACATTCATCCCCAGTACGGAGATCTGGGCCTAAATCGTTTGTTTTTTTTGCACACCATGCCATTCCAGTTTAGACCCAGCCATGTACAAATCAATCTTGACTCTGCTTCCCATGGGAACAGTCTAGCCCGAACTGCATCCCTGGACTGGAAAAAAGCATCATGGGACTAGTTTCAGGGTAGCACCTTTTCCCAGCCAAGCTAGCTTGGCTCTAGTGGCATGGTGAGCACATGACCCACATCTGGCATACCCTTCCCACTTAGGGAGACAAATGCAAAAAGAAAAATTGATGGACAGAAGGCTGAAACAAAGTCAAACATTCACCCCCCATTATAGAGATCTGGGCCTAAATTCATTGTTTTTTTGCACATCATGCCATTCCAGTTTAGACCCAGCCATATGTAAATCATTCTTGACTCTGATTCCCATGGAAACAGTCTAGCCCGAACTGTCTCCCTGGACTGGAAAAAAGCATCCTGGGACTGGTTTTAGGGCATCACCCCTCTACAGCCAGGCTAGCTTGACTCCAGTTTCATGGTGAACATGGGACCCACATCTGGGCATACCCTTCCCACTCAGAGTGGCAAATACAAAAAGAACAATTGATGGAAGGAATTCCTTAGTTACGTCTGAATAGGCTATGTCCTGTCCTTACACAAAGTGGTGCTTACCCCCTGTAGTTAGTCTGGAGCCAGGGCAGGAAAAGCAGGGCATCTGCGCACTTAAAAGGCATGCCTCTGGAAGATTCTTCCCCCTTCAAAGGCACAACTGTGTATCAAAGAAGGACCTCAGACACCATCACTTCAGTAGACTTCTGGACCTGTGAATACTCTGCCAGGAAGGAGGACTGCTGTGCTGCTGAAGGACACCCACTCTGCTGGAATGCTGCTCAGAAGGAACTGCTGCCCTGCTGTGCTGACCTGTTAACTGCCGCCCTCTTGCCTGGGTAAGAAGGATTGGTCCTCCATCTCTTGAACCCAGAGTGACTCCAAGGTTTAGTTGGCTGGCCTCCTGATTTGAAGCCTCAGGGACATATCAGGCTTCAAACAACTTTTCACCTGCACCTGGACTCTGTCATCTGTGAGTCTACCCTGCCAAGTTGTGCCACCCCAGTCCTGGACCCTTGGAAATGGGCCTAAGGAGCATACCAGCAGAACCAACCTATCTACTATGCTTCACGATGCATCCCCAACCAGAACCGATGCATCTCCTCGGCTGAACTGCGCATCCCTGAGCAGAATTGCTGCATCACTGCTGGTGTGTGGATTGTATCCGTCTCACCTCCGCAATCCTTGGAACTGACGCATCCGCCCAATGGTATGACGCATTCATAGCTCAACCGAGGAGATGCATCTCTCACCAACGGCAAGCTCGATGACGGACTCCGCATCGCAGCCTTGCAGATCCTCAGAACCAATGCATTGCCCGCTGTGTGCCGCATCCCCAACACCAAACTTTGCATCACAAGCCCTGCCAACAGGATCTTCAATGATGACTCCATAGGAGCTTGCACTGCAGTCTCGCCACATCTCGGAACTGACACCTCAATTCACATTTGTGGCACATCTTCAACACAATTCCACGCAATAATCCACAACCAGAATTTAAGGTACTTTTTTCAGTGGGCCTAACTCAGTCCCTGTAGCTGGGCCTCGCTCCATCATGGTCGGCCTGAAATTGTGACTTTGTCACGGTCCAGTGCGACCAGATATCCCTAGTTGGTGCTTTGTGCTTTTTGGTGCTATTTTCACTAAAAACCTTTAAAATTCAATTTCTCTGGTTCAACTATTCAGACTTTTGTCATTTTGGTCTTGTGTTATTCATTAAAAATTAATCTATTTTCTAAATCCATAGTGGGCTCCTTTTGCGGTGGGTTATCACTGGTTTACTTTTTGAGGTGTTGCACAGATACTTTACACATTGACTCTGAGTTAAGCCTGAATGCTCTGTGCCAAGCTACCAAGGGGGTGAGTACAGGTTAATTTGAGGTTTTCTTGTGCCATACACAGAGTAGGATTGTGGTTGATGCTTGACCAGGGCTTACACGCCAGTCAGCCAACACTCCAATTTCTTACAGGCACCAAAATAATCTTTAACATACTGCATGCATGCCTGTTAATGTGAAGTAGGATGGCTTCCTCTCAACAGCGGTAGCTCATGAATCACTTGGATGTTTTGTTGCCTGAATTGTAGTTTTCAACGAGTGTGTGCTACTCGGCCAGTGATTTTCAATATAAGCAGAGACAAGGTCACCAGTGCATATGTGTGAAATTCAGCTCCTTTGCTATGAGAAATCGCCAAATGCAGTGATCAAACAATAATGGTGTCCTAACAATTTTGTAGTTAATTTTTCTAAACTTATTTTTTTTATCAAGGGGCCTATTTTTACATTGTCTGACACCTTAGATGCTTTAAAATAGATATTATAAGTGCAGTAGAAAGTGGACCAAGCACTAAATTGGTTGAGGGAAATGGCGTAGATAGATAGTTTACTTAATCAACCCTAGAATGTTCATATTGTCTTATGGAGATAGATAGATAGCTTTATTTGCTTGAGTAGTTAAAATATTTGCAATGGTGCACATACTAAGATATACATTACAGGTTAGTGATAGTATAATAGGAGATGATTCAATAACACTTGTTAACCTGTAAACATTACATATTAAAACAGTAACTAAGAAGAGGTGTTTTTAGTTATCTACAAGAGGTATTTTGAACCCCCTGTGCTGAGGATCAATCTCTACCTTTGCATTGTGGTGTTAAAGGATAAAATACTGTGCTCTGACCGACCGCCATGCCCAGTCGGTTGAAGTTATTGTTTGCGCAAATTCCACGGTTCTGTGCAAAACTGCTGCAAACATAAATAGAAATAACTGTATCCAAATGTGTTATTATGGAATTCAAGTACAGATTTAATCAATTCTAAGAGCTATCAATTATGGTACGCCTTATGGAAGCAATCAGTTACTAAGCCTATGAAATCTTTAGAACATTGCTGATCCGCTGCTATTCAATGATTAGTGTTTATTCTTCTGTTGTTTCCGGTTGTTCAATCTGATGATCGCTGAGTCCTTTCACTGTGTCTATAGTCTTTAGCCTTTTTTCGACTATACTCAGGAACTTTACCATACAACAGCTCAGTTGTATATCCTCACCAGAGAAGCATGCAGTTACCACAAGTCTACAAGTCCGTATTTTAAATCCAAGCTAATGGTCAAGTCAGATTTTAAATTACTAGCTTGAAAATGCCACTTTTAGAAAATGTGCCTTTTTGCCAGTATCCAGGGTCACCTGACTATAAATGGCTCCCTTGTGATGTGAAGTGTATTGCTCCCAGGCTGTGGACCACAGACCTGGGTGTAGGAAGGTGTGACAGGCTGGATGGGGATGAGCTGTGCCCCCGTTCTCACTGAACCTCAAAGGGCAGCCTGGGGGTTGTACCTAGCCCTTCCTAACTAGAGAAGAAGCCTACCCTGTCACTCGCAGCTGCAGCTAGTACGCCCCTTTTTATCACTAGCCACGCTGGAGCTAAATTCATGGGAAAGGGAAGAACTGATCACAACCAGTTTTAAAGTAAGACAAGGGTGTCCCCCACCCACAGGCAGTCATTGGGCAAAAAAATGGCATCTGTAAAACCTGAAATCAGAACACTCCTGGACCTGTGATGATCAGAAGAAGGACTGCCCTGCTGTCTGAGAATCCTGAAAGAAAACTGGACCTGCTTGTATGGATGGAACCCAGGACTCCTGACTTGACAGCAAGGATCAGTTGGCTGACATCCTGTTTGGGCTACAGGAACACAACAAGCTTCTAGAGGCCTTTTCTGATTCCCACCAAACAAGACACAACTGGACCTGGCCTGGTCCCCTCTGTTGGCCTCTGTGTCGGTGAGTCCTGATCTTAAGTGTTGCCCTCAAGATCCTGGACCTTGCCTTAGCTGGAATCAGACTGCACTTCTCCCTGCCTAACTGAAGGTTTCGCCGGATGTGACACACAGTGATGCAGTGTCCCACAGAGCCACGCAGCTCACGACTAAAAGCCTCAGCAGATCCATCACAGCCAAAGCTGTTCAAAGCAGTCACACAGCCTGTCACCGAAGGCTTCACCAGATTTGACACACTGTGATGCCGAAGGACGCAGAACCCCCACAGAGCCACCCCGAACAGCTCCTCACCAAAGTTTTCACTGGATCCGATGCAGGGCAACGCTGACCCCGCAGAGTCGAGCCGCACAATGCTTGCATTGAAGTCTGAAGGTAACACTTCCAGCAAGATGAACCTGGTCCTCTATCCGACCTGTGCTCCTTTTATGTAGGCCTGACGTGTGATTTTGTCTCGTTCCAGCAAGACCAGATACTCTCAGTTGGCGCTTTATGATGTTGGTGTTATTTTAATACTTACACTTTAAAAATTCATAACTCTAGTTCTACTGAATAGAGTGTGTATAATGTTGGTGTAATTTGTTAATTAAAATGTACTCTTTGTTTCTCTTTGGTTTCCTCTTGTGTTGGGTATTTTATATCTGTTTTCAGTACTGCATACATACTTTACACATTGCTTCTAAACTTAAGCTTTACTTCTTTTGTGCCAAGCTACTAGAGGGTTAAGCACAGGTTTGTTTAGTGACTTTTGTGGTACACCCTGACAAAGGATTGTGTTTATATTTAAGGAGGGTTCTCACCTTCCTCAACTAATTTCTCACACATATCAGTTGCAAAACCAATGGATGGGGCATTTCTCACGGATTGTCAATGTTCTGCCTTCCCTTCTACTTCTGTAAAAACTTTTAAATGTATGCTGTTGAAACTCAGCTCCAATTTGATATGGAAAATGGTCCTGAGAACCCAACGAACATGACCTCATGCTTGGACCTTGTGTTTCACTGAATGATTTAGAGCTTCTTGTGCATGAGCGGTACCACAACTGATCCATTACTAAAAATGAAGCTTGGAGAATTCAAACCTGATGTATTACCCTTTAAGTAGCCCCAGGACCTGGGCCCACCACCCACCTCAGAAATATAAGGAGCTGTGGTCTCTTTTCAAATATGATCTAATATTTGTCTTGCAAGTGACAAAGTGAGTCAACAGGTAGCATTTCTCTTCTCAGGAAAAACTTTTTTTTCCCATTTTGACCAAGTAGTCGAGCTGACCAGAGACCTACTTCTGGCATGCCTTGAGACTAGTATAGTATCATGTATTTTAGTCACCTAAAAAGCCTCATTCTCAGACTATAAAGCGTAGCTGTTAGAATGTATCAAACTTCGCAAGCAGAACCACATCAAACTCACCCTCTGTGCAATCCATTGGCTTCCAGTAGATACCAGGATTAATTGTAAAAACCAATGTACTGTCCAAAATGTATAATATGGCAAATGCCCTCCTTACCTCCTGAAACAGACACCTCATTACATCCCTTCCAGAAACCTACACAATGTTTGCCCACCGAGTCAAGCAATAAACCTTCAATCCAAGAAAACATGGTAGCACATCACTGTGTGAGCAGCAGCGGAGACTGAAATACCCTGAATCCTGATATAAAATCTGATTTGAACAACATGCGGCTCAGGAAACACTTGAAAATTTGACTCTTTCAACTTGCATTTAGATGAACTGAGCACTATAGAGATTTTGGTCGATGAACATCATGCTGGGCTATTCTTCTTACCTGATTAAACGCTAACTTCCACTCATAGCCCTTGAGATCAATCAGCACTCTAAAGTAACTTAAAGGGGACACGTTTGCTTAAAACAAATCCCATCATACCCTGAACCAATACACGAGACACATCTCACCCCACCAAGCATGGTACCACTCAACAAAATTCCTCATAACGCTCCGTATAATTATCCACGTGCAAAGTTGTTCTCCAAACATACTGGACCATATTGCATTACACTGTGCTACGTGCATTTCACTGTACCACATTATATAATCCAGTCGAATATTTCACCAGTCCACATGCCATAACTTGACTTCTAGCACAATCCACCAAATATTTAAATTTTGGATTGGAACTTTTCTACCAAATACTTTCCTTTTGGACTGGTGCCTTTGCGAGTGCTTATGGATGAGGTCATCAAGATAGAAAAGAGAACTTTGAAGGTCCCTGTAGGATGGTTTAGCTCTTTATCGCCTAAAAACAAATAAGTTAGCGGTTGATTTTCGGATGGATTTTGACTGAGTTACATCTTATTTTTTTGTATTGTTTTATACAGCAGTCACAAATATAGTGCATTGTTTTAGAGCTTACTTGGGCATCAAATGAGTTCATCTAAGACTCGCAGCCTGCATACTAAAATTGAGACTTTTATGGAGGGGTATTGGTGACAATTCCCTGGGAGCGTTGCACTCTTCTGTGTACTTAATTTATGAAACGTGTGGGCTGTGTGTAAATTGAGCATCTAATGCCCGTAAAATATGTGTTGTTGGGAAAATTATTTTATCACTCTGTGCCACAGCGCCCCAATCTTCCCACAACTGGTTTATATATAAAAAAAGAAAAACTCGCATTACACACATAAAAACTGTATCATTCTCCTAGCTTGAAAGTGACCACAGGCAACTCAGCTTCATGTCATGTGCTATGTACGCGTCTGTACTCTTGTTCACTTGCCTGTGATGTGGTTGGTCACACTTACAAAATGTTACCAAGGGTACATTCACCGTAGTAAAGACGTGCATGATGCAGAATTGTCCTCACGTTGTTGGTAAGTGGTTGGTTATGCACCTTCAAGGCCTTTTTATGGCTTTTGAAGTCCTGTGCCAAGTGAAGGGCCTTTGTCTTTTTCTGGGACGGCCAGTTCACGCATTGGCCAACCTGCATTGTCTGCACAATTTCGAAGGCTGGGTCATTCTCCAACTGAGGGCTTGTAATCGTGTTTGCAGACTCAAAGGGATTTACCTCGACTCACTTTGAAGGAAAGAATCAATTTTAAATGATAATGCCTGGCGAACAAAGCTTCTTGAAAACAAGAGCATCCTGGCATGAACACAACGCGTGCCCGGACAATACCCCAGATCTCTTCCTGGGACAATAATACCAGAAAGGACCCCAGACCCACTGCTGATCAGGGAAAGCATACTTCTGGAAGGTCCTGAAAACCTCCCCTTCTGTTGACTTGCCTGGACTTCATTCGAGTTGGACTTTATAAATATTAAAATAAAATCCTAGGCACGTGAATTGCTCCTATTCTGAAGGGAAGTCACGCTAATTTAGGAGGCATTCCTCATCTAATAATAGAAGTCACATTCGAATTGGAGTGAAGCAAAGTAAGAGAAGGACTCTTAACCCCAGGGGAAGAGATAAAGCCTTAGATTTGAAAACTGTGCAAAGAAAGTTGACATAAATGCGAAGCCTATGTTCACGACCTATTTTAAGTACACAACGGTTGCTGTAGCTAGCATAATAGCCAGCACAGGAATGAATGGCTGTAGGAGAGTAGGGTCTGCTATCCTATGGTCACCCCAAATTTTTGCTTTTTGCTTCACTGGTTTTTGACATATTGAGGCTGTGGGCCTGCCAATCAGACCCCCAGCCTGCTGTTCTCTCTACTAAATTAAAACTATGCACCCTAGGTGCATAACCAATTGGAAGTGGATCACCCTGTCAGCCCCTGTACCAGTGTACACTAGGTACCCAGGGCATTGGTGTACCCAAGGCCTGCCAGGGGCTGCAGCATGTATTATGCCACCCCAGGCTTGGCCTAACAATCTGACACAACTGGCTGATCACTCAGCTGGGGTAAGTTGGTGTAATCACCTCTTACTTAGGTGTAGTATACCTATACCTAACCTTAAATGGGACACCTGGTAACCTCTAAGTCACTCCTATGGCAGGCCTTAACAATCCTGAAGGCAGAGTGCTTGGTTCCATGTGAGATGGTGCTCTGGCATGAGCTGAGCCTGTCTGCAGTGGTCGGAACAACTTCCTTCTACTGTTTCCAGATATCGTCATACCATATACTCTTAAGTGCATTATGAACCTCGCGGTTAAATGCTATCTTTGGTTTGGCTTTATCAAAACATGTCGAGTAAGGTGTCATACGAATTGGAATACTAACCCCTCGCCAATTCTGGCGACGGGGTTAGCATTCCACCCTTCTAGAGGGACACGACATGTACAGTACCTGAAACCCGGGTAAAATCAGACATAGCCTCAGCTCCACAAAATGGATGCTGCCACCACAGACACAAGTCTGCCCTCCTGCTGCTGGGAGTCCTTCCAGCTTGGGAGGTGTGGACAAAGGGTTTCCTGCCAGGGGAGGTGCGTGCACCACCCCAGACAGGATTTTGTGTATTGGTCAGGTAGGGCTTGAAAGAAACCAGACATGCCTGTGGCTCACAAGGAGCCTCGGTGCATATGCCAGTTCAAACCGGTCCTGGGGCACACCAGTCCCGGGCCTGGGGCGAGCTGGACAAAGGATTGGGGGTGTAACCACCCCCCTTCCTGGTCCCACCCATAGGGAGGGACCTAGCAGGTAGTCCGGCCCCTAGAATCCGCTTAAAGGTAGGAGCTGTGTCCTAAGACTTCAGACATCCTGGAATCAACTTGAAACTAAGAAGAAGACGGGAACTTCGACATTCTGCTGCACAGAAGACTGAAGAAAATCTCCCCTGTGGTCAGGGAGTGACCACCTTGCTAACGCAAGCACCATCCAGCGAATCGACGTCTGCTTTGCCGCCGCCTCCCGCCGGAGCCCGAGCCCAGAGACTGACAAGACCTGGACCTCCAGACCTCTCACCGCCCGATCCACAGTCCCTGCAAAGAGGAGACCCGTGGAGGCACCGAGACACGTGGAGCCAGCCATCTTGGAACGACTACGACAAGCTGACCAGTGCAACAACCGAGGCTCCCTCCAAGTTGTGCTTTGGGTCCTGAGAAGCCCAACCCTCGAGCAGCATCTGCACCAAAGGTGAGCCCTCCAGCATCTCCACGATCTGCGTGGGGCCCTTCTGCAGTTTGCCACTCGACGCGCCTAACCGGTTGCTGGCCCGCTGGCTAGTGGCCATCTTGGCGACGAAATCTACGACAAACACCGCTGGTCTGGTTGCTCCAGACTGGCCCTTGCTCCCCTCCAAAGGAGCAATCCCTCTGACCTTGCTGGTCAGAACCAACAGCTGATTTCCGAATCCTCCTGCAATTGCTTTTGCCAAGGCTTGTTTGCTTCGATCAAGTCGCCGACACCGCCGACAGCGAGAGCCTGCGTGGGACAGCTCGGGAGCCGACTCCTGGACGTCGTCAACCTTCAGGGACCACGTGGCTGCGGAGACAAGCTACCCCTCATCACCTGTTTGCACCCGACATCGCCTGGTACCCACCTGGTGCCACGCTGGTCACTGGCTAGTGACTGTGAACACTGTCCCCTCTGCTTACAGGTCTTCAACATCTCCGATCCACTCTTGGATCCACTGCATCTCTTCCCGACCGACCGCCTGCAGCACTTTTGTCTACAGGCCCCACGGAACAGATAGAAGAAACCCGACGCACTTCGAGGCCTATGCACCCGCTTCCTGTGGGTGAGGTAAAGCTGGCACACCTGTGCCCAAGTGTGGTATTACATCTCTAGTGCCTGTGTTCCAAATCTTAAGTTCCTAGGTCATCCGGAAGATTCCTTTTGCAGTAACTTTGTACTTTTTACGCACCCATTGAAACCTATGGGAGCACGCGTGTGACTATTTGCTCTGCACACGCCACCCGTGGACCTCCTGGTCACTAACTGACGTTAGCTCCTTGTAGGCCCAGCGATTCTAGAGGCCTTAGGCCTTTTTCCTTTTCTGTTCGTGGTACTTATACCACTATTTTAGTATATGGTTTGAGTGGCCACCAGGGCCTATCCATATAAAGTGCAACTTCTGTGTATTCTGTGATAATCTTGTTTGACGATTTGTGCTCCTGTGCTCATAAAGAGACTAGGGGTAACTTTGATAAATAAATACATATATATTTTGAATATATATCTGTGTGGTGTCCTTTCATTGGTATAAAAGGGGGTTACTATTGGTAAAACAGCTTGCTTAACACGCATCACGAGTTTAGCCTCAAAGACTGCTTAGCCTACGCTACCACTAGGGCAGCTAGTCCGAAAAGGTTGACTTACAACCACACCATAAGGGTTGCTTGGCATGGTACAAGGTGGTCACTAGAACTAGTGAACAGCATATACCAGGCCAACTTCTCACATTGGTGAGCAGCGGTTGGATTTGAGCTTGCTGTGTTTTACCATTGTAATCTCTTGGTTACCAATTGAAAGATCACATAGGTACCTGTAGGTACATATAAAACAAGATTAGATATACTTAAGTTCTACTGAACTTAGTTGTTGTAGAGCAAAGGGAGTAGCACACCCTGACTACAACTACTAGATAGGTTTAGTAGGTAAACCCAAGTGTAGGTAGATTGCAACACATCCACCCACACTTAAGAGCAATGGCCGGGGCAGAGGGGTCCACTGTACCCATCTCTGTTGAGAGTGACCCCCAGAGGGCACCATCCAGCTTTGCTACCCTTAATCAGAATGAGCTCAGGCATTTGGCAACTCTTAGAGGCCTTAAACAGCCCAAGAACCCAAACTCTGCTGAGCTCAGAGAGCTCTTACAGAATGATGAGAATCAGAGAGCACTCAAGAAAGCTTCCCAGTTAGCCCCCTTAGGGACAGGAACAGGAGGCCCCCCTTCTAAAGATGCCACTGAAGTACCCCTTCCCAATAGTCACCCCTTAGATGGGATGCCTACCACAGAGGATGAGAGTGAGAAGGATACTGACAGTAGTGAGGATGAAGGGAGAACTAGCCCAGTGCCAAGTGTTATACTTGGCCCAGCTAAACCAAGGCTATTGGGGACTGACAGTGGGTTCAACCCACTGGATCTCCCCAGTGGACTTAACACAGGGCTGGGAAGGCAAAGGAATCGCTCAGGTGACTCCAATGCTTCCCATGGCTCTAGAGGCTCTCAAGGTCACTCCAGGAGAAGGATGACCACCCCTCAGAGGAGGGAACATGAGGCCAAGATGCAAGAGGCCCAGCTGAGGATCAGGAAGCAGGAGCTAGAAGTAGCCCTGATGGAAGAGAAACTTAGCAAGGCTAGACAGCATAAAGAGAGTGGGTCTATACCCACTGGTGGCAGCATTGTCCCTAGGGACAAAGATAGGGTTTTCGACAATAGAAACCTGTCTAAGGTTGTGCCCCCCTACAAAAGTGGGGATGACATCCACAAGTGGATAACTGCTCTTGAGAGAGCCTGCAAGGTACAGCAGGTTCCTGAAGATCAGTGGGCAGCAATCCTCTGGCTCTCCTTTGAAGGAAGAGGCAGAGACAGACTCCTCACTGTTAGAGAAGAGGATGTCAGAAACTACAGAGTCCTGAAGAGTGTTCTGGTAGATGGGTTAGGCTTAACCACTGAACAGTACAGGTTAATGTTCAGAGACACCCAAAAGACACAGACTCAGGACTGGTCTGAATACATTGAATGTGCCACTAAGGCTTTGGAGGGTTGGTTGCTGGGAAGTAAGGTATCTGATTTTACAGGATTGTATAATTTGATGATGAGAGAACAGATTTTAAATAACTGTCAAAACCAGCAACTGCATCAACACTTGGTTGACTCTGATCTGACCTCTCCCCAAGAATTGGGAAAGAAGGCAGACAAATGGGTCAGAACCAGGGTTAAGCAAAAGAACCAGAACCAGGGCCAAGGGGGTGATCAGAAGAAAACAGACCAAAAGGGTGGAGATCAGAAACCTAAAGACCAGAAGTCTTCAACAGGGCCCCAAACTACTGCTAAGGAGGGTGGGTCCCAACAGTCCAAAAAGAAGAAAGAAGGTCAAAAGAAACCCTGGTGCAATCATTGTAAAAATACAACTCACTGGACTAGTGATTGCAAAAAGGGTGGAGCCCCCAACACTGTTGCCCCTAAGGCACCTGCTCCCAGTACTACTGTTAGCAGTGTTGGTCCCCAGACAAAGGGTGTAGTGGGAATCACTATGGGAACTGAAGGAGATTCTGACTTAGACAGAACCCTGACACAGGCAGTCTTGATCTGTGATGGGGACATTGATTTGTCCCTGACTGTGAGCCCCAGTAACCTGGGCAAGTACAGACAGACTCCTTTAATTAATGACAAAGTGGCTCAAGCCTACAGGGACACATGTGCCAGTGTCACTATGGTGACACCAGGCTTTGTGGACCCTGGACAGTACATACCAGGTGAGAACTACCTGGTGACCAATGCCAGCAATGCCACTACTTCACATAGTGTGGCAGTTGTTAACTTCTCATGGGGAGGGGTAACTGGCCTCAAAAGGGTTGTGGTTAGTGCAGACCTCCCAGTAGAATGTTTGTTGGGCAATGACCTAGAGAGTTCTCTATGGTCAGAAGTGGAGTACAGGACTCATGCAGAGATGTTAGGTATATCATCACATGTCCTTGCTGTGACCAGGTCACAGGCCAAAAAGTGCCTCACTGAACCTCAGGTCTTGGATCCTGGAACAATGGACCAAGTACCTACCAAGAAGAAGAACAGGAGGGTCAAGGCTGTGCCTTCCCCCCTGCCTCAGAGTGATGATCAGCCTTCCCAGGAAGCTGATCTAGAGGACCCTGAAGGAACTGTCCCTGAAGAGCTTGAACCTGATCAGGTTGAGTTTCTGGGGACAGGGGGACCTTCAAGGGCTGACTTGAGGCAGGCTCAGTTATCCTGTCCCTCTCTTGAACCCCTCAGACAGCTGACTGCTGCTGAGGCTGCTGGGAATGCTCAAGGTACCCATAAAGTGTATTGGGATGAAGGGCTCCTTTATTCAGAGGCTAGAGACCCCAAGCCTGGTGCAACCAGGAGGTTGGTCATACCTCTGCAATTTAGGGGCTTCCTTCTTACCTTGGCCCATGATATTCCTTTAGCAGGACACTTAGGCCAGAACAAGACTTGGGACAGGCTTGTCCCTCACTTTCACTGGCCTCACATGAATGAAGATACAAAGGAGTTTTGTCGCTCCTGTGTTACCTGCCAAGCCAGTGGCAAATCAGGTGGCACAACAAAGGCCCCCCTAATACCACTACCTGTGGTGGGGGTCCCCTTTGAAAGAGTGGGAATAGACATAGTGGGTCCCATGGATCCTCCCACTGCATCTGGGCACAGATTTATACTGGTGGTAGTGGATCATGCCACCAGGTATCCAGAGGCAATTCCCCTTAGGACCACTACAGCTCCTGTTGTGGCCAGGGCCCTGCTGGGAGTATTCTCCAGAGTGGGGTTTCCTAAGGAGGTAGTATCTGACAGAGGTACCAACTTTATGTCAGGATACTTGACAGCTATGTGGAAGGAATGTGGTGTCAACTACAAGTTCACCACCCCTTATCACCCACAATGCAATGGGCTTGTTGAGAGATTCAACAAGACCCTAAAGGGTATGATCAAAGGATTACCTGAAAAGCTCAGGCGAAGATGGGATATCCTTCTACCCTGCCTTCTGTTTGCTTACAGAGAGGTCCCACAAAAAGGAGTTGGCTACAGCCCCTTTGAATTGTTGTTTGGGCACCCTGTGAGAGGCCCACTGTGTTTGGTGAAGGAAGGATGGGAGTTACCTCTCAAAAAGCCTAAGCTAGACATAGTGGACTATGTACTTGGTCTCCGCTCCAGGATGGCTGAGTATATGGAGAAGGCATCTAAAAACCTTGAGGCAAGCCAGGCCTTACAGAAAGCTTGGCATGACCAAAAGGCTGTCTTGGTTGAGTATCAGCCAGGACAGAAGGTATGGGTGTTGGAGCCAGTGGCCCCAGCAGCACTCCAAGACAAATGGTCTGGACCCCATACAATCCTGGAAAAGAAGGGAGAGGTCACCTACTTGGTGGACCTAGGAACTCCCAGGAGTCCCCACAGGGTACTCCATGTTAACAGGCTTAAAGCGTATGTTGACAGGGCAGACATGGGCTTGCTCATGGCTACAGATGAGGGACAGGAGGAAGAGAGTGACCCTCTCCCAGACCTGTTGTCTCAGAACCCTGAAGATGGCTCAGTTGAAGGAGTGACCCTTGGAGGCAACCTCACTGCCCATCAGCAGACTGAATGTAGACAGGTTCTACAATCATTTTCACATATGTTTTCCTTGATACCTAGTCAAACTGACTGGTGTACCCATGTTGTGGACACTGGTGACAGTCTGCCTGTAAAGAACAAACTTTACAGACAACCTGACCACGTCAGGGACTGTATAAAGGCTGAGGTACATAAAATGCTGGAATTAGGTGTCATTGAACCCTCAGAGAGCCCCTGGGCTAGCCCAGTGGTTCTGGTCCCCAAACCTCACACCAAAGATGGCAAGAGAGAGATGAGGTTCTGTGTGGACTACAGAGGACTCAATGCTGTCACCAGGACAGATGCACACCCTATTCCAAGGGCAGATGAGCTCATAGACAAACTAGCTTCTGCAAAGTTTTTGAGCACATTTGACTTGACAGCTGGCTATTGGCAAATCAGATTAGCTGAGGAGTCTAAGGCCAAAACAGCATTCTCAACCCCAGGTGGGCATTATCAGTTTGTGGTGATGCCCTTTGGTCTGAAGAATGCACCTGCCACCTTCCAAAGGCTGGTGAACCAAGTCCTTACTGGGTTGGATGACTTTTGCGCAGCATATCTTGATGACATTGCTGTCTTTAGTTCCACCTGGGAGGATCACCTGATCCACCTGAAGAAGGCTCTTGAGGCTCTGCAAAGGGCAGGCCTCACTATCAAGGCTACTAAGTGCCAGATAGGGCAGAGTAAGGTTGTGTATTTGGGCCACCTTGTAGGTGGGGGCCAAGTTCAACCACTGGAGAGTAAGATACAGTCCATCAAGGATTGGTCCCCTCCAACCACCCAGACTCAAGTTCGAGCTTTCTTGGGCTTGACTGGGTATTACAGGAAGTTTGTTAAGAACTATGGGTCCATTGTGACTCCTCTTAATGATCTGACATCCAAGAAGATGCCCAAAAAGGTTCAGTGGACAGTAAGCTGTCAAAAGGCATTTGATGACCTGAAGGAGGCCATGTGCTCTGCACCTATCCTGAAAAGTCCTGACTACTCCAAAGAGTTTATTGTCCAAACAGATGCTTCTGAGTTGGGTGTGGGAGCTGTGCTGTCACAACTTAATGTAGATGGTCAAGACCAACCCATTGCTTTTATTAGCAGAAGGTTGACCCCCAGAGAGAAGAATTGGTCAGCTATTGAGAGGGAGGCCTTTGCTGTGGTGTGGGCCCTGAAGAAGCTGAGGCCATACTTGTTTGGCACTCACTTCAAGATTCAGACCGACCATAAGCCCCTCTTGTGGCTAAATCAGATGAAGGGTGAAAACCCCAAACTGCTTAGGTGGTCCATTTCCCTACAGGGGATGGACTTTACAGTGGAGCACCGGCCAGGTACTGACCATGGGAATGCAGATGGTCTCTCCAGGTACTTCCACTTAGGACATGAAGACGAGACTGGTCAAGGCTAGTTTAATGTCCCAGCGTTTGGGGGGGGGGTTGTGTAGGAGAGTAGGGTCTGCTATCCTATGGTCACCCCAAATTTTTGCTTTTTGCTTCACTGGTTTTTGACATATTGAGGCTGTGGGCCTGCCAATCAGACCCCCAGCCTGCTGTTCTCTCTACTAAATTAAAACTATGCACCCTAGGTGCATAACCAATTGGAAGTGGATCACCCTGTCAGCCCCTGTACCAGTGTACACTAGGTACCCAGGGCATTGGTGTACCCAAGGCCTGCCAGGGGCTGCAGCATGTATTATGCCACCCCAGGCTTGGCCTAACAATCTGACACAACTGGCTGATCACTCAGCTGGGGTAAGTTGGTGTAATCACCTCTTACTTAGGTGTAGTATACCTATACCTAACCTTAAATGGGACACCTGGTAACCTCTAAGTCACTCCTATGGCAGGCCTTAACAATCCTGAAGGCAGAGTGCTTGGTTCCATGTGAGATGGTGCTCTGGCATGAGCTGAGCCTGTCTGCAGTGGTCGGAACAACTTCCTTCTACTGTTTCCAGATATCGTCATACCATATACTCTTAAGTGCATTATGAACCTCGCGGTTAAATGCTATCTTTGGTTTGGCTTTATCAAAACATGTCGAGTAAGGTGTCATACGAATTGGAATACTAACCCCTCGCCAATTCTGGCGACGGGGTTAGCATTCCACCCTTCTAGAGGGACACGACATGTACAGTACCTGAAACCCGGGTAAAATCAGACATAGCCTCAGCTCCACAAAATGGATGCTGCCACCACAGACACAAGTCTGCCCTCCTGCTGCTGGGAGTCCTTCCAGCTTGGGAGGTGTGGACAAAGGGTTTCCTGCCAGGGGAGGTGCGTGCACCACCCCAGACAGGATTTTGTGTATTGGTCAGGTAGGGCTTGAAAGAAACCAGACATGCCTGTGGCTCACAAGGAGCCTCGGTGCATATGCCAGTTCAAACCGGTCCTGGGGCACACCAGTCCCGGGCCTGGGGCGAGCTGGACAAAGGATTGGGGGTGTAACCACCCCCCTTCCTGGTCCCACCCATAGGGAGGGACCTAGCAGGTAGTCCGGCCCCTAGAATCCGCTTAAAGGTAGGAGCTGTGTCCTAAGACTTCAGACATCCTGGAATCAACTTGAAACTAAGAAGAAGACGGGAACTTCGACATTCTGCTGCACAGAAGACTGAAGAAAATCTCCCCTGTGGTCAGGGAGTGACCACCTTGCTAACGCAAGCACCATCCAGCGAATCGACGTCTGCTTTGCCGCCGCCTCCCGCCGGAGCCCGAGCCCAGAGACTGACAAGACCTGGACCTCCAGACCTCTCACCGCCCGATCCACAGTCCCTGCAAAGAGGAGACCCGTGGAGGCACCGAGACACGTGGAGCCAGCCATCTTGGAACGACTACGACAAGCTGACCAGTGCAACAACCGAGGCTCCCTCCAAGTTGTGCTTTGGGTCCTGAGAAGCCCAACCCTCGAGCAGCATCTGCACCAAAGGTGAGCCCTCCAGCATCTCCACGATCTGCGTGGGGCCCTTCTGCAGTTTGCCACTCGACGCGCCTAACCGGTTGCTGGCCCGCTGGCTAGTGGCCATCTTGGCGACGAAATCTACGACAAACACCGCTGGTCTGGTTGCTCCAGACTGGCCCTTGCTCCCCTCCAAAGGAGCAATCCCTCTGACCTTGCTGGTCAGAACCAACAGCTGATTTCCGAATCCTCCTGCAATTGCTTTTTCCAAGGCTTGTTTGCTTCGATCAAGTCGCCGACACCGCCGACAGCGAGAGCCTGCGTGGGACAGCTCGGGAGCCGACTCCTGGACGTCGTCGACCTTCAGGGACCACGTGGCTGCGGAGACAAGCTACCCCTCATCACCTGTTTGCACCCGACATCGCCTGGTACCCACCTGGTGCCACGCTGGTCACTGGCTAGTGACTGTGAACACTGTCCCCTCTGCTTACAGGTCTTCAACATCTCCGATCCACTCTTGGATCCACTGCATCTCTTCCCGACCGACCGCCTGCAGCACTTTTGTCTACAGGCCCCACGGAACAGATAGAAGAAACCCGACGCACTTCGAGGCCTATGCACCCGCTTCCTGTGGGTGAGGTAAAGCTGGCACACCTGTGCCCAAGTGTGGTATTACATCTCTAGTGCCTGTGTTCCAAATCTTAAGTTCCTAGGTCATCCGGAAGATTCCTTTTGCAGTAACTTTGTACTTTTTACGCACCCATTGAAACCTATGGGAGCACGCGTGTGACTATTTGCTCTGCACACGCCACCCGTGGACCTCCTGGTCACTAACTGACGTTAGCTCCTTGTAGGCCCAGCGATTCTAGAGGCCTTAGGCCTTTTTCCTTTTCTGTTCGTGGTACTTATACCACTATTTTAGTATATGGTTTGAGTGGCCACCAGGGCCTATCCATATAAAGTGCAACTTCTGTGTATTCTGTGATAATCTTGTTTGACGATTTGTGCTCCTGTGCTCATAAAGAGACTAGGGGTAACTTTGATAAATAAATACATATATATTTTGAATATATATCTGTGTGGTGTCCTTTCATTGGTATAAAAGGGGGTTACTATTGGTAAAACAGCTTGCTTAACACGCATCACGAGTTTAGCCTCAAAGACTGCTTAGCCTACGCTACCACTAGGGCAGCTAGTCCGAAAAGGTTGACTTACAACCACACCATAAGGGTTGCTTGGCATGGTACAAGGTGGTCACTAGAACTAGTGAACAGCATATACCAGGCCAACTTCTCACAATGGCTTTATAGTTTGTATAAAGAGCAAGAAAGAAATTGGTATGGTGAGAGAAAAGAGAGAGAGAGAGATCAAGAAAGAGTAAAGTGAGAGAGGGTGGAAGAGGTTGGAACAGAACGCAGGAGAAAGGAGACACAGACATAAATTACGATATAGTGACACGGAGATACAGTGAGTAATATAAACTATAGACTGTAATTTTCCATACATTTGGCCAATCGTAGTCTTAGTTTAATGCTAATGTGAACTAAGTGAAATTAAGCCAACTTCTCCAACATTGGCATTTATAATATACTGGAAAGCCACATCCCTTCTGAGTAAGACTTTGATTAGGTCTGCCCTACTATCTCACCTTTAAAAAGTTGGTGCATCTCTTTCATGCAACTTGTTCAAGGCCATTGGTTAATCGTGACCCATGTTCTTCCCAGTGCATTCCGTGTTACCGTCATCACATGTTGGGCTCTAAGGTAGAATGTCTAAGCTAGTTGGTGTATTCCTCTGGATAATAACTGTGTGGCAAGGGTGGTCTGTAGGCAGAAAACGAACTGTGGTACAGAGAGGGCGTAGCAACATTGACATCAATTATGGGTCACCAGAGGTAGCATTTGCTAGCCCTGGCTTTCCCTTAGGGAGCCTTGACACTGCCCTTGACACTTGCAACCCCAGGTCACCATATGGTGTCACATTCAAAGTGCGGTGCTGCTGATAGATTGGAGTCGGCCAAGCTTTGGAAGCTCGAGATCCGAGCACATTGGTTTCTCTATATTTCACCGCAAAGATTCACATGATTTCACAAATTCTCACTGTATGGATGCTTGAAATTGTTTTATCGTTTATAATCTTTCAGCTTCAGACCATCAGTGATAGTAACTCTCTACAGCTTTATTTGTCTAATATGCTTTCTCTAATCTATTTAAATTGTGGTCTTTCTGGGCACCAAAGTCCAATGCAATCTTGGATATTGTATCCTTCTAAAAGAATATACTCTACATTTTCACTTTTATTTCTAGTTCTTCCGAACTGTTTTACCACAGGCACAAATACATACTGCCCAAGATTGCATGCAGAGAAAGTGCATGATCATCCCTCAAGTGTCGTAGAAATCCCTGCCAAATACCACAATCTGACTCTTAAACAACAACAAATCTACCTTCATTGACCAAAACCCTACTAGGTGTCCGTCCAAACGTAGATTCCTGTGATTGCACCAGGGTAAAATGTCACCTGACATCACTTCCTTTGATGTTATCAAACTCAAAGGTAGTATTTGACTTCCAGCGACCGCATGTAGGGATACATTGTGTGTGACATCACTTCCACCACCCCTGGCATTTTACTGAAATGACGTCCATCTGTAGTAGTCGTTTGTGGAAGTAGAAATAGAAACCCTCTATGTTCTCATAAATTCTTATTTCTTTTCTTGTGTTTCTTGTATTTTCTAAACAACTAAAATAAACAGACTTTATGGAGACCAGTGGCACGGTTAAAATTCAGAGACAAACACTTTGGAAATATTTCACATAGCTTTTCAATGCTAGCTTTCAACTGTATTTTTTTCAGGGGATTAAGCCACTGTTTGGGACGATTAATCTACTGCTCATAAAATATTGTAGACTATTTAGTGAAACATTCTTCTATTGCTAAAGTTTAGTTGGAGTTGGATCACACTATTTAACGAAAAAATATCTGTCAATTTCTGAAGCAAGCAGTATTGTAATTCTGAACATTAGCTGCACCACGTCTGCTGCATCCTGCACAAAAATCACCCTGAATCAATCAGAAAGTAACCCGTGTGTCTACAGTTATTCGTTCTGAACAATACTAAAAAGGACATCAGAGCAGAAGGCCTTGGAAAGATAAACAGAGATGTAATCTAAACCTTTGCTTTCTGAGTCCGGATTTGCTATTGATAACACGATCTTTATACAAATCTGCAAGCTAAGGCTGTCTGTTCTTCGTCTGTATTTAACTTGTTCTCACAAAGGGCATGAGCACCTTTCTCACTGGCGGGGGCAGAAGCTGGAGTTGTTTCTGACAGGAGTGGACAAACATGCTGATGGTTGCTATTTTAAGCAGTTTCAATTGAGTTACACCACACAAAAGTGATTTGTAGGCCAGGAAAATTAGTTATGACATTTCTCATTACAGAGCTCTTTCCAAAGATCAAGGAGCAGCGCATCTTGCTTCGTCAGTTATTTATAGGTAGATCAGCTATTATACTCAAAGCCAACAAACAGATTAAGAGGATGAATAAGTAAGTTTAACTCAAAGGACTAAGATTAAAGGCTCTGCTAAATGAAAATATTTCTCGCTATGCAGTCTCAGAAAACCGAATGGGAGATCCCTGGGAACAACTTCAGAATCTCTATGTCTTGTCATTTGTGTTCATCATTGTCCATTTTAATAAAATAAATATCACACTATCTCTACCCGACCCTCTTCTGAAATATACGGCCAGTCCTAAAAAATGAGGGAAAACGCCTGCATTTTAGATGCCACATAAACCCCTAATAGATCATTTCAAACCGAATGTTCTAGCCATGCTACAAAGAGATAAAACAAAAATTACTATATTCAAGTGTCTTCTTTAGTGACCTTTCATTGATAAACCTCGATAAGTAAGCGTGTTCTCTCTTACACAGAACTGAAGGGGGATTATTTTCCGAATCTTGATTGAGAGAGTACCTCACGCAGGACTTACAGGGAAAGTTAGCACAGCGAACATTCGGTTGATGTTGAACATGTTTGTCATTTTCCTTTGGTTATTTTTAGGTTTTGCTAGCATACCGTGTTCCAGTCGAACATTACGTCTCTGCAAAATCTGTATTCACTGAATACACAGTGCGGCTGATTCAGTGCTGAATGCCTGTTAGCAGATCTGAATTTATTTCTGCACTAAGCAATGGTGATGGGGAGAGGTTCCCTGCACACATTTCTCAGGGATACTCAGTGCAGTTACTTTGATTTCAGGTTAGACGTTTTGGGGTTCATTCACAAAGGTAAATATGTTTACACATTTGTATATTTACTACTCAATTTAGCTGTAGCTCAACACTTTTTTGCTATTCACCATTTCAGATTGCAGCTTTACACCTGTGTGTAAGCCTATGGTTCCACCCCCGAAAATCAAGGGATTGAACCTCCTATAACTGGTTATACTAGTGTACAGTTACTACTATTAACCTTGCACACATAGGGGGAGATCTACAATCAATCAATCAATCAATCAGGGGTTTGTAAAGCGCTAGCTACTCACTCGGAGTGAGTGTCAAGGTTCTTATTGCATGGGGGGGCAGAGGCGGGGGGAGAGGTGTCCGCAGATCTGATAGGATCACTGAGTTCCATCGAAGAGCCAGGTCCTGAGCTCCTTCAGGAACTTGGGAAGCAATGGCGTCTGTTGGAGGTGTAGAGGGAGGGAGTTCCATGCCTTGGCCGCGAGGAGGGAGAAGGAGCGCCCCCCGTTCTGCTTTTCTTGATCCGAGGTACTGCTGTGAGGGAGAGTTCTGCTAGTGATGAGGGCATGTGTGGCAGTTTTCCTGTGTTCGGGGGGATCCACTGGAAGGTCTTGCGGAGAAGGCGTAGGGTGTGGTAGCCGGAGGAGGTGATGGAGCTGACCTGGCATTACATTTTGAGTTCGAAGTCCAGAATCATTCAGAGGTTGTGTGCGTGGTCCGTGGGGGTGGAGGGGTCCCCGAGGGTAGGGGGCCACCAGGTGTCATTCCGGACATCGGGGTGTGGGTCCATGATGAGTATCTCTGTTTTGTCCAAGTTGAGTTGGAGGCAGCTGTTCTTCATCCATCTGGTTACGGCTTCCATTCCGCCTTGCAAGTTGCGTTTGGTGGTTTTGTGTTCATTGGATAGGGAGAGGATGAGCTGGATGTCGTCTGCATATGATGTGATGTTGAGTCCTTGTGCATGCGGGGCCATGTAAATGTTGAATAGGGCAGGGCTGATGGAGGATCCTTGTGGGACTCCGCAGGTGGTCCGGGTCGGTTCAGAGAGGAATGGGGGGATTCTGACTTGTTGCGTTCTGCTGGAGAGGAAAGAGAGGATACAGTCGAGGGCCTTGTTCTGGATTCCTGGTTTGTGGAGTCTGCAGGCTAGGCTGTGGTGGGAGACTGTGTCGAAGGCTGCGGAGAGGTCGAGGAGGATGAGGGCCACAGTCTCTCCTCTGTCGAGGAAGGCACGGATGTCATCTGTTGCTGGAAGGAGTGTGGTTTCGGTGGTGTGGTTCTTCCTGAATCCTGATTGGGATGAGTCGAGGATGTTGTTCTCTTCGATGTAGGCGTGAGTTGGCTGTTGACAGCTTTTTCCATGACTTTGGCTGGATAGGAGAGGAGGGATATTATTCTGAAATTCTTGAGGTCTGTGGGGTCCGCAGAAGGTTTCTTCAGGAGAGGGTTGATCTTGGGATGTTACAGTTGTCGGGGAAGGAGGCGGTCTTGAAAGAGCGGTTGATGATATGTTGGAGTTCGGGGGCGATGGAGTTGTTGCTGGAGGGCGGTGGAGGGTCCTGGGTCTCGGTGAAGGTGAAGGAGTGGTGGCAGTGACTGCAGGTGAAGGGTCCGTGGGTGTCGAGAGGTAAGTAAAGCTTGCAGTTGAAGGTCTTATCAGTGTTGAGTTCATGGAGAGCCAAGGAGCTGTAGCGCTGGTGGGCTGACAGACCAGGGGTCCTGGTGCTGGTCGCGGACGGGCGCAGGCGGGCTTGCCTTTAGCACGCAGCAGCCGCCATTAAATAGGGGAGGAGGGAGGGACACGCACCTGAGAGGCGGGAAACGGCGGGGGAGGGGCCACGGGGACAGCAGTGGTGGAAAAAGAGGGGGGCGAGAAACAGGCAATGAGAAACCTACCAAAAATTACCAATAAGGCAAAACTGCAAAAATAATGCAAAGGAATGATGAATAAATCCAAAAGGACTGCCAAGCAAAGGAAAGCAGGAATTAACAAAAAGCGAGCAGGAGCAGCAGAAAAGCGATGCAGGGCGGTAGCCGGCTCGATGCGGGAGGCAGAGGCACTAAGGCAGAGCTACGCGCCTGGGAGAGCAGTATCCTGGCTGAGGTCATGTGGCAGTGATCTCCCTATTGGAAAGTAAAGAAAAAAATATTTAAATGTAATTATTATTTTTAAAAACCTATTATTTTAAGGTAAAATATGAATGTAAATGATTTTTAAATAGTTTATAGAGAATAATTTAAAAACTAGAGCTCAGAAAATAATAAAGTGTTACAGAGCATTAACTTATTAAGTGTATTCTGAATAATTAACCAATTGAACTAATTGAACCATGTTAATTCAATTTATGAATACTATTTTTAAACGATATTTTAAAAAATCCCATTCTTGCTAACCTTTTTATTTAATATTGTTAAAAGTTATATGATTAATTATTTTTAATATATTAATAAAAGTTTCACAGTTTAATTTATTTTTAAATTGAGAATATTAATATTATATAGTTTTAAGCAATCTAAATATGTGATATAATTTAAATGTTGAAATAATTTAATTCATTTAACATTAATTCCTATGTGGTTTTAATTTTTTTCCTTGCCTCATTTGTTTTCTAAGGGAGTATTTTGCAGTACCTGTGAGTGCCATGTGTGGTTCTTGACTTATTCCAAGGCTGGCCTGGAGTGCATTTGACCCTTTTGTTACACAGTTGGGGTTATTACTTCAGAAATGTGTTTGTGCGTGTTTATATGAGCATGCCCCTTCCTAAACCCGTCCTTAAATTTCCCTAACCATACCCCATTTATTAGTAAGTATTTCACATCTGCCATTCTCCCTCACACATTTATTAATGAAACATTTACCTATTTGTGCAGAGATCTCCGCCACTATGGGCCTCATTACGATGTCGGGCAGAAAGCCTGCGACCAGCTGTCAGAGGCTTTCCGCCCGACATCGTAGGTTTCAGTCCGACTGCTGTATCAGGATAATGACGGTCGGAGTGGAACTTGCAGGGGATTCCAACGTGGTTCAGACAGGCTCCATGAGTCCTTCAGAGCGTCGGAAGCCACCATAATCCCCCAATGATGGCGGAGCCAGGCCCTGCTGTCGGGATTATGATAGCACTTTCCAACAGCCTTTTCATGTAGGCCTTTCCGACATGGAAAGGCAGTTGGAAAGTGTCTTTTGGGGGCCCCTAGCAGGGCCTCCTTCCCCCTGGCCGTCCGCTACTGGGCCTGTACCCCTCTTAACATTCCTGCACCATTTGGCAGGCACAGTGAGGTGTTTAAAAACATCCATTTCCCTATAGCAGCTTGTGGGCCTTTTCTGTCTGCCGCACAGGCTGCCATTCGAAAATTAATGTCACCAATTGCCCATAAGGTGGTCGCGTTCCAAATCTGGCATTTGGAACGGCCGGCCTATGGTCAGTTGGTTCCAGACTGCTACGTCCGCCCGACATCATAATGACGCCCTATGTCAGAGACCTACTCACAGAAAAGATAGGAGAGGCGGAAGTCTCCAGCCATAGGCTTGTGAATAACATTTTGTAGAACATGACTAGCACTACTGTAGTACTACTTTACGTACTGCCAATGGCAGTTTTTGAATACACCCCCTAATTGTTTAGTTTATAAAAGAACCTCTTTACAATGTGTATTCATCCAGCTTTACAATTCTCATCAACTCTGCTACATTAGGAATATATTAAGACTACAAAAAAGATCCAAGGAAGGCTCACTTGTGTTTTACCTTTCCAATGTATAACCTTTCCTTGCTTATCAAGAGCCTTCACATTCCTGTAGATACCCTTGAAACCTTCCTTGAAACAAGCAGTGTAAAAACGAGGTCTTCTATGCAAAAAAGGGATGGGGTCACTAAGCAGACTGAATTCTGGAGATTACCTTACATAAATGAGCACTGGCCAACATTCCAACTTGTGTCTCAGTGAAAACAATAGATGCCTTTCAATGGAGATTCTAAATCTGCATGAACGTAGACCCCCCTGTTTCAATATCTGTTCAAGGTGTTCTGGGCCTAATGATTCTGAGACAAACCTTGGTTGGGAGATAGGTAATGACAGTAAGCCATTATTAATGAACCCATAACCAGTTGGCCATGATTTTTGTAAAAGTCATTTAAATCATCCAACATAGCCAGGGTGATAAATGCATCACTGGCGACATTCACACCACAAAAGCAGACAGAACATGGTAACTTAATTGTAAGGACATTCTCTGCTTACTCCAGGTTTACTTAGAGTATACTCCCTAATTATTATTTTTTACTATGGTCGATAATACTATTTGTGTTATATAAATGTTAACTAGGAGCCCAGTCTTATTGGCACTTAAGGAAAACATCATGCAACACTCTACTGTGTTGTATCTGTGTAAACTCAAAACCTATAAAAATGGCACTGGCCCCCTATACAGAAGCGCAAGAAAGGAAACCCTAGGCACCTTGCACAAAGAATCTAAAACAACATCCCTGTATACAGCAGGATAGCACCTACCTTTCTTTAATTAGGAAAGAGCTCAAGACACACTTCTTTAAAGGATACATCATGAAACAGTAAATGTAAGCAGCATACCAGCCTAAATTTGCTCTCCGACTCCATCCTTGAATTTCTCTGATTAGATACCTCCCTTCGACACTGCACAGTACTCCACTGCCTTTCAGTTAGGTTTGCGCTATGTATATGGCACAGATATATTGTTGTACATTGTTCAAACTCCAAAGGTAAAGTCATTTAACAATGCATTGTACAGGAGATGGGAGAGCATACACCCTTCCTTTAAAACAATTACTATTGGGAAAGACATTTTGCCTGCCTCCATCCATTTTTCTAACCACGTGTTTTGCTGACTTTAAGACTCTGTGCACTTTGCCACTGCTAACCACTGCTAAAGTGCTTGTGATCTCTCTCCGCTAAACATGGAAATATTGGCTCACTCCCAATTGGCTTATTTAATTTACATAGAAGTCCCTAGTAAATGCACTAACTGTGCCCGGGACCTGTAAAATCAAATGCTAGTAGTGGGCCTGCAGCACACATTGTGTCACCCACTTAAGTATCCCTCTAACCATGGCTCAGGCCTCCCATTGCAGAGTCTTTATGTCCAGTGTACATTACCACTTCGACCTAACAAAATAAGCCTCTTTCCAGGCATAAACCTTCCCTTTTTATACATACAAATTACCCCTAGTTAGGCCCTGTAATATCAATATGGCAGTGGGCAATATATTTAAAAGCAGAGCATGTGCTTTTAAGTTTTACATGTCTTGGTAGTGAAAAACTTCCAAAGTCATTTTTCACTACTGCAAGGCCCATCTCTCCCATAGTATTGTGGAATCACTATATTATATTGTAGTTTAAAATGCACTTCTGAAAGTGCCACTTTTAGAAAGCTGTATTTTCTTACTTTAACCATTTGGTGCCTGTTGCCTGTCTCTGTTCAGTCTGGGTTGGGTGATCGCTGGGCTTTGTGTATGTCTTATAGACAACTACACATATAGGGAGCCTAGGTGTGACTTGATGGGCCATTCTGGGAGATGGGAGGGAGAAACTGGCCACAGCCTCACACTTACAACTGGATATGCTGTGTCCTGTCCATACACAAAGGGCTGCATAACTCCTGTAGTGAGTCTGGAGCAGGGCAGGAAGGGAGGACCTCTGTGCATTTCAAAGCCTTCTTTGAAGTCTCCCCCACTACAAAGGCACACTTGGGTATAAGTACTGGACCTCTGACACTATTACTTCAGTACACTTCTGGACCTGTAAAGACTCTGCCTGGAAGAAGAACTGTTGTGGTGATGAAATGACTGCCAGTCTGCTGGACTGCTGCTTTCCTGGCCTCCTGCCTTGCTGTGCTGCCCTGCTGCCTGCTGTTCCCCTGTCTGGGTGAGAGAGACTGGACCTGCATCACTTGAACCCAGAATGACTCCTAGGGCTTGCATCCTCATTGGAAGTCTCAGGGACAGAAAAGACTTCCATCTTACCTGCATCTGCACCTGAACTCTGCCATCTGGGAGTCTACCCTGCCAAGTGTTGCCAACCCAGTCCTGGACCCTTGGAAGTGGATCCTAAGGTGCTTCTTCAAGTCAACTCACGCATACTCATTTGAACCGGTGCATCTTTTCCTTTGCGTGGATTGGAACTGGCAAATCCTCATTGTTGCGTGCAACAGAGCCAGTGTATCGCACTCTGTGCCAGTGCATCGTAATCAACGCATCCTCTGATGCAGGAGCAGTAGCAGCGCATCACATTCAGAACCAGCGCATTGCACTCGGAACCGACCATTGCTGCCATTGTACATGTCCTTGTAGGGAAAAACTCCTAAAATATTTTTTTCACTACCGTAAGGCCTATCTCTCCCATTGACTAACACTGGATTGCCTTATTACATTTAATAAGTTATAACCGTTGATTGGGAGCAGATAGAAATATGGAGTTTACACTCATATGATTTGTAATTTAAAGTTGCTTTTAATGGTAAAGTCAGATTTTAAGTCACAATCCTGAAAATGCCACTTGTAGAAAGTTGCTATTTTCTTGTCCTAACCATTTATGCCTTCTGCCAGTGTCCTGGGTAACATGGCTGTGAATGACTCTGCTGTTGAGGTTTGTTTATTCCACCCAGACAGTGACACAAAGGGGATTAGGTGTATACAGAATGGGTGGTCCAGCCGGGAGGGTTTGGGGTGGAGCTTTACACAGCCCCACTTATATTTCAAAGGGCCTTGCCTCCAGCACACACAAAGGAACCTGACACTTATCTTTTCTCAAGATAATAGGACGTGCACCTGAAAAAGTCCAATTGTACTAGGAATTTCAAAGTATCTCCTTTATTATTTTTCTTTGATATAGAAAGGGTTAAAATCCACCCAACACGATTTGTTCCATTTACACCTGGAATTTCATCAGGGCTGAAGTCAATCACATAAAGAAAAACTTAAAACGCTCCACAAATTATAAAAGAAGACCTACAAACTACACACTCATTACAAATAACTGAGGAGACATATCAATATGTAAATAATTAATGACATCTAAAACATGAGTTCCATGAACAAGGTTCTTGTCATGGAGATACCCCCTATTACATAGGCTAGCACATAAATAAGCTCAAATTACACATCTTCAAATATAAACCTAAGAGGACAACTAAATATAATTCCCACAACACAAAAACATAGGGACAAGACAAACATAAAAACATTAGTGAACAAAACACTTGTTAACATGCAAGGTACACACATTATATAAATACGGCCCTTAAAAGACATGTATATAGAAGTATTTGGATCCCAACAATATAAATACCCATTACAGGCTATACATAAGAGAACTACGTTGAGTTCCAATTCAAACTACCTGAAGAGTTCTCATCAGTAGTCTGCATTTTCTTTAGAGAAAAATTCTCACTTCAAAATTGTATATAGTGATGTATCTATAATGACTAGGTAGCTTGATATTCCATCCATATGAGATGACATAGAAATTACTCCACATTAGCTCCTCAAATCGTTTAATGGCCTGAGGTTAGTACTGAGAAGATTAATCAAGTCTCATATTTATTACCTATGTATAATAACACACTATAATTGGACTCAGTTGTAACATACCAACCGATTTCATGTGAATATTTCCCGACACTCCGAAAATAGAAATCCACCCAGACTCTCCATCTCGGAATGAATTATATAAGCTATGTGAAAGTCTCATTGTGGAACAACCTGTCCACATAGTAAAAAATATATCTCACACGCACATCTATAGTAAATATCTTCAGATCGAGTGTGGGGGGAGAGTACCCCAATCACAGTATTATGTACCTGCTAAATGAGACAAAAAAATGTTATCCACCCACAAACGAAAAATCTGGGATATCTGGAAATTAAAATGCAAGCAGAGTGGCATGGTCTGTATAGAAGACATGGCCAGACAGGGGAATTTTGGTTGTTACTCCTCGCATTCCAAGATAACTCCTCTATAAGGTGTGGCACACCCTGTCCAAACGCAAGGGGGGCACCATGTATAATATGTGCCTCCGTATTTAGAGACCACTGCATATAAGATTCACTCACCATAGTATGTATCCGTATTTTGAGTAATCTGCGGTCTGGTTTCAAAACATTGCGCCGCACTCTTGTTTGCTTAAGTTTCCTTACCAGACGTCAAAGATCAAATGTTGTGACCCGGAAGACGTGCTACTACAACACGTTCCTAAACACTCAAGTATACTCTGGTGACCATCTTTTTAATGCCTGTCGTATACTGTTCTGAAAAATAAAAAATGGGGAGTTTTCCACATAATTATATCGATGGAAAGACTAGACAGGTTCTCATGGGTTAATGCAAATTAAAACAAAAACTCTACAAAAATCAAAAAGAAATTAGCATAAGAACCTGTGTGGTAAGTGAGAAAATGTATACATACCGATATCGCTACATATTAGTGCCAAGTACCGTGGATGTTTATCACTTACACCAGAACACTCAAATCTGTTACTATGTGTGCATTGAATCCAAATACTTTAATTGGTTAAAACATATCCTTTCTCAAACCCAGACTTCTGGGAGGCTTGACAGGGAAGGGAAGAATTTTCCAGAACCATATGTGAAGGTAGCCTTGGGAAACCCACCACTTTAAATGCTGGCATCAGATATAAATATTGGCCCTCCAGAGTCACTCTTCAGTTCATTCCTGGACTTGTGGACATTACAGAAGAAGGTCTGCCTTGCACCCCGGAGGACTGTGCTGCTGCTACCTGAGGATTGCCCTGCTGTTTGAGGACTTCCGTGCTCTCTGAAAATGAAGACTGGATTTTCTCCCTTCATCCCAGGCTAACCTGAGTGACTCCAAGGGTAAGTTGGCTGACCTGTCCGAGCAACAGGAACACAACAAGCTTTAGAGGCCTGCCTGCAACTGCCCAGCTGTCTGCTGCACTGGACCTGCCTATACCTGTAACTGAACCTGCCTGAGCTCTGGTGGCCTCTTCTGGATTGAGTTCTGATCCCCAGGAGGTACTTCCCCCAGGTCCTGGGCCCTTGGCTGGCATCAGTTGAGCTCCGCCTGTGAAGAAAGGTGAAATTCCAAAGTTTTGGGCTCTTTGTGACCGTGAATAGGCCTGTTCGCATGGAGACACTACCGCCCATGACCACCTCCAGCACAAAGCTCAAGTGAACCCAACTCCTCATCGACTGCCAACAACGATTGGGAATAATAGGTCTGCACTTCACGCTACAGCAATGACCATCCGTGACGCTCTCCCTGCTCCTCGCAGCCTCATCCACCGCGAACAGAACTCTTGATGCCGTACTTTGAGAAGGTCATTTTTCAGCAGGACTAACCTGGTCCTTGTATCTGAATCGCAATCCATTGCAACTGGCCTGAATTTGTGAAGTTTCCTGGTCAAGCATGACAGAATGACTGTGAGCATCGCTTTGTGCTTTTAGGCTCTATCTCTACTTAAAATCTGAATATCTCCGGTTCTACTGATTGGATTTTTGTCATTTTGGTATTATTATATTATTGAAATGTACTCAATTTTTCTAAATTGGTTTGAGATTTTTCTTTTTTTTTGTTTTTTCTTTGTTACTGTTTGTGTGCTGCTTAAATACTTACAAATTGCCTCTAAATTAAGCCTGACTACTTTTGTGCCAAGCTACCAGAGGGTTAAGCACAGCTTAATTTAGTGACTTTTGTGGCTCACCCTAGGAAGGCTTGTGGTTGTTGTTTGTGTGGGGCTTCTACCCTCTCATCCAATAACCTAACTTTTTACATTGGTATTCAGTGGTGGGTTCCAGTACTTGTGTTTGTGCACTGCGAATCAGTAAGTTTAGGTTACATTAAAATCCCATATGAAAAAATCTGACATCAGATTCAAACTTTTTTCAAATTCTCCTTAGTTTCTCCTTAGTTTCTGAATTGGTAATTTTTTCCTTTTTCCAAATTTAAGTCTTGCATCCAATACTTTTTGCTACTATGGATATGGAGTTGAGCAACACTGACAACGTCAGCAAGGTAGGAATGTATGACGTTACAAAGCATACATTTACAATGCATGCCTTTACAACGCAGTTTTTACATCGCAACATCCTTTACAATGCATTCTTTTACATCGCATGCCATTACATCGCATTTTCAGAAACTACCTTTACAACGCATTCCATTACATTGCATTAAACCTTTACATCGCATACCATTACAATGCATACCATTATATCGCATTTAAGGTAAGTGTTAGATAGTATAGGGGTAATAATTACTATTCTAACTCCAGTGAGTTCAACAGTAGGATAAGTGTTGGATAGTGTAGGGGTAACAATTACTATTATAACTCCAGTGAGTGCAACAGTAGGGTAAGTGTTGGATAGTGTAAGGGTACTATGCGTTGTAATGGTATGCATTGTAATGACTTGCGATGTAATGCCTGCGTTCTAGTGACATGCGTTGTAATGACATGCGTTGTAGTGACATGCGATGTAATGGCTGCATTGTAATGACATGCGATGTAAAGGATGTTGTGATGTAATGACTGCTATGTAAAGGTAGTGCGATGTAATGACTGCGTTGTAAAGGTTGTTTCCCGCAAGGTAGAGCTGCAGAGGCTCTGCAAGGAGAGAGGGCTGAATGTGGGGAAAAAAGGCTTCCATATGGGATCTCCAGATATCCTTAGAGCCTTTGAGGGGGTCAGGTGGATGCAGGCCACACTGGAGGAGCAAGAGGAGGCTGGCCCTTAGAATAGTGAAGTGGATTTGGAGGACGATGAAGATGAGGAAAATGGCCTGAACACAGGCCCTGCAATGCAGCATGAGGAGGAGATCCCCTGCCAGGGCAGGGAGCTGTGTGTCCTCCCACAACCTGCCCCATGAAGAGCTAGAGGGCTGCAGCCAGCGGGAGTTTGAGCAATTTGGCATTGGACGGGAAGAAACAGTTTTTGGCTCATGAAGTGAGTCTTAAAGTACTGAACCTCAATGTTAAGCAATGCTCAGAGTCCAGCAGCAGAGGTGGTAGGGAAAATCTAGTGTCCAGTGTAGACAGGAAGGTCCACATCCCTAAAGATCTGGTGACTAGCTTTGTTGTGGGGGATGACAACAACAAGTGATTCAAAGCTTATGAGATTTCCCTAGAGATGCACAAGGTCCCTGAGGAGGAGTGTGGAGCCAGTCTCTGGAGCACATTCCCTCTGAAGGGAGGGATTAAATACTGGTCCTAGTAAAGGGGAACAGGATGAAGTGTCCCTTCATGAAGAAAGCACTAGTCAGGAAATATGGCCTCACTCCTGAGATTATAGGCTGAAACTCAGTGGTACTCTAAAATTGCCTCACTAATCCTAGGTAGATTATGTGGATTGCTCCTGCAAGGCACTAGATAGTTGTGTGAAGGTCAGTGATGTGAGTGATTACAATGGGCTGCACAATTTGGTAGGTAGAGAGAGCACATGTTCAGTAGTTTTTTTTCCAGAGCTGCACAAAAGTACCTGCCCCTCTCGGCAGGATCAACCCCAAAATGTTTTGCCTTTACTCCTTAAATTTTCTGAGCTCATTTAAATTGGCTTTAAGGACTCTGTCCACTTCCACTTTACCACTGCTGAGTAGTGCTACACTCTGTGTGTTCACTCCTCTAAACAAGACTAACTTACACCTGATTGTAACATTTAATTTAATTGAAAGTCCCTAGTAAAGTGGTATGCCATATACCCAGGGCTGGTAAATGTAATGTTACTAGTGCTAGCCACTAACTTAAGTAGCCCTGTAAAACATGTCTCAGGCCTGCCATTGCAGTCTTTATGTATTTTTAAACTGCCAATTCTACTTGGCAAAATAAAACTTTTGCCAAACTTAAATCTCCCTTTTTAATACATATAGGTAACCCATAGGGTTGGCCCTAAACAGCCCACAGGGCAGGGTGCATTGTATCAAAAAGTTGGACATGTATTTTTAAGTTTGACATGTGCTGGTAGTAAAAAACTCACAAACTATTTTCTTCCCACAATGAGCCCCACCTCTCCCATAGGATATCATTTGGTTACCTTATCACATTTATTAAGTGATAACTTTTGTCTGGAAGCATGTAGAAATATCATGCTTTGTTTCAGAGGCATTGAAATTTTAAACCCACTTTAATGCTAAAGTCGGATTTTAGGTCAGAATTCTAAACAAAATCCACTTTTTGAAAGTTGCAATTTCCTTGTCCTAACAATTTGGTGCCTCAGTCTGTTTCCTGGGTCACATGACTTAGAGTGGTTGGCAGTTGGCCTTTGTTTATTCCTCCCAGACAGCTACACGATAGAAGGCATGGGTGTTGGCAGCTTGGGCCATCCAAGGCACGATGGGGGCAGAGCTTTCACCTACCACACTTGCAGTTCAAAGGGGCGGCATCAGCACACACAAAAAGCTTCATACTAGGTAAATATGCTCCCAGACAACCTGGGATCAAGGCAGGGATGCAGGAAATTCCAGACACTTCTGTGTGGGGAAAACTCAAGAAGATTTTATCTTCAAAGGGGGCGCCAGGTATCAGACCAAATCTTCATTTCACTTCTGGACCTGTTGGAGGACCCTTCAGAGGACTGCCCTGCTGCCGTAAGCCTCCCTTGTGCCCTCAGAGGACTGCCCTGTTGCTGAAGACCTGCTTTTCTGCTTGCACCCAGGAATACCAGAGTGAATCCAAGGGATAGTTGGCTGGTCCTCCTGATCAGAGCCTCAGGGACAAAAAACACTTCCACCATCTTGAACCTGCACCTGGGCCCAGCCTGAGTGAGACCTCAATCTCCAAATTGTGCCCCTCCGGTCTTGGACCCTTGAAATTGGGCTTAAGGTGCTGTACCAGCCTAACTGTAGGTTCTACCAAATTCAGCATGAGGAAACAAGAAGTCCTGCAAAGCAACACCAGGCAGACTGCGCACGAAGGTCTTATGGTGCATTCCTCAGTGGGCCAAACTTGGTCCTGTGCCCGGTCTGCCCTCTATTGCGGTAGGCCTGAACCTGTGACTTTGTACCGGTCCAGAACAACTAGATACCCTCTGTTGGTACTACTTTTATCTAAATGTTTAAAACTGAATTTCTAAAGTTCTACTGATTGGATTTTTGTCATTTTTGGTGGAATTTTGAATATTACATTTCTCTATATTTTTCTAAATTGGTAGATGATTTTTCTTGTATTGTTTTCATTTTATTGCTGTTTGTGTAATGCATAAATACTTTACACAAGCCTGACTACGTTTGTGCCAAGCTACCAGAGGGTTAAGCGCAGGTTAATTTAGTGACTGTTTGCAGTTCACCTTGGCAACGATTGTGGCTGTTGCTTGAGAAGGGCTCACACCCTCCTCAATCCAACAACCCGATTTCTTATAACCAACAACTAATTGATAGTTAGCCCACCTACCCCAGGGAGCAGGCCAAGGAGGCGGACAGCTGGTTCAACAACAGGTTCCCCAAGAGGGTACCTGGGGGATCAACAAAAGGGAGGACAAGGTCTCCACCAGAAGGAAGAAGGAGAGACAAGAATAAAAACAAGGAGTTCTCTAAAGGCCCCAAAAACAGTTCTCAGTGGAAGGATTCTCATTCCCAAATGACAAAAAGACTGCTACAGGTATGGACACAGAATGTATGACGTTACAACGCATATATTTACAACGCATGCCTTTACAACGTGGTTTTTAAATCGCAACATCCTTTACAATGCATTCTTTTACATTGCATGCCATTACATCGCATTTTCAGAAACTACCTTTACATCCCATTCCATTACATCGCATTATACCTTCACAACGCATACCGTTACAATGCATACCATTACATCGCATTTAAGGTAAGTGTTGGATAGTATAGGGGTAATAATTACTATTCTAACTCCAGTGAGTGCAACAGTAGGGTAAGTGTTGGATAGTGTAAGGGTACTATGCGTTGTAATGGTATGCATTGTAATGACTTGCGATGTATTGCCTGCGTTGTAGTGACATGCATTGTAATGACATGCGTTGTTGTGACATGCGTTGTAATGGCTGCGTTGTAATGACATGCGATGTAAAGGATGTTACGATGTAATGACTGCTATGTAAAGGTAGTGCGATGTAATGACTGCGTTTGCCATGCTTGTTCCCCACTTTTACTAGCCGCAGATGAGAGTGCCCTCAGATACATTCTGCAGGTCCTGTTCCACCTGACAGACCAGAAGGAAGTCAAGGGGAAAGTTGATGGCTCTCTGGTTCCTCTTCCTGTTGTTGGCACCTCTTTGAAAGGGTGGGTAGCGACATTGTTGGACCCCTGGACCCAAAGACTGCCCTAGGCAACAGGCAACAGGCTCATCTTGGTCTTGGTGGACCACACTAGCCAGTACTGGGAGGCTATCCCCTGAGGACAGTGACTGCACCCGCCCAAGTGGTCAAGGAGGTAGTATCTGACCGGGATACAAATTTCTTGTTAGCGTATATGAAGTCCATGTGGGATGAGTGTGAAGTAACATACAAGACCAATGGTCTTGTTGAGAGATTCAAGACCTCAAAGGCTTGATTATGGGCCTGTCAGAGGCCATGAGGCAGAGGTGGGACACCTTCTTGCCGGCATGACTAGAAAGCCACTCTGGTTGAGTTACAGCCTGGCCGAAACATGTGAGTGATGGAGCCAGTGGAGCTCCGGCCCTTGCTTGAATGGTGGTCTGGGCCCAATGAGTTAAAGGAACACAAGGGGAAGGTCATGTACCTGGTAGACCTGGTACCTCTTGAGTGTCCTTAATGTCAATCGCTTCAACCCTCACCAATGAGAGGTCCGAAGTCACCATGCTCCTGGTGATGGATGATGGAGTGCTTTGGAACCACCGCTGTGCAACACATCCCCAACGTAGGACTGCGCATCACAGCCCACAGCCTCTTCAGTACAACTGCTGCACAACTCATTCATGATGCAGGCCTTCGCATCGCAAGCCCCTCGTCAATAGCATCCTCTACGATGACACAGGACTCCACATAGCAAGCCGCGCAACTTCTTCAGAACTGCCTGTGCACAACGCATCTTCGACGCAGGTCTTCGCATCACAAGTCTCTCATCAACAAAATCCTCGACAATGAAGCAGGTCCTCACATCACAGTCTCGCAATTCCGAGGCGCAGTTGCTGCATGATGCATCCTCAATGCAGGATCTAGCAAAGCTCTTCAACCGGAACCTAAGGTACTCTTGTCCAGCGGGCCTAACTTGGACCCTGTATATGGCCTGTGCTCCATTACAGTCAACCTGAACGTGACCAGTTACCCACAGTTGGCTCTTGGTGCTTCTAGGTACTATTTTCACGTAAACATTTGCGAATTGGATATCTTCGGTTCTACTGATTGGATTTTTGACACTTTGGACTAAAGAAGTTTATTAAATGTGTATCTATTTTTCTAAATTGCTGTGGGGTTTTTCTTGTGTGGTGATTTTTCACTTTCTTACAGTTTGAAGGGCTGCAAAAACACTTTACACATTACCTTTAAGTTAAGCCTGACTGCTTTTGTGCCAAGCGACCAGAGGGTTAAGACCAAGTCAATTTGAGGTTTGCTTGTGTTTCGCCCTGACAGAGATTGTGGTTGCTGCTTGAGTAGGGTTTCATCCCCATCAACCAGTAACTGAATATACAACAACGGTCCTCTTCAGTGCTCCTGGCTGGGTGTGGATAGAAATGTCCAGTCCTCTTTCTTTGTTCTGACATACATGGACCCTCACAACTGCAGTGGCATTAATGGAAAGCCATTACAAATGACTTCCTTTGAAGGGATTCCTTTCCTTCTAACCACACTGCAACATCCAAGGTGACGTCCAGTATAATGCAGTAGCCCTCACTGAAAAATGGTCATAAAAGTTTGTGCTATTGGGAAGAAATGCTGTGCATGCTGACATGACCATTTTGCCAAAACCCTGATATGTATGAGTGTATACCAATAATTTCCTCAGTCCTGGAGAAGTTCTGTTACTGACAAAGAAAACAATCAGAAATGCCAGTGCTCAGTACCTGTGAATACTAGCCCATTTAAAGCACTCCGTACACCCAATTGGCATATTTAATTTACTTGTAGGTCCCTAGTAAAGTGGTATACCATATACCCAGGAGTAGTAAATCTAATGCTTTCAGTGGGCGTGCAGCTCTTATTGTGCCACACACTAAAGTAGCCCTTTAAAAATTGTGTCAGGTCTGCCATTGCAACCTGGATGTGCAGTTTTAAGTTTCCTTTTTGACCTAACAAAATAAACCTTTTGTCAGCAATAAACCTTCCTTTTTAGGTCGAGCCTAGAACAGCGCATGCGCTGTTGCTCGACTTTTAGTAAAGGGGATCTCGAAAGTGCTACCCAGGCATTTGCTGGCTGGCTACAAGCTTGAGTGCTCGTGCACGCGCGGCCTTCTGCCTTTCCTTTGTTGTCATGGGTAATTAAGCGCCTCTCAACGGGTACCCTTTCATGTCATCACTTGTTACCTCTTCTGCCCTCCCCCACCCTTGGATGAGCTTACTTCATGTAACGCAGTCTTCGCCTATCTCTGCCTGCTCTATTAGACCTTACTTTCCTCCCACCGCCCGCGCAATCTCTATCTGACTTTTGGTATAATCGCGGCACCCGCGCTTTACTTTTAATGTTATAAGTAAAGCGCGGCTGCCGCAATTATACCAAAAGTAAAGAAATAGAAAAAAACATCTATTTCTTTACTTTTGCTATAATCACGGCACCCGCGCTTTACATTTAACATTAAAAGTAAAGCGCGGGTGCCGCGATTATAGAAAAAGTAAAGAAATAGATATTTTTTCTATTTCTTTACTTTTGGTATAATCGCGGCACCCGCGATTTACTTTTAATGTTATAAGTAAAGCACGGGTGCCGCGATTATACCAAAAGTAAAGAAATAGAAAAAAACATCTATTTCTTTACTTTTGATATAATCGCGGCACCCGCGCTTCAGGTTTCACATTAAAAGTAAAGCGTCGGTTCTGCGATGCTTGTTCCTCATCCTACCGGGGATTTTCCCTGTGCTTCATATGGCCGGTCCACTCTTGTTTAGTTTTCTATGGGTCGACTAAAATATGCAAACATTGTGCAATTGCAATTCTCCTGGATGCTATCTTTTGGCATTCTCACAATATCTTGACTATCCATCAGCCCTCACAAGGAGGACCCTGGAATGCTTTGAGCAGTTTAAACCCCATGCCACCCTGCCTCACACGCGCTCAAAGTGCTGAAGGCAGCAGTTACTGCATTTGCTCTTATCTTCCACAAACGCATTTTAATTGGAGTCTTCATTAATCTTAAAAGATTCAACTTTGTGAGCAGAGATTCTGTTTCTTCCTTCATTTAGAACGCCGTAGCATTCTGGATTCCATGCCATGCCCCCAAATAGTGAGGATTTGCCAAAGATCACTCTTGAAGACTGGTTGCCTTTGGCGGCAGCAGATGGCAAACCCAGAGACCTCGTTGAAGTCAGTACTTCCTTCGGAGATTGCTGCCACTTCGAGAGGAACGTTTTGCTTTCCTTTCAAATATTTATCAGGGTTGGCGAGTGTCACCCAACACATTTTTTCCTTGCAAACCTAATGGATTGTGAATTTCATTCGGGGTTGCCAGCCGCCATTAGTTTGTGTACACTGGTAAGGTAAACAGCATCTTCACAGCTTTCAAAGTGACTAAACCTGTTTTTAGTATATTTGTTTATTTCTGTATGTGTGAGCACTTGCGTAATGTACATAATAAGTATGGCTTTCCGTGGGGTCTGTTAGCTTGGTGGTCACGTGAGTGGCTTTCACCTCAAGTGATCAGCGAACTGCAGCAGCACGGCACCGATATATAGAGAGCCATGCTGGCCTCATTGCTTCACAAATGTATAACTATCTGTCGTGCAAATATCTCCTTGCGAAACGCAGTTTTGCATCTCTTCTTTACAAATCATGGGCTTTCGCGAGGCGGATGTCCTGCTTGAGCGCAGCAGTGGCGCCTCTAAAAGTGAATTTTGGGGGGTGGCACACATTGGGCCACAGATTACATTGGTGGATATGGACAGACATACCAAGTCGAGTTTAAAGACTTTAAGCAAACGACACTGCTTTGTAATGAAAGGTGGCTGGACAAGTTGTTGTATATGACAAGGTGCAGCATCGGTTTGTGTTTTTCTGTGGCTCCTCCTGGTACAGTTTGCAGCTGTGGTGGTGGGGCACAATGGGGTGCCAAGACAAACAGAGCTGAGGCACAGGCCCCCTCTGCCCCCCCACCCCGAGAGATGCCACTGGTGTCTGATGACAACATTATACTCTAGCGTCTGCCATCTTTGTCCATTCATTTGTGTGGAGAGTGCACTTATGTATTGAAAACCAACACAGCACCATAAGGACGGTGCCACTGCACCCTGCACACATGGGTACATAGGAGGGCGCACAGGTCCATGCTCAGAGTCTTTGACCTCTTTAATGCGTTGCCCAAAAAACTGAAGTGCGGATCCCGTCTGCAGTTGTGTACTCACTCGGTCTATTATCCTTGATTGTTATTCTACCCTTCGGTAATGTTTTTATGAACATTAAGACCTGGGTGTGCATTGCATACAGCATCACAGTTGTAACATCGCCCTGTGGAATATTCTTACAGTTCTCGCTCAGCAAGCCCCATGAGAAGCCTTTCTGCAAGGATCTCATTAGAGAACACCTTCCAAACATTAGACGTACCCTTCCCACTTTGAGGTACAGCCTACTGCTAGCTCTGACCTGTGGAGGGAGAGGCCCTGCCCCACAAAGGAACCTACAGGTCGCTCCACAGCACTTGTGTTGGAAGCAGTGCTTAATTTGAGCCGGTAGTTTCCGGTGCTCAATACCGGCACTTAATCATCAACAACAGCACTTTTCATGAGCACCAATTAAAGACACATTTACAGAGCGATTAAGTGATTTGCCCAGAATCACAGGATGTTCAGCCAACGCGAGACTCAAACCTGGTTCCCCAGTTCTGAAATCTGCAGCTCTGGCTGTTACGCCACATCCTCTCCCCACTTTCATGGTTAGCAGTTGGTTCTGTTTTAGGCGGCGCTAACAGGAGAAATGGGCTGGTGCAAGTTGCCTCCTGACGAGAGCCCCAGCACGTATTTTTTCTACAAATTACCAACTGGTTGGAAGGTCCTCTTGCTCATGATCGTTGTACAAAATATGGTGCTGCTGTAAACGAGTAGGTGTCCTTTATAGGAATAGTGAAGCTTGCTTAAGTTTGTAATGCCAGAACAAATGCTTTGTAGGTCACAATGGGCTGAATAGTTGCATGCAGGTAAGTCTTCTAGTGCTTCGCCAGTGATATGGTGTAGTAGGCAGTCTTATCAGGTGAGCAGAAGGTGTATAAGGTCACTTTGGTAACTGACTACTCCTCTTAACCCAGCTGTACCTAAATACACTGGCATAGAACATACATATATGATTATGTGACTCCTCATTGTAACTTAGCACAATTTGGAGATGAAACTTGAGATATTAGATCATTTTCTGTATCTTTGCACATTAATTCTGCCATTAATTCTATATCTTTTCACTAGTTCTTTTTAGTTATTGTTTACTGTATCTGTCTTCCCTTCATCTTCTCACGTTGTTTCCTGTTGTTCCTGCATCGAGTACACATTTTGCCGACATTCTCACCTACTCAGCTATGTTGACTGCCACAGTATGTTTGCAAAGTTTGGACTTGCAGCTGTGTCTTTGACAACCCTGTCAATAAGAGCCAGATGTGGCAGCTGGCACAAAGCCACCAGTTGTAAAACCATTTAAGCAGGGCACAGCTACAAAAAAAGTGGGACGAAACAAATTAGGTAGTATACAAGTGACATCATGGCGCTTGACATCGCATGTGGCATCACAGGAGGTAGCATCACAAGCCATGACTTCACAGGCAGTGACATAAGATCTTAACACCTCACAAATGTTTAGCAGGTGTTGGCGCTTTCATGAGGACATGATGAGGAAGCTGGAAACCTTTGGCACATTCTCTTTAAAAGCACAGCATGTTTGCGACTGGTTAATCGACACACAACCACAACCACACACACAACCACAACCACATGCACAACCACACACACAACCACACACACACACACACACAACCACACACATACCACAACCACACACACAACCACACACACACACAACCACACACACACAACCACACACACACAACCACACATACACAACAACCACACAACAACCACACCCACACAACACACACAACCACACACACAACCACACACACACACCCCCAACCACACCCCCAACCACACACAACCACAACTACACACACACAACCACACACACAAACACACACAACCACACACAACCACACATACACAACCACACACACAACCACAACCACACACACAACCACACAAACAACCAAACACACACAACCACAACCACACCCTCACAACCACAACCACACCCACAACCACACCCCCACCACACCCAACCACACACACAACCACACACACAACCACATACACACAACCACACACACAACCACACACACAACCATACACACAACCACAACCACACACACAACACATACAACCAGACACACACACAACCAGACACACACACAACCACACACACACAACCACAACCACACACACAACCACACACACAACCACACACACAACCACACATACAACCACACATACAACCACAAACACCCAACCACACACACACAACCACACACACACAACCACACACACACACCCACACACACAACCACCCACACAACCACCCACCCACACCAACAACCACACCCACAACCGCACCCACACACAACCACACACACAACCACACACACAACCACACACACACAACCACTCACACAACCACACACACACAACCACACACACACAACCACATACACACAACCACACACACACAACTGCACACACACAACCACACACACACAACCACACACACACAACCACACACACACACACAACCACACACAACCACACACACAACCACACCAAGCATTGGCATAGCCAATAGGTCTCGCCTATGGGACCTTATAAGTGTTTAGCCACGCAACAGTTGATGGGGTTGCACCAAGGATATTGTGCTGCATAACTAAATACTTAGAAGGTTCCAAAAGCGAGACCTATTGGCTATGCCAATGCTTGTTAATACATATAATTCACTCCTAAGGTAGGCCCTAAACAGCCAGAAGGCATGGTGCAGTGTATTTCACCCCTCTCAAACAACAACCCAATTTCTCACAGGCGCAGACAGGGTTTTGTTGTTGGTCTCAGCCTGACACCCAGAGACTCTCTAAATGCCCTCCGCTAATGTCCTTGGGGCCTTAGAAGTGTACTCTGTGGTTGTTAGGGCACCAGAAGAAAAGTTTGAAGCTTTTGGAAACACTTCCTCCAGACCAGTGGGATTTAGAAACTTTTTTGAACGTTTTGACCCCCATACATTCGCCAGGAACAATCCATTTGGTGTATCTGACCTAAGTTCCATTGTGGGTGACCTGAAATTGCACCTGGTTCCCAGTCCAGAGCATCAGTTGACTATCATTGGCACTTTACTTTTTCTTTGTGCTTTTTCCACCTTATTATTTAAAAATTCATATCTTTGTTTCTCCTCACTAGATTGCTGTCATTTTAAGTGTCATTTTTAGGTCTCGCTGAGATAGCGCAAGCTGTCTCTTTGAGACATTTTGTAAGTGGGTTTTCAAAAGTGCTACCCACATGGTTTTGCTGGCCTAGAGCTTGAGTGCACGATGGCGTGCACGTGCACAGCTGCTCCTCTGCTCCTTGCATTCCTCCCTCCCTTCTCACCCAGCCCTTTGATGCTCTGCTCGCATCTCCCTCCTTCCTTCTCCTCCTCTTTTTTTTCGTCACTTGTATTCAGGCTCCTCATATTCCCCCCTCCCTTCTCGCCCAGCCCTTCTTGTTTTTTTACTGCACTTCTGACCTCTGGGTAAGCATCACAAATCATTTAACGTGGTGTGTCAAAACAAACAGCTCCTTGCTCAATCCAATGAAAAACAAGCATTTGCAATGCAATAGGTCTCGCATTTACACGAGTTTAAGGTATTGGCATTGTAAATGACAATGCGTTTTATTTATATTTCAAAAACCAAAACATAAATAAAAGGCATTGTCATTTACAATGCCAATGTCTTAAACTCGCGTAAATGCGAGACCTATTGCATTGCAAATGCTTGTATCTTAGAGCGTTACTGTAAAGCTTCTCACACGTTACAATCCCATTGATCCATAGTGCCTGGCGCCTCGATCTAACAGTTCCACTAAAATGAAAGGACGCCGATTGTGTTACAACTAAACGTTCTAACAGTTCCTTAGAAGTCAAAGTCTCGGACTGAAGATGCATAAATTGACCCGTTTTTCGTCTCCCTTTTTAACTCGTACATTAATGGCTTATGCTCCGTTATAGAGTGTTGACTTCGCACCGCATCAATATTCTAGGGCTCGCTTTTGGTGCAGTGCACTGAGATGTACATTCACAGGGAGAACAGAGACGCTTCTAGCTTGAACAAATCATTATAGCGTAAACTACCTCAGCCTGCCTCCAAGGCAAAAAACTACATTCTTGTCGAGAAAGCTGCCCGGGTTAAAAGAATGTCGAAGGGGCATAAGCCGAGCAGTGAGCTTCCGTGGTTTCTGCTGCTGTGCCGACAACTAACCGGCCATTTTTCTAAGATAGAAACTCTGCATGGAACAGGGCAGCTATATGCAGCACTTACTTACACCTCCCTCCCCAGATTCACCAAGAGGGCCCCATGCCTACTTTACGTAAATACCTCACAAACAAGACCCACACGTCACTCACCACTTTTCGCGCTTATCTTCACTCTCTGAACTAACTTTACTTGCACTGGCAAATGTAGGTTTCACGCCTCTCTTCTCTATTACCCGACCGTTGTCCCCTTCTCAGTACTCCCATTACACCCCCTTTGTCACATGTTTCCTGTCCTCTGTAATCCTCCTTTTGCCTATTTTCCTTCCCCATTCTTTTGCAAATGTTCTTCACTCCCTTCTTTCTGCTCCATTCATCCTCCGCTAATACTTTTTTTTTAATCTTCTTTTGCCCTTTCTACCTCTTGTCTACTACTAATTTTCTGACTTTTCCCCTCATTCCACTTTATCACATTTTCTGCTCTCCATTCAACTCTCGCCAGAGGCGCAACTAGAGCCAAATTTCGGGGGGGGGGGGCTAAGAAAAAATTTCGTGGTGACCTGAATATTTTAAGCCATAGGCAGAGTGGAACTGCAGGGGCTCTTAGAAGGGGTGAAACAACAGCGAGGCCTCATTAACATGCAAATGGTCTTTTAAAGACCTGTGAAGTGCTTGGGTGCGGCTGTGTGTGCGCCGGGAAGCTGTCTCATCCCGGGCTTCCACACACGACGGGGGGGGGGGGGCTGAAGCCCTTTGAGTCCAATGGGTGTTGCGCGCCTGACTCTCGCTCCTCTGTCTCCTTTTGTTCTTTATTTATCCTGTGCTTATTCGTGCCTCTCTTCATCCACTCCATCAACTGTCCTCTCTTTTTCCTCACTTCTCTTCTCTCTACTCTTCTGTTATGTTTTCCCATTCTCCTCTAACCTTGGCCTATTCCACTCCTTTTCCCTGTGTTATTTTACCATTCTCTTTCTCTCTCCTAATCTTCCTCTGCTCGGCCCTTCTTTTGTGAGTGGCAGTTCACCTTCATTTTCTCACCTTGCCACCCATCCCGTTCCTTATGGACCTTATTCACAATAGCTGACGTTGATCTGAGTGCATTGTGGTTGTAAACAAGAAACAGGAGAGGTTTTCCAGTCCTGAGCCTTGCTCGTCCCTCTCAGAAAGCTGTCAGGGTCCTTCATTGTCTGGGGTTGCAGCCTCGACCTGACTTCAGAGCACATGAACACTGCTGTGGCAAATATTGAGGCTTAACAGGAGCTAAAGATTAAATGCTTAATATGCAGATCTTGCTGTGGTTCAACTGATGCCCCATGTAGACCTTTTCTTTTAGTTGGATTTCACATGTGCAATTATGGTCGCTTATTATCCATATTGCAGGTCCTTCCTTTTCATTCTCACTCAGGTGTAACACTGGTGCCCTCTGCCAGTCTTCTTAGTTGTAAGTTAAGAATTAGTCCTATGCATTTTAACTCTGGAACAGTATTACCAGACAATAATGTAGTAGGAATTTTGGATTATGTCATATGAACACAGGGAACATTTGATTGTAAACATTTTTTTTTCATTATAGTCAGAAATTATGACGCCATCAGTAGGTTATGTAGCTGCAATAAATTGTTTAGGTCATTGACATTTAGTGTACCATCACACCGATATACAAACAAGTAATGCTTGATCAATAAGTCTGGTGTTGCCAGCTTTCCCATCGTTCTTTGTGTTTAGCTGAATGCTGTATGGCACCTGGATTGCCTGCGATTTATGGTGAAGATACTGTTTGGCTCTGGGATTGCTTGATGTATCATATCCGTATCCTGAAACCGTTAAAGACCTGGCTATTCTCTCAGCCCTGGGCATCTTGTTTGCTGTGGCCCATCTATCATGACCTATTTTTTATCTTCTAGCGCCTGGACACCCTCGATGGAGCTGTTTCAACTCTAAAGATACGACACATAATTACACTCTACTCAATGCAACATAAATACACTCCGCATACCACTCAGTACCACATCATTACCCACCACATAATTACACCACTCAATGCAACATAAATACACTTCACATAATACCACTCAATGCCACATAATTACAAGCCACATAATTACTCTACTTAATGCGACATGAATACACTCCACATAATACCACTCAGTGCCACATAATTATATGCTACATAATTACACTGCACTCAATGCCACATACACGCCAAATACCACTCAGTACCACATAATTACACGCCACATAATTACATTCTACTGAGTGCAACATACACTCCACATAATACCACTCAGTGTCACATAATTACACGCCATATAATTACACTCTACTCAATGCAATATAAATACACTCCACATTATACCACTCAGTCCCACATAATTACACACCACATAATTACACTACTCATTGCAACATAAATACACTCCACATAATACCACTCAGTACCACATACTTTTATGTTAAAATCTTTTTTTAATCAGGTTGTTCAGTTGTATATAATGTCGTCTTGGTTTGTATAAAGGTAACAAAAATGATTACCACTTTTTATTATAACTTTTCAACATGATGCACAGCAGCCACAATGCTCTACAACATAGCCAAAAGGTATGGCTAAACACATAAGGTCCCAAAGGCGAGACCTGTTGACTATGCCAATGCTATGCCAGCGCATGCGCTGGTCTGGCTAGACTTTTTGAGATGGCTCCAAAAAGTGCTACCAGGAAAGCCTAGAGCTACAATGCATGTGCGCGGGCGACGCTCTTGACCGCGATTTCTTTCACGGCCGCACGGCTGCTTGGCATAGCCAATAGGTCTCGCTTTTGGGACCTTATAAGTATTTAGTTATGCAACTGTTGCATGGCTAAACACTTATAAGGTCCCAAAGGCGAGACCTATTGGCTATGCCAATACTTGTTCTTATTGCTTGCTATAAATAGGAGTGGAATATTTATTGTGTGCGCTTTTAACTTTTTATCTGTTTTCGTACCTGCTCTACACATTTTCTCTACGTTAACCCTGTCTTCTGCTCTATGCCACAGTTACCAGGAATGGAGTTCAGGCTTAAATTACTAAAATCTCTGATTGGACCTAACAGGTTAGTGACTTTCTTAATTGTGGTGGACTAACATCCACCCCAATTAATCATGCACTTTCTCACTGCTGGTTTCCCCAAAAACTAATTGACAGACTCTGAAGACTTTGGAACCAGACAGCCATATTGCGCCTGAACCTTCTAATGACACAACAAAGTCAATCAAGCTCTTAAAACACTTTGGTGGCACCTGATCAATGCTAGGATGACTTTTGCACCCTACATAAAACATACTGAGACAAAAGCCTTCTCCACGTCAAGCAACTTCCATTTCACTATACCTATATAGCCTGCTAATTTCCAGCCCTTTGGATTAATCAGTGATTGGTAAAGAGCCTGCAGGACAGAGGCAGATATTTGGGTGTACAAGGCCTTACACTTTAGACTACCCCAGCTTTAACTGATCAGAATCCATCTACAAACTGTGCATGAGACATCCAGAAAATGAGCCACTAAACTTGCCTTTAATTCGATTTAGTTCAGAACAGGGATTGCAATCAACAAATATGAGAATAAGTTGAGGATAAAAGACTCACCTAACTGACTAGACTCCTACGACCTCCTACAATTTGTCTTCACTTTCTTGAGTGCTCTAAAGCATTTGAAAGAAGATATGTATCACTTCAGAAAACTCTTCTATGAATAAATACATATTAGTCAAATATCTAAGCACAGTCTGTAATACATTTCCTCAATTTAGGGACTGCTATTGCGAGAAGACAGATATTAGCAACCTAAAACGTTTTGTTTTCCACATACTGGCACTAGGAGGGTATGTTGTATATTTTCCTGATTATAGAACGCATTGTACACCCACTACCGGCATCTACTTGCTAGGCAATCCATTTATCAATTTTATACGCCATGCTGAAAGTCAGTGTTCGAGTTCTGAGGGTAGATTTCTGCCTCTTTCTGAAACTGCTTTGGGAAGCAGTATTCCAGACCAAAACCTACCCAAGTGAGACAATGAGTAGCCACCTGATCGCCCTTCTAATTTTAGGACATTAACATGAAGCTAGAGAGATAAATGAACTGTGGAATCGAAACTATATTTCTGGATTTGTTTACTGAGTAATGATGGGCCTCGGTAATAATGATGAATAGTATGTAGCCCAAGCGCGGGTGGGCACAGAGAACTAGCGGAGAGTCTAAAATGCTGCCATAGTAGAAGCAAAGTGACATATAAATTGAGAAGCATATGTGCACTATTTCTGATATCCATAAAGAAACGTTCAGCACGACTAGGTAAATTTACTTGGCATAAGACAGTGATCATGGCCATCACATACAACACATGTGGAGGAAATGCAGAGAATGTCCTAGAGGTTTCTTATGAAAATTCTAATCACATTACAAACATAGAGAAGAAATTAAAAGTCTATATCAAATAGCCGACCCAGGTTCTTAGCTGTGTTCAACAGAGTAGCCCAGACCCAGTGTGGCTTGGCAGTGATCATATGTCCAAAGGTACCCGTTGAGACTGAACGCCCTCATCACCGTTTTAGTTGGATTTATCATGAGTAAACAGTCTGTCATACAAAGGTCTTTTCTTCTAGACTGTTGTGAAGGGGTTTATGTGTCTATCCTGTAGCCACATAACTGCCCAATAGTATCCCATAACAATGATTGTGGATTGACTGTCTGGATCTGAAAGTGATAGGATCTGGGGAATGTCTTGACCCAGGGGAAGAGGTGAGACAGCAACAGGCTGACCTGCATCTGGAGTGTAGGGGGGAGGAGTAGCCCCTGGAGGTAAAGAGGCCTGGCCTGCAGCCATATAACAATAGCTCCATCCCCTGCTGAGTGATTAAGGATCCAGACCCCCACTATCAAAGGATGAAGGTGTCACTGGCAGGGAGACACCCAGAACTGGTTTGGACAGGGGTCAGTGCCCCTCTGAACACAAAGACTTCAAAGCCATTTAGAGGTATAGCTATGAGAGCTCAAACCCCTGGACTTTGGAATGGAACTGAGCAAGACTAAACAGGATTGGAACTGTTCAAGACTGTAAATGATTGAAACTACTTTGTGGTCAAGAGGAACCTCTGCCAAGGAAGAAACAGCTGAACAGACTGAAGGAAAGGACTGACCCTTGCTGTGTGTTCTGGGGCTGGCCTGCAGTCTGCTGCTTTAACCAAGGAGAGGCTAAAGAGACTTTGCTGTGTGCTGTGTCCCCCTGCTTGAAAGGACTTTGCTGTGCTGGGTCCTGAAGTACCTTAGCCCTAAGGGCCCAAGGAAAGCTGGCTCCCTGTTGTGGAAACTCAGGAACACAAAAGTTTCTAGAAGTCTCTCAGCGGCGCTGTGTGAGTGTGCTGTGTGATCGTGGGCACCTGGAGTCCAAGCAAGTCTCAGCGACGCTTTGTGCGAGTGCTTTTTGCAGCCTGAGTCTTTCGTGAGGATTGTCCTTTGATCATGTGCACCCGGAGTCCAAGTGAGTCTCAGCGACGCTGTGTGCGTGTGCTTCGTGCAGACTGAGACCTTCGTGAAGATTGGCCTGTGACTGTACGCATCAGAAGTTCAAGTGTGTCTCAGCGACGCTGTGTGCGTGTGCTTTTTGCAGCCTGAGACCCTCGTAAGAATTGCCCTGTGATCGTAGGCACCAGACGTTCAAGTGTGTCTCAGCGACACTGTGTGCGTGTGCTTTTTGCAGCCTGAGACGCTCGTAAGAATTGCCCTGTGATCTTGGGCGCCAGGAGTCCAAGTGAGTCTCAGCGACACTGTGTGCGTGTGCTTCGTGCAGCCTGAGACCTTTGTGAGGATTGCCCTGTCATCGTGTGCACCCGGAACTCAAGTGAGTATCAGCGACGCTGTGTGCGTGTGCTTCGTGCAGCCTGAGACCTTTGTGAGGATTGCCCTGTCATCGTGTGCACCCGGAACTCAAGTGAATCTCAGCGACGCTGTGTGCGTGTGCTTCGTGCAGCCTGATACCTTCGTGAGGATTGCCCTGTGACAGTGCACACCAGAAGCTCAAGCGAATCTCAGTGACGCTGTGTGCGTGTGCCCTGTTGCAGCCTGAGATCTTCGTTCTCGCCATCGGCCCAGAATCAACCAAGTCGCATCGGAGGCCCAAGTCGTGAGAGGAGATAAGGAGAGCAAGGTCGTGCCACCCTAAGTAACGTGTGTCGCCACCTGGGGCGGGATCGGAGAGAGAAGCTCTCGGCCTCTTCCCTTCTTGCTGCGCGAGCCTCTGTTCCAGCTCGTATCGCGTCCTGTACTTGCTAAGGAGTGACAGTACCGGGCCCAGAGTGTGGAGCTGCACTGTGGTTTACACAATATCTGTGTTGGGGGCATGTGTTGGCGGAGGCTGACCGCGAGTCAGCACGAGTGGCAGAGAGACCGTCTGAAGCACCGTGATCGGTACCGAAGTGCCTTGCACATTGCATTTTTTCTGCATTACGAACTGCCTGATTGTTGCCTTGAGCATTGCATTGTGTTTCTGCATAACGAACTGCCGGATTGTTGCATTGCGCATTGCATTTGTTTGCTTAACAAACTGCCTGATTGTTGCATTGCACATTGCATTAGATACATTTCAAATTACCTGATTGTTGTATTACACATTGCATTATTTTGGCATTACGAATTGCTTGATTGTTGCATAACGAACTGCATTATTTTTACATTGCAAAGTGCCTGGTTCTTGCATTACGAACTGCATAGCATTGTATTAAGACTGCATTGGATCATTTGGAATTTCTCATTAATACCGCCAGAACCAACAAGGGCTAGCTGGCCTAATAACCGGTCAGGAGGAATATTACAGATATACATATGTTGGATTTGTATCGTGTGGTCTCATCGTAAAACTTTTTATATAAACATATACTTATTTTTTTATTAAACTCATGTGGAGTCCTTTTGTGGTGTCATCATTGGGTCACTGAGAGCGTGGTTGCAAATACTTTACACATTTGCCTTGAAGATAAGCCTGGCTGCTCGTGCCAAGCTACCGAGGGGGTGAGCAGGGGCTGTCTGAGAAGATGTCCTTCCTTTCCCTGACGTGGAAGCGAGGGTCCCTACTTGGCCTAAGGTACCTACCTCAGCCAACTAGGGAATCCCGGTTATAACATGAATGACAGCTACATACAGTATTCCCTAAACCTGAATACAATCCTTTATCTGTTTAAGCACCATCCTCTCACGCACAACACATGCTTCACTAAGGTCATTTGGAACTCAGTAAGCTTTTCAAGACTAAGGCTTGTGAAAAAATGGCTCTTACCCAAAGTCAAGATTTTGTGTGGTCTAATGAAAACTATTGTGGCCCTACGTACTGTAGTAATGATCGTTATCTACCTATGTACAACGTTAAGTTAGCATAACCGCGTTAGATGTTAGAAAGCCATCTTGCCGCTTTTGCTGCTTTTGCACACGACACTGTAGTCACATGTTATTAGAATTGAGAAATGCTTACTCTACTTTGCTTCACATGAGAACTGTCTGTTGTTAACATCTTAAACAGTGAATAGCGACCTTGGTCTGTACACAGTGTAACAGAAACAGTCTGGATCGCTAGACGGTGCATGTTGTTGAGTTCAGGTTGATCGGCCCACTAGTTTAGCCATAACACGCACGCAGCTGCAAAATTCCTGAAAGTCGAATGCTTTTAATATTGCAGTGTTACATGTTTTTCAACACATTCGGAAGAAGAGCGTTCCTAGGAGCAGAGCATAGCTGATCCTGTGATGTGAACTCTCTGAGCTGATCTATACGGTATGGGGTTCGCCATTCAAGCCTAGAGACCTTTTATTAGTCTAATAATACTATTAGTGTGTTAGAGAAAGGAAGGTGGCCTAGAGCCACTGTCATTTTAGTATGATTGCTCCTTTCATTTTCTATGGTATTGTAACTATGCTGATGGTTTTGATTTTAATCGTTTGTCTGCTAATGTTAGCCAAACTGCTGCATATTAGGACACAAGGTTTATAAAATAAACTCTTTAAACTTATCCCATGTCTTTGTTTATTCTGTTGTGGACTGGTACGAGAATAATTACGAAAAGGTGTTTCTGATTCCCACCATTCCTGAGAAATATACTAAGTCGCTTGTTCTGGGTTGTCTATACGGGGAACAACCTTTACAACGCGGTTAGTACAACGCGTGCCGTTACATCGCATTCGTTACAACGAACGCGATGTAACCACGCTATGCCATTACAACGCAAATCTTTACATCGACTTGCGCTAGATGGCGTGCTAACATTAGAAATAGTGTAGTTTACTATCCCAACACCTTCCCTACTGTTAAGTGGACTGGAGTTGGAATAGTAAATTACACTTTTCTAATGTTAGCACGCCATCTAGTGCAAGTCGAGGTAAAGACTTGCGTTGTAATGGCATAGCGTGGTTACATCCGTTCGTTGTAACGAATGCGATGTAACGGCACGCGTTGTAAACACTCGCGTTGTAACATCATACATCCGTCTATACATTGGGACCGCCGAGCTAAACCTCTGATAACGAATGGGACACTGATGCTGGCCGGATAGGGGTTCTGGGTTCTGAGGTGAGTTTTTGGTACACCGCAATTCACTGAGAGCCTGGGTTCCTGCACATAGTTCTGCGCATAAGCAGAATCCCTGCAACATGGCGCACCTAACGTTTGGTCTATTGATTTGAGACGCCTTAGTAGTGCTTGTATTAGTCCACAGCACCCTCACTCTGGTTTCCGGATAACGGGAGTGACGGTTTAACCTACCTGTGTTTCGACTAAATAGGTTCATTCAAGCTTGATCATTAAAAAGGTTATTTAATCTGAACCCTAGTGCTACTGATTTATTGTAGATTTACTGTTAGAGTCCTAATTGCGGTTGATATTCCGGCTCATAGCCGGGCACCCCTGAAACGTCATCTGGCGCAGTATGGGGTGCCAGACGATGGTATGGCTGTGATTTTTGTTGTAAGTGCTGATGCGTTGTTTCCGTTTGAGTTATTCTACTCTTGGGTTACTTTGCCGGCGGTGAGTGATGACGATGATACGTTTCACACCTATACTGCCACGGCGCTACCAGCCAACTATACGCCGTATAGGACTCAAGAAATTCCTATTTCTGCCTGGCAGCATAACATTTGGTTTAATGGCGCCCTTCCCCATGCGGTTATACCGGCGAGAATGGGCCCTTTGTCAATCCCAGGGGCCACATGGCCGGATTTACGCCTCATCCCCGCTACATGCAGGTAACGGTGGATCAGTTGCGTGTACTGCACACTGCCCTTATTACAGTACATAGGGCTCTAGTGCAGTACGTGTCGCGCAACGTGCAGGTGGTCGTTACTGCTGTTGCGGGACAACCGACAGATCACCACCGGTGGTTATTAGTCCTGTTATGGTCAATTCGGTGGTGGGCAAGCGACCCCAAAATAGGGATGATTTCCCTTATTGGCTTGCTGAGAAATTTGATCAAATAGAAGCGGTTTATCCGCGCACATCTCCTGTGGAGAAGCACAGGATCCTTACCATTGCTTTGCCTAAAGACTTGGTCCCAGATATGGCAGATTGCGAAAACTGGGGTAAGGTCTTTGCAGCGACATATGCGAAGTGCTTTGGCACTCCGTCTCTGTCGGTACTGCCCTCCGTGATTAAACGTGTTCAAGAGAATCATGGTGCGGAGGCTGCAATTGAATAGGGAATGCGGCTTGTCGGTGTGTTCGATGTGGTTGCTACCATGATCATGGGTAACCTCAAAGGAGATGCTATGCAATTCCAAGTGCTTAATAAATTAGAGACGGTGAACGAGGACGACAAGCCGAAGTAATTCGCGAACGCCTATAGACAAGTTGGTCGTAGCGCCTTAGGGGTTAAACCAACTGTGAAGAATCCTGATTCGATTCAGCAGACGAAAGCAAACTCGTCTGGTAAGGACGACCGCCCTAATTTTCCAAAGCAAAGTTGGAGGGCGAAAAAACAGGAAAAGCAACAACAGAAACAGGGGTCACATCCTGCCTCTCCAGGTCAGTCAAGTAGTGAGCGCACTTATGATCTGCGTGATCGTGCTACTATTAAGTCACCTGATGGATTTAAGGTTTCTGACCAACGTTCTCCTCGTTCTTCACAGGAAACATCGGCTTCACAGTCCGGTGGCGGAGGCGCTGGCAAAAGTCGGGGTGTACCTCAGCAACGTGAGCAGTCCCGACCGGCTGACGGCAAAGGCAAGCAAGAAGACTCTGCACGTCAAAGACCCCCGTTTCAGAAGAAAAAAGTTGCTGCATTGACAGCGAGGTATGCCTCAGATGGTACGGACGCAGCTTCAGAACCTGACATGGGCGCTAACGCTGCTAGACAGCGCGGCGGAAGTTACCGTAGTGCGACAAGCACTGCGTCCATATCTGGTGGCGACAGCAACTGATATATTTGTGAATATTGGAACTGCTGACACTCAAGTGTCTCTCCCTGATAGACTGTATAATATAGTCCTGCACATTGAAGGTGACATACAACGCACAATTCAGGTTTTTTGGGGGGATAATCTGACCACTACCTATGATATTCTGTTGGCGGAGGCAGATTGGCCCCCGGCTTTCGTTTTAGCTGCTCCTAGAGGGGAGGAGGTAATACTCCCGTCCTTTGCGCACACAGTGCCTAAGGTCCTAGCTGATAAGTATGCCGGGGAATGGGCTCAGGTGCAAGCGCCTGCGTTATATCGAACTCAAGTTGGCTGGGATAAATTGTCCCCCGGCCATGAGATTCCGTTGCGGACTACGCCCCAACCACAACCCCAATACCCCATGCGTCGTGAAGCTAGATCTCACGTAGCATCGATCCTTGAACAATTGGAATATCAGGGAGAAATCGAAACATGTGTGTCACCTATGAATAATCCCTTATTTACTGTGACGAAGCCTGACGGGTCGTACCGCCTAGTTTTGGATTACCGGCACCTTAACTCTCATTGCCGGACCTGTGCAGTACAGAACACCCACAGTTCGTCTCTCGTCGATAGTCTTGTGAGAAAAAGGTTTAAAACCACACTTTACATTTCCAATGGCTTTTACAGCCACAACCTGTCCTCTCTTAGTAGTGAGTGGACGGCTTTCACCTCTGGTGGCAAACAAAAACAATTCAAAAGATTACCAATGGGCTATAAGAACAGCCCGGGAGTATTTGCCGCTCGCGTGGTCTCCCTCTTAGAGGGTATAGACCCAGATGCGTACTCGTACGTGGATGACATTTATCTCACGGATGACGAGTTGGACCCGCATCTCCGTCGCGTTGATCGCATTATTGTTTTGTTTGCAGACTTCGGTTACAAATTCAATTTTGCGAAGTCGCATAAAGCAGAGTATACAGTGTTGTTCTTGGGGTACGAACTCAACAATGAAGGTCGAGGATTAGCTCCGCACTTTCTAGAAAAGTGCGCATGCCTCCGTGCTCCTACTTCACTGAAAAAATTGCAATCCCTGCTTGGTTTTCTGAATTTCGGTCGAACTTACATCCCGGATTATGCCCAGCGTATCAAGACGCTTTACGCCTTGGTACAACCTACTTTTTCCAAATCTTGTTGGCTGCCTGAGCATTCAGCTATATTGCAGCTATTGCAGGCTGATCTTCTTGCTTCTAAGTACTTACTGACATGTGATAACCACACTAACCTGGTCATACGAATCGTGCCCGGCGCAGTTGGTTTCACATACTTAACGTTCAATGAGGGCGACACCGTACCCATTGCTTACAAATCTCACTTGTACACTTCAGCTGAACTGCATTTTTCCGCTGTCGAGAAGGTTCTGACGGCGGTGCAGATGGTGATTCTGAAAGAACGAGTGCTGTCGCAAGGGAAACGCATGTTGGTGGTAACACCCTATCCTGCCCTAGAGGCAGTGACGAAAGCGAGTGTACCGAATTCTAATGCTTTGCATCCAAGGTGGATACAATGGGCCACTTCCTTGACCTCGCCGGACGTCACTTTTATCTTTGATGCGGCACTTCAGACTCAGGAGTTTTTGCAGTATGAATTAGTTCATCCAGCCCCTCTGTCCCTGCGCCCGCTCGAGGATTACCATTGTGTCATATACACTGACGGGTCTGCGCAACCCGCAACTGGATCTAAGCACGCCTATTCAGCGGCTTGCGCAATTGTAGTTGGTACTTTCGTAAATGGTGAATTCCTGTCCGATGCCGTGCACACGCAGTCATTGGGTGATTGTACCGCTCAGTTGGCGGAGCTTCGTGCTCTAGTGCTTGCACTGGAGTTTGCTGATCCCCGAGTCACTACTCTTATCGTGAGTGACTCCTTTTATTGTGTTCAATCTTACAACGACAATCTGCATTTTTGGTCTCAGAATGACTATCATGATTCCAAAGGTAGCACTATTAAGCATAAACTGCTTTGGGTTCGAGTGGCAGATCTTAAAGACCGTCTGCCTCTCGTGAATGTAATTCACACTCTTGGTCACCAACGACTTGGTGTCCATGCTGTCGGCAACAGCTTAGCTGACGAGGCAGCAAAAACAGCAGTGGCAACATACTTAGTAGCAGCAGTTACAAGATCCAAAAGTAAGATCGATGATGACATCTTGGCAGCTATTGCTGCTACAGAGCAGGGCACGAAGCCACCGAACGGTTTCCCTGCTCGTTACCATTATCGCTTAAGTCCTGATAAAGTCCCATTAGTGAGGATTAATGACGTTGGTGACAGATTGACTGCAGACCTTCTTTGATATTAGCAGCCCACGAGGGCATGGCGTCCGCGCATGCCGGCGTTGCGGCTACTGTATCTTTGCTACAACAACGTTACTGGTGGTGCGGTTTGTACAAACAGGCCAGAGCTTATGTTCTTAATTGTGACATTTGCCAGCAGATTAAGCCTTCTTCTGCGGCGCGCCCACCACAAACTCAGTTGTACATATCTAGTAAACCATTGGGTTGTGTTTATTTAGATCACTGCGGTCCTTTTACCTCTGATACTGCTTTCAAATACATCTTGGATGCAGTGGATTCGTGCACACCTTTTCTGTGGGTGTGGCCACAAAGGAGTGCTGATTCTCGCACTGTCATAAAGGATTTGCGTGTCTTTGTTGGAAGTTTTGCGTGTGGTACCTTTCATTCTGATCAGGGCCCGGCGTTCGCCTCTAAGGCGATCAAAGAGGCCATGAGAAATTTGGGGGTCCAAGTCAAATTTTCTCCATACCGGCCTGAGGGCAATAGTGTAGTGGAGCGAATGAACCATGACTTAACCCCTTCAGTGCCCGCCCCTTTCCCCGCCCAGTGCCGGCCGTTGCATTAGCGGGCGGGGTCTATGACGAGCTGGACTCGTCATGGGCACAGCGCCACCGCGGCCCATGACGAGTCCAGCTCGTCATGGGCACTGAAGGGGTTAAAGCAATCTTTGACAGCCCGAGTTTTGGGTACTGGCCGGAACTGGCTTGCCCACTTGTATGACGTACAACGTGCACTTAATAATCTCCCTAGAAGGTCTCTGGGTGGGAGGACCCCATACATGATGCTCTTTGGTGTTCGAATGTTTGTTCCAGACCTTTATGGTCTAGACATGGCGGCGTCAGCCGCACTCTTTGACGTAGATCAATGCTGTGCTGTATTGCAGACTCTACAAGAAGCCAGAAACAGTCTAGCGAAGTAACACGTACCCTCCTCATCTGAAGCTGAAGTTCAGGTTCCGGTAGTCGGCTGGCTACCCCGAGTTGGTGATCTGGTCCGTGAGAAGGTGGAGAACAAGAAGGAGTTCGGCCCCTCTTATCGTGCACCGGTTCCAGTGCTTGGAGTGCAGGGTATAAGAACTGTCATTTTGCCTCCACTTCCTGGTCGAAAGGATAACAGGTACATTTCGATTGACAATGTCAAACTACAACGAGTGGCCGATTTTTCTTAGTATGACTCCGGCGGTTTCTGCCCTTCGATGCTGAGAAATTCTGTTGTGGCCCGAGCTTCTGACATAGTGCCTGATGTTGCCATCGAGATGCATGCCGTTACTGGTCCCTTGTTGCCACAAACACCTAGTGGCGTGCTTGAAGAAGTTGAGTATGCTTATCCTGCAGATGTTTCCTTGCCTGTTTTACAATCCACCACAGTTGCCCTCTCACAAGACTCTTTTGATTCTAATTCAGTGACTTCCATTGCCCCGTCCAAGGTTTTAATTTTTGTGGCTTGGTTCAAAAGACATTTTTTAATACCCCCTTGGACTTACATTTGGCTGGTGCTCATATGTGTTTTTTTGTTTATGTCCATTGGCTTTGTGGTAGTGTTTTTTAGACTTATCAATGGACACTACCTGAATGAACGGTCTACAATTCGACTAATTAATGGAACTTTGGCCCCCCACTCCTCATCACACATTATGAAGAGGGACCAGACTTTTGTGAACATTACTGCCTGGCCTGTATGTGATGGGATTGCTTGGGATGCTGTTAAATTTCAAATTCATGGCCCGACTGAGGTGATAAATGTGCCAAATGTCTTTCGTGTTTCTATGGGTGATGTCGTGAAGCAGAACATTCATTCAGATGATTGGGATGTTCAAGCCATAGAAGCACTGTTTTCTGATTTGAAATATTATGCTGCATTTGATGCTGAGGATTTGTATTAAGATACTGCTAATTATGATGAACAATTTTGTTATCAACATTATGGCACGCATTTCCTACACAAAGCAAATACGTTTAGAAATTTTGTACATTTTACACAATGGGAACACTGCCCCGCCCCTAGGATGGGCAGCTCTGCCAAATTAGTGGAAAAATTCACTTATTTTTCTGATTTTAGTGTAGTCCATCCGGCATCCTTTTATTTTAAGGTTGCGCCTGAGGCTGCTTCTAAAGTTAGACTGACACACACCAAATTATTGTATTCCAAGTCCTTTATGGACGAGTTGGCAATTGGCGGTTACGATCTGTGGAAAGCTACAGTCGATCTTAAATCGGTTTGGGGCTCCAAACGATGGCAAGTACAGGGAACAGAGGCTTTGAATCGTGCCTGTCTTATCCCGAATCATATGTTATTTTTAAATTCCTCGATTTTTCAGACAACCTGTTTTGGATTGGCTACGTCTAAAAAATTAAATTCTCCCTCCAGGCCGGATCTGGGTGCTTATCCCAATTGGGGTAATCATACGGATCTGTCCCTTGATATGTTGCAGACACAGGTTTCCAACACGTCCTTCAATATTTCTAAATTGAATCCGGAAGGGTGGTTGGTGTGGCAGACGAGTTCGGACTCCTGTCAAAATAGGTTTCTGGATTTAAAGCAGGGGTATACGCAGGTCCGTGTGGACCCCCGTTTTGAATCTTCTCACACTGTTACTACCTACTCAGTCGGAAAGTTATGCCAGTCTTGGCTGCAACATTCCACTTTAGCGTCTGTTAAACTCCATTTGGCAAGATTGAATGACAAAATAGATTTGAATGATTTTGTTAAGGGTCCTGCAGTTGGCAGGCCCAAACGATGGGTGTATGCTGTTTATAACAAGGTTTGGAAGTTGTCACAAATTGAGGCTGCTTCCAGATTACGTGCTATTGATCAAGCCAATATGGAAAAGGTACTGGCTGTAATAGATAATAGCATTAACACCCTGTCGTACAGAATCTATACTTTAGATAATATTGTGTCGTCTGTGGTAGACATTGTGCAGGATGATTTGTCTGTATTGTATCATGGTCAAAATCAATTGCGCTCTATTATGCAGTTTGCATGGACGTTGCAAACATTGAAGGCAGGGAAAGTCCCTTGGGATTACATGAATATTTAATCTTTATTCCTTCCCTTTAATTTGACTGCGAAACAGCAATTCATGTCCATGAAAGATGCTACATATTCATTGCTTCACATTGAAAAATTAGAACCTTTGCCTTTCTCTGTTGCTGAATTGAATTCTGCCGTGTGGCTAGTACATGGGTTGATCACGTTACCTTTTCCCCTGTTTAAGTTTAGTTCGTGCATGAAGCATTATGCTTTAGGCAGATACGAACAGTTGGGTACTGCCTTCCTGCATGAAGTCTGGTCGCTCCCTTTCACATACAGATGTATGAGGGATGGCAAAGAGGTTTACTTGAAAGGTGAAGAATGCACTTCCGCACCGGATCACTCTGTTGTGTGTAGGCACATTCAATTGCATGGTGCCTGTAATGTGCATGCCCCTAATTTAGCTTGCGTCCTGAAAGGGATTCCGGTGCCAGTTATTACTCCATCTTTTACGCTGCTTGCTAACGGTAGTTATTTGCTGTTAAATAATGAAGCTTGCTGTGGGATGTTAGTGGGAATTCCCTACATCGTGACTGTATCACAGAGGGTAGTTTGCTGTAATAACGTCCTTTTCCCACCCCCGCATGGCCGGCTGGATGTATCCATATGGCCTTCAATTCCAACCTTGAAAGCAGAGTTCAACAAGATGAGCAGAATAAGGGCTTTATTGTCTCAAAAAGAAGTCGCTTTGACTTCGTCCCGGGAAACATTTGTCCTTCACGTAGCTAACACGCGCACTGAGGTGCAAGCGCTTTTGAATACTGATCTCCCTCTTCATTTTGGGACCTTGATAAATACTATCTTTAATGCCTCATCCACAAGTGGCATAGCTCATTTTTTTTAAATTGTGGGCTCCGGCCTCGTGACCTCTTTTCAAACTATTTTTGGAGTGATCCCGGCCTTTTTTCATTCCATTTTTTCCAGTGTCTTCGGAGGTCTCCCTTTGCTTCTCGCCCTCGTAGCTGGAATACTATTGTTGCTCTGTGCCTTGCGCTATGGATGCACAACTTGCGTGGCACGACAACATGTCCCGGCTGCACCATCTTCGTAACCAGATGATTGAATTCTATGGCGCTTTACCACTGGCGACTCTGAGCGTAGCCTATGGATTGTCCTTCCGGTTCGCCTACTTTACTTGTGTGCAGCCTGTCTTTCATTGCCTAGATTGTCCGTTCCAATGGGCTCTGGATTTGTGTCTGTCAAACCCGGTGTCTCCTGATCCGGATTATGATCGGCTTATGAGCCCCTTAGTGGCTCACGAGTTGGACTGTTCTGGTGTCGGGATTATGGCCCGTACTGCAGCGCATGGAGTTCTTGGAAATTGGGACATCGGAGCGGCGGCGATTGACTTCTTAACGAACAGTTACCTTGAGGTGCACCCCGGTTGTCCTCGTCAGGTGCTGGAGGCTCCAGTGGCTGAGGAACATGTCTGTTCTTTCCCCGTCCTCAACTGGATGGCAGATAATTTTGCGGAACGCTCCAATGATTTCCTCTTGGAAGCAGTTGCAACTTATTGTGCCTATACATTGATGGATTGACTTTTCATACTTCTTTTCCATAATCAATCCGTCATCGATTTTGTCTTCTAATGTTTTTTTTTTACTGCGTTTTAACTTTTTCCCTTGATTTTTTCTTTTCGAACTTTTCACTTCCCGCGTATGGACTTATAGTTCTACCCTTGGTTCCGTTCTATCGAACTTGAACTCTGCGTTCTTGCAAGTGCGCCCCTAGTGGTTAGTGGTCCGATCATGGGGGGGTGTAGTGATGATCGTTAACTACCTATGTACAACGCTAAGTTAGCATAACCGCGTTAGATGTTAGAAAGCCATCTTGCCGCTTTTGCTGCTTTTGCACATGACACTGTAGTCACATGTTATTAGAATTGAGAAATGCTTACTCGACTTTGCTTCACATGAGAACTGTCTGTTGTTAACATCTTAAACAGTGAATAGCGACCTTGGTCTGTACACAATGTAACAGAAACAGTCTGGATCGCTAGACGGTGCATGTTGTTGAGTTCAGGTTGATCGGCCCACTAGTTTAGCCATAACACGCACGCAGCTGCAAAATTCCTGAAAGTCGAATGCTTTTAATATTGCAGTGTTACATGTTTTTCAACACATTCGGAAGAAGAGCGTTCCTAGGAGCAGAACATAGCTGATCCTGTGATGTGAACTCTCTGAGCTGATCTATACGGTATGGGGTTCCCCATTCAAGCCTAGAGACCTTTTATTAGTCTAATAATACTATTAGTGTGTTAGAGAAAGAAAGGTGGCCTAGAGCCACTGTCATTTTAGTATGATTGCTCCTTTCATTTTCTAAAGTATTGTAACTATGCTGATGGTTTTGATTTTAATCGTTTGTCTGCTAATGTTAGCCAAACTGCTGCATATTAGGACACGAGGTTTATAAAAAAAACTCTTTAAACTTATCCCGTGTCTTTGTTTATTCTGTTGTGGACTGGTACGAGAATAATTACGAAAAGGTGTTTCTGATTCCCACCATTCCTGAGAAATATACTACGTCGCTTGTTCTGGGTTGTCTATACATTGGGACCGCCGAGCTAAACCTCGGATAACGAATGGGACACTGATGCTGGCCGGATAGGGGTTCTGGGTTCTGAGGTGAGTTTTTGGTACACCGCAATTCACTGAGGGCCTGGGTTCCTGCGCATAGTTCTGTGCATAAGCAGAATCCCTGCAACAGTACCACATGTTGGATGAGAATTGTAAAAATTATTACAAAAGATAACAGTCTGTTCAACAGTTTGAACACTTCTCTCAACAGTAATTCAGCACAAATGAAGAGATGAAACATTTACATATAGTAAGGTATTGCCAAATGAATCATCCAAATACCTGCACAAAACCAGGGAATGTGTAATTTCATTCCAAGTGTTTCAAAATCACTTCTTGGTAAACAAAACCTTTTCAGTGGTTGTTGGCTTCTCCCACTTTTGAGTCATTCTGACAACCTAGCTCGATTATTCTATTCATCAGGTTACCAATCTAGGCACAGACTACAGCAATATTTTTTTTAGGATTCCGTGACCTTAGGAGAAATGCAAGAGTCCATCTAAGGCATGTTGTTCCTACAAACAAGAGTTGCATGTCACTCAAAACCAGCATGATCCTGACCAGCAATAAATTTGTGGAGTAGTTTCCATAACTTAACAATTTACTACTTTGCTTCTACCTTTACCTTTACTTCTTAATTCATTTGGTAATTGAGTGATTTCTACCCTTATTTTGTATAATACAGTTCAGTTCGAGTTTCATAAACCGACATTTTCAATGAACGCAGTTTACATTAACTCAAAGGGGCCCAACATATTGTGAGTTTGGATTTTGCCAAATTAAATACTACTCTAAAATATTCCTTGAAAAAAAAGTCTCAAATGCACATTTGGATAAGTCTGGGGCCACTGGTCGGATCGAATGATGTTTGCCAAAGAATGTAAGGATGCTGTGAGAAGTAAACTTTTCATCTAGTCATACTACATTGTTCTGTTCTGTTGATCTTGGGATCTCATTTTTAAAGGCAAATAGTAGTTGGTTCTAAATACATTTTACATGGTTTTGGTAACCCTGGGGCATCTCTAGTGTTTTAAATTTAAAGAGATCAAGGCTGAGCTATATGTACCAGCAATAATAAACTCGTTATCAGAACCAAAATGGATCCTACCAAAGGTTGAAGATGCTACCTGCTGAGTCACATGGCAGTTAGCAATCCCTTGCAATGCAGGTTTTGACTTGTATTTTATAAGTCTTGAATGTCAGCATGCTTCTTAAACTGACCATTGCATAGCTAGGTGAAAAGGGAATCCTTCTAAAGCCAACTGTGAGGAATTTAAGCCATATATGGTGTTTTTCTATAGTTTGCACAATTTGTCTTCTTCTGTGGTCAGAGGGCCTCTGTCAGATCCCTGACTCATGTACCATTTCCCTCTTATCCACATCTGCAAGAGCCTGACTTTGTTTCAGGCCACTAAAGTTGATACTGGCCCATATTAACCATTATAACATATGTTGTACAAGACATAGCCGAGGGGTATCACACAGGCACCCAAATATTCCAATCATCTCCATCACACCAGCATTCCACTCAGAACACTGACACTGGCTAAGCAGTTAGGAACCAGGTAACACAGGAGAAACATTAAAACATAGGCAGGATTTAACATATCCTCCCCCTTTTAAATGGAAACTAAAATAAAAAAACTAAAAATCGATGTGTCGTAGTTGCAGACATTTTCTCAAGGCACTATGACGGTGGCAAGCTGTACCTTGTAGAGCTTAAGTAGCTATGAAATCTTATTGTAGTAAGTGTACACCCAAATGATGTAGCTTGCCTTGAAAGTATAATGTCAAGATGATGTGAATAAGTGCAGAACGCCAAGGCTGGGGCTGTCCTCTGTTGAGGACACTGGTGGGGCTGCAAGGTGTGGTGCTCCAGTTTCTCTGCTTTCTTTTGGACACTTGTGCTTTTCTGTGAAAAACTTCCTGCTTTCTTGAGGACACTCGTGCTTTTCTGTGAACACTTCCTCCTGGAAATGTACTTTATGTTGTCAGCATCTGTAGTTTCAGTGGGTTCCTTCAGCATTAAAATCTTCTTGACCATGTCATCTGCATCTTCAGGAAGACCAGCTGTCAAGCATGGGTCTGTATGCCCTCCTCGTCGCCAAAATTATGTTGTGATGTAACAGACATAGTTTGTAACTTCTTTATTAGGTCTTAGTAACATGTTAGCATCCATGTAAAGCAGCCCCACCAGGAGCAGCCTGCCTGTTGCTCAGCCCATCTTTAACTGTCACACCTCACCACACAGGCAACCAAAGATTCCAAACATCTCCATCACACCAACATTCCACTCAGAACACTGACAGTGGCTGAACAGCTAGGAACCAGGTAACAAAGGAGAAACATTAATACATAGGCAGAATATAACAACATACACATTACATCTTAACCATAACAATTACAATCTATCTCTCAAATAAGGTTGCATGTGTTTGATTATGTGAGTAAAGAAAAAAATTAATTGGTTTTCCAACTTCCAAGAGTAAGCCGCACACACATTTGATAGGGTAGACTGTCAGCCCTTATCTCCTGATTCTATAACATTGCCTTCATTGCTAGAATTGAACTATTTGGGGACCCTCGTTTGCTCCTGTGTTATTCTGCTCAGAGCATTCTGTCCACAACCAGGACTTTGGCCACAGCGGAGGAGGAGGTGATTACGGGGGAAGGAGACTACAGTCCCAGCTTTCCCGGCCCAGCAGTGATGCAGTCCAACGCGCCAGAGCGCCATAAATCAATCAGAGATGTCCTGTAGGATAGGATGCGTGTGGTTCAAGCCCAGGCGTGGTCTGGGAGAAGGCCTGACCAAGAGTGGGCCTGTGTGCGCCTGTCAAAGCCTGGAGGAGGCTGGGCTGGGCCACCCCCTTTGGCCCTGTTTTGAGGTACGTTTATTTAATCTGTTGTAACCTGGTTTGTACCACCCCCCAGCCACCTTACATTTTTGGTACCCTTTCTACTTGTCCTTTATAATATAATGAGGAAGAAATAGGCAGGAGGTTCTTGACCTTACAACCCCTCCCATAACTTCAACATCAATTGATAGGATGTTACTGAGGGCAGTAAACATTATTAGCAATTAAATTGACCTCATGGAGACAAGATTCTCCCTTAGTTCAATCAACATGGCGTCACCACCCGGCCATTCACCTGGCATCTACCCATTGTAGGGCCACTAGATTCTGTGGTCCACACACTATCTGCGGCCGAAAAGAGGCCTGCCATAAGTTCCACATCAGTCCTCCAACGGTCAAAACTTTTGGCCAAAATTGGCCAAAAGTTATTCTCTACCCAGATGGATGTGTGGAAATTTAGCTTGTAACTGAACATTATCTGCGCCATCTTGCCTCTCCCCAGCGCCACGCACAGCGAACGCACGGCCGCCATTTTAGGCACCCCACTCTCTCCCCGCTCATTCTCGATCGCCAGCGCGTTCCCCTGGCGCTGCGAGCATCCCCCGCGCGCCGGCCACCCCCGCTCTCTCATACACGGGCCATAAACCCCCTCATTCTGCGCGACCCTGCCATGGAACCACATCCCACGCCTGACCGACATCCCATACATGGTCATGCCTCTCTTTGATAACCCCCTTCCTCTGCGCCCCATTGTCCGAACTGATCCCAGGCCATCACCTAGCCCTGCGGATGCAGTTTATTGCCCCTACTGTAAGGAAAAACACCCCACATCAAAGGGATTACAGTGGATCAAAGCCCCTACCCCCTGAGACCCGGCCGGTTGCACACAGCCCCGGGAATTGGCGGAATGTCCAGCTGCGTGATAGCCATCTCCTACTGTAGATGGGGTGGGGACTTCCACTGTAGATATGTGTGGGAACGAGTTCGAAGTGGGGATTCCGAAGACGTTCTTTTATACATCAAAGTAATCTCAAGAATGTGCCATGTACAATAAACCTGCAATAAAGTCATAAACCTGTGTATAAGAGGCCAGGCCTCAGAGATGCAGTTAGAGCACCTTGTGACGATACCTTGCTGTCTGATCTGATGTGTTCTGCTCCGACGGAATAAAACTTTGTTTCCTGCCTTCCAGTCTCCGGCGCCTGCCTCTTTCATTGGTAAATTATCGAGTGGTATGAGAGGCGATTACCGCCGGGCAATACTTGAAAGGTTGTCGACTGACACTGCCGCTACCATTTAACAATTGGCGTCCCAAGCGTGGGGCCCATCAGAGACATGTGGATCCAGTGGGAGAGGTCCTGACGACAGAGTGAACGACTGCAACGATCGGGAGAGCTCCTGCCCAATAGACCCTCGTCTGGCAGCCGATCATCCGAACTTCACTGGTTCCGAGCAGACCTCTCTCGAGTGATCTACGGTCCTGACTGGGAACCATCAGGAGTGCCGCGGCAAATACGGAGAGTAGAGGACGATCGGGCGCTGGAGGCGGAAGACGAGAAACTGTCCACGCGGTCCGGGTAAGGTCGTGATACACGACAAATTGCGAAATAATTGATTGATTGTTTGAAGTTTTGAAATACTAGTATTGCTCATTGATTGTTCTCTTTGAGATATTCGCTGTCTACAAACGGGGAGGAGTAGAAATACTCTCTCTCTCTCCCTTTGCAGATAGTGAAGGGTAGGTAACGCAGACTTTTGTCCCCGTTGAAACCCGTCGTGCCTATCTTTATCTCCCCACTGATTGATTGTCCGAACATTGATTGTTTTGAAGAATAGTGCTCTTTGAGATATTCTCTGTTTGCAAATAACGTAGAATAGAAATATTCTGTCTAGTCTTTGCAAATAGTGAAGGGTAGGTAACGCAGACTTTTGTCCCCGTTGTAACCCGTCGTGCCTATCTTTATCTCCCCATTGATTGATTGATTGATTGTCCGAACACTAGTTGTTCGATATTGGTTCTTTGGAGGTATTCTCTGCTTACAAATAACGAGGAATAGAGATATTCTGTCTAGTCTTTGCAAGCAGTGAAAAGATAGGTAGTGCTGACTTTTGTCCCCATTGAAACCCGTCATGCCTATCTTCTCCCCACTGATTGGTAGTTGGTTCTGCCCGGACCGCTTATTAGAGGTGGACCATCCGGCTCCACTGGAAGGCACCCCTAATAAGGACATGTTCACTAAATATGGACTAGTCGCCGTAGCTTATAGCAAGCTATGGCGTAAATATACAAGGAAGGACCCCGAGAGTCAGTGGCCACTGATGGGATCCTTCGACGACCATAAGATAGAAGTGCTAGAAATGGCTCTGCGTAGCAATAAGACGACGCCTACTATGCTTAACAGTATCGGCATGTGGCGCAAAGAAGCAACGCAACGGAAAAAGAGGGAAGAAGTAAAGGCAGAAAAGGAATTACGAAAGGCAGCTCACCTTGCCGCTAGAAAGTTAGAAGAAGAAATAAAGGAGAGAAGGGAAACTAAACTAAGACAGGAGCCCGAAACCTCAGGCCAGTACGCTGTTAGGACCCCCTCTATGCTCTACCCTGAGTTGTCCTCTAAGCAATGAACGAATGACGAATTACTATTAGGTCCCCCAATCATTTACATGCCCCCTCCATACGCACCCTCCCAATAGGTAGTGCAACACCCGTAACCCCCAAACACGAGCGAAAGCAGTACAGGGGCCTCGGTCCTCACGGCCTCCGCGCCGGCCGAGCCTCTTGTACTGAACACAACGTCGGCAATGACGTTGGATGACCCTGAGATAAGAAAGAAAGATTCCACCAGAATGAATCGACTAACAAAGGATGAACGAGCAGGAATCGACAAGATAGTAGGGACACTGGTGGAGAGAAAGGAAAGTGAGGAGTATATAACGGATGTGTATAACTCGTATGCCGACAGCCGCAGACGACACTTTGTCATACGACTTTGTTACCACGCCCTGAATGCATATGAGGATAGGTACCGCGATAAAGGTCCCGAAGGCTTAGCGGCCCTATATAGGAAGGTAGACATTGGGGAAGAAGGAGAGGGCGATGTGACGAACCTCTTCACTCGTACACTCGAGGTCTATCGACACCTTAAAGAACACAGGCAGACAACCAAAACAGAAACCCCCATAGCGGCTAAGCCCCAGGAAGGAAGGACTGATACCATGATGCCCATCAAAGAGGCCGCCCCCTACTGGGTCCCCCCACGAGGTCAGGGAACACATGACGACATCAACCACCAAGATGCGAAGGGGAGGGTTGTATATAATTGGGTCTACCAGCCATGGGACCGACAAGATATTTTGACCTTTAGAAAAACTCTACCCGACTTAAGAAAGAACCCGACTGCCTTCTACACCGAACTAGGTACAGCCTTAGGCTCAACAATAATGACTTTAGCAGATATCGACTTGTTCTTCGGATTATGTCTGCCGGCTGATGTGTGGAAACAAATCCGGAAAGTTGACCACGCTGAGCCGTTCGGACATACCTGGGTACAACTCGATACCATAGATAAACAGCGAGAACCAGGACAGAAACCCCCGAAAGCCATATTGGAGCTCCCAGACAAGATTGTACATAAGTTGAAGACTCTAATCCCAGAAAGAAAGGTAGATTGGTCGATAGTGACGGCTTGTCACCAGAAACCCCAGGAGGATGTGTCTGAATACTTCTCTCGGTTCGAGACTGTGTTTTCCGATTATAGTGGCAAGGACATGACCACTGCAACCGGACATCACCTCTTTGTCCAGAATTATGTGAAGGGTCTGTCACAAGAAGTTTCCCAGAAGCTGCAGACCAGCGAGAGTAGTTGGGCAGCCTCCAAACCCGCAGCTATCCTCCAGATGGCCCAATACTACGAAAACCAAAAGAATGAGAACGATAGGGCGTCAGAAAGGAAGAAAAAGGAACTGAAGGAGAGGGTAATGATATCACAGTTGCAAGGGGTGACCATAGGAAGAGAACCCCCCAAAGGGAATTACCAACCAACCGCCCCTAGAAAGCTACCCCCTAGAGACCATACCCCTGCACCCTACAACGGACGGAGAGACTTAGATGGGAATCAATGTGCGTTCTGTAGAGGGTTCGGACACTGGAAATCCCAGTGCCCGGTCCTTCTGGAAATGAACAAAAATAGGGACCCCAGAGACACAGCATATGACCCCAGAAATAGAGGACAGGGACGAGGGTACACGAACTACGCCATCAACGACAGGCCAGGCAGACCAAACACCTTTGATCGCCCCCGACAAAACCAGTGTCAACAGTCCGACTATGAAAGCACCCATGACTTCGCATAGGACCGCCAGGGGCAAGGGTGGGATCCAGTCGAACTCCGTGTTGACCAGCAAGGTCCTTACGTCACTGCTAAGGTCTTGGGCACAAAATCTCCATTCCTGGTAGACACTGGGGCGACACGTAGTGCGTTATCTAAACGACTGATTCCTAGGGCACCCTTGTCTGGCTCACATGTAACCTCAATAGGCTTCGATGGAACGCCCTCCACTAACCCCTTATCAGCACCAATCTCCTTTGACTTAGAAGATAACACCACTGACACGACCTTTCTGCTCTCCTCCAACACCCCCGATGCTATTATGGGACTTGATTTGCTAAAACATTTTCGAGCTACCATCAGATGCTCCCCAGACGGAGTTCGAGTCATCCTACACTATAACCCAGATCTGTCCAGACCCTGTCACACACGGCATATGCTCTCTATAACCGATGCTGACATGTCCCTACTCGACACATTACCTTCACATCTATGGGCTAAAACCGACTCAGATGTAGGGCGCATGGTGATCGACCCGGTACACATAACCGTCCGACCGGACGCAGTGCTCCCAAAGCTTCCACAGTATCGGATATCGCCCGAAGGCGAGAAGGCATTGGTGGAAATCATCGAGTCCCTAGTCGAGGCAGGAGTGGTAGAAGAAGTAGTCAGTAATGTTTGCAACAGCCCTATCCTACCCATTGTAAAGAAGCAAGGCGAGGGAGATGAGAAAGCATACCGTTTCATTGTTGACTTGCGAGAGGTTAACAAAGTAGTCATACCCCAGTACCCCGTGGTCTCAGACATCACCACCATCCTCACCCTGATTCCATCCACTGCCACCACCTTTACTGTTATTGATCTCAAGAACGCATTCTTTTCCATCCCCATCCACCCAGACAGCCGCTACCTGTTCGGCTTCACTTTAAAAGCCCGTTCGTACAGATTCTGCAGGGCACCCCAAGGCTACACTGAGAGTCCCAGTATTTATAGCCAAGCCCTCAAGAGGCAACTAGATGCAGTCCAACTACCAGATGGAGTGGTGTTGATACAGTACGTCGATGACATTCTTTTGGCGGCCGACACCACTCCACTTGCCGTCACAGCCACCATTCACCTCCTCCGCTTCCTCGCGGAGAACGGTCACAAGGTCTCCAGGAAGAAATTGCAATTCTGCCAACCACAAGTAACATATCTAGGCCACCTACTATCCAAAGACGGGAGAAAACTTACCCCTGACCGAATTCAGACCATCCTAGAAACCCCTGTTCCCAAGACTCAGAAGCAAGTACGGTCCCTAGTAGGCCTCACCTCCTTTTGTCGACAATGGTTGCCAAGTTTCAGTCTTATCATAAAACCTCTGCTTTCCCTGCTGGCTAAAGATGTCCCCTTCCCCCTCCCCTGGACACCCGAATGTCAATCCTCCTTCAAAGAATTACGAGACGCCCTCTGCTCGGCCCCAGTCCTAGGAACCCCAGACTACACTAAACCTTTCTCCCTCTACACCCACGAAAGGGAGGGATGTGCGTTGTCTGTCCTAACCCAGTCCATAGGCCCTAAGCAACGCCCTTGTGCCTACTTCTCTGCCACTCTTGACCCTGTAGCCAGAGCTTTGCCCACCTGCCTTCGAGCAGTAGCCGCCGCTGCTATCTCTATCCGGCAAAGCGAGGGGATCGTGCTCTCGAACCCCCTCACAGTATTGGTACCCCATGCGGTTGACACCCTCCTGAACCAAACCAAGACTCAACACCTGACTAGCGCACGACTGACTGGTTACGAACTGACTCTGCTTGCACCCCACATCACATTGAAACGATGCACCACTCTGAATCCAGCTACTCTACTGCCTCTCCCTGACGCTGACCCCAATGCGTCCCCTATACATGACTGCGTGACCCTCACCGACGAACAAACCAAGAGTAGGGTTGACCTCCGGGATACTGCCTTCCCGGACCCTGACGGAGAACTGTGGGTGGATGGCTCATGCATCAAGCTCCCCGATGGCACCACCTCAGCTGCCTATGCAGTCACCACAGCCCGAACAGTTGTTGAGACAGCCCGCATCACACAGCGATCCGCACAGGCGGCGGAACTAATTGCTCTCACACGAGCCTGCATCCTGGCAGCAGGGACAACCGCAAACATTTACACAGACAGTCAGTACGCCTTCGGGGTAGTTCACCACTTTGGGCTCTTATGGAAAGAGAGGGGATTCTTGACTTCTCATGGCACACCCATCCTGCATGGAGATCTAGTCTCTGCCCTGACCGAAGCAGTCCTCCTCCCCACACGGTTAGCTGTGATCAAATGCCAGGCACACAAGAAGGTGACAGACATTATAGGACAGGGAAATGCACTGGCTGACATTACTGCCCGAAACACAGCCGAGAATAGGTCCACGACCCGTATGTACGTGACCAGGTCACAAACTGAGAAGTGGAAGGATGCTAGGGAAACGATTAGGGATATCCAACTAGCCAGCACACCACACGAATTAACTGAATGGGCCCGGGTGGGATTGAAAGACGATGACGGTTGCTGGCGAACTAAAGACTTGAACAAATGGTTGCTACCAGACTCATACTTGATCCCCATGCTGACCATGGCACACTCCCCCGCACACATAGGGTCTGCCCCCATGATCGAACTCATCTCCAAAGTCTGGCACAACGACAAAATCCCAGACTCAGCCAAACGTCTGGTCCAACAATGCCTAGTATGCCTCCAACACAACCCTGGGAAAGGAACTGCTGTACCCCGGAGAGGGTTTGGGGTCCCCAATCACCCCTTTGAAGTCCTACAAATGGACTATGTCCAGTTAGAAAGGTGCCAAGGTTTGAAGTACGTACTTGTCGTTGTGTGTGCCTTCAGCAAGTGGGTGGAAGCCTACCCAACCCATGACAAAAACCGCTATGACTACCGCAAAAGTACTACTGAAGGAATTCTTCCCCCGATACGGCCTTTGTCGAATTTTGTGGAGCGACAACGGCCCCCACTTCGTAGCCGAAGTTATCCAACTCATCTTAAAAGGGTTGGGTGTAAAACAGAAATTCCATGCGGTCTTCCATCCCCAATCTGCAGGCTTGGTTGAGCGACACAACGCCACATTGAAGTTTAAGATAGCAAAAATAGTCGCCACCACAGGACTGAGATGGCCAGACGCTCTCCCGCTAGCATTGCTATCCATGCGTTCCACCCCCACTAAACACCACTTAACCCCCTACGAGGTCGTTTTCGGGCGGCCCATGAACCTTTGGGCTGCTCCAAAGCCAACATCCATCCACGACGTCCCGGACGTCCTCATGTCTGACTATTTGTATAACCTAACTAAAACGTTGTCTGTTATCCATCAGCAGGTGCTGCACGCCATTCCCGATGTTTCCAGGGGCCCCGGACACGACATCCAACCCGGTGACTTCGTCTTAGTGCGTAACTTCCAGCGCACCAAGAGTCTGGAGCCCCGGTGGACGGGCCCCCTGCAAGTCCTGATCACCACCCGAACAGCTCTTCGAGTGGAGGGGAAACGCAATTGGCTGCATGCACACCACTGCAAGAAGGTATCACCGACCCTGACAACCACGGACAACATCACCGCCCAAGAAGAACTTCTGGACAAAGACCGACCATCCCTGAGCCGCTGCCCAGATACAGAGACACTTGAGTTAGTAAGATATCCCGATCCCACCGTGCCATCCAAGGAAGGGTATAACTTGCGACGAAAGGAGAGAACTTCGGCTAAACAGACCACAGGCTAAGTGGAAATCTCAGAGCGGTAGCCTAGTCACCTCAAAGGCCACCAGGAGAGAAACTAAACAAAGTCTGTGGTTCTGCCCGCTACAGAGTCTCTTGAAGGTGATGGAAGCGCCCGACATGAAGATGATGGAAGCAACCGGACGTCCGAAGATCCACTACAAAAACCCAAAGACTGACCGAATGCACAGCTCAAAGACTATTGCACTTTTCATTACCCTTCTCTTTTGCCTTCTCCTCGTGGTCACCTTCTGGATCATGGAGGAGAGCACACCCGCTCATAAGACATTGCTGACCACCGTTCAACCTACCACCATGAAAGAACACCATCTGATCTCACTTTCACGCCAACTCCGAGAGAGGCGTAAGGAGTTCTGGAATAACTCTTTTGTGCAGTTGCTCCACCAACACAATCTTGCTGCCAACGCCACTAATTGCTGGATCTGTGGATTGTTACCACATGCCACTGGACACTCTATCCCTTTCATCCCTTCACCTTTTTCTGTCCATGGCTCCTGCCTCGCTTGGTTAATCCTCCTGCAGGAAAGCTACAAGGACAATGCCACTTCCAGCAGAACCATGTCACACTTTTACCATGGGTTCTGGCTGAACAAAACTGGAAGAACTTCTGCCCCCTTCTGTCCTCTGAGATCAAACACTTCCTTTCACATGGACATCCCTGCCAAAGAACGAGTTGAAATGCAAGTGTTCAACAACCCAGCCAGACCCACCTTCTCTTACCTCCGGAAACGAACGGCCGCCACCCTGACAGTGGCCCTATCCGTCGTCAACATCACTGGATTTGTATGCCTCGAAGGCCTGGGGGCGCAGCCGGTGGGCCACAGCTCCTGCCTCATCACCCGAACATTGGACTCAGTTGATCCTCCTTCCTTTGTTGCCTCCCCGAATATGTACTTCGTCTGTGGTACTAAGGCCTATACCTGGCTTCCGAAAGGTTGGGGAGGCACCTGCTACATCGCCTTTGTCCTTCCTCCGACATATGTGGCTCCAGCAAACCATCACCGACAGAAACGTGCCAAAGACATTGTGCAAGCCGACTCCGCCGGAGCGCAGTTCATGGACGCAGTAAAAGGTCTTGTTCCACTCTGGGGTCCAATGGCAAAGAGCCGTGCCATCCGCCACTTAACCCAGGCAGTCGAAACGGCGATGAACATTACGGCCGGCATCCTCGCCAACAACACCGCCGAGCTCCAGGCCGTCCGCCTAGTGGCTCTTCAGAACCGCCTCGTTCTAGATGTGGTTCTGGCTGATCGTGGAGGAGCATGCCGCATCATTGGGTCCAGCTGTTGTACCTACGTACCGGATAACTCACCCTCAGTCTACAAAGCAATTGAACACCTCCACAGACTATCCGCAGAGGTCCATCAAGAGCAAGAAGAATGGTCACTGGGGAGTTGGTTTTGGGACACTATTAAAAGTTGGGGATGGAGGCTGTTTTCATTTATCCTAATACCGATTGTGATACTATGTGGATGTTGCTTGGGGATTCAGTGTCTGCCACCTTTATGTTCGCTTTTTATGAACTGCATCTGCCCTAAGACTTTGAACTTTGAAACAGAGCGAATGAAAGCTCTGTATGAGGTGGAAATTCGTAGTATTATGGGGATAGATCCGAACTAGACAAGCTGGCGAGATATGTTAAAAGGGAGGACTGTGGAAATTTAGCTTGTAACTGAACATTATCTGCGCCATCTTGCCTCTCCCCAGCGCCACGCACAGCGAACGCACGGCCGCCATTTTAGGCACCCCACTCTCTCCCCGCTCATTCTCGATCGCCAGCGCGTTCCCCTGGCGCTGCGAGCATCCCCCGCGCGCCGGCCACCCCCGCTCTCTCATACACGGGCCATAAACCCCCTCATTCTGCGCGACCCTGCCATGGAACCACATCCCACGCCTGACCGACATCCCATACATGGTCATGCCTCTCTTTGATAACCCCCTTCCTCTGCGCCCCATTGTCCGAACTGATCCCAGGCCATCACCTAGCCCTGCGGATGCAGTTTATTGCCCCTACTGTAAGGGAAACACCCCACATCAAAGGGATTACAGTGGATCAAAGCCCCTACCCCCTGAGACCCGGCCGGTTGCACACATCCCCGGGAATTGGCGGAATGTCCAGCTGCGAGATAGCCATCTCCTACTGTAGATGGGGTGGGGACTTCCACTGTAGATATGTGTGGGAACGAGTTCGAAGTGGGGATTCCGAAGACGTTCTTTTATACATCAAAGTAATCTCAAGAATGTGCCATGTACAATAAACCTGCAATAAAGTCATAAACCTGTGTATAAGAGGCCAGGCCTCAGAGATGCAGTTTGAGCTCCTCGTGACGATACCTTGCTGTCTGATCTGATGTGTTCTGCTCCGACGGAATAAAACTTTGTTTCCTGCCTTCCAGTCTCCGGCACCTGCCTCTTTCATTGGTAAATTATCGAGTGGTATGAGAGGCGATTACCGCCGGGCAATACTTGAAAGGTTGTCGACTGACACTGCCGCTACCATTTAACAGATGAACCAATGCCAACTCATGCACCGACTTCAAATTCTGACTACCACCATCGCCCCGATAGAGAAGGAAGCTCGATGGACTTATTGTCTAAATTACCTAAGGGGGTGATATCATAGGAAGACAGCCTAATGAAGATCAAGGACTTAATTCAGGTGGCAATTTCACCGGTTATAGCAATGTAGGACGCCATAGAACGTATCCTTTTGGCCTCCAATCTTTTATGTTTATAATATATATTTCAGGTCGAAGGGTGGCAAACCAAAGTAGGGTGTGGTTCATTTGTTATCTGCACACATAGCTGCACTTCCCTCCGAATTTGTGAAAATAGTAGGTGGAGAATGTAATTGTCAGTTTGAACCATTGGATGTACATTTTAAGCTTCATTCTTCTGAAAAGGACCGAGTATTGTCTATACCTCAACTGGCAATCCCTAAAGTAGTTAGATGGTCCCCCCTGGTAAGTCGAGTTAAATGCTTTCACCTTAAATCTAGGCCTTAGGGCCTGTAATGGTAGGAACACCTCAGATGGGGGGAATGTCACACATTTAACCGGCTCCAGGTAGATGTAGGTAATTTTGAAATACCGAGTCCTTAATAGGGATTTTTACCGAATCGCTATTAAGGACTCTGTATTTCCGATGTAGGTAAAAAATCGTAAAAATATACCGATTCGGTAATAATCGCAAAAAATTACCGATTTCATACAAATCGGTAAAAAATATTACCACTTCCACATTACCGATTCGGTAAAACAGAATCGGTAATACCGAATCGGTAATAGCAAATCTGTAATAGCAAATCTGTAATTTAAAAAATCGGTAATTGTTGAATCTGCCAATCCTGTGCATCCTAAAAAAATCGGTACTTGTTGAATCTGCCAATCCTGTGCATCCACAAGACCTCCCAACCAGGAAGTGGCCACACCCATGCAGGTGCACTGAGTCTGTAGCTGTTGGAGAGACAGGGAGCAGGAGCAAGATCAGAGGAGCTGCACAGCCACCACCCAGATACCACATAGCAACTGCACCATGGCCTCAGAGGAGAAGGGGAAAGATGCTGCCGGAAGGAAAAGGAAGCAGTAGTTCAATGAGGGGAAGTTGGAGGTCCTCATTGAGGAAGTAGTCAAAGACCATGACCAGCTCTTTGGCAAGAGATCACTGAACGTCCCTGAGTCCCAGAAAAGGAGCATCTGGCTGGCAATTCAGGAGAAGATCAACGCTATAGGCGTCACACATCGCGCAATTGAGGACTTGAAAAAGCGATGGTACGACCTGAGAGCACATGCGAAGGAGAGGGTGGCTGACCGGCAGAAACAAGCGGGGAAGACAGGCGGGGGATGCTCCGCCTGCACCAACTGCCCTAGACCAACTTGTAGAGTCCACCCTCCTGCCAGAGAGCGTCAGCTGCATCGGGGACGTGGATAGCTCAGCAACAGCATCCAAGAGACAAGGTAAGATGCATGCACAGCATGCTGTCTCCCCTCCCTAACCCCAATCCCCCTGCAAAAATCCCCACTCCAGAACATGTTTTGTGTAAGATCAGCAATGCATCATGGGAAATGTAGTCACTAACAACTGGTATCAAATCAGCCAGCCCCCAATAGGCATAGGCATGTCACACACAGCAATAGATGAGTTAGTGGAGGACAAACAGCTGGAATGTCAGTTGTGAAATTTATTTGCAGACATGCTGTGAGAAAAGTGAGTAATAGTACATTCTGTATCCACAGGCGGAACAGCGCCCCGGGCTGCAGAAGGGGAGACTGGCGAGGCCTCCAGGGAGGAACACACAATCGCAGAGGAAGCCATGTCACCTGCAGACAGTACACCAACATCCCCACCACCACCACCACCAAAGAGGTACACAGTGGCCACACTCCAGGAGATGGATGCCACAGAGGAGGTCAGGCAGGAAGCCCAACAGCCCACACCGGGCGATGACACCCAGACATCTGGGGCAAAGTCCCCCGTGGAAGCAACCACCACAGGCGCACGTAGACGGCGACAGAGGGAACAGAGTCCTGATGCTGATGGATCCAGTGTCTTCTCTGGACTGGAGGGGCAGATGCTCAATGTGCAGCGCCTGCAGGGGAAGAGAATGAGGGCAACAAATGGTGGCTAACAATAGGAAGGTCGACATCATGAATGAGGCCATCTACTGCCTCAACAATACTGTGGCAGAGGGATTGAAGGAGGTGTCGGAGGCAGTGAGGCAGTTATGTGTCAGGATGGATGGCGAGCGCGCTGCAAGGCGCAGAGACAGGCAGGTACTTGTAGGCTTCACCAAGTCAGTGAACAGGCTGTGCAATGCAACGCATGTGCTCAGTCGCAGATCTGTGGCCATGCAGCTTGAAATGGCTAAGTGCAGCCGTGAGATTACTCAGGGCCTGGTGACAGTCACCAGTGCCGTGGGGGTGATGCAGACACAACAAATTGCTGCCACTGCTACAGGGGATGTAGACGACAGTGAGGAGGCAAGCAGTCGCAGCACTGTAACTCCCCCCCTTGCCAGAGAGCAGAAGGCGCAGTGTGAGGCATGGGTCTGCTGCAGGACACAGCGCTGGTGAGGACAGTGAGCATGCTGAATTCAGCACTGGTGTGCGGGGGCGCAGGAGATAGGCAAGGCCCTCTACATTATTTCGGTTGTGGGTGACGTAACCCATTGGACACATAGCTGGTGTTACAGTGTGCTGCACAATTGCCTGCTGTAAGGTCTATTAAACACGGTGACACAAATGCATTAACAGGCTTTGTCTCATTACTTACTCAGAAATCATTTTGTGTGATCTCTGACCGTCTCTGTCTCCCATCTGCTGCAGCAGCGCCGCCTGCTGTGCTGTGCTGTGGCTGTGTACCTTCCTCATCCTCATCCTCCTCTTCAGAATCACACATTTCCACAGGTGTTCCCCTCTTAGTGGCAAGGTTATGCAGCATGGCACATACAGCTCTGATTTTGCAGCAGAGCAGGGGCTGGTACTGCCGTGTACCTCCACTTTTGTGCAGGCAGCGGAACCGGCTTTTGAGGAGTCCAAATGTTCACTCAACCATATTGCGATCTATGTGCAACATTGTATCGCCTTTCACTTGGGGTGTATGGGTGCAGGTACGGAGTCAGGATGAAAGAGCTCACCGCATAGGCACTGTCACCTGTGTGTGAGAAGTAAGTAAGTAATTCACAGTCTACAATCGCAGCAACAGGTGATTACTTGAGGGGGTGTCACATGTACTAACCTAGCAGGTAGCCTTCTCCAAATTCCCCTGCAAGGAGACGGGTATAGATCCCACTGTTCCCGAATATGTGTGAATCATGGTTGCTCCCTGGAAATTTTGCAACTATGTCCGTGATAATGTATGACACATCGCATATGACCTGGACATTAATCAAATGTGCGGATTTGCGATTGCGGTAAATGTACTCAGTCGCAGCAGGGGGGCAGAGTGGTATATGTGTCCCGTCAATGCAACCAATGACGTGTGGGAACTGGGCCTTCTGATAAAAGTCCAACTTGGTCTTCAGCAGTTCTGCCTGTGTGCTGGGGAATTTGATGTAGTGTGGCATCCTTTGCAACATGGCGTCCAGGAATTTCTTGAGAAAACGCGACAGGCAACTCTGTGAGACTCCACCTGCCACAGTTATTACTCCTTGGTAACTGCCAGATGCCAGGAGGTGCAGGCAACAGAGTACCTGTACATGAATGGGTATTGCGTGCGCCCTTGGTGTCTGGTGCTCCAGGAGTGGGTGCAGGTCCCGTATCAGGCCCAGGATGGTGTTTGGGTGTAGCCTGTACCTCTCATGGATCTCAGCCTCAGTCAGTTGGAACAGTGTAATGCTCACTCTGTACACGCACTCCTCCCGTCTCCAGGTCCTCAGTCCTGCTGCTCGCAAGTGTAGACGCCTTGCTATCACGTAGAGGGCCGTCATTGTGTTCACACTGTTGCATTTTAGGGCTGTTTATATGCAGTGCACCTGATTACCACCTGCTTTGAGTCAGTGCTATTTACCAATTCTTAAATACCGATTTTCAGCAAATTCGGTATTACCGATCTTTGGTACATGGCATTTGCGATTTTTTACCGATTCCTTATTTTCCGATTCGGTATTTTTGTCTGCAAATCGGTAAATAAGGAATCGGTAACTGGTTTCCCTTATTTTTACCGATTCCTTATTACCGATGGCATTTGGTAATTCCTACATCGTGCATGGCTAAATACTGGTCGGTAACGCTGAAATTTACCGAATTTCACCGTTACCGACCGGTATTTAGCCACCTACATCTGGCCCCTAGTCTTTTGGACTATTTCCTCCTGCATGTATGGCTGTGGCCTGCTCTTACAGACATGACAGTATTATCTTGCACTGATAGCGGGCACAATCCTTTATCGCTAGAGCTGAAATCGATAATGTCCATAGTTCAACCCGACCATGAGGAACCATTTGATAGATGGTTGACCCTATCCACCAATAGCAGTAGGGTTAAATGGAGTATCATCTCTTTGTCTGAAGAGTTAATTGGTAGTTGTAGTGGGCTGGCCCCACGTGTTCAGGTGATGAAGTAGACTTAGCCGAGATGATTTTATGTAGTTTATTGAGTCCCTAAGTAGAAGTTACAGCAAGCTAGAACAAGCCCCACCAGGAGCAGCCTCCTAGCTGCTCAGCCCATCTTCCCAACTGTCTCACACACACAGAGGCACCCAAACATTCCACTCACACTAACATTCTACGCGGAACACTCACACTGGCTGAGCAGCTTGGTACAGGGTGAAAGGGAACATATTAACATGACCTGAGCATAATATACATCCTCTCCCTTTTACACTGAAAAATAAAAGGACCCAAACTAAAATGAAAACAACTATACACAGAAATGTACACAAGATGAAAACAGTCCATAAACCCAGTTGAGTCCATAAGTAGAAGTTACAGCAAGCTAGAACAAGCCCCACCAGGAGCAGCCTCCTAGCTGCTCAGCCCATCTTCCCAACTGTCTCACACACACACACAGGCACCCAAGCATTCCACTCACACTAACATTCTACGCGGAACACTCACACTGGCTGAGCAGCTAGGTACAGGGTGAAAGGGAACATATTAACATGACCTGAGGATACTACAGTAGTATATATAGCCTTGATGCCCCTATGATGCATTGAGCAGGGTAGCACCATCCAAGGCTACAGGGTTAGATAAGATTCCCATGGACCTCTTCTGTAGTGAACCTACTATTTGGGCCCCCTACCTGTGGTCTTTGTTTAATGCTATCCTGCCGGGAATGTCGATTCCCACCACCTGGGCGGGAGCCTAAATTATTCGAATCTATAACAAGGGATCTCCACTCCTCTCTGTTAACTATCAACCTATCAGCCTTATCAACGTAAGACAAAAAATATTGGCCCACAGACTGCTGGGGCGACTCCAGAGCTGGATGGAGGAGCACAATGTTTTTAGTCCCTTCCAACCCAGTTTCAGAGCGAAGATGTCTTCAATAGACCAAATATTTAGATTACAATTACTACATTGAAAATCAGTGTGTATAGAGGGTGGCAGTCTCTATTTAATATTTGTGGACCTAAAATCTGCATTCGACCTGGTACCGAGGGACAAATTGTGGGCAATTTTATTGGATATGGGGGTTCCAGCATACCTTTGCCGCCATCTGAAATGATTACATGAGGGCAATTTGCCCAATTTAGGTATGGCAAAAAAAGGTGAAGTCACGGCCCTATACCTGTAGAAAGAGGCGTACGCCAAGACTACGTCCTGGCCCGACCCTTTTTAGGTTGAGCCTAAACAGCGCTTGCGCTGTAGGCGATCTGTTGTTTTACTTTGTGCAGTGATGGATTATTGGCTCGGGCACGAGCATTGCCGAACAAGCTGCTTATTGCCTGTATCTCCTTGTTTATTTCTGCCTGGATGCACTTTCGGTTCGCTGACACCAATCAACAGATGCACAGCGCCTGCCTCCGCCCCATGGAGTAGGTGATCAAGCTACTGTCTGAGGATCCGGCCTCACATGCTTTAAACAAGCATTTGCAATGCAATAGGTCTCGCATTTACGCGAGTTTGAGCTATTGACATTGCAAATAACAATGCCTTTTATTTTTGTTTTTAAAACATAAATAGAAGGCATTGTCATTTACAATGGCATTAGCTCAAACTCGCGTAAATGCGAGACCTATTGCATTGCAAAGGCTTGTTTGCCTTTTTATGAATGGTTTAGTTGAGTCATTGATTGCAGGGAAGGATATTGATGCCCCTGAGCTGGCGAACCGTAAAATACCTGCCATGATGTTCGCAGATGACACCCTCCTGCTCTCAAAGTCACCCATGGGAATTCAAAGGGCCTTAGACAATTTTTATGTTTTTTGTAAAAATAGGGGGCTGGAGATTAACCTACAGAAAACCAAATACATGGTATATAATGCAAGTAATAGTACCCGCCCAATTCCCCACCTAGATGGGAAACCTCTGGAGAGGGTGTCCGTTTTTTTAATACCTTGGTATCACGCTCACCGGAAAAATGGACTGGGGAGCGCAAACTAAAAAAGCAAGTTTAAAGCTGGCCCAGACAACGGGTGACTGACAAAGGTATATAGGAGCTGTACCCACAAATTTGCTAGCCCTGAGGTGGAAATTTATAAAGCCCAAGCCAGGGGTGCCCCCCTGTATGAAGCTGAAATCTGGGATCACTGTTCATCTGGCTCTATATCGAGAATTGAGAACTCTTTTGCTAGGCAATTAGTGGGTCTTCCCCCAAGCTCTCCCCTCACACCGCTTCGCATGGACCTTGGCATCTGACCAATCGCAGACGAAGCCGCTCTTAGACCTCTTCTATTCTTGCGACGTCTGTGGAGCACCCGGAATTGGCTGCATACATGGAAAAGCTGAGTGAAGTACAGAATCTACAGGGTGCGGGTAAACTACCATGGCTGGCTTTTATTAAGAACACTCTTGTGGCCATGGGTAGGGGTAATTTGTGGAATAATGCAGAAGAAATATGCTCCACAACATCAAGGAAGGACCTGATAGGGAGCTAGAGGGAGCATAAACTTGCCCAGATACAGGGGAGGTTTACGTCTGGTTCCCTGACTATAGGGTTCGCAGAAGTAAAAGATCAGTACAGACTAGAGCCTGCCCTGTATGACATCCAGCCGGTCCTTGCCAAGAAGTTATGTTTGCTCCTGTTGCGTGCTTTTACAAATAAATGGGCAAGTTCATTCAATTTGGGTTGTCCGGCCTGTAGCAATGCAGCGGAGACAGAATATCATGTACTATTTTTCTGGCAAGGATATAAGAAGGCAAGACATCGATGGCTTTTACAGCTTTGTAGAAATATGGGAACCAGCCACTGCTCTGAGGTTTTTAGGATATTGAAATATGACACCCACATGCATATAGTGTTTTCAATATCACATTTTTTATTCTCTATGTGGTGTGTACGTAGAGCCATCCTAAAGATGAGCCTATAGGTGTTGCAGGTCTGTTACTATATAGTTTATAAACTGGGCCTAGGTCTTCTTTTAACATGAATGAAAGCGTTTTATGATTTTTAAATGAGCATTTTTAATTATAATGTGTTGCATTCGTTGTTTTTATATTATTCTATTTGTATATACTTTTGAACGCTAATAAGTGAGGGCCGCTATGTAAGCACCATGAACCCTAGTTTTGGAAAACTGTAAAGGCCTTTATGCTGCTCTTCTATTGCACACACAATTAATTGAATCCTATATCGACTGGTTAATTTTTGGGCCCCTGAGGCTGTCATGCGGGATTGCCAAGTGCTTCATGTAACACTACTGTAATGCACATGCTCTTTCTGCGTAATTCTGTGTTTACATAGAGCAACAATTGTTTTTATTCAAATGAATGAAATGTATTGTATTTTTATCTGTGCTTTTATGGCCATATAGGTCTAAATAAAGATTCTTGATGATGAGCATATATAGCTGTGTTGTCGGAGGAATAGATTACATTTTGCTAATATTAGAACAGTCCCAGCATGTGCTGGGTGACTGGGCAACACTCATTAATGTCCATTTGCAACTGTTTTGCAATCTTCGGGACTTCTTTTATGTAGAATCTTGTTGCTTGGGCAAGAGGCAGAAACCCCCTACTATTATAACCAGCTGAGTAGAACAGCTAGATTAGCATCAAGCAGCAAGATCGATTACAGGTTCAGGAGGCTCGAAAGGTATACAAAGCTAGTATCAGAGAGGCAACGAGAGATTGGGAAACTAAAAAGTGAGAATCCTTGCTGGTATCCGTAAAAAGAGGCGACTCTCGTTCATTTTAGAATACAGTTGCCACTGGTAGTTCGGAGGGTCGCCCCCAATTGAAAATCATATCCCGATGGATGCTTGGTTTGCGCGCTTTTCCAATTTGTATTCTCCTTATGAACCCAGTGTATCCCCTGACATTGATTCTCTCATACGGATAGCAGTGCTACTATAGAGACTAGCACTGAGGCAATTCCATATGTTGTTATGAGTGACCCTCCTGATTATCAAGTTATTAGTACCAAGGACGTTTTATTGGCAATCAGTAAGATTGTCCCTCACAAGGCTCCGGGATTGGACAAGGACCCAAGCGATCTCTTTTTGGGGAGGCCTGGGGTGTATGGACCTTACTTTCCCTTATTTTTAGTGCTAAAATGAGAGGAGCTCCTACCCCTCCTACATGGGCTGGGGCTGAGATTATTTCTATTTTTAAGAAGGGGGTTTAGGACCTCCTGGCAAATTACAGGCCTGTATGTTTCATTGATTGTGCCCAGCTACACCGATTCTCTCTCCCCTGCAGGCAGGGTTTAGAGAGCGGATAAGTCAAAGTCATTGTCAAAGTATATTTATTTCAGTTAATAAAAACCATAACATATTATACAGCATGACCAGTAAAATGTTAAAAATTGAAGATTCGCTAGATATTGAGAAAAGATTTCTTTCTGACATTGAAAGGTATAATTTTAAAAAAACACATCTCCCAAACAAAAGGTGTAGATAAGTCCACATGGGAGATGTGATGCATACAGAGACATGTACTATGGATAAACTGTTCCTGGGATGTCGATATGAGTGTACATTATTTTCATTCTTACAGTTCCCCTGACGAAGGGTCCTCAACCCGAAATGCATTGGGAATCAAGGGAATCATCTCACAAGCACAGCTGAAACAATACCATTTTACAATGTGATGTAACATTGTTCTAGGCTCAAGAGAGCAACATTAAGCATGAAAATATGTTTGAATTGTAATGCTGAAACTGTTGAAAATGAAGATTAAATATATCTAGATAAATAATTTAAAATAATGTTTCCAGTGTACTGAACATTTTTGAGCTAATTAAGTTAGGCAGGAACCCTAGAGGTTCACAGTGGTGCGCACTGTGTTGAGTGCCTAGAGTTTGTGCACCTTTCATAAATAACATGTATATGGACATGAGCAGGCTCCATCACAAGGCAGCACACAAGCGATTAACTTGATTATATTTTTTAAGCATAGAGAAATTACGAGTGCAGTCTAGAAACTCTTTTTTGTATCACATATAAATACAGATATCAGCGTGAGCACAAACGTGTCCTTATTTCTTTAATTTTAGAAGTGTAGATAGGTGTAGTAATGGTTCCACCAAAATTAAAACTGAATTCTTATAGAAATACAGTTGTATTAAATACAGACTAAAATCTTCTAACGCAGGTTTTCTTTGTCTAGTGCCCCTCAACAACTCACAGTGTGACAGATAAATCTATAGAGTTTTGGGCATGTTTAAAGGGACACAGAGCCCATCCTTTTTACGCTTTATTTCTAGGATATAGTGCTGATATGTCCATTTAAAATCACCTCCAGTTAGCAGAATCGTCGATTTGTGTATAGTGATGTTTTTTTCCTACCTTTTTGCTGGTTAAAGTGCAGACATGTTCGTGCAAAATCACCTAAAGTTAGCAAAGTTATCGATTTGTTAAAAGTGGCGCAGTGCACCTCCTTTTCCTATATCATAATTCAGACATGTGCATTGAGATTCTCTTATAGTGCATGAGAATTTTGGGTTAAGACTCATCTGGTGAAAGTGCAAACGTGTTTGAGCAAAACCGCCTAAAGTTACCTTTGCCCGTCGTCAGTTCTAAACAATATTGTTACAAATAGCATTGTACCGTTCAATTACTGAGATACATCTAAAAATGCAAACATCAAGTTAAATGGTTGACAAACTACCTGGTGATCATCAGACCTTTTGCTGACAGTAACTGATCCGCTTTGAGAAAGAATTTTATGAAGGCTGTTGTTATTTGTGGGGTTTCAACTTTCAGACTAAAAAGTAAGGAATGCCGACATGTTCTAATGCCATGCAGATTGAAGATTCCTTTCAGTATTATCTTACTTTCAGTTAGTAGAATGGGACAGATCGATAAAATGTGAGACAGGCTTTCTTCATGTAAATGGCATAGTCTACACTTGGTAATCTGTGGTTTCAGTTGCCATTTAGGGATGTATTCCAATGTTTGACATAAACCAAATCGCAGATGAAGTAGCTTATTTTCATAGAAAGATCTAAATAATGTTGGTAAATATGTCTGTGGAGGAGGTTGCTTGTAAGAATCAATGATTGCAAACAAGTACTTTAGACCAAGTCCTTCAGTTCCAACTTCTTCATTGGAAATATGTCTTAATTGAGGCAGAGATCGTTATATGTGGTGTTTGTTGATTTCAGATCAGCATTTGATTTGATTTCCTGCACTAATTTATGGCAGTTTTTTCATGATTTGGGAATGCCGCACTACTTAACTAATATAATTAAGTGAATGCACAAAGGTAACTTCACCCAAGTAAGATGTGGTCAGATGGAAGCCTTGACCGAGCCTTTCCCTGTCAAGAGGGTGGGCTGTCCTTGTGACAACCCTTTTCTCGCTTTGCATTAATGATTTAGCAACTTTTGTAGATTATGGTGGATCTGATGCTCCAACTCTTGGAAACATCAGGACTCCGACCCTGATGTTTGCAGATGACACACTCCTCATCTCAAAATCCCTCATGGGGCTCCAAAGTATCTTGAATAGTTTTGACACCTTTTGTAGCCTTAGAAGATTAGATATTAATGTTGCCAAAACCAAATACATGGTTCTCAACCCCTGTAAAACTTCACTCCTCAACCCCACCCTATGAGGGTCTCACTTGGAACATGATGGTACTTTTGAGTACTTGGGGGTCACCCTTACTGAACATTTTAATTGGCAACCCCATATCATAAGGAGTAGGCTCAGGTTAGAGCAAACATCAGGGGGCAAATTACATAAGGGCTCACATTTTTGCCCCATTTCTACTGCTCTTCAAATCTATAATCTTCAAGCACTCGCCTCAGCCCTTTATGGAGCGGAGCTTTGGGGACATAGGGATGTGTCTATCCTAGGTCTGGTGGAAAATCGTTTTATGCAAGAGTTAATTGGCCTTCCTATCAGCATCCCATTGCTCCCATTAAAATTGGATATGAAAAAAATATACTGGAAGTGAGTCTGGTCTACCCCCGAGTTGGCAGATTGCCGGGCAGGGTTGTTGGAGATATTACGTAGCGCAGGTGCAGATGATATCCCGTGGCTGAAATATGTAAGAATTACCTTTTTTATTATTGTTTAGGTCAGCTTTGGGATGCTCCTTTACAGGCCTGTAAAATCTCCAAGGTTCAAGGTAAGAATGCATACTGGCTAAACAAGATGAGTAGTATCTTTATAATCTATACATCAAGACTTGAATTCCGCAGAAATTTCCAACATAATTTTTGTATCACTTTGGTTAGTGTATATGATATCCTAGGAGACCTTAGCAAATCTGAATCGCGTTAATGGCTGGCTGACATGAAAGGCATGCTAGTCAATTCTAACCTTGGAAATTTCAAGTTCACTTCTAACAGTTTAGTTTTCCTATAGTTGATTCTAGGGTGACTATTATCAAATATGAAATTAACTGGCCTATGAAACAAAGAAAGGAACTTGCCAGATGGTCCAAATGTGTTGTTATCTGCTTTATAATTATCAGTTAACATTAGACAACACTCTCTTTTGTAATATTGTTCTACATACGAACAATTCAAGTCTGGTTAAATTAGTAAAATAAGCCTTTGCAAAGGCAATAGGACTGGTGTTGGCTCCATGCCCTTTCGGTTTGTGAGTACTTGTTTTGTTTTGTGAAGGTTTTTAAATTTTTTATTTTTGTGGAAGCTGCCAGGCTCTAGTCAATCTCAAAAAAATATTGGATAAAAGCAAAAATATTGTTTTGATCTCAAAAACCACACTTCACTATTGAATTCCCAGGCCATGAAGAATGTACTCTGTGTGTAGATGTGCCCTTTATGAAAAGGCAGAATGGCACCTGTCACAGTGAAGTTAGACGATGGCTGAAGTGGACCGGCCCCTTGCCCCACATTGTATTGTATAGTGGGTGGAAGACAATATTGAAATGGCGCCTTAACAGACCAAAGGATGAAAAAGGTTGTCTGAAAGCTTGTATACATTGGTATATTACAATTATAATTTCAGTAAAATCAAAAGATCTTGGCTTATCTAAGCATAGATGCGACGACAACACAAAGTGACAGACCATGAACCCTGTGTCATTACTGCTCCATGCCCACCCAACACTACTAATATGGTTTAAATTTTATGATTTGGACTACAAACATTGATAAAAAATACTTAATTTAAAAAATCATTAAGTGCCTTGAACAACTTTGGCCTTCTTTCCAAAATTTCTGAACAGGGTTACAGCCAGTGTGAACTCGAAAATCTGGAAAGACAAAAGGAGGTTTGCTTTAGGAAGAAAGACCTTTATATAACAATGTAATATACAAACTGGAGAAGAAAAAAAATATTATTATGTGCACCAACTTTGACCATGTCCTCATGTGTTGCAACATGACCACTATGAGCATCATTTACAAAAAGCCATAATCTGTAGACAATACCTTTAAAAATCAGTTAATGAAAAGGAAACATGTAACTATTAAAGTTTTAAAGGTCCAATGTTTCTGACTTCATTACGTAATGCAGTGTAGAATGTACAAGGTGAGGCTTTAGTTCCACCATCAGCGCTCAATACCACCCTCTCATTGTCCATTTTGTTTGTTAAAAGCATCTTTCAACACTAAGATGTGCAGGGCATTCAGTGGTGTAGGAATGAGTGTTGTGAATGGATGTGTTTGTGTGTGCGTGCGTGTGTGATTGTGTGTGTGTGTGTGTGTGTGTGTGTGTGTGTGTGCGTGTGTGCGTGTGTGTGTGTGTGTGTGTGTGTGAAAGTCATGGGAAGGAACAATCTTCAAGGTTCTTATTAGTTCAAGATTCCAATCCTGACAGATATTGCCTAAACACAGTTTTTTTTGTTTCAGCCACTCCTCTAGCTCATTTTATCTGAGATAGTTTATTTGGCTGTAGTCTACATTGTTTCATTTCTTTTATAGATTGGAGCAAGCATAACTTTGATAACTAAATATATCATTGATTATTACCTTAACCATTTGGCCCATAACCACCTATTGCTAGGGGTTACTTTGTTAAGCATGTTATGACATTGAAAAGCATGATACCTTGTGTGGCGCTGCGTGGCTTGATAAATCTAGAGTAACGCAGTGCACATCGCTGCATTGTTGTACTCTGCCCCAAGGAGACTCTCCATGGGTGGAGCGTGAGTATTCTCATGCATCCATCCATGGATTTTGCCACATTCCTCGATTTACCATTACTGGTAGACTTGGGAATGCGGCAAAATGCTGTGCTTCCCCAGGTCAGGCATAACAAGGAGAAATATCTTTATTTCTCCTCTTCTTTTTCTCTTTCTATGTGTGATAGAAGAAGGAAAATGTAAAACACTCTGAGGATTTTTTTTGAGCTGGAAGGTGACCCTTGCACCCCGGAACTAGGCAGCAGTTTGCTCACAAATGCAAGAAAGGACAGGTATGCGCTCTATAATGATAAATACAGCACATTCCTTCCCTTTCATGCAGCGCAACAAGGTGGCTTCAGGAAAGTTTGATCAATGTGGCCCTCAATGCTACGAAAAAAGCCATGTTTTCAGTTTATTGTGAAAGCTGAACTCGGATAACTGCTGATGCAATTGTAGTGGCAAGTTATTCCATAGTTTTACAGCATGTAATGTGAACCAATTACCTCCCTTTCTAACCCGGGCAAATTTTGAAACTGCAATAAGTTTTCCGGTAGTTGATCTAAGAGAGAGAGAAGGACAGTTTCAGTGGATCCAGTCATGGAGTAAGGCACGTCCAAGCTCCATGTGCAATCAGGAGTGCTTTGAAATTAAATCTTTTTTGCACTGGCAGATAATGAGGAGAGGTTAGCTGGTTGGAGATGGACTGTCTGCGGTTCACATTATTAATTAAAATAGCTGCTACATTTTGGACTGTTTTGGTCTATTTGTAAATGATGAGTATAACCTTTGAGAAGACCTAGGTACAGAGAATTGTCATAGTCCAATATGCGGTGGCAAATGCATAGAGAATGGTTTTGCATGTCTCAACAGCAAGGATGTCTTGAATTTTTTTGAGTGCATGCATAAGCTTGGAGCACAAAGCTGAAACAGCAGAGATTTGAGGAATGATAGATTAGTTACAAATTTAACTTTTACATGTCTAACCACCAAGGAGAGTGAGGGCAGCAGGTCCAATTCAGAAGGCCACCAGGCATGAGACGGAGGAGAGTTAGTGGAACCAAAAATGAGGATCTCTGGTTAGAGTTCAGCTTAAGGCAGCTGTTCTTCAATCACTTGAGAATGCACAAAGACCAGCTTTATAAGAATCTTGGGCTTTAGTAATATTGTCTGCAAGTGAGAAGATTACCTGGTATTATATTTGCAAGAGATAATGTTAAATCCAAAGGGCTGGACCAACTCAGCCAGGTGAGGAATATAAACATTGAAAAGGGTAGGGCTCAATGAAGAGCCCTATGGATCCCCGTATAAAACTGGTCATAGAGGAAGAGAAATGGGAAAGACAGAAAATCTGTAAACAATTAGAAAGATAGGAGTGTAACCAATTGAGTGCTAGGGCACAGACAACCAGCTTCTTGAGTCTGTGCAGCAATACTGTGTGAGATGCTATAGTGAAGTTGCTGACAGATAAAGGAACACAAGGGCAATTGAGCTACCTTGGTCCAGTGAAAGTTTAATGTGCTCCAAAGCTGCAACAATGCCATTTATGTACTATGTTTCAGGCAAAAACCCAGTTGAGAAACATGTAACAGAGAATGGCATTCTAAATAACCAGAGAGTTGGCCATTGATCAGTTTTCCATAATTAGTAGCTACTGGAAACAAAGATTAGCCTACAGTTTGTTAGAGAAGCTGGATCAGTTGAAGTTTTTTAGTAAGGGTCAAACCCAGTCAAGCATCCAGCACTGAGTAATCAATTGATCATATTATTTGCCTGTTTCAGCTTAGGCATGGGGAAAGAATCTACATTCTTCATTTACACATGAGAATAGCTGCATCAGAGTCAGGTAAAGAAATAGCCTTAAATTCTGAAAGTGAAGTACTGGCCAATGGGCATGCCTTGGAAGAAAAACATGAGGAATCAAGGTCAGATGATAAGTACTGATAGATCTTAGTAATTTTATCTTGTAAAAAGCTTGGCATATCATCGCACATAGTTTGTGGAGAAGAGATACACATCTGGCATGAGTCCAGAAATAGAAAGTTGGTATTTTTTATAATTGTACAAGATTTTTGTGGCAGGGTCGTAATTGACACAAATACTTCTTTCCAAAACTTTACAAGAACTTTTTAGGGCTTTTGGGAAACTTTGAGAACCAGGGACCTGTAACTTTCTGTCTAAGGGAATTTTTAGACCTAGGTTGAGGAATAAGGTCCATGGTAGTTGACTGACAGTTGTTGTTTTGGAATAGTCATTATATATATTGCCCACAAGAGACGGATGTCATCATTTAAGTGTAGATTCTAGCTCATATATGCCAAGTTTGGATTGAATGTATAAGTACAAGAGTTGCAGCTCTTGAAGGCAGTTCATTTTGACTATAGAGATTTTCATAGGAATGAGATTGTGATCTGACCAAAAGAGCAGTTGAGGAGTAAGAACTGGAAGTGTGGGACCATTAGAAAAAAACGAACCCAATGATATGGCCACCCGATGAGTCGAATACAGACCTTTTGAACAAGATTAAGTGCCAAATTTGAACCAAATAAAGCTTCCGTTTATGAACTGAAAGCGTCATTTGCATGAAAGTTCCCAAAGAATGATTAAATTCAAATAATGTATGCAGAGTGAGCCAATGGTCTCTTTGAGAGATTTGACATAGGTGCTGGAGTAGCCTAGGGGCAGATAAACCAGGACTCCAGACATAGAAAAAATAGTAAAACATTTGAAATTGAAAGACATATCTTCTGCTTAGGATTCTCCAGCTAATGTAGCTACTCCCTCAACGAGGCAGTCTCTTGTTTACTTATGATTTTTACCCATTGCATCTTTTGGGCAATTTCAACATTCATTGGCACTGCTCTTCTGATAAAGAAATAATCACTCAAAATGACAATATGTCCCCATTGGACCTCTCCGAATTTGTCTCCAAAGCCACTCATGAGGGTGGTCATATACAATCAATTTAGTACTCTCCAATAAAGGTTTGGGCTTGTGAGACCCGCTTCCACTATCACAGATTGTCATCTGATTCATTTTAATTGGCTTACTTCCTCATATGTGCCAAATATTCCGGAGTCAATTGAGTCAGTTGCTTAGGAGGTCAATGATTGGATTCCCACCGCTGTGGAAAAGTTGGCTCCCCTATCCAGACGCATGCCAAGAAGAAATAAGATTACACAACTTTGGTTCAACAATACCTTGAAACAAGAGAAAAACTATGCAAAATGGCAGAAAGAACCTGGTGTAAAAATTATAGCATTGAGGACAGAGCAAAGTACAAACAGGCCCTTAAGAAATATCAGCCCCTGGTCAATTCCAGTAAAAGGGAATTCTATGAGGGCAGGATTGGACATGGAGAAAACAAATCTAGACACATTTTTAAAATTGTAAAAAGATCAACATTCGGGTTGTCTGTCATAGAGGTAAGGATCCTTCAGCCAAGTGGTGCGAAGAACTGGCCTCATTCTTTTTATAATAAAATCCAGGCTATCCAAACAGCTTAAACATAACAGGGATTTTGGGAGTAGGCTCTCATTTTCAGTTCCGAGCCGAAATATTGTGTCCTGCTCTCGATCTTCCTTAAATTTGATCTCTTTGGTATACACCAGAGCTGCCATTTTAAGCCTAATGTCAGGCTCCTCCTCAGATCCCACCCTCTAGTCTCTTAGCTCTGGAGTGGATGTAATTAACCCAGTGATGAATAGTCTGTTAATTAAGTCGCCACAGTTCCTTCCTGCTGTGCACATGCCAAAATTATATCCTTCCTTAAGAAACCCAATGTGGGCCCCTATGTCCTAGGCAATTGCAGTCCCTGCTGCCAGCGCTGTCCAAACTATTGGAAAAGTTTGTTAATTGGCAGTTGTCTGATTACATTGAATAAAATGAGCTATTACACTCCAGCTAGTCCGGTTTCAGGCCAAAGTTCAGCACAGAGACTGCTCTCTTGTAAGTCTCTGAACTGATCAGAAACACTCTGGATGCTGGAGAAAAGGCAGTCCTGGTACTTTTAGACCTATCAGCAGATTTTGACACGGTCCCCCATTCCAGGCTGCTCATTCAACTACATGATATAGGCATTAGAGGCACTGCAAGCAAGTGGATAAAATCGTTTTTGGAAGATAGGAGACAGGAAGTCTGTTTTACCCCCTTTTCATCTACAATATTAAACATCTATATGACCCCTCTTGCAGCACTGGTCGACTCTTTTAGTGCTAAAATAATCTCCTACTCTGATGGCACACAGCTGGTCTTTTCTATAAAGAATGGCGAAGTAATAGCCAATGATGCCATTAAACCCTGTGTTAGAAATCACAACCTGTTTGCAGTGTCCCCCAACTTTTTGCCCCATTTTGACCACGAGATTCAGTTTTTCTGAATCTGACTGTACTCTGGGCTCTTCTAACCAGACTCAGGGCCTGTGCTCTGTTTAAAAAGTACATTTAATTAGTTCTAATTACAATTGGTACTGAAAGACTGTGTAAGTCCCTAGTAGACAATAGGGATAGTTGGATTTTGAGAGAATGGTGTGAATATGTCACACTTTAGGGGAAGTGGCCATTCATCTGGGTGACACCCTGCATCCCCAAAAACACTGGATAAATATGGAAGTGTTGCATAGCTCCTCAGATCTGCTGCCTGAAGAAATAAGAAGAAGGACTGCCCTGCTGACTCCCTGGCCTACACCAAGAGGACTGCACTCACCAGGAATGCACCTGCTGCACACTGTGAGACTCAGGACCAGAAGGACTTTGACTGACTTTGAAAGTGGACTCCGTCCAAGCTACAGGTTAACAGAGTCCACCTCATCTCCACCAAGAGTCCCCATCCTGGAGTGCGTCCAGTGGACCTTTAAGGATTTGGCCAGATGCATTGTGAGAATTGTAGCCCAGACATCCCAAGGACCATCTAGGAGATTCCAGACCCTTGTATTTGTGTTGTGGACACTTTGAACCCTCAAGGGAAACTTCAGGAAAAAGTTCCAGAAGTTTGGAGAATTTTGAAGCAACTTTTGGAAAAATTTCCATAAGGTGACCGACCCGACGTTGAGAGTCTAGCCAGCTACCTACAACCGCGACCTGGCATAGATTCAAGGTTCGCCCTACTGAAAGCTTCAGAGCTCAAGACTTACAAGATTTGACCGAGGCCTGGCAGAAAGTCAAGCCAGTGTACCCGCACCGAATCCGGCCTGACGAAGTGCCTTGCCCGACGTCGAAGGAAAAAGCTCCAGAAAAAAGTCAAGGTGTGAAGGTAAAATATTGACTGAGGTTATATACAAAATAAAACTCTGTTGTTTACTTTTACGTTGCATAGATTGAGAGGGGCAGCACGGGTCCATTTTCCCACATTCCCCATGGAACCTCCAGCATTAATGGCTTTACAGGCATTGCTAATTAGCCCAACCAGGCACAAACTTGTCACTAAACTCTATCGGGCCGCCAGTGCGGATAGAACATTTCCTGAGAACAAGAGTCTAAATAAGTGGAACGAGAACTTAGACCCACCACTCTCTAGCGAAGATTGGGAACATTGCGGTACTCTTACTGGGGCCCTCACATCTAGCGGGAACCTTCGTTTTATACACTTCAAATTTCTTCACCAGCTTTATCACACACCGCAGCGGCTTTTTAGATATGGGCTGGGAGAATCAGATAGGTGCACCCGCTGCGGTACTTCCGGGGCGGATTTTTGGCATCTAGCCTGGTCATGTGACATGTTGCAGACATACTGGACTGCGGTTATCACCACATCATCTAGAATCGTTGGTGTCACCCTGGTCTGTTCACCCCAGGTATGCTTGTTGGGCCTACTCCCCTTTTTAAAAGGTGCTATAGGTAGACTAGCTAGAGTAGCACTGCTCATTGCGAAACGACGAGTGGCGATGGTATGGGATAGCAAGCGTAAGCCCTCGGAGGCACAATGGCTTAAAGACCTGGCATATTGCAGGGAGAATCTGGTGTTGCATGCTGAAGAGCTGCCGGTGACTTCTCGACCAACTGATATGTGGGAACTCCTATTAATTTATTTGCACTCCATTGCTGTAGATGATGCCTCTGATACAGCAGCTATATAACTGCTAATGTTGTATTTGAATATGTTGTATTGACATTGTATATATGTGACAACCTATGGAATCTACCTTGCTATGCGTACTTAATACGGCCTCTTTCCTTTTTGTTGTTATGATGTTTGAGGATGTTAGCCCTTCTTGCTAGCCTTTCATTGTCTGCATCGCTCTTATAGTACATTATTGTCAATGTGTATTGTGATGCATTGTGAAAAGTCATAAATAAAAAAAATAAAAAAAAATATTGACTGAGGTTTCCAGCTTAGTGCATCCGACCAGGGCTCCATAGCGGTCAGCCTCAAACTTTGGCTTACTCATAGTAAAGCTCGACCAGATGTCCCAAAGTGGTGCTATATGTTTTTAAGCACAAGAACGTGCTTATTCTTGGAAAAAATCATATCTCTGGTTCCCTACTTTGGATGTTTGTTGCTTTGGTGTCTATTTGTTCATAAAAGTCTACTCTAATTTTATAAATCAGAGTTGGAATTTTATTGTGTGTTGAGTCTTACTTATTTAATGTAATGGTGTTTTTTAAATGCTTTGCGAACCTGTCTCCAAAGTTAATCCTGCCTGCTCGTTGCCAGCTACCATGGGTTGAGCAAGGGAATCATTTATTGAGACCTTAACTTACCATTTTATTGTGTTTGTGGCCTTCTTACTATTGGTAAATCGCTGCCTATCATTACTAATAATCCACTTTCCAACACCCTGTCTGCCTGCTATATTCCAATGGATGAATTACAACCAACTCAAGTGCAACACGGAAAAGACATAGGTTCTTAGCTTCGGACATCATTTTAACCTAACCCTGTAAATCCATTGGTGAGAGGGGGCTTCTCTTCCCAACTTGCACATCGAAGCTGAAAAAAAAATTGGGAGTCAAGGTCGATAGGCACCTGACCTTTCATAATCAAAAATACATAGTTGTGGGCATGTGTTTTGGTCTTCCGCGCACTGCAAAAAAAGTCCAGCATTTCCTCTCTGTCCCCTTGAGGAAAACAGAGGTTTTGGCCTTGGTTATTCCCAGGTTGGATTATGGAACTTCTCTGTACACAGGTCTCCCACAGTACCTATTGAAATTGCAAATAGTTCAAAATGTGACTACCAAGGCTAGCTCATGTCTCTCCACTTCTGAGGGATCTGCATTGGCTCCCTGTGAATAAGCGCTTCCTGTTCGAAAACTTACTCTTAATGCACAGAGCACTGAATCACACTGGGCTGAGATATCTGTCCACCAGGATACTCTGCTACCGCCCCAAGAGAAATTTGTATTCTTCTAGGGGCCATCTGGCGACAGTTTTTTTTTTATTTTGTCATGGTTTTTGCAAACCTTTATTGTTGGGGAAGCTTCTGGGTGTTTGTAAATCTAAAAACAAATATTGACTAAAGGCAAAAAAAAAATTGGGTCTCAAAAAAGCACACATGACCATACTACCTGGCACTGAAGGAAACTACTTTGTGGATATACTTATTGTGAAAGAGCAGCATGCCATAATTCATGGTGTCATAGTGAAGTCAGTCAATGGCTGAAGTGAGTTGACACGTTGCTCCTTGATGTTGAGTTGGTTGGAGAAAAATGTGACTGACACAACCACAGTCAAATGAATGATGTGTGGCTGAAAACCACTATAAGCAACTAAGTCATACACCTAATTTTAGTAAAAATCAAAAGGTCTCGGCTAACACAAACCTAAAAAGTAAATGATTCTGCCATTCTTTGCCAATCACTTGCCTTTGAGGAAGGAAGGAAGAAAGAAAGAAAAAAAAAAGAAAAAAAAGAAAGAAAGAGCATGAAAGTAGGAAAAAAGGAACAAAAGAATGATAGAAAGCAAGAAAGAAGGAGGGAACGAAGGCAAGAAACATGAAAAGAGAGAAGGAATGAAAATATAAAGAAAGAAAGAAGGTGGAAAGGTAGAAAAAGAAGGAAGGAAAGCACAAGAGGTGGATAGAAAGCAGGGAAGATGGAAACAAAGAAGGAAATATCATAAGAAAGAAGAAAGGAAAAAGATAGAGAAAGGAAAGGAAGAATGAAAGAAAGTAGGTAAAAAAGAAAGCATGAAAGAAGGAACAAATGAAGGAAAGAACACAAAAAAGGAAGTGGCAAAGAAGGCAAAACATCGAAAGAAATAAGGAAGGAAAGATGGAAAGAAAAAAGGAATGAAAGAAACAAGAAAGTAAGGAAAGATTGAAAGAAGGAAAGAACACACTTATATTAAGGAAGGAGATATATAAACAGAAAGAAAAAAGGAAAGAAGCAAAAATGGAAGGAAAGATGGAAAGAAAGAATGAGAGAATGAAAACAGGAAAGAAGAAAAGAAAGAATGAAAGAAGCAAATAAGAAATACAAAAGGAAAAAAGAGGGAAAGAAGGCAAGAAACATGGAACAAAAGAAAGAAAGAAGAGAAACAAGGAAAGAAAAAATAAGAAAGAAAGAAAAAAGATAGAAAGTAAAAAAGAAGGAAATATGAAAGAATTAAAGAAAAGGGAAAGAAAGATGGAAAGAAAGGAGAAAAGGTGGTAAGAAAGAATGAGAGAAAGAAAGTAGGAAATAAGAGAAAAAGCATGTAAGAAGGAACAAAAAAGGAAAGAAAGCAAGAGAGAGAGAAAGAAAGCAGAAGTATGGAAATAAGAAGGAAAGATGGAAAGAAAAAAGAAAGAAACAATAAAGGAAGGAAAGATGGAAAGAAAGAAAGGAAGATGGAAAAAATTAAAGAAAAAGATAGATCAAAAAAGAAAAAAGAAAGAATTTCAGATAAATATAGAGATAAGAGAGGAGATATATATATATATATATATATATATATATATATATATATATATATATATATATATATATAATCTACTGGTAGTCGCCAGTAGATAGTTATAGTTAGGACCGTGTTTCCATAGGAAATCTCAAAATTCTATTTTGAATAACTTTGGCGCCGGTTGACGAATCTTCGCGAACTTTTCAAAACTAATGGGGCGCTCCGCTCAGCTCCTACCCTGAAAATCTCGGGGGGATTCGTCAAGCGGGGGCCGAGAAAAAAGGGAGGTCCCAAAACGCGTTTTCCCCATGCATTTTCCCATAGGACCTTTAGTCGAAGGTACAGCCCGAACGGCTGAACAGAATTACTTGAAATTTGGCAGAGAGGTAGTCCTCAGGTCAGGGAAGTGCCTTTTACATATATGGAGTCAATCTGTTCAGTATTTCCAGAGAAAATTGCATTTAAAAGCACATACATATCTATAGCCGTGCACCGTGCGCGCACTGTGCGTGCACCGTGCGCACACCCTAACCTGCGCGAGCGTAATTCTGATTGGTTGTTACATGTCAGTCAACGTTCGAATCGGTCGAAATCAGGAAGTGTCGGCCGCCACTTTGTTTGTTTTCAGTGCAAGAGTGGAAAAGGAAGGTGGCGAACGTGAAAAGGGGGCAGGGTAGAGAGTTCCTGACCCCCTAGCCTTTGTCAGGGGGTCCCTGAAGGACCCCGAAGGAAGAAAAAAACATTTACATTTTTTTTTTAAATCGCGGGGGTGCGCGCACGTTGAAAAACCATAAAAAAATAAAATAAAATTTTTAATACGTAGTTTATTGAAAAATAAATATATAAAAAAAAAATACATACATAACTTAGCATTTAAAAAACCATACAAATTCACTGAAAAAACCATAGGTTTCACACACGTTATAGTTAGGAATTAGCATTTAAAAAACCTTCACTGGAATGGGAACAAGAGGCCAGAAGACATCAACACTATAATGGAGGACAATACATAAAAAATGACGGTAATTAATTTGACAAAAAAAGTACTTAACAAAGATGAAATCAATGTATTAGAATTAGGCTTATCCTTTTGTCCAGAGATGCGTTTTGATTATGCACAGGCACGAGTTGACTTATATAAATTTGAAAGGAAGTTGAAATTATGTAAAATGCATGCTAACAAAAAGACCGAACCAACATTAAGAGTACCAACTACTGACAATGGGTGTTTATCGATTGGTGACATACCCACATTACATACCATAACCACCCTTGGGGAATCAGAATCTTCGGTGGGTACTGATAGGATGGTTGACCCCCTTGAGTGCTCCCAGATATCCCAGATTATTACTACCCTCGACTTAGATACCAGAGAGACCACTAGTACAGCATTTAAAGCCAAATCTAAGTATATTCCAACACTGGCCAAAGATAACATAGATGTCTTTAGTGACCTAGTGGCACAAGATTTCCTTGATCTTCTCGAAAAGAAAAATACACAGAGCAATAATCTGACTAAGAACCAGTGGGGGGTGGTCAACAGTTTACAAAAAGATCAGGAAATAGTGATCAAACCCTCCGACAAGGGAGGTAATGTTGTCATTATGACAAGAGTGATGTATACCAAAGAGGCATTACGCCAGTTGAATAACCCTACATGCTATTGTAAAGTAGATAGGAAATACACTAGTGACCTAAAAAGAACTTATCATGACAAACTTCAAACTTGGCATGATAAAGGCCTACTTTCATGGGACGAGAAACAATTCCTTACAAATAATACTCCCACAATCCCGACACTTTACCTTCTTCCGAAGGTACATAAAGACATGATCGAACCTCCAGGGAGACCTATTGTCTCATCAAAAAACAGTCTGCTTGAAAATACTAGCACATATGTGGATCACTTCCTTTTTCCCTTTGTCAAAGATCTCTCATCCTATCTCAGAGACACCACAGATTTTCTACTGAAAATCAAGGATGTTAAATTAGGAACAAACCATTGGATGGTTTGTCTGGACGTGGAGGCATTATACACCAGCATCAGACATGATGACGGTGTGAAAGCCTGCAAATTCTTTCTCAAGAAACGTAGAATAGAACTTCTGGAACACACACTCATGCTTTTGGACATGATTAATATCTGTCTAAAGGAGAATGTTTTCATGTTTGAGAAAGAATTTTATAAACAACTACAAGGCACTTCCATGGGCACCTGCTTCGCTCCCAGCTATGCCAATCTCATGGTAGGCTGGTGGGAGAAGCAGGTGCTCTGGAATGAACAAACTGAACATTGGACTCTATGTGTATCAAAATGGCTCAGATACATTGATGACATCTTTTTTGTATGGGAAGGAACAGAGGCTGAACTCAATCTGTTTATCAATTGTCTTAATCGGAATGATGTCAATCTCAAATTCACTAGACACTATAGTCAAGAATGTGTCGATTTCCTTGATCTGAAACTCAGTAATGATAACGGCAGAATTAGCACCAATCTTTTTAGGAAAAGAACAGCAGGAAATTCAATCCTGCATGCTGCCAGTGCACACCCACCGAGTTTCAGGTGGGGAATCCCCTATAGTGAATTTCTAAGAGCTAAGCGTAATTGCAGTACCAACCCAATGTATGAAAACACGAAGCAGGAAATGAAAATGAGATTCAAGGAAAGAGGGTACCCCAGAAAAGCGATACTGCAGGCTGAAAAAAGAGTGGATAGTCAATCAAGGGATGAAAATCTCAACAAAACCAAACAGACTGTAACTAAATCAGACCACTCCCAAAAAAACAGTAAGATTCATAACCAAATATTGCAGTCAATCCAATCAGATGCGAAGTATCCTAAAAAACAGATGGGACATCCTTAAACAGGACCCAATCTTGAGAAATGAAATAGGGGCCACCCCATCAATTACATTCATGAGAAGTCCCTCTCTCAAAGACATGCTGGTACATAGCCATTTACAAACGAAAGAAACAAGCTGGCTCCAGCAAATGAAGGGTTTCCGAAAATGTGGGAATTGTAAGGCGTGTAGAAACAGCAACAATGTATCAGAAGTCACACTTAAAAGAACAAAAACACTCTGTAAAATTCCGAAACTCATTACATGCAATACTGACTTTGTGGTGTATGCAATAGTATGTCCTTGCCAGCTATGGTATATCGGATCAACTACCTTCCCGATTAAAAAACGTATCCTAGAACACTGGCGAGCAATTACGAATTGCGACCAAACTTACAGCACGGCAAGACACTTCTCGAAGGAACATGGGGCCGACTGGACCAAAGCCAAATATTTTGGATTGGATACAGTCAAACCCAACACTAGAGGAGGGAACCGTATTGCCTCTTTACGCAAACTTGAATCACGTTTCATCCTCCTAGCAGGCACCAAATTTCCGGATGGCCTGAATCAGGACGAGGAACTTTATTCCCACCTTTAATGAGACACCATTTGATACTGAAACATAAAGACCTTGGTGGGCTACTCACGCCCTGCCCATATCCCTCTCCCCCTGTTTATATAAAAAACAAAACAAAAACAAAAATGCGCTTTCCTTTTTTCTGATTATATTTTATTGAATGTACAGGATTTAGAAAATCACATGTAACCAGTGAAAGTGAAATACAGCTATGTCCTTGAATAATGGTTGTGTTAAACTATGTCATTAATCTAATTTGTCTCTTTGATCCTATTCAGGAACATCACTATGAATTCTCCTGTATCTCACATCAGTGATAGAATTACGAGCACCGGAGTCCTCCCTACTCCAAGTCAACATTTGGATAGATGTTAAAGGGCACTAGACCCTTCATCACATTTTTTCGTCTTATTTTGTGAGAAAGAAAAAATCTCTTTTATATTATTTAGAAACCACACTAATTTGGTCACATAGTTTACCAATAGGCACTAGTCCTCCATGGCATGTTAACATATGCAAAACTACACCTTTGCATATTCACCAACTGGTTACTGTCACGAACTAACAATGAAAAGAATTGTATTGTCAGTTTATTTTCTGTACTTCTCTGGAATTGTAATTTTGCAAATTTTCAATTATACAATTTGTTGCATTATGTACAAACAAACTACCAATTGTTTATTTTTGCTATGTCTATGTATTAAAAAAGTGCACTTACCCTTTTTAACTGGTGCAAATGGAGACTATGGTCATGTGACCAAGACCACGGACGTGGTCGAAACGCGTCGTCCTCTTCTGCCCTTTGAGGAATAAAGCTGTTTAAATGATCGAGTGGGCTCGTGTGGATTCTTATCTTGGCCAGGAATCGACTGTTTCGAAATATATATATATATATATATATATAATCTACTGGTAGTCGCCAGTAGATAGTTATAGTTAGGACCGTGTTTCCATAGGTGTGGTAAATAATTTTCCTTTACCTGGACTTAATTTGATACGGAAACATAATAAAACAGCTCAGTAAAATGAGAGGCAGAATCCGTGGTATTAGAGGTTCGGAATGGGCTTTATTCCAATGAACGATTATAATCGGTTGCTCCAAGTACCATCACCACGGAGGTTCAGGAAGTGAAGTACATACATTATTGACAAGAAATGACTTTTATAGTACATACATTACAATGAAGCGAATGCAGTAGGCGTAACAATTGATAAGGAAAATGACGATTTATCTGCGTAACCGAAAATGGGTGTAATAAGGACTAAAAAGGAACATAATTGGTTATGATGTCACATATAGGTGGATCTATAAGATAATACTTGGCATAGATGCGCGCGCAGCAGTATGACGTGTGATTGACGTGCAACTAGGGGGTGAAGGGGACTTGACATTTAGCTCTACATGTGGAGACAAGAAGTCTGGGGGGTCAAGTCAACCTAATCCCAAATCATATCTAACATCCTATGTTTAAAGAACTATGTTATCCACAAAGAAGGACTCTCGGACAGAATCTATTCTATACTGACTGTGCGTGCGTGTACAAGCGTCTAAGTGTCTACACTAAATGCGAGGGCAGGAATCTTCCATAGTAACAGGACTATGAATTACTTGCATAAAGACAGAGAAGCCGGGCCTTTTGCTCGGTAGCTGGAAGAATGTTTACTTAAACTACTAGGCAGGAATGCATCGGCTGAGGGGGAAGCAGATAATTCGAAGGTGAAATACAGTTCTTGGCAGAGAATAGGCTGATGTCAGGCTTCGTGAGCCGCGCAGAGAATGAGACAAAGTTCATGGTCACAGATGCAGGCTCAGACTGGAGCTTTCAGAGGCAGAAGGCAAGAGGAATTTGATGACAGAATCAGGGCCTACTTGCCTGGACTGTAAAATGGCATAAGTGAACCATATAAAGCCGGTGGCCTTTCATATTTAGGAATGGAATATCCGGCCTATTCATGGCGGATCTGACAGAGGACATGTTGACGGTGGACGCACATGTATTTGCGTCTTCATAACTGGAACTGGAGGAAACATACATGTACTTGTAACATGCACATGGAACCGTTGGGGTCCAAGATAGGGGACATAACTGACCAGAAAAATCCATATTTCCACATTCCCTCCTTGTCCCCTACTTGCCCGTTAAGAGATATCAATCTTCATTAATCCATTGATCTGTTCATATAGCATCATTTGTTCTTCTTTCTTCTTCCGTGACGAATGAGATCTTGGTGGTGGAATACACGATGTGGCACACAGGCCACAGATCGCTGGTCCACATTGTAGACATAGACAGCAACTGAATAGTATGAGAAGGCCAATACCTAGGAAGGATAGGACTCTCCATCCCCAGGCTGATATCACACTCCAAACCCAACCTGACCAAGTCCAGGTGCCTGGATTCTGGTGTATCTGGCTTACAATCTTATGAAGGCGAGTTATGGCTTTATATACAGATGGCGAATTTTCTGGTATGAAAAATGCAACAGCTTGATTTGATGACCCTACAAGCTCCGCCCCTATCGGCCAGGATAACGTCAAGGACAAGACTATTTTGAAGCACAACAATCCGCATAGCAGACTGCTCTTCTGTTAAATTGCCTAAGGAGGAAATAATTTCGTTCACTACTGCTTCAAGGGTTCTGGTTAATCTACGTATCAGCTTACTATTGGTAACTGTACCTATATAGGGAAAGAAACCTTTATTGAAATCTGTGTATTTTTCCCATGCTGTTTCAGTGTAATCGACAATTGGGAGATCTCTCCGCTCTCTGTTGTGCACTAAATGAATATTTCTGTAATAATCAGGAGGAGCTAGGAAAACAGGTGGCAAAAGGAATGCAATGTAGCAGGTACCATCCCAATCTAGAGGTAGACGCATATATGCAGTCTGACCACATATAAAGTAGGAGTGGCGATAAGCTCTAAACGAAGATTTGCCTTGATCACTGAATTCTACTGTAGTAGTGCATTTACTATGGCCCATATGTATGGAACCAACCTTTCTTACACACAATTCACCCTTCGCTGGGAATACTGACATGGTGGGTAAGACTAGTTCAACTTCGGATACGACATTTAGAATCATGAGATTAGGTGTAAAATTACCTAATCCATATACTTCATTTTCTAGATCAGTTCCTGTTCTTTTGGGGCGACCCTCCTTGTCAGGGTAGCAGACCTTGAGTAAAACTAGGTTCAGGTTTCCCCATACCCACTGATCTTGGTAAACTGCTGTGTCTGAGTCTATGGAATTGATTAAACTAAACCATGCTCCACAGGAGCCATTATGTGTAAATGGGTGTGGAAAGAAAGGCAGGACTCCTTCATAATTCTGATAGGGAGGGAGCCGACCACACACCCAACAATTGGTGGCATTACTAGTCTGATGGGAATGATGTAACATACTAATGAAAGTGTTATTGCGCAGCGCAAGTCTATAAGACAATTCATGCGGCGGTAGGTCACTAAAAGAATGTTCTGCGGTAACATTGCAAACGTTTCTGGCAATAGGGTAATATATGTGCAACAATATACTTGCAGTAACTATTAAAAGACTTAAGGAAAACAAGATTATTAATGTCACTATACAGTGGCTACGCAGTGATTTACAATACGCCTGTCGTTTCATCATTTTTCGCGACTGTCCATGATTCAGGTCTAGAGGATACATGTCAGAGACAAATTCAACCGCTTCACCTTGGAGAGGACTTAAACAATCAAATTGTCTGACGTTCTAGGCCTCAATTTTACTTTATAGAGTTCGGTTTTAGTCGTTTCAACCAAAGGAAGTTTTGAATCAGTCTGTGAGGGAGTGCAGGGCACAATGTCTATATCCGAGGATAGTCCATGAAATTTCTTGATATGACTTGAATGAATCCAGCCCTTGCGGCCCTCGATCTTCACGGCTGTCCTTGTGGTGAGCAGAACCAACTTGGGTGTCTTCCACCTGGGCTCCAGCTGAGTCTTTCGGTCGAAATTTCTCACAAATACGAGATCACCCGGAACTACGTCATGGGGTTTCACCTCAGTGTTGTCGGGAAAGGCTGCAGCTACCTGTGAACGACAAGATTGTAGTGCAGACATCAAGGAAGCCAAGTAATCTGTCAGCATATTACAGTCAACATCAGTTATTTTGCGTGGTATAGGCGTCCCCCACATATTTGGTGGTCTGCCGAAGATCACCTCATACGGGGATAGCCCTGTTCGAGAGTGTGCTACCATTCTCATGTAAAAGAGTGCAACTGGTAACGCTACTATCCAGTCAACACCTTTCTCTCTGCATATTTTGGACAATCTGATTTTTAGTATCTGATTATGTCTTTCTACGAGACCTGCTGCCTCGGGGTGTCGGACACAGTGGAATTTCCACTGATATCCTAACAGAAGTGAAACATGTTTCATTAATTCGGATGAGAACGGCTGGCCGTTATCTGAGTAAACAACACGTGGTAAACCGTATCGTGGGAAGAATTCTCGAACCAACTGTTTGGCAGTAGTCGGGGCAGTGTAATCTGAAACCGGGTATGCCTCCGTCCAGCGGGACAGAGCGCAGACAACTACGAGAACATATTTGAATCCTCGACATCGTTCCATCTGGATATAATCCATCTGGAGCACTTCAAAAGGGTGATCAGGAGGATGAAATCCACCCTGTTCTACGGGAACGCTTTTTCCTGGGTTGAACTGGCAACAGATCATACAGGTACGGACTTTTTGTTTGGCTGCTGCTCGTAAATGTTTATTGAACCAAATGTGTTGAATGCTGTCTAGCATAGCTTTTTCTCCTAGATGTGCTGGACTATGTATAGTGTTAATTATAACTTGGACCATTGAATCAGGAAGGAACCATACAGACTTTTCCTTCATCATCCATCCTTGGTCCGTTTGGATCCCTCCTAATTCAGTCCATTTCTTTATTTCGTCTGGTGTAGCATGTGTCTGTATGTCAATTACGTCAAGAGTAGGATCTTTAACTGTCATACACTGTGTCGGTGTCGGGACTATTGTCTTTGTCATGTCGGATGTTTGAGTTTGAGCAGTCTGTTTAGCTGTTCTGTCGGCTAGATCATTGCCTTGGGAAATGATATCAGTAACCTTCGTATGAGCCTTACATTTCATAATTGATATTGCAGTGGGTAGATGTATTGCATCTAATAAGGCATGAATGAGGGGTCCGTGCTGAATGTGGGCACCGTGGGAAGTTAAATAACCTCTCTCTCGCCACAGCACGCCGAAGTCATGTACAACTCCGAATGCATAACGTGAATCAGTGTATATGTTGACTTTTTTATTCGTGGCTTGAATACAGGCTTGTGTCAGAGCGATGAGCTCTGCGGCTTGAGCTGACAAAGTATTTATACGATTAGTTTCAATGACTTCAGTATCTGTTGTGACTGCGTAAGCGGCCACTAACTCTCCTGTACTTGTTCTCATACATGAACCATCTACATACAATGTCAGGTCTGGATCTGACAATGGGACATCGGTTAAGTCTTGTCTGGGTTTTGTCGTTATAGTAATAACTTCAATACAGTCATGAGCTAGTGGGTCTGTTCCGGTTACTGGCAAAAGTGTGGCAGGATTCAATGTGTTACAGCGTCTGATTTCTATATGTGGCTGAAACAATGTAAGTTCGTACCCTGTAAGTCGCGCTATAGTCAAGTGTTGTGTTTGCGTTCTATTTACAAGAACCTCTACTGCATGTGGTACTTGAACTGTCAATGGATGTCCTAACACTATGGCGTCGCTTTGTCTGATTGCTAAAGCTGTCGCTGCTACTGATTTTAGGCATGCAGGCAAAGCCTGAGCTACGGGATCTAATGTACTAGAAAAATAAGCACATGGTTTGTGTGCTCCTGCTTGTTCCTGTGTGAGTACTGACAAAGCAGTACCTTCGCGTTCTGTAACAAAGAGTGTAAACTGTTTTCTGTAACATGGTGTTGCTAAGACAGGTGCTTGACATAAAGCTTTCTTTAGGCTTTCAAAAGCTTGTGTATGTTCCTGAGTCCAAGGGAGAACAGTCGATGTGGCTGCCTCCTGTGTTGTCAACTGAATGAGTGGTTTTGCTAGAAATGCATACTGAGGGATCCACTGCCTGCAATATGAAGTGAGGCCTATGAAAGCCCGCACCTCCTTTTGTGTCTTGGGTATTGGCATGTTAGCTATTAACTGAATGCGGTCGGGTGTAAGCTGCCTTCCCTCCTTGGACAGCGAGTGTCCAAGATAAACAACTCGCTGGACACAGAATTGCAGCTTAGAAGGGGACACCTTGTGCCCCTTTTCGGCTAGAAATTGTAAAACTGTCAGTGATGCTTTTTCACATTCCGGTTCGCTTCTTGCGGTGATCAGCAGATCATCGACGTATTGAAGCAGAGCAGTGTTAACTGGCATGTGGATACTATCTAGTTCTCGTTTCAGTGCTTGGCTATAGATGCTGGGGCTTTCTGTAAATCCTTGAGGTGCGCGTGAGAATTTAAAGCTACGTCCATTTAAACTAAATCCGAACAAATATTGGCTCTCCGGATCTATTGGGACGCTGAAAAAAGCATTCTTGAGATCAATTACAGTAAAGAATGTTGCTTCGGAATCAATGGCTGTCAGTAATGACGAGATATCTGGGACCACAGGGAATTGTGGCACAATGCACTTGTTTAATTCGCGCAGATCAATAACCAATCGATATACTGGCGGGGCCTTTGGATCTGTTCGTTTAAGAATCGGAATTATCGGTGAATTACATACATTGGAGTCTGTTTCTACAACTACTCCTTGGGTAATGAGCTTGTCAATGATTTGTAGTAAAGCCACTACAGCATCTGGTGGTAACCTGTATTGTCGCATTCGTGGTAGCACCACTCCTGCCTTTAATGTGACTCGATATGGTGTAATATTCATGCAACCAACATCAGTAGGGCCTTGTGCCCATAGACGTGTAGGTAAAGTCTGCAGTCGGGGATCCATGTCTCTAGACACATAGTGACCTTTAAAATCACGTAAAAACAATCTTACTCCTTCCGGAGAACAACATATTATAGCTCCTAGAGCTTTTAATGTTTTTATTCCTAGCAAGTTTTCTGGACATGATTTAGTAAGCAATAAATCTGTAGTTCGGGTCAGAGGTCCTATCGTAAGTGGCAGAGGTTGTGACACTTCATTAACAATAGGTTTTCCTGAAAAACCAAGGGAAATATTCTGAGAGCCTGAGAGGGGTGCCCCTGGAACTTCACTACGTTTTATAGTTGTTCGACTTGCCCCTGTATCGAGTAAAAATTTTCTATCTTGGCCTAATAATTCACTATGTACATAAGGTCCTTCTTGATCTACAGGTATCTCGATAAGGGGTAAGTCAACTTCCCTCTCTAGGCTAGTTCATGCGTAACGCTGATACTCAGGATATTCATACTGTGCGGTCTGATACATTTGTCGTGTTGTTGTCTGTGTGGCAGCAACAGGCAACGGTGGTGCAGCTGGCACAAACTGTATTGGCTGTTGTGCGGCTGGCATGGCCTGGGCATGCTGCAGAGCTCCTTGTTCATTCTGATCTTGTCTGAGTGGCCGTGATCTTTCTTGTGTTTTACCTATGGCGATATTATGTTTTAAAACTGGACAGTCGTGTACGTAATGACCTGGCTTTTTACAATAATTGCATGTCCCTTTTACAGGTCCTGCTGAATCGGAATGTGTCATACCCTTTTTATGTCCTTCAGCTGGAACTGTCTGGGAAACTAGCATTTTCATTTTCGTGTCTTTCATGCGTCTGTGTTCATGTTCTTGTTCCTCTCTAATCCTATTGTGATGGTACTGTAACATTTGTAACATTTGTGATGGGGTGTTACCTTGCCACGTACTCTCGAATTTTAATACTCTATTCTTTACTTGGGGCAGGGCATTTTCTACTAATTTTGTTACGAACAGATGCGGGTATGATTCGCTACTTGCTTTTAGGCCACTATTTATACCAAAACATTTTTCAAATCGGGCATAGTAATCACTAGTGTCTTCATCTTGCTTCTGTTTACAGGCTGAAATTGTACCCCAATCTTCCTTTTTCGTAGTTAATAAACGTGGCAGTACCTGTACTAATAAACCTGGTAGTGCTTTAGTTCTATCCCCAAGCCCTGCTCCTGCAGTTCGGGCCTTTTCTTCCGCTTCTAACACTGACCATTCTATCTTTTGGTCTCCTACCTCCCACTCTTTTTCCTTGAGTTTCTCGTAAATGCCAGCAGGCATCAATACCTTTAATATTGTCATAATGTCGGGATAGGTATACTCTCCCATGAGTAACATGTCTTTAATTTCTCGATGAAAACCCGCTGGATCTTTGTCATGACTGGGTACCACTTTCTTCATTTGTAACAATTCTATTTTTGATATGGGCGTATATACAAATACGCGCTTAAACTCGTTGTCCTCGCCCTTTATTGGGTGCACTTCTCGTAAGGGATTCTGTCTATCCATGTGATACGTGGTTCTTTCCTTGATGGGCAATGAGACATGGTCTGAACATACAAAAAGAATATACTGCTTTCTTGATTCTAGAATTTCTTTAATTAATTTAGTACCTGAACCTCTCCATCTATTCATAAGCAATTCAGTCAATATGTCAGGTAAGGGACCAGGGTCCGAACGCTGACTCCGATATAGTATAATGAGTTGTTGAATCATATAAATCCCAGCTAACCTCTGTTCATCTGGGGTGAGATTCAAAAATGTGCGTACTACTGTATCATCACTATATTTTCCGGGACTGTCCACCCAATGGACAGCTGCCCTGGCTAAATCTTGTTCATCCATAGAATCGAGAAAATGATAACCCCTTCGTTCTCGGAGTAGTTTGTCGGCGGTTTGGAACGAATGCTCGTTAGACCTTATATTAATTATAGGTATTTGGAAATTCCTGTTATTATCTGGACATATCGGACGTATCGAGTCAGTAAGACATCTATTACTATTACAAGATCTTCCTCTTCCTACATAGGCTATGGTGTCCGACTGTCCCACGGGCAGTCCTGACCCTTCTTCCTCGCTTTGTTCGAACTCGTCTACCTCTAATCTCTCTTCGTGTAGGCGTTCTATTTCTTTACGGATCTTTCGGCACATGGCTATTATACAATTTTGTTTATCATGTCTACCTTCTGATATATTCTGGCTCCATCTGGTAAGAATTTGCATTGCTTCCGGGTCTACCCCCGGTCGGTCTTGATTTCTGATCACACAATTTATGAGGAAACGTAACAGTTCCCCCTGTATCTCTACTTTCTGGTATTCCATAGCTCTGTTAATACATTCTGGATCTCGCCCTGTTTGGACAAAATGATATATTTTATGTAGATGCGCAGTCATTCCTGGTAACTTCCCTAAATACACTGCGGCTCGTCTGATACGTAATGATGCTAGGGTCATTTCGTCCTCTTTGCCGGGCACAGGGTCATATCTGCAATCTACAAGAAGTTCCTTAAGCGTACGGGCACTTATGAGTTTGGGTGTACGTGAATGTGCTGACTCTTGAAAAGTAAGTTTATTCATTCTGGGTGGCGTAGAAAAAATATTGGTAGCACCTCCCATGGCCCCATCTGGGGTGTCGGGTGTGAAAGGATTCGTTGAACGTGACACAGCAACTACAGGTGTGGACACAGCTATAGAAGTAGCTGTAGGAACAGATGTAGAAACAGATGTGCTTGCCGGAACTTGTGACTCGATTTGTTGCTGTAGGGATACGGGTACTGGATCTTGGCGTTGGATCTCCCTGGTATGCGGTCTATGCGGGGCGGAATTAGCATACTCGGGAGCTGCGTCATCTAAATATGAGGAAAGAAAAACATCTTCTGCGGTTCTAGGATGCCCCTTAGGATGTACCTTTATTGGGAACAATGGGGGTGGCAAGTCTTTCGGTATTTCTGGAGTAGCCTTAGGTAATCCTTCGGCCAGAAGGGGATACATACCATTCATAAGGGCATTTCTTTGTCTGTCTACTTGTTCTGATTTCACTCGGATACCTTCCTCAATTAATAGATTTTCTCGAACTTTATTTGAACTCTCTTTATTCTTTTCTTCCTGTCTACGTGCTTTTTCTGTGCGTCTATGAGATTCTTTACGCCATAACTCAACGGCGTCTTTCTGTGACTGTCTGACCTTCCTTTTCCATAACTCTTCCTCGACTTTCATGATGCACTCTGCATCCCAGGTTCCCGCTGTGGGCCACCTCTGACTTTCTGGTAATCCCTTGGTGTAGTCTACCCATAAATCAAGAAATAATATAGCGTCTAAGCCATGTTTGTGATACATGAAGTGCCCTGGAGTATCCCTAGGAGGAATAGGGACGGCTTCTTCGAGAACCCCTTTTCTAGTAGTGATCTGTCTTAGTTTCGAAAAAAACGGCATATTGAGAACTGTTCTGATACTTAATCTTGAACACACTTAATACAAAAGCACAATAATGAACAACCATTCATACCACAATATGCAGGACGTTTAACACATTAAACATTAAACATTTGAACATTTTTTTTTTTTAACCTTTGAAATAACCAACAATGATGATCGTCTGCATAACTAATCACCAAGCATAATTCTTGACAATAACTAGATACTTCGGAATACTTGATATACTGCTAAACAGTACAGATACACTGCTAAAACAGTGCAGACCGGATTTGTGTACCCAAACCCGTCTTGACCGGCACAACCTATGTGCACGTCAGAAATGCCTCCCCAGTAATGGTACTCACCGGGTAGCTTCGGAAACGGAAGGCCTCGGAAACTGGACTTGGACCGGACTGGACTCGACTCGACTCGTCGGAAACTGGACTTGACTTCGAACTGGTGGGTCTCTGTATACCTCGGATCTTGCTCTCTCAGCTAGGCTCTGGTCGGGATACTTCGCACTTCTCACCGCCTCGTCTGGGTGTTGATCGCAGTCTCAGTCACCCCCGCTTGACCGGAGGGAGATACAGGAAATCCTGCTGGTACGCGTTATTGTCCGTCCAGCTGTGGCAGGAGACCGGGCCTGCAACTCACCGCCGGCGCGTGAGATGAGAAAGTGTCCCTATTCGGGCGCCATTCATGTGGTAAATAATTTTCCTTTACCTGGACTTAATTTGATACGGAAACATAATAAAACAGCTCAGTAAAATGAGAGGCAGAATCCGTGGTATTAGAGGTTCGGAATGGGCTTTATTCCAATGAACGATTATAATCGGTTGCTCCAAGTTCCATCACCACGGAGGTTCAGGAAGTGAAGTACATACATTATTGACAAGAAATGACTTTTATAGTACATACATTACAATGAAGCGAATGCAGTAGGCGTAACAATTGATAAGGAAAATGACGATTTATCTGCGTAACCGAAAATGGGTGTAATAAGGACTAAAAAGGAACATAATTGGTTATGATGTCACATATAGGTGGATCTATAAGATAATACTTGGCATAGATGCGCGCGCAGCAGTATGACGTGTGATTGACGTGCAACTAGGGGGTGAAGGGGACTTGACATTTAGCTCTACATGTGGAGACAAGAAGTCTGGGGGGTCAAGTCAACCTAATCCCAAATCATATCTAACATCCTATGTTTAAAGAACTATGTTATCCACAAAGAAGGACTCTCGGACAGAATCTATTCTATACTGACTGTGCGTGCGTGTACAAGCGTCTAAGTGTCTACACTAAATGCGAGGGCAGGAATCTTCCATAGTAACAGGACTATGAATTACTTGCATAAAGACAGAGAAGCCGGGCCTTTTGCTCGGTAGCTGGAAGAATGTTTACTTAAACTACTAGGCAGGAATGCATCGGCTGAGGGGGAAGCAGATAATTCGAAGGTGAAATACAGTTCTTGGCAGAGAATAGGCTGATGTCAGGCTTCGTGAGCCGCGCAGAGAATGAGACAAAGTTCATGGTCACAGATGCAGGCTCAGACTGGAGCTTTCAGAGGCAGAAGGCAAGAGGAGTTTGATGACAGAATCAGGGCCTACTTGCCTGGACTGTAAAATGGCATAAGTGAACCATATAAAGCCGGTGGCCTTTCATATTTAGGAATGGAATATCCGGCCTATTCATGGCGGATCTGACAGAGGACATGTTGACGGTGGACGCACATGTATTTGCGTCTTCATAACTGGAACTGGAGGAAACATACATGTACTTGTAACATGCACATGGAACCGTTGGGGTCCAAGATAGGGGACATAACTGACCAGAAAAATCCATATTTCCACATAGGAAATCTCAAAATTCTATTTTGAATAACTTTGGCGCCGGTTGACGAATCTTCGCGAAATTTTCAAAACTAATGGGGCGCTCCGCTCAGCTCCTACCCTGAAAATCTCGGGGGGATTCGTCAAGCAGGGGCCGAGAAAAAAGGGGGGTCCCAAAACACGTTTTCCCCATGCATTTTCCCATAGGACCTTTAGTCGAAGGTACAGCCCGAACGGCTGAACAGAATTACTTGAAATTTGGCAGAGAGGTAGTGCTCAGGTCAGGGAAGTGCCTTTTACATATATGGAGTCAATCTGTTCAGTATTTCCAGAGAAAATTGCATTTAAAAGCACATACATATCTATAGCCGTGCACCGTGCGCGCACTGTGCATGCACCGTGCGCACACCCTAACGTGCGCGAGCGTAATTCTGATTGGTTGTTACATGTCAGTCAACGTTCGAATCGGTCGAAATCAGGAAGTGTCGTCCGCCACTTTGTTTGTTTTCAGTGCGAGAGTGGAAAAGGAAGGTGGCGAACGTGAAAAGCGGGCAGGGTAGAGAGTTCCTGACCCCCTAGCCTTTGTCAGGGGGTCCCTGAAGGACCCCGAAGGAAGAAAAAAACATTTATATTTTTTTTTTAAATCGCGGGGGTGCGCGCACCGTGCGCGCTTCGTGCGCGCACGTTGAAAAACCATAAAAAAATAAAATAACATTTTTAATACGTAGTTTATTGAAAAATAAATATATTAAAAAAAAAATACATACATAACTTAGCATTTAAAAAACCATACAAATTCACTGAAAAAACCATAGGTTTCACACACGTTATAGTTAGGAATTAGCATTTAAAAAACCTTGCAAATTCACTTAAAAAGCCATAGGTTTCACACATGTTATAGTTAGGTGGATATTTCACTCGTAAAAAACCAATGAAATTCCCCTGTTATAGTTACTTCAGATAACAATAACTCGCGCGACCGCCACTCTATCACAAGAATGATGTCATCAGTGATGTCAAGAGTGATTCCACTGACCATGTCATGAGTGATGTAATATGTGACGTCATGAGCAGAGGATTGCGGGCGCGCGAGTTATAGTTATCTGAAGTAACTATAACGGGGGAATTTCATTGGTTTTTTACGAGTGAAATATCCACCTAACTATAACAAGTGTGAAACCTATGGTTTTTTAAGTGAATATATATATATATATATATATATATATATATATATATATATATATATATATATATATATATATATATGAAAAATGAAAGAAAAAAGAAAGTCAGGAAAGAAGGAAAGATGCAAAGAAAGAAGGAAAGATGTAAAGAAAGGAGAAAAGGAAATAAGTAAAGAAAGAAGGAAATAAGGAAACAAAGCAAGAAAGAAAGAAAGAAAAATGGAAAGAAAAGAAGGATGGAAAGACGGCATAAGAGAACAAAAGCAATACAGAAAGTAATAAAGAAAGACGAAAAAAGGAAATAATTGAAAAAGTTTTACAATTGTGCAAATTAAAGATAATAAAGCCTGATATTCTTCTTGAGCAAAGTTTATTAACAACCATTGGTGAAATTGAGTCCAGAATAAACGTGTTTGCAAGAATTGTCAATTATGAGTTCACTGGTACAATAGTGAAGCTTTTGGTTTGTGTACTGCATGCATGGTAAACAAGCATTGGCATAGCCAATAGGTCTCGCCATTTGGGACCTTATAAGTGTTTAGTCAGAGCAAATGGCTTTTCCAATGTCTTTAAGCAATGTTGTAGAGCAGTGTGGCTGCTGTGAAACGTGTTGAAAAGTTACAATAAAAAAGTGTTATAAACATTTTTGTTACCATATATATAACCAAGAAGGCATTATGTACAACTGAACAACCCTAAGAAAAAAATGAACATAAAAAATGTCTTCTCGTTTTTTCGTCCGTGCAATAGTGGCAACTTCTTCCTGCCTGTTCTAATGCTTGTTTGATATAGTTTTTTAGCGGGGGACATAAATAACAGGAGGGTGGAGGTTGGAAAATAGTACCTGAATTTCAACATGAGCAGCTGATGAAGGTGCAGACTGAGATGGTGGTGAGTGGGTGAGTGATGCTCAGGTGGTGCGAGGTCGTGGTGTGCTGGTGCAGAGGCGATGCTGAATGATACTTAAGTGATGCTGAGGTGGTGGTGTGCTGTGTGGAGGTGATGCCCAAGGGTTATGCTGAGTGACAACGAGGTGGTGCTGAGCGATACTGAGGTGGTGCTGAACCATACTGAGGTGGTGTTGAGTGATACTGAGGTGGTGCTGAGTCATGCTGAGATGGTGATACTGAGCTGGTGCTCAGGTGGTGCTGCACCATGCTGAGTTGGTGCTGTGCTGAGGTGATGCTGCACTGTTGCTGAGGTGGTGCTGAGCTGATGTTGAAGTGGTGCTGCGTTAGAGCTGAATTTTTGCTGAGGTAGGGATGCGCTGGTGCAAAGATGGGGCTGCGCTGGTGCTGAGTTGAGGGTGTGCTGGTGGTGGTGCATTGATACAGAGGTGGTGCTGTGCTGTTGCTGAGATGGTCCTGTGCTGATGTTGAAGTGGTGCTGCACGGGTATTGGTGCACTGATGAGGAGGTGGTGTTGTGCTGATGTTGAGATGATGCTGTGCTGATGCAGAAGTGGTGCTGTGGTGGTCTTCAAGTGATGATGAGGTGGTGCTAAGGGATGCTGAGGTGGTGCTAATTGATGCTTAGGTGGTGCTGAGCTATGCTGAGTTGGTGCTGAGTCATGCTGAGGTGGTAGGTCTGCACTGGTGCTCAGGTGGTGCTGAGTGACGCTGAGTTGGTGCTGTCAGGTTGTCTGTAGCACAAGAAAACGAACAACGCCACTAACCTTTTCGCAGCGGGGACGATGGCTAGTTGAGGAGTCTCCCTATTCCCCTGAACGCAATCCCCAACAGAGTAATAGAAACAATCCTGCGGGAGGAAGCACCCCGGGGAAAACGGAAAGGGATAAAATAACAAACTGTGCTGCAGATATCGCACGTTTTCTCCCTGGTCTGGTCTAGGATTCAGAATGGCACCCTTCTTGGTTTTAAGACTACAGAGTGAAGAGAGAACAAACAGGTATAAGAAGCACCACAGATCAAACACATACAGGCTCACTCGAATATTAAATAATTCACACACTTACCAGGAGACCTGCAGCGACTTACTTGGTAAATATATGTGGATATATTAATTCTCCTGTAGGTCCACCACATATGAGGATATACTGGGATACAACCCGGTTCTTACGAGCTTCAGTGCAAACAAAATAAAATAAGAACAACATCCAAAACATCAAGTCTGTGGAGAGCCTCTATTTGCTGTTCGATAATCACAGCCAAATGCTCCACAGTTACTTACAGATAATGTGCTGTTAAATCCACAGCAAGAACCAAAAGGAAAGTCAGCCACAGCAATTCGTTATCGCGGAAATGCAAATCAGCTGGCAATGGAGCGATAAACGTAACACCCAGCACACAATGCGGTTCCTTGACCGCGGAAATGTGCCGAGCGGTATTTGCTGTTGAAAAACACAGCGCACTGCGAAGAAAAGTAAAACAAAGTCGCGGATTGGGAGGGAAGCGCTCCGGCGCTCCTCTCAGAATGTTACCTGACTTCTCCCCATAACGGGAGGCCGGGCAAAGGAGACGGGTCAAAGTACAGCATCCGCCGTGTTCGTGCTGAGCAGAAATCCTCGGAAAGCAGGAGAGACGAGGAAGATTCCCAGGCAAAGAATCCAGCGGGGAAATACCTTCCGCCTACGACGGCACCCAGGTCCAAGATTGTCAAGCACTATGTCCAGGAAGAGGAGGTGCTTAAATAGGGGCCGTGCTACCAATTACGTTTATTTCTGTGGTGTCCCACTGCCTGCTAGGAAAGGTAGTGCAGCGGGCTCCTGCTCCATTTACACCGGTGTCTTAGCATACAAGAAAGGATTTATGGTGTGCGTGTGCCTGCCTTGTTGTCTCCCAAAGTGTAATCACTACATGCTGTGCAGAAGTGATGTTGTGCTGAAATCTGAGCTGGTGCTGCACTGATGCTGAAGTGGTGCTGTGTTGGTGCTGAATTGCTGCTGAGGTGAGGTTGCGCTGGTGCTGAGGTGGGGCTGCGCTGGTGTTGGTGCACTGATGCGGAGTTGGGGCTGTGCTGATGCTGAGATCGTGCAGTGCTGATGCTGAGATGGTGCTGTGCTGACGTTGAGGTGGTGCTGCACTAGTGCTGATGTGGTGCTTCACTGATGCTCAGTTGGTGCTGCTCTGATGAGGAGGTGGTGCTGCACTGATGAGGAGGTGGTGCTGTGCTGATGCTGAGATGGTGTTGAGCTGATGCTGAGGTGGTGCTGCTCAGGTGGTGCTTTGCTGATGCTGACGTGGTACTGCACTGATGCTGAAGTGGTGCTGTGCTGATCCTGTGCTGGTGCTGAGGTGGTGGTGTGCTTTTGTGGAGGTGGTGCTCAGTATACATACTCCTCTGGCTCTCAAAGTTCTGATTTAGATTTATTGTAAAGTACTTTCAGCTTTACTGTAAACAAAATCGCCTTTCACACACGGAAAATAGCCATTAAACTCAATTCATCACAAAGTATAAATAAAACCAATTAAAATCACATTCATTAAAATCCTAAAATCTGGTGGTACAATATAAAATCCAACACTCAGGTGCATTTAAAAAACAAAAGTTAAAATCACTCCCATTTAAAGCCGTGGAATAAAACAGTGTGATTTAAATAAAAAAAATCTTTTTGTAGTACAGCTTCCAATTCCTGCCAGATTTGTAATGCTGAATATTATTATACATTTATTAAGACATAACTATTGCATAGCATTTTGAAATATGCGGGAGGAGTGCTGTAAATATTAATAATATTAAAGCTTGCAACCGTTTCAGTACTTTTTAATAGGGGGTCGAGAAGTGATCTGCATGAACTTGTTTTATGCTGGGCTATTAAAGAAAATGCTAACCTCTTGTAATCTGGTGGGCCTTCAAATAAACCTGAACAATGTTTCCTGGCAATATTTTATATGCAGAAACTCTTGTTTGTCACCACTGAACCACACTGTCCAGTGAGCTGACTGTGCACGACCAAGAAAAAGATGTACCCTCTAAATCACAGCTTTCCAAACTGTGTGGCGCGACACGTTACTGTGTCACGACCCACACGTAGGTGTGTCGCGCGATGCGACGCAATGACGTCTGCCGGCCGGCCGATATTAGGGGAATGCGACTCGCGCCCCCTCACTCAGTGATCACGACGTGCACGCAACGTGCAAGGCGGAAGGCAGGGCAGCTGCAGAGCGGAGCCTCGTGGACAGGAACTCCAGTGAGTATTGACCCTCCCCCTCCGGGAGTGCTACGCCGCTGCTCACGGCCCTGAGCGCGCGGCCTTGCTGGGACACAGTGATATCGGAGCCGCCTCTACCCCACCATCCCAGGCACTTGGTTGGTAAGTAGTGAGGCGTAGACCATTTTGGGGCACTTTTAAACCGCTAAATCTCTGTATTTTAAACTCCCTCCGCCGAGTTTAAGCTGTATATGCTATACAAACAGTATAGATTTCCAGCTCTGCTCTTGCCTCCCGATGAAACTCATGCGATACAAATCCTTCCCACCCATCACCCCCACTGGGGCCTACACCTGAATATATAATAAATATGGAACATTGTGTACCTTAGATGGAGCTTGGAAGCAGAGGATGTAGGAAAGCCTTGCCCCTCGCAGAGACAGCCCCAGTGGGTACCTTCGACGTGACACCTGGCTCTCATTTCAGTATATTACAGCCACGAAACAAAGTGGGTGTGTGGGGCGCCTTGGCACCTGAAGGCCAAGAGTTGCATGTAAAAGTAACGACCTGTGTTTTACGTAGCGCCTATTCTTAGCTTGTTTCTCAGCACTGATAACTTCGGCTAATAGGACGACGGAGGCACTGAGACCTAAATGGTTCGCCCAAGATCACACCAACAGCTAGTTCTAGCTTGTTCTCTAATGGATTTGAAATAATAAAAAATGCCCAAATCGGGCAGGACCAAAATGGGCACTTTTCCAAACTTACACTTTTCACATCTACATGTGTTCAAACTGGACGAAAGCTGATCGAGTTTAGTGAACGGGGGAGGCGAACAAGCAATCAGCATATTTGAACTTGGAATTTAGGAGTGGCCCAAAAAGGCAAATGAAACTGATAAACAGCAGACCTATTGTGTCCTGATTCACAAATGTGGAGCAAACGATTTGCCCCCAGGTTTTTTAATCCAATTCCAAACAGGCCCAACAATCCTGTAGCACTGGTAAAGAGTAAAGATGCACGTTTTGCCATCACTAGCCCATGTTTGGATGGCTGAAGTTTTGAATGCTAAAAGTAGGGTTCTGTCTTTCCTCGTAAGTAGCTGTTAACCTTGATGATGGTCAAACTGTGCACAACAGGCCTTGTTCCTTGTTGAGGTGGGTAGTCCCAAAGGTTTTATGGACTGCTTTTGAGTGTCTCTCAGTTATATTGATTTTTTCCCCTGAAAGTGGGTGTGTGTGTGGGGGTGTGTGGGGTTGTGGAGTTGTGTGTGTGCGTGGGTCTGTGTGTGTGTGTGGTGTTGTGTGTGTGTGTGGGGTTGTGTGTGTGGGGGGGTTGTGTGTGTGGGGTTGTGTGTGTGTGGGGTTGTGTGTGTGAGTGTGTTCCCCTTCCTGAACGGATTTTTGCATAAGTCATATTCAGCAAGGCAGCAGGTGGACTTTGTGCATGGTTGAAAGAGTTGACAGGTTGTGCACCTGCCCTTTTTGTGCCGTAAATCACTGGGGCATGTGTCAATGTGTGCATGATTATATTCTTGTTTCATGCACAAACCTAACCTTGCTTACACTCAGTTTTGCCAGTCGCTGGCTTTGTTAGACCAGATTAACAATTGCTTTATTAACCTTCCTGCTTTCTCAAATTTGCTTGGAAATGAACCATTTACCCACTACTTTTTCAAAAATTTCTTGGGGGAAGAGAACACCCCGAACCTCCCTTAGGTGGTTCTGGCTCGCTCGCTGCGCTCGCTTGCATTACCGTGTCCCTGAAAAAAAGTTCACAAAAAGGTGTGTCACCAACATGAAAAGTTTGGAAAGCTGTACTCTAAATGCTGATCCAGCCATGACATCTGCAGCAGACCCGGCCTCCCCCCCCCCCCCACCCTCAGGTTTTAAGGCCATCTGTGCCTTGAAACCCGAAATTCTTGGCTTTTGAGGCTCTTTTACAAATATTAGCCCGCTTGTGCCGTAGATCAGAGGGCCAATAGCAAGATGGAAATGCAGACCCAACTGAATTGAAAAAATAGCATTTTAATCCCTACATGTCTGTAGTCTTCATGAGTTAGGACTTATATGTGTTTTATTAATGTCACACTGTGTTCCTTCCCTGACACTTCTGTGAATGTTAGCTGATGTTTGTAAATTAAACTGCCCTCTAACCACTGCATGTCCTTAAACAAAGTTTGAGCACAGTTCCAGTACAACACGTCTTTATTATGTGCATAGTAAATGAATGAAAACAAACACACAATTACAGGAGCATTTTTTGAGAGAAGGAAATGCTGCTTAGTCTTAAATGACTGTTCGGAATCATAATTTATACATACCTTAGAATAGCAGACGCTGGCAGCATAAAGGTAATCCTGTTCTGGGCATGGGGCCGCGGGCAGTCGAGGGAAGAGGGGTGGGGTTGGAGTACTGTTAGGACATAAAGCAGGGGGCAGACGATGTAAAGATACACTTCCGCCTGTGTCTGGAAGTGAAGGCAAAGTCAGGGGACAGCCCTAGAGCTGTAGCTGCCTTGGTGGGCTCCCTTGTCTGCCACATTATCCAGGATGCAAAGTACAGGCGTGGGGGCCGGACCAGCAGCACACAAGGGAAACAGTATTGTGGAGCGTGGGATGCACTGAGCGACACAGAGCAGGGTATCAAGCATACAAAGGAGACAATTGTAAAACATGCACTCATGCATTTCGTAAACAAAAAATCCCCAGCCTCCCAATTATTTTGTGGTTATTAAAACGCCTGCACCCCAACACGGCGTGCCTGCAAGTTTCCTCAAAAGAGAAGGTAGGAAGAGGCAAGGAGAGGTGCTCTTCTGCCTTCTTGGAAGCATGCTCTGCTGGAAACAGAAGGAGGCAGCCGGGCTCCTCTGCTAGTTTCAGGGAGCTACAAGATAAGATTTAAAGCCCTGTTTTCGCAATAGTGAAAACACAGAGCACTCGCTTCCAAAAACAGCCTGGGCTGGCCTGAAAGAAAACAAGCCGAGCCTGGGAGCTTTCTTTTGTTAGGGTTTAATAGGGGAGCAGATGTTCGAGGAACCACAGGGTGAGAAGAACAACACCTAGATGAATGCTGAAGAATACCAGGGACATGGGAGGAGTTGGGGGGCACAAATGGTGCAATAAAATGCATGCAGCTACAAGCCTGAAGCTGAAAAAGCACCCACAGTGTAAAATGAGCAGGAAAGAAAGAAGAAAATAGTCCCTCAAAGAACTAAAAAAGAACCAAAGCGTAAAGATACCGTAATCAGTCCCTGCTCTGTGGGAGGAACTAGAGCAAAAGGAAGGACAAAGAGGCAGTACTGACCACTAGCAAGCTTAGATTTTTAAAGGACATAGAAACCAACAATGAAAAGCACTGGGAGTGGCTTTAAGCCCAAGAGAAGTATATACTAAAGTATATACAAGAGGTCTCGGATGCTCGACCTAAAAAAGAATAGCTTAATAGTGAACAGTTTCAAATTGAGGCAATCTGTTAAACTGTGAAATACCAGCTGGTGCATAAACAAAGAACACTTCAAAAAGAATTTACAACAGCATTGGCAGCAGACAGGAACTGATAAAGTGTGGAATGTAGCTTGTACTCAGTGGTAAACAGGTCTCAAATTCACTTCAGACTCTAAACACAAAAGTAACAATAAAGTGATTATAAGGTAAAAACACAGGCACTAAAGGAAACTACCTTGTGTGCAGATGTGCTCCTTGTGAAAGAGTAAAATGCAGTAACTCACAATGCAGGATGAAGTAGGCTGACCCATAGCCCATGCGTTTGTGGGTGGAAGAAAAATGGGAGTGACAACAACAGACCAATAGATGAAGAGGGGTGGTTGAAAGCCCTTCAAGTATAAGTAAGGTATATACAATATATATAATTTTAGCAAAATCAAAAGTTCTTGGCTAACGCCAGACCTAAAAAAATGATACCTATTGTAATGGCCTCTTGTCTGTTTCTTCTTTTCCTCATGAGTGAGTCTTGTTACAACAAACACATTTCGCGTTCTAATCTAGCATTCACACCTTGATACAGTTGAATGACAAATTCTACATTTAGAAACAATAGTTATGTGTCTGCGACTGGAATATGCACGAAAAGACTTGAATGAGTGGGCTGTGGTAATGCACATGAAATGTATGAAGTATGTGTTATTCTTCAGTAGAGGAACTGTACAACAATGTGGCATCATACATTGCTTCCAGAGCAACTACAATTCACAATTGTTGCAGGAGAATTCTCTGAAGAACGTTTCTTTTTAAGTGTTGTAAGAAATACCGTTTGTATACAACCTGCTGTGCATCAGTGCCTCTGGTGACTTTCTGCACTGGACTCTTGTGCTGCAAAGGCCCCACTCAAGAAGGAGACGAGCAAGGGAAGTGAACAGAAATGTGTCAGATTCACGTATTCTTCATGAAGGAAGGTACACTTTTTAACCTTATGCTGTGGCATGCTTGCAATCTGTTTAACTGCATTTATTTTTTGATCATGGAACTGCCACAAAAGAATTGATATTGAATAGCAGCATTTGCACGGAGGGATTTGCACTGCTGCAGAATATTTGAAAAGGGCTGATTACTGTTCTCTGCCCAATCGCTGGTAAATGACACAAAGGGGGTGATTATGATCCGCACGCCATCAAGAGGTGATTTAACCCCCGCCATTTTAGGATGGCGGTGGGAATCACTATTGTTCCGCGGCAGTCGGAAAGACTGACCGCCACGGTTCCACAAGGCGGTCCTTTTACACCCGCCTTGTGGAACCCGAAACAGGCAATCATTGCGGCGGTGCCGTGCAGGCACCGCCGTAGTGATTACCTTGGGCCTCTCCGCCTGCCTTTTTGCGGCGGATTCTCTTCCTCAAAAAGCAGGCGGAGACTAAATTTGGGGGCCCATTGCGCGCCCCCGGGGTGAAGGGGGTCGGCTGTGCACTGGGGGAGTACCCATGGTACCCCCCTCCATTGTCAAGCACAAGGTGGGAAGGCACCACTCGGTGCCTGCCACGTTGTGCATGGCAATGCACAACATGACTCTTTGGCATTGCGGCGGGTGCTGCCTACAGCAGCACCCGCCGCAATGTAAAAGATGCGAAATGCTTCCGCCAGGGTGGCAATCACATCCTCATCAGTGGGGCGGGACCGCTGCACCGCTGGCAGATGGTCCCAGCAGCGCTAGGGTGGCGGACGGATGAAAGTCCGCCCGCCATCCTAATGGGGCCCTTAGACTCAGCAGAACGTCTAATTAAGGAGCCTTTAAAACACATGGTCCTTTACAGTAGCATGAACTTTTATTTTCCTGTGAACAAGGCTTGGAAGTAAAGCTGAAATGCGTTGAGACTGATAATAATGCCAGATGCGAAATGAAATTTTGTTTAATAAAGTGCCTGGATTCCCTGGAATTTGGCTTCAAGGTCCTTCTTTGTTGGAGGAGTTTTGCTGGATATGAAGGTGGGAAGGTCTGAGCCCACCAATTTGAAGCCGGCCTGTCAGGGCCTGGGGCCTCCTAAGTAGAGCAATGTTGCGTTGTGTGGTTTAATAATATACATATATATAATTTTAGCAAAATCAAACGGTCTTGGCTAACGCCAGACCTAAAAAAATAATACCTATTGTAAAGGCCTCTTGTCTGTTTCTTCTTTTCCTCATGAGTGAGTCTTGTTACAACAAACACATTTCACATTTTTAACTAGCATTTGCACCTTGATGCACTTTGTAGGAAGGTGGAATCTGACTACATGGTTGCCCCCACTTTTTTCCTGGTGTTTTGATGGTTTTTGACTTAATTTGGCTGGGAACCTGCTATTCAAGTCCCCAGCCTATCTGCTTTCTCTAATAAATTGAGTCCATGTACGTTAGGTACACTCCAGATTGGATTCTGGGGTACCCCTGTGAGTCCCTAGTATATGGTATACTATGTACCCAGGGCATAGGTAACCCAGAGGCCTACCAGGGGCTGAAGCATGTATTGTGCCACCCCTGGAAAGCCATGCAAAATGACACCACAGGTCTGCTACTGCAGCCTGGGTAAGGTGGTGCATGTACCCCTTACTGAGGTATAGGTTCACTATACCTCGACTATCACTGCACATAATAACCTATCAGTCACCCCTATGGCAGGCCTTATCAATCCTGAAGGCAGGGTGCTTGGTTATATGTGAGAGAGTGCCCAGGCATGAGCTGAGCCCCACTGCAGCTTCAGAATCTCTTCTCCGGGATTATCAGTGGTGCAGCCTGACCATATACTCTTAAGTGCATTATATCTAAAACGGCTAATGCTAACTTTGGACTAGCTGCACGGAAACATGTCGTGTTTGGTGTCAAATACCTTGGAATCATACCCCCACATCAGTTCTTGATGTGAGGATATGATCCCACCCTTCTAGAGCGAGAGACATGGCAGTACTGGTATACCCGGTAGAAATCTAATAGAGCCCCGGTATCACAAAATGGATGCTGCAGCCACAGACACGGGTCTGGCCTCCTGCTGCTGACCGAACCTCCGGCACAGGAGGCCTGGACAATAGGTTTCCTGTCACAGGGAGGTGTAACCACCTCCCAGACAGGCTAATGTGTATTGGGCTGGGTGGGAGCACTCTCAGAGTGCTTTGAAGTCCTGCACTGGGGGAACATTTGGTGTCCCTGTGCATAGTCCAGCTCAAACCGGTTCAGGGGCTTCCAGCCCCTGCTCTGGCACAAAACTGGACAAAGGAAAAGGGTGTAGCCACCCCTCTTTCCTAACCCTCCCATAGGTGGGTCCCCAGAGTTAGTCCAACCCCTTCCTTAGGTATAAGTAAGGAACCTCTGTAACCACAACTTTAGATATCCCTTGACGAATCTCTGAAGCTGAATCCTGGAACTTTGACGCTCTACTAAAGACTAGAGGACTGAAGAAATCTCCCTTGGGGTCAAGGAGTGACCCCCCTGCTTGGCAGGCACCAACAAAGCATTTTGCCAGTCTGCATCTCCGAAGCTCCCGCCAGACTCCGAAGTATTTGCAGCCCAGGAAGAGGATTTCCAGACATCCCAGAGGCCGACCCGAACCCCCAACAAAGCTGAGACCCGCAGCCCTCGTGAGTAGCGTGGAACCAGAACTCCTGGTCATCGTGCACTTTTGCAAGTGCATTGACTTCTCAATGTCTCTTGAAGTCGTGCTTGGGCTTACTTTTAAAACCCACCTCGAGCAGAGAATCCACTGAAGATTGTCAGCCTAGTCACCCCGAGTGACCCGTGGGCCGCCATTTTGTGTTTCTTCTTAAGGTCCCTCTGCGATCCCTGGTCCATCGACTGGTAGGTCCCTGAGGGGGTAACTTTGAATTTCCTTGGGCTTTCCTGGTTGCTCCAGATGTGCCCTGACTCCCAACCAAGTGGTGAGTCCCTCAGACCTTGCTGGTCTGTACCGAAGCATCTTTCTCCTTTCTGCATGGGTTGCTATTGCCAAGGCTTGTTGTGTCCAATCTGGGCACCGACGCTGCAGCACTCGACATCCTTTGTGGGACAGCTCGAATCCAGCTCCTGATTGTCCTCGACACCACCTGGTCCTCGTGGCTGAAGAGACAAGCTTCACCTCCTTCACCTGAAATCACCCGACATCGGTGGGCATCCGCCTATCGCCTCCCTGGTCACTGGCAAGTGACCCAGACTCTGTCCCCTCTGCTTTCAGGTTCTTCTAAACCTCGATCCAGGCTTGGATCTTTTCAGACACTTCGCATCTTCTCGGCAGCAGCACTCCTCGCCAGCTCCCATTGAAATCGATGACGCAACCCAACACCATTTGACACCTATGCACCCGGCTTCCCTGGGTGAAGTAACACAAGTACTCTGGTGCTCCCGTGGGTGTTGACCCTAGAACTTCCTAAGTCCCAAAGGGTTTGGTCCTGACTCGTTTCTAAGTGTCCCTTATCTTTAAAAATTTAACTGCGACTTTCCCCATAGAAGCTAACAAGAGGTCGCGGTTGTGTTATCACAGTTATCACACAGCACACGGCCCCGGTGGGTCTCCTGCGTCACTACCTTGGGTGGTTCCTTGGGGTCCCAGCGATTCTACAGGCTCTAGACTTTGTGTCTAGTTAAGTTGTGGTTCTTATACCACTATTTTAGTATATGGTTTGGCTTGCCCCTAGGGCCTGACGTGTATTTGTGCTATATTACTGTCATTTTTGAAGTGTAACTTATGTGTTTCGACCTCTAGTCTGGTGTGGTTGTCTTTCATTTAGCCATTCAAGAGATTATAGACTGGTAAAACAAGCGGCTTTACATTCCTTCATGACTTAGCCTGAAGGCTGCTCTCCATAGCTACCACTAGGATAGCTTTCAATAAAGGTTGTCTTTAACCTATAACCAATAAGGAGTTGTTTGGACTGGTACAGGGTGCTCACTATAACTAGTGTACAGCATATACCAGGCCAACTTCTCACATTGGTGTGCAGCGTGTGGGATTCTAGCTTGCTATTGTTTTACCAGATAATCTTAATTTAGTGACTAACTGAAAACCACTAAAGGTACCCTAGGTACATATAATACAAGCTTTAGAATACAGTAAGTTGTACTGAACTTAGAGTTGTGTGTTAAGGGCTTAGCACACCCTTTCTACAACTCAAGAGAGTTTAGTAGGTCACACTAGACTAGGTAGTGCAATACACCACACCTCACTAGTAATGTCTTCAAGGCCAGGAACCAGTGGGTCCCTGCCAGAAGCCAATGGGCTTCTAATTTCCAAGTATTATACCCTCCCATTCATGGAACTGAGAGCATTATGCACAACTAGGAAACTTGGGACAGGCAAAAGTCCAACCACCCAGCATCTCATAGAGGTACTCAGGCTGGATGATCTCAGAAGACCTATAGGGTCTGAAGGGGTAGGCAGAGTGGGTGGGACAGCACATGAGGAAGGGCCTAGGGGTGAAATTCCCCATGACCTGACCTATAATGCTGACCAGGAAGATGACAATGATCTTGACCTGGAAAATCCAGCTCCCGTGGAAGATGAGGGGGAGGGCCACACTGGCCCCTCTTTGTCCCTCCAGGAAGAGTTGGTGGTGGGCCTAGAAGGTCTAGATCTCCATCAGTGGAGTCTAACCATTCTGGTTCATCTATAGGGACCTCTATCTCTTCTCATAGGAGGGAAACCTCTAAGGAGAGGAGGGAGAGACTGCTTAAGTATGAGGAAGCTCAGCTTGAAATCAGAAGGAAGCAGGTCGACCCTAGATAAGGAGGCCCTAGAGCTCTACAGAGCTAGAAAAAAGTTGGGCCTAGAGTCCCATCGTGGCAGCAACATCCCTAGAGATAGGGAGAGGTCTTATGACCATAGAAACCTGAATAAGATTGTCCCTCCCTACCAGAGTGGGAATGACATCCACAAGTGGATAACTGCAGTGGAAAGGGCCTGTAAAGTTCAAAGGGTCCCCCAGGAGCAGGGGGCAGCAATCTTGTGGCTCTCCTTTGCAGACAAAGGTAGAGACAAGCTCCTCACTGTCAGAGAAGAGGATGCTGACAATTACAAAGTCTTGAAGAGTGCTCTGATTGATGGGTTTGGCCTAACCACCGAACAGTATAGGTTGAAGTTCAGAGACACCCAAAAGGCTCAGACTCAAGACTGGGTTGACTTTGTAGATTGTGCTACTAAGGCTCTGGAAGGTTGGATACATGGCAGCAAAGTGCATGACTTTCAAGGATTGTACAATTTGATTATGAGGGAGCAGATCCTTAATAATTGTCAAAACCAGCTTTTACACCAGTACCTGGTGGACTCTGATCTGACCTCTTCCCAAGAATTGGGAAAGAAGGCAGACAAATGGGTTAGAACCAGGGTAAGGCCAAAAGATCAGGGTGGTGACCGGAATAAAGATTCTACCAAGTCTCAAGAGAAAGGTGGGGATAAATCTAAAGATAAGTCCCCTACAGGGCCCCAAAAGTCCTCCCCTGGGGGTGGGTCCCAAACTCCTTCCTCCCCTGAAAAGAAACCATATTGCCATGTTTGTAAAAAGCTTGGCCACTGGAAAACTGATCCCAGTTGCCCCAGGATTGTCAATAAAGAAAATGTTCCTCCAACTGATACTACCACTTCTGGTACTACTAGAAGTAATCCCCCAGGAGGTAGTATTGCACCGAAAAAGTTAGGTGCATTCTCATGGATAACAGAGGTGGGCCCTAGTTTAGACAGGTCCCTCTGACAAGCCTCCTCAGTCTGTGATGGTGGTATAGGATTTGCCACTTTTACCATGGGTCCCAACCCTTTGGACAAATACAGACAGGAGCCCTTGATCAATGGTCAAAAAGCTTTGGCATTCAGGGACACAGGGGCTAGTGTCACCATGGTGACAGGGAAACTAGTCCCCCTCAACAGTTTTTACCTGAGGTTATGTACCAGGTGGCCAACATAGATGGTATCAGGACAGATCATCCCATGGCCATAGTCAATCTCAGCTGGGGAGGGGTCACTGGCCCAAAGAGAGTGGCCGTGTCCCAAAACTTGCCTGTAGATTGTTTGTTGGGCAATGATCTGGAAATTTCAGCCAAGGCTGAAGCTGAGATACAGGCCCACTTAAGAATGTTAGACCTCCCTGAGAAAGTTGGTGGGGCTGTGGTGGCCACAGCCCAACCCCAGGGAAATTTTGGAGTGATGGAGCCTGAAAGAATGGCCCACTCTCCTCCACAAGACAGCAAAAGGGTTGAAGAAAAGTCTTCATTCCGCCAGACTTTAGGTAAGGGTCAGCCTCCTCAGGGAACTGATCCTACCCCTAGTGAAGGAACTGCCCCAGAGGTAGTCAGGACTGTCCTGGCAACACCTCTGATGGCAGGGAACCCTTCCAAGGTGGTACCCAGTCTGGAGCAGGTAACCTGCCCCTCTCTACCCTGCCACCGTCAGCCAAGGGCTGCAGAGGTCAGGGAGGTCAGTGGACCCCACAGGGCCCCCTGTCCAGAGGAACCATCCCCATCAGCAGATTAGGGGCACCCAGTCTAGTAGCCCTAGCCAGGTGACAATTCCTCAACACACTGAAGGATCTCCCATACCTTTGTGTTAGGACCTTCCCCAGAAGGACTCTGTTGGGCAAGGGCAAACCTGGGACCAAAAGGTCCCAAACCTGCGCTGTCCCTCCAGGGTTCCACCCAAAGGGATCCAACCCCCAGCTGCAGGAAGCCAAAGGTTGACCCTTAGAGCAAAGTGCAACTCAGTCATGGAAAGAGAGGCATACATGGTGACCAGTGATCTGAGGAAGCTGAGACCAACTTTATTAGTGCCTCACTTCCCTACTCAGACACCGCACCAGCCTTTTACTTTACCAAAACACGCCACAGGTAGTAATTCCCCATGGTGGAGACCCTCTCATACCCTTAGGGTGAGGGATAGCTGAGTGGACCATAAGGAAGGGGGTAACCATGCTAGTGCAGTTACTTCCTTATAGGGCCACTTAGTCAATAAAGGCTCATCTGTCCAAGGTTAGCCTTATCTCCTTTCGTTTGGGGGGGGTTATGTAGGAAGGTGGAATCTGACTACGTGGTTGCCCCCACTTTTTTCCTGGTGTTTTGATGGTTTTTGACTTAGTTAGGCTGGGAACCTGTTATTCAGGTCCCCAGCCTATCTGCTTTCTCTAATAAATTGATTCCATGTACATTAGGTACACTCCAGATTGGATTCTGGGGTACCCCTGTGAGTCCCTAGTATATGGTATACTATGTACCCAGGCCTACCAGGGGTTGAAGCATGTATTGTGCCACCCCTGGAAAGCCATGCAAAATGACACCACAGGTCTGCTACTGCAGCCTGGGTAAGGTGGTGCATGCAGCCCTTACTAAGGTATAGGTTCACTATACCTCACCTATCACTGCACATAGTAACCTTTCAGTCACCCGTATGGCAGGCCTTATCAATCCTGAAGGCAGGGTGCTTTGTTATATGTGAGAGGGTGCCCAGGCATGAGCTGAGCAACTCTGTAGCCTTCGGAATCTCTTCTCCGGGGTTGTCAGTGGTGCAGCCTGACCATATACTCTTAAGTGAATTATTTCTAAAATGGTTAATGCTAACTTTGGACTGGCTGCACGGAAATATGTCGTGGAATCATATCCCCACATCAGTTCTTGATGTGAGGATATGATCCCACCCTTCTAGAGGGAGAGACATAGCAGGACTTGTATACCCGGTAGAAATCTAATAGAGCCCTGACATCACAAAATGGATGCTGCAGCCACAGACACGGGTCTGGCCTCCTGCTGCTGACCGAAACCCTGGCAGGGGAGGCCTGGACAATATGTTTCCTGTCACAGGGAGGTGTAACCACCTCCCAGACAGGCTTATGTGTATTGGGGCTGGGTGGGAGCACTCTCAGAGTGCTTTGAAACCCTGCACTGGGGGCACATTTGGTGTCCCTGTGCATAGTCCAGCTCAAACCGGTTCAGGGGCTTCCAGCCCCTGCTCTGGTGCAAAACTGGACAAAAGAAAATGGGTGCAGCCACCCCTCTTTCCAAACCCTCCCATAGGTGGGTCCCCGGAGTTAGTCCAACCCCTTTCTTAGGTATAAGTAAGGAACCTCTGTAACCAGAACTTTAGATATCCCTGGACGAAACTCTGAAGCTGAATCCTGGAACTTCGACGTTCTACTAAAGACTAGAGGACTGAAAAAATCTCCCTTGGGGTCAAGGAACGACTCCCCTGCTTGGCAGACACCAACGAAGCATTTTGCCGGTCTGCCTCTCCAAAGCTACCGCCGGACTCCGAAGTATTTGTAGCCCAGGAAGAGGATTTCCAGACATCTCAGAGGCAGACCCGAGTCTCCAGCAAAGCTGAGACCCGCAGCCCTCGTGAGCAGCGTGGAACTGGAACTCCTGGTCACCGTGAACTTTTGCAAGTGCATTGACTTCTCGACATCTCTTGAAGTCATGCTTGGGGTTACTTGTAGCCCCCACCTCGAGGAGAAAATCCACCGAAGGTTGTCGGCTTAGTCACCCCGAGTGACCCGTGGGCCACCATTTTGTGTTTCTTCTCGAGGTCCCTTGGCGATCCCTGGTCCGTCGACTGGTGGGTCCCTGTGGGGGTAACTTTAAATTTCCTTGGGCTTCCCTGGTTGCTCCAAATGTGCCTTGACTCCCAACCAAGTGGTGAGTCCCTCAGACCTTCTTTCTCCTTTCAGCATGGGTTGCTGTTGCCAAGGCTTATTGTTATCCAGGCACCGATGCTGCAGCACTCGACATCTTTCGTGGGACAGCTTGAATCCAGCTCCTGGTTGTCCTTGACACCTCCTGGTCCTCTTGGCTGAAGAGTCAAGCTTCACCTCCTTCACCTGAAAATGCCCTACATTGGTGGGCATCCGCCTATCGCCTTCCTGGTCACTGGCAAGTGACCCAGACTCTGTCCCGTCTGCTTTCAGGTTCTTCTCGACTTCGAACCAGGCTTTGATCTTTTCGGACACTTCGCATCTTCCCGGCAGCAGCACTTCTTTGCCAGCTCCCATTGAAATCGACGACGCGACCCTACACCATTTGACACCTATGCACCCTGCTTCCCTGGGGGAGGTAACATGAGTACTCCGGTGCTCCCGTGGGTGTTGACCCTAGAACTTCCTAAGTCCCAAAGGGTTTGGGCTGGACTCATTTCTAAGTGTCTCTAATCTTTAAAAATCTAACCGCGACTTTCCCCATAAAAGCTAACGGGAGCTCACGGCTGTGTTCTCACACTGCACACGGCCCGCGTGGGTCCCCTATGTTAGTATATGGTTTGGCTCGCCCCTAGGGCCTGACGTGTATTTGTGCTATTTTACTGTCATATTTGAAGTGTAACTTATATGTTTTGACCTCTAGTCTCATAAAGAGACTAGGAGGGTGTGGTTAGAAATAAAAACATATATTTTATATACATACCTGGTGTGGTTGTCTTTCATTTAGCCATTCAAGAGATTATAGACTGGTAAAACAAGCTGCTTTATATTCCTTCAAGACTTAGCCTGAAGGCTGCTCTCCATAGCTACCACTACGATAGCTTTCAATAAAGGTTGTCTTTAACCTATAACCAATAAGGGGTTGTTTGGACTGGTACAGGGTGCCCACTATAACTAGTGGACAGCATATACCAGGCCAACTTTTCACACAGTTGAATGAAAAATTCTACATTTGGAAACAAATATATAGTTATGTGTCTGCGACTGGAATATGCACGAAAAGACTTGAATGACTGTGCTGTGGTAATGTACATGAAATGAATGAAGAATGGGTTTTACTTCCATAGAGGAACTGTACAATAATGTGACATCATCTGTTGCTTTTGTTGCAGGAGAATTCTCCGAAGAACGTTTCTTTTTAAGTGTTGTAAGAAATACCGTTTGCGTACAACTTGCTGTGCATCAGTGCCTCGGTGTTTCTGCACTGGGCTCTTGTACTGCAAAGGCCCCACTCAAGAAGGAACGACTGTGTTTGACTTCTGATGCTGCCATCACAAACACCTCTCAACTAAAAACCCACTAATGAATTGATCTTGGCAACCAGTGATTTTGCTGTCCTATCAAATGCTAAATACTGAAAGTTTGAATCGCAGTGCGTGTACTGGTGCGCTCCGCTTGCTCCCACTTACTAACCGTTTTGTTTTGGATGGCTACTTTTGTGTTACACCCCTCAGATGTTGTCTCCACACCACCGTAGCTTATGAGCTCTGTGGCAGTGTATGACTGGGACAAATTAGAATTTGCTCACAGACTCGATAGATCACATTTCCTAACGGGTCTGTTAAAAATGATTGTCTATAGATCTGTCTGACATACAGGGCTAATCAACTGTATCCCCGTTGTCCCTTAAGACCGGAAACAGTGTAATATTGGCTGACATTAATTTGAGGAACCCTACCTGGCTGATACTTCTGCCGATCCTGCCGAAGGTCTCTCCCCGCTGCCGCGTCCTCCACCAACAGCGCGGCCGCAGTGAGGGAGGGAGGAACTACATTACCCGTGAACCTTTGCGGCAGGAAGCCGTCATCGGGGGATCCCTTTTCGCGCCAGGAGGCGTTTAAAATTGAGAGGTCTTCCCCGGTGGAGTGGGCGCTTGGCTGACATTAATTTGAGGAACCCTACCTGGCTGATACTTCTGCCGATCCTGCCGAAGGTCTCTCCCCGCTGCCGCGTCCTCCACCAACAGCGCGGCCGCAGTGAGGGAGGGAGGAACTACATTACCCGTGAACCTTTGCGGCAGGAAGCCGTCATCGGGGGATCCCTTTTCGCGCCAGGAGGCGTTTAAAATTGAGAGGTCTTCCCCCGCGTCGCGGGACGTGCGCGGGACACGCCGGGCTAAGCCCGGGCAAAGGGCGGGCCCTCTGTGGCCCTCAGGGGACTGAGGGGGACGGGACGGGCCACCCCCATTGCATTCATCTTGCCACCCAGGACAAAGTTGTGAGGTGATTTCTGTATCTCATCCGTGTGCTATATGTTACCTTGCACTGATACGAGCATAGGTTAAGTGTAATATTCAGCTGTGTTGTAATATAGAGGGATAGTCTGCAAAAAATGACGAAAGCCAGAAAGACTCCGGTGGCTACAAGATCATCCACTAGAAAAAATCTCACCCCCTCTACACCCTTGCCATCCTTAACAGCTATTGACCTTATGCTGCAGAAAACGATCAGTGTAGTAGCTGATGCGATTCAAAATACGGAGAGACGTCTCTCCTTGACTCCGAATATGTGTTTCCCAAATCTGTCAATGCACACCACTGAGCATAATAACACTGTGGAGTCAACTATAAATGTGGACGATTCGCTCTTGTTGCAATCCTTCTCGGGGTTACCGAGTGGTAAAGGTTGTAGAAATGAAACACCCTCAGGTCTGATCATTCTAAATAGTAATGAAAGAAGTCCTTCGTCCACTATTAATGGCGGGGCTAGCGCTAGCCCGTGTCTAGTACAACCAGGAAATATGTCAAAAAACTCCCCAGGAGAGGTACTTGCTGAAAGTTCCCCCCTGACTAGTATAACAGTGACAGATAAGTCTCCTTCTCCCAAAAAGAAGAAAGGACGTAATGGGAGAAAAAAAAATTAAGTCTATTACGAGGAAGATTTATAAACCTCTGGGCAACCATAAATCCTCAGCCAAAGATGTATGGCTTAATTTTAAACTGGCTAAACCAATAATGAGTACATCTAACATGGCTACAACATCTACCAAACAAGATTTACCAATAGCCAAAGAAAATCAGCCAAAAACTAAAAAACCTCATATAGATGAGACAACTCAGACTGAAAGGGTGAGTTTAACCGATACATCTCACTTGACAGATCTAGAACGGCTGGTTAGACTTCTTCTCCAGCCTATAAATGAGAAAATCACTAATATAGAGTTAATGTTAGCCAAACTCGTGAAATATCGAGATAATGTCCAGATCGCAAACCCCAAATCCCCTCTTACCTTTATACAGACTGACAATTCAGAAACCGTTTGTTGCAATACGGCAATCATTACCCCTACGGGATCTAATGCTCAGAACGACAAACCACAACACATAAGAACACAAAAAGAACCATTAGTGTTGTCGAGTGTAACTTCCATGCTGGCATACTCCATAGCTGATAATGACGAGAGCGAATGGGCCGCAGAAGATTTATCCCAAGTATCATCTGCCGATCGAGCTATGCCCATTAGGACTCCACCAGCGGTACCCCCAGCCACAAATATACGACCAACACGAAACCTCATGCAACCCCCACAAAACAAAAAACCCATTCATATTCATCTCCCTCCGGAATCCCAACTACACACCATAGTAATGATAGGTGTCCCGCAATTAGAAAAGGATAAGGCGGAGAGATATGGGGACTTGAAAAATAAAGTAAGTCATTGGTTAACCACGCATAGACCGCTCCCCAGACACATCAGTGGCAAAATCTTAAATGTCAGGAGGGTCGATTGGGTGGGCCATAGATTTAAATCTACCGAGGGGGACTGCATTCTCGTTACTTTTGCTGATAATCGAGCAGTAAAACACATTATTGGCTGGAAAGATGACACGATCAATAGTTTGATCCGCACTAAAGATTTAAGCTATTTCTATCCCACAAGTGATTATGGCATCAATAAGTTGCCTACACACCCTATCATTGAGGAAAAAGATAAGTATGTCACCTACAACTCACATTTTAATGGAGAAATACCGATGAAGTATTCTTACAACACAGGACATTACAGACAGCATAGAAATGATATATTTGGGGGACCCAGAAATGTTAACTATCCAGTTGCTTATCATGAAAGACGGAAGACCCCAGATGACCCATATTGCTATCAAAATCATTTCCAACCAATACCTTCTAACACATATTATAATGTCCCAACCACAAATAGGTTTGATGTTTTTTACGAGCAAAATGGTCTAGAAGGGGTTGATTGACTGTATGCTGCAGCAGCAATGCCTACGCTTGCTGATTCCCCATTAAGTGATTTTAATTGCGATGCTTCCATTTGTCATCCAAATAAAGAATTAGACAACATAATTTTTGTAGAACCAGATATAGATTGTTTGTTATCCAGGCCTGTATCCCTTGATTGTGAATATCCTAATATACTGCATCATCAGTCTGACGCATTTAACGTTGACCTATCTAATGTAGAATTAAAATCCTCTGCAGTAGAAACTTTGGGATTTACTGTCAATGAACAACAAAACCTGTTATCAGAACTTACTAGTACTGAGGCTCCCATGAACACAGAGAATGATGATGGTTGTAAAATGAGTTTAGTTTCCTGGAACATTGCAGGCTTGGCAGACAAGATATGCGACCCAGCATGGCTTGCTTTTGTTAAAAAATATGCGATTATATGTCTCCAAGAAACATGGTTAGAAGAAAATACTGCCTTCATCGAAGGGTATCAAAGCTTCCTTAGGCCAGCATCCCCCTCTACTAGTGGCAGAGCAAAAGGGGGCCTGGCCATTTTTATAAACTTGGCCCTGTCCTGTGATATAACCATTCACCAATATGTAAATAGTAACCTTCAAGTGCTTATACTGAAGAGAGGCAAAAATGCTCTGACTTTAGTCAATTTTTATAACGCCACATCTAGTCAAGGGGAATGTAACATACTATTATTGAATGAAATGTTGAAAGAAGGAACAGACATATTACCTTGTAAAGTATTGATTGTAGGTGACTTTAATGCACATCCGTGCGGTAACCCAAGAGATACCCCAATGGGATCCCTTGGGTGTAACAACATGGATGGTTTTCACTTTGATCATACTAGACGCGGTTCCCTTCTTAATGATTTACTCAATGAATATAATTTGTTTGCAGCCATGTCTTTGGTGCCAGAATCCAAAGTTTTTGATGTCCCGACGTTTAAAGGGTCACGTTATGGGTCTTTTATTGACCATATATTATTATCTGCTGACCTTGTAAACCAGATCTCCTGCTTTACTATTCACATGATTATTTACAGTGATCACAACCCCATTTCTATCAATTTGAATGGTGGTATATTTGAATTACGTAAACAATGTAAAGACAGGGGAATTCTACAATGTACAAATGGTAAACGTCGTTTGAAATGGCATAGGGTAAATCAAGAAAACTTTTATAATGATATTAATAAGTTATGTGGTGAGGAATTAGCGATCTGTGCCTCAACTTCTATGTCTCCAAAGCAAACTTTAGTCACTTTTGAAGGCGTAGCGTTAACAGTAAGCTCTATGTTACTGGTTCCAGCAAATGGGCAAGTTGATAGTCACCCTAAATGGTTTGATCATGCATGCTCTGTTGCAAACAGAAATTTAAGGATGGCGTTAAAAAACGAACCTAGAGATCTAGGCGAAATCAGGATCCTCCGCTATACCTATAAAAAAACATTAGACAAGCGGAAAAAGGAAATTAAGGCCAGTACTTGGGAGTCCCTGCTTGACCCAGCTGTCCTGGGAAATAGCAGCAAATTTTGGGAGATTGTCAACAAACCTTTGTTTGACAACCCAAGTGATACTGCAATAGGCACAAATATCCCAGAGGCAGATTGGGTGTCCCATTTTAGTGCAATTTTTAAAAGTCATGATCAACTTTCAGATCATGAATTTTTAATTCTAGAGGAGAAGCCTCCCTGTTTCTCAATCAACGAAGTAGAAAAGGCAATCCAAGGTTTAACTAGCAATAAGGCACCTGGTCCGGATGGCCTCCCTCCGGATCTTTTTAAATCCAGTATTCAGTTATGGGCTCCTATCCTTACAAATGTAATAAATGCAGCTGTAATATCTGGGTGCCCAAAATCCTGGGGACAATCAACTATCGTCCCCGTGTTTAAAAAGGGTGATCGCGGCAGCCCGACATGCTACAGACCAATATCCTTAATTAACTCTGTAGCAAAAGTGGTAGGGGGTGTGCTTTTGAACAGACTTACAACATGGGCAAAAGAGAAAAATATTCTATCTTCAATACAATACGGCTTCAGACCAGGCCACTCAACAGTGACCCAGTGTCTGAACCTGTATTTAATTACAAGCAAATACACTCTAGCCCGCCAGGGAACCATACACATGGCCTTTATGGACCTATCGTCCGCATTTGACTGTGTGGACAGAGGTAAATTATGGGACATTATGTTAAAAATGGGCATTGATCAGAACTTAGTTTATGTCCTGATCGATTTGCACTCAGATACAAGAGCCAACGTCCGTTACTCACAAGACCTGAAGGTGACAGGGGACATCAGAATTAATAGGGGCGTCCGTCAAGGATGTATTTTAGCACCATTTCTCTTCAATTTGTACATAAATGAGCTGGAGGACTGTTTGTTGAGAACAGGTGCAGATTACCCCTATGTAGGCAAAAAAGGTATCCCAGTCTTACTCTATGCGGATGACGCTGTCCTTATTTCAAGGACCGCAATTGGTCTTCAGAAACTTCTAAATTCTTTTTATGAATTTATGGAGTCCAGAGGCTTAAGTATCAATAATTCAAAGTCCTACACTATGAAAATAGGCCAGGGGTCACGTAAACCCAACTCTTTTCATACAAATGGGGAAAGAATTCCAAATTCCAAAACCTTCTCATACCTCGGGGTCCTTCTCGACGACCAACTAGAGTGGGGCCCAGCTACTGCTAAAAAAAAGGGCGAAGTAATACGTGTCAATGCAGCAATACTTGGCTTTGCTAGAAAAATGGGCAACAGTCCGGTGGCCGCCTTGCTCAAACTATATCAAGCCAAAAGTGTCGCCATCGCCTGCTATGGCAGTGAGATATGGGGCTACTGCCAGACACGAGCCCTGGAGGTTACAGAAAATAACTTTTTAAAGAAGGTATTGAGGCTGCCTAGGGGCACCGGAAATTTCTCGGTACACGAGGAATTAGGGGTACCATTCCTGAGTGACAGAATAGCAGCAAATCCCCTGTTATGTTGGTTGAACTCCTGGCTAAATGATGATATACCTCTCACTCATGCTATACTAGAAGAAGCTCTAACCTGGGACAGTAGGTTTAAGGTTCCGTGGCTGAAGTACATTAACGACCGCCTCACTGAAATGGGACGGCCGGATTTGTTCTCATCCCCAAATTTTATAACCAAAGCTGATGTAATTTTTGTGAAAAAGACATTCATGTCTACTAGGTATCTTGCCCGGGAGGAGGGCGAGTTGACGAAAGATAGTGTAAGGAAGCACGCCCTACTTAAGACATGTTCTCAAATGGAACCATACCTATCCTGGCCTATGTCAGGGTATGAACGCTATCTCTTGATAAGGTTCCGTTTTGATTTATTTCATCTCCTGTTGGCAACACCAAAAGGAGCCCACCGAGGTCAAGTGTTACCTGCTTGCGGCTGCGACGGGAAGTCTCCGCAAGATTTGGCACACTTTTTATTTGTTTGTCCTTATTATCTAGTACCTCGGAAGTTGTACTTGAAGCCTTGTTTAAAGGATTTACAATTTACTCAAATCAAACCAGCACTTTATTACCTCCAACTCCTGAATTGTGACTATACTCTGTTTATATGTAGCTTTTTGAAACTTGCTATCACCTTCAGGAAAAGTATGGAAGGTTAATTATGCTGCTACTATCGTTGTATTTTTATCCCTTTTTAACTTTGAATAATTATTTATATTTTTAACTTGATGTATTTTATGTGTTATCCTGGTTTTACAAAACTCTTGCACATTATCTTGCGTCTCATTGATGAAATGGATGGTTTCTTTTTATATGAAAGGAATATGTTATGTCTGTATGTCTTAAAATGTACTTTTATGGATGTATTGTATTACATTCGAATAAAGATATTTGAACTTGAACCAGTGTAATATTCCTTTTCGCACAACCAGCAGCCAGTTCCAGCGCACGGCAGTTTTAGCCGGCAAACAGCGCTGATTTCAATCTCTCTGTCTCATTATAGATTCCCCTTTCACACTAAAGTAAACAAGGGGCTGCTTTTCCTCCATTGAACCTTCCCCAGGCCAGCTGGTTTCACACTTGGAGAGTGCAGGGAACGTTTGCATCAGGCTGGTACCACAAATTGCATCCTGTTTCACAGAGCCTAGCCTTAGGGTCACTTTACAACAAGGCTTGATACAATTTGAATGAAAAGCTGAAATTTCTCTGTGGTGTGAGTTGCATTTCAGCTATTTTTCCCAAGTGCAAACAAGGGTCTTTATAGTCTCAGTCTCCGGATCAACAACCTTGTATATCACAAAACATCAAATTTGTTGTCCTTTGAGTGTGTTATAGAAAAAACTTTCTGACTTGGAATTAAAGTGTCTGCATTAGCATTCTCCTTGTACAATTCCTCAAGGAATGCACACAGCCAACACAGAAATGCAAGTATGAATTGCTGATCTCTCCCACTAACAATTTCTAACTTGCATACACCTTTATTTTTGTCATAACTTAGTTCCTAATGGCTTGCACACAACCTGCAGATTATGTTAAGGTATTTGTGGGGAAATGGGTTGTTGGTTGAATAGGGTGAAACTCCAGACACGCAACAGCCACAAGCCTTGTCAGGATGAACACTAAATTAACCTGTGCTTAATTAACTTTTAACTTTTTTAACTTTGATAGCTTTATTTCGGTCGGTGACCATAAAAGCACAGATAAAATATATACATACGAAATAAAACATAAATAATTGTGGACACAAGGTAAAAAGTTATTAAACAGGAGTTATCAAAGATAAGATGATGAACAATTTTGGCACGTCATTATTAAAAACAATCAGATATTTAGTTAATTAATCAGGGCAGACCTCCTTCTATACCATATAGAAAAAGCGAAACAGAGAAGACAATAGGGGGAGAAGTATCATAACGTAAAATCCTACAGGCTTGTGTGCATTGTTTTAGACCCAGATTTCTGCACAAAGGCACAAGCCAAGATCTACGTATTTCCTTATAGGCAGGGCAAAAAAATAAAATATGGGCTAAGTCTTCTTTAGCTTCATTGCAACCAGGGCAAACCCCCTCACCTCTCCCCGCCCATTTACAGGTCAGTTCCCCGATTGGGAGGCAGCCGTACCTTAGTTGGATATATAACTTTTTTGCCATAGGGGGCTGAATCAAATCTAAAAACTCCTCCCTGCTGGGTGCCAGTTTTACTTGTAAAAATTCTGTAGTCAGCCTGCCCATGGGCTGTGAGCGATATAACAGAGCTAGGTTGTGCTGTCTAAGTAGGGCTAACAATTCCGTTCTCTGGACCGCTATGCAACTTTCCCCAGGGGTCTCCCATAGTTGGGGCAGGCCTATCTGATATACTACAGCTTTGATGTGGGATAGCCAAGGTATATTTTTACTCTTCAGTTGGTCCCAAATTGCTGAGAATTCAGCTCTATAATCCTCGAGCTCGGGCACTGTCCATAACCTTCTCCAATACAGGAGAGGTCGGCTCGATAAAAGTTCGGAGATAGGCTCTAGATCTAGGTCTAGTCTCAAAGGTGTGAGCGGCGTACTCTGGGGAAGCCCTAGCAGGTTTCTAGTAAATGTATGTTCGACCTTAGAGAGGGTCGATACGCGAGTATGACCCCAAAGTTATGCGCCGTATATAGCGGCAGGTCTAGCATGAGCCCTATACATTTCAAGACCTGGGAAGACTGGTTTAAATTGTGTTTTCCTATGGAACTTGTTAATACCACCCGTTAACTGTGCGAGCCTCAGGGCAGATTTGACTACCTGGGGGCCCCAGCTGAAATCTTCGGTCAGGGTAACACCCAGATATACAAAAGTTCTGACCCTTTCAAGCGGGATGCCATTCAAAAGTGGACAGGGATGGGTGCGCTTCGGGGGGCCGAAGATCATATACTTCGTCTTCTCTAAGTTGATCTCGAGTCCCCTTGAAGCGCAGAATGTTACAAAACAGTCCAGTACCCTCTGGATGCCTGTGGATGTTCGCGACAGCAGTAAGGTGTCATCCGCGAACATCAAAGCAGGCACCCGTCCAGATGACAACCGAGGGACATCACTATTTTTGACGGCATCTAGCTCGCCCACCAAGCCATTTATGTAGAGGCTGAAAAGCGTGGGAGCCAGGGCGCAACCCTGGCGTACTCCTCTGGTGACTGGGAAGCAGCCCGATAGTTCTCCGTTCTTCCCGCAGCGTACCTGGGCGTAGTTCCCTTTGTGGAAACACTTCAGAACTTCAAGTAGATATGGCGGGAGCTTTAAATCTCCCAGAACCCTCCATAGGTTTTCCCTGGGCACAAGGTCGAAAGCGGCCCGTAAATCTACGAAAACCAGGTATAGGCTACCGCCCTCCAAGCTTACAGTCTTCCAAAACAGGACCTGTAGCCTAAAGAGCTGGTCCAGAGTCGAAATCCCAGCTCTAAACCCAGCCTGGAGGGTAGTTATTATTTTATTCTCTTCTGCCCACCCTAGTATTCTGTCCAGAATGATCCGGCCCATAAGTTTCTGTGTAGTATCCAGAAGGCTTATCGGCCTATAGTTTGAGGGAGCTAAGGGGCAACCTTTTTTAAAAATAGGAACAATTTCGGCCCCGGCCCAGGTGTCTGGGATATTAGTTCCCAGCAAAACTGCATTAAACAGTACAGCTAGGTAAGGTGCCCTGATTTTGGGTTGGGAGCGAAAGAGATCGCCTGGCACTTTATCTAAACCAGGTGCTTTATTGGGGGGCTGCCTGGCGATAGCATACTCTACTTCCTTAATTGTGATCCTATCAACACTTTCGGAAGCCAGCCGAACCCTGGTTCCTGGGTGGTCTATCTGGTCCCCACGGTCCATAGAACCCCGTATTCTGGACTCACACAGGGGTTCCAGGTCCAGTGTAGTACGGAGACGGCCATCTAGTTTGATTGCCCTATCCCCATCTGGCTGCACCAGAGTTGCCTCCGGGGAAGAACTATACAGTGTGGCAAAATGTGCTTCCCACACTGAGGGAGCAATGTTTGGCAAAAAGGATTCCCCGCTATCTCTCTTGGTGCAATTCACTAGTGCCCAGAAAAGTTTAGCGTCCTTTAGCATTAGAGCTTCCCTCAGTTTTTCCCATATCTCCTCTTCCCATTCCATCCTGCACCTGTATAATTTCTCCTTATATGCCTTCCTAAGAGCTCTAGTGTTCAGTTTATTTTTTAGCTTAATTGCTATTAGGAGGTCCTTTTTTAATTTCCTACAGGCGCTGTTATACCAGGGGTAATTTTTCGGTACGTGCCTCTTGGCTCTAGTTACAGGGTGGAAAACATCGCCCAGTGCCGTGACTTACTGTTTGTGTGTGTCCAATACTTGTGCATACCCATTTCCATCAGCCATCTGGGCTATAAAGGGTATCACTATTTGATAGATATTTGCGAGCTGTAAAGGTGACTTTGCCAGGTGGGGCCATTTCACCCTCCTTCTATTATTAGTTAACACGAGGGGGGGCGTTGCCAAAGTTAATTTGGTCTCGCTGTTTTTTAGCCCGAAAGACCCTGGCTTCAAAGTTAGGATCAGTGCATTGTGGTCACTGTCCTGTCTTTTCTCTATTCTAAAGTCCTCCAGTTTGTCCCAGTTTTTAACCTCTACCATTACATAATCAATGATGGACAGCCTGTTAGTCCGATTGAATGTTCCAATTGCTGGGCAGTCAGAATCCATTCTCCCATTGCATGCCCGAAGGGACATTGCAAGGGAAAAGGATTTTATTTGTAACGCCAAAGGTGTCCAGGCTCTTACAGGGACAGTATCAGGAGCTGGGATGTGCCATAGCTCATCTACTTCGTCCTGGTCACCCAGTTCAACTTCACCCAGCGGTTCAAACTGGCAGTTAAAGTCCCCACCAATAACTATAGCAATAGAAGGGTCAAGCCCTGCAATGAATGAGGCCAGATCACTGATTACAGTAGATTCTTTGCCGTTTTTAATTGGTCTCGAGTAAACATTTATTAATGCCACTGGGGGATTACTTGGAGGTTTTAATAGAACACACTGGAGATCCAGGGATTTTGTTGGTATTTGTATGGCCTGGATTCCCAAGTGCGTGGCTATCCATATTGATAGTCCACCAGAAGGACGGCCTTTGCCTATGGATGATGCCAAGATGTCATAAGTGGCAAAGGTCGGGCTGGCACTATTTTCCAGTGCCCAGGTCTCTTGCATTAGGCAGATATCAAATTTTGCCATAAATGCTGCCCACTCTGGGGTAGACAGTTTATTTTTTAGGCCGGCTATGTTCCATGAGACCAGTTTTATGCAGCATTGTTTCGAATCATCAGAGCCCTCAGTGGCCCAAGTAACTACGTTACTTGCCCTTCCCTTAGGTATCTGGTCGGATGGTAAATTGCCTATAAGGTCTATTGATGGTATTTCCCCCTCTAAGGTCCTTGCCCAACTAGGGGCCTCGTTATTGGTATGCTGGTTTGGCTTTTCATCTGTACTGAGTCAATCTACCTCCTCCAATACACTGAATCTGTTCCAGTGTGGTTGTAACGGGAAGAAGAGAGGGCGAATATGCCTACTTTCCCTATATAGCCCTCTATTTTCCGGGGTATAAGATAAAGGGTTGTGCCCCCTATTTGCAGGCCTAACTCTAGGCCGGTATGGTTCCAGGCTAGGAGTAGGATAAAAATATGAAAGGTGTACTGTAGATATTTGGGTGTTTTGCCTATAAGTATCGGTGCTACATATATGTTGCACGGCAGTAACATCCCTAAAATTAAGAATTATCACATCCCCAGCTACAGTCTTTGGATTCCTCCCGATCCAACCCACTCTTCTAGCCAAAAGGATTTCACCTGAGTTATTTCCGGGTAAGGGTCTATTTACCGTGAGCCATTGAATACACTTATTTTTCAGCTCATCCTCCCTTTCTCTTTTCCCCTCGCTTAGGGGTGGTACACCCACAAGTGCAACGACAAATGGTTGGGCTTCGGGGGGTAAGTTTATTGTTGGCAACTGGTGGGAGCTAGTTCTTAGCATCATGTTACTTTTCGTAGGTGTATTGGTTTTAGGCCCCTGGCCGCCTTCCTTCCTCTTAGTTGCAACTTTATTGGCTGCACTTAGCAAATATACTGTAGGTTGGCTGCTCTTACTCTGGGAGCCAGTGCTAGGTAGGGCTTGGAGTGAAGTGGAAGTTAATCTTTGGGTGTCTGCAATTAATCCCATATCAGCATTCTGTGTTGGGAAATTATTACTTCCAGCTATTAAATTACAGGGGGCATTACATGATTGAGCTTCCATAGCGAGGGACCCCGTACTTCTTTGGGGGTTAGCCACCTCAGTTTTACCTCCGCCTCTAGTATTCACCACCGAGATGAGTTTATCGAGTTTTGACACCAGGGGCTTGAGATGTGTGATTATTATCCTCTCTAAGGACGTTTGTAAGTCCGAAACCATGTTAGCAACCCAACAAGGTATCCCTGGCGTAAGTTCGGGTAAATTATTAAATGGGGTCACCAAGTCATGGTTTGCATGGGTATTTTTACTCGACTTAGTTGAGGTATTTATTTTCTTATTTCTGGGACAAGGTTTACGTGCATCCAACTTTTTCTCTACAACAACGGGAGGAGTCAAAGTAGTGGTTCTACTATAAGGATCTTTGATATTTTCTGCAGGCAACTGACTACAGGGCAGGTCTATATAGGATGATGTCATGCATGAGCTGACCTCCAACGCTTCGGTCATAGTGAGTGAAGTATCTCTTTCCTGCGCTGGGATACATAAAGATGGTGTAATAGAGAGCCGTCTCTCTGTGTTCTCAATGGCGCTTGCCACAACACCAATAGTCTGCTGTAGCATTTTATCTATGGCAGTCAAAGTGGGTAAAGGTTGGAGTTCTATAGTCAATAATTTGGTGTGTGACCGTGTGACTGGAGTTTTAGTTTTAGCTTTCTTACCCCGTTTCATCATTTTCTTAGTTAGAGCACACTATGAATACAATACAATATGATGATGGATCTAACACTATCAAGAAGTGAGCTAGATATTATCATCAACAAAATAAATAATCTCTATAGCATTCATGGGTACCACTAATGTGCGATAGGCAGGGTAAATAGCTAACTCACAGGATGTACAGCAATTATTATAGTCCAGTGAAAGTCACTCAGGTAAGAGCAGTACTGACCCGATAGCGTGAGCCAAGAGATGTTGCCCAGCCCGGCCTTGACCGGCCCCGGACGGCCACAGGCGGCCCGCCCTTTGCCCGGGCTTCGCCCGGCGCGACCCGCGCGCTCCACCCGCTCCACCGTGCTGTGCGGGCTTTAATCTCGCCACCGGGCGCGGGAAAAGCGTCACGGGAAACCAGGGCAGGCTGGGGGATGTAGTCTCCCTCCGCGCGACGGCCGCTGGATGTCCGGTTGCGGCAGCGGGAGGGAGAACGGCAATATCTATCAGCAGCACACTGGGCAGGTCACTCAGAAAGTTCTTCCCCAAACTCGCGCTTAATTGACCCTCCGGAAGCTTGCCACAAATCCAGTCAGGCTTGACTTAGAGGCAATGTGTAAACAATGTATTCAGCACTTAAACAGGAATAACATAAAAACATAACACAAGAATAATTCCACACCAATTTAGAAAAATAAAGTACATTTTCATAAATTATTTGACCTAAAAATGACAAGAATCTAATCAGTAGAAACAGATGTATTAATTTTTGAAGTTTAAAGTACAAAATAGTGCCTGAAAGATCAAAGTGCCAATCGTAGGCATCTAGTCGCACAAGAATTATGCAAAGTCTACAGTTATGGCTGACCATGATGGAGGGAGATTTAGATACACAAAGGGGATTAGGCCCAGTCTCCACTTACCTTCAAATAAAATGTCTGTGAAGGTAAAGTTGAGTGGGGCAAGGCAGCCAGTGGTGACCGAGGAGAAGGCATCATCTGTGGGGAGCCCCTGGATGAAGTTATGGTGAAAGTTTCTACCTTTGGACATAGTCTCTTTTTTGGAAGTAGTAAATCTCCAGCAGGACGAAGCTGCAGGCTGTAGCAGATAAAGGTCTGACAAAGCTGGATACACATCTGAACAGGAGTCGCTGAACATTATTTGCTGCTGTGGAGAAGAATGTAGTGGGAGCTATAGCAAAGTCAGGCTGACTTGTGATCCACCTTGGATGGATCGGTAAACAGATCTCCTCTTATTTTCCAAGTCCCAATTTTTGGGCACTTTTAACAACATTCCCAAGGGTCCAAGATCTGAGGAGCACAGCTTGGAGGATCAGGACTCATTCATGCTGGGTCCAGGTGTGGGTTCAAGAGGGTTGGAACCTTCTCTGTTCCTCAGGCTCTAATCAGAAAGCAAGCCATCTAGCACTTGGATGCACTTTGAAAGTCCAGGGCTCAAGCAGAAAAGTAGGTCTCAAGGAGCAGGGCAGTTCTCTGAGGGCACAAGGAAGGCTTCAGGAAGCAGGGCAGTCCTCTTGGTGCAGCATGGAGCCAGATTTGAAGTGGAAGTTTGCAGCCCCCCCTCCCCCACAGAATTGTCCTGAATTTCCTGCCCCCCACCGCAGTGGTTCCAGGCTGTCTGCAAGTCCAACATGCTAATTTGAAGTTCTTTGTGAGCTGAGGCAGTGTCTTTGAAGTGCAAGTGGGGCTGTGCACATCTCCGTCCCCTCATCCTGCCAGGATGGCCATCCTACCAACACCCAGTCTCTCTATAGTGTTGCTGTCTGGGAGGAATGTGCAACGGCCTACTGCACCTACACCTAGTCATGTGACCCACGAGAATCAGGCTGCAGACACCAAATGGTTAGGACAAGAAAATGCCTACTTGCTAAAAGTGCAATTTTCTGAATTGTAACTTAAAATCAGATTTTCCATTTAAAGAGGATTTTAAATTACAAGTCCATCACCAAATATTCCTACCTGCTCCCAAACAAAGGTTATCACCTATTAAATGTAATAAGGTAACCCAATGTTATCCTATAGGGGAGGCAGGCCTCATAGTAGTGAAAAAACGAATTTGTGAGTTTTTCACTACCAGGACATGTAAAACTTAATATCACATGTCCCATTTTCAAATACACTACACCCTGCCCTATGGGCTGTTTAGGGCCTACTTTAGCGGCGACTTATATGTGTTAAAAAGGGAGCTTTTGTCCTGGCAAGGGGTTTATTTTGGCAGGTCAAATGTCAGTTTAAAACTGCACACAGGATGGAATGGCATGCCTGAGACATTTCTTAAGGGGTTACTCACATGTGTTGCTCAATAGGTGCTGCAGGCTCACTAGTAGCATTTAATTAACCATTTCTGGGTGTATGATGGACCACTTTACAAGAGACTTATAAGTAAGTTAAATGTGCCAATCAGATGTAAGCCAATATAACCATGTTTTAGGGAGTGAGCAAAAGCACTTTAGCACTGCTTAGCAGTGGTAAAGTGCATCGAGTCCTATGGCCAACAAAAATAAATTCAGCAAACAGCTTAGGGGAAGACCACTCTAAGGCTGAGAGTATAACATGTGCCCCTCCCCCCCCCCCCCCAGCTAAATAGGTGTAGAGATACCCAATCTCTTGGAGGAGGAAGAACCTGGACAGACCATCGGCATTGGAGTGGTCTGAGCCAGGGCAGTGTTACACCGTAAAGTCCATTACCTGTAGGGAGTTGGACTACCTCAACAGTTTGGGATTCTCACCCTATTTTGGCAGGAGCCATTTGAGAGATCTGTGGTTTGTCTAAACCCAGAAGTAGGTGCCAAACAGGTATAGTCTCAGCTTCTTCAGTACCCAGACTACATCAAAAGCCTCGCTCTCAATAGCTCTCCACCTCTGTTACCTGGGAAGTAACCTCATACTGATGAAGGTTAAAGGGTGCTCCAGACCTGGTGTCTCCAACATGTAGCGTGTGAGCTACTAGTAGCTCTCCAGATACCTGTGAGTAGCTCTCCTTGTGCAACTCAGTCTACGACTATTAAAGCTTTTGCTTGGTTGAATTATTATATGTATACCAAAATTAAAAAGCATGTATTCAATAGAAAAATGTGTGTTTTTTCACAACTCATAAGCTGATGACTGTAGAAAAATAGTTGCATTTTCAAAATGTGCTTAAAGCTATTATTTGAGTTGGGGATATTTATTACTCGTATTTATACCTTTGTGCCAGGGGGATTGCAGCTATGATTTGTATGTACTACCCATGTCATATTTCAGTTCAAATTGTCAAAGCCTTTTTTACATTACTGCTGGAATTCCTGCCTAATGCACCAATGTGATCACTGCTTACACTCGTGGAAGGGGTACTCAAATGTATATCGCTAGTATTAGTAGCCCCAAATGATTTTCATTGAACATAAGTAGCTCTTGTTTCAGAAAAGGTTGGACACCCCTGCTCTAGACCCTTCTCATTGAACTGTGACAGTATATGCTCTATAATTATTCTATGTAGCGCACACCCTTGTTTGAAAAAGATTTTCTGTGATAGTTCAAAATTACCTTATGTTTCTAGTTTGTCAATAATAATGTGTGTTTGGCATGTTAGTCAGGGATAGGGCTAACTACCTCATGTGACTACATATTAAAATTGGAAAACAAACCTAAATTGTCAAAACCTCAATTTAAAAAGAAGAGGGAAGCAGGACTGAAAGTCAGGCATGCCACTGATATTGAGGACACTGCTTCTGAGTGGATAATGGGCTCTGAGCATGCTGGACAGTGCAGCAGAAGTCACGATAGTTGACAGGAACCTGATGGATTATCTGGTGGCAGTAGCGTTGAGTGACTATATCCATGTGGAAACACTGGATACTAGGGTGAGCGTCCCACATCGTTTATAAGAGATGCAATTCCAATTGGAGAGGAATGTACCAAGATAAATTAATTTTCTCTTTTGGGAGACTTTGTCATTCAGCTACGACATTCCCTTGGCCAAAAAAGACTGGCCACCTGAATTTGTTATGGATTGCCCAGGGGGAGGGACGGTAATTTTACCTGCTTTTTCTGACCTCGTGCCAGAATCAGTTAATACATTCATACGCCAAGGAGTGGATGGTAGTGCTGGCTCCTGCATTATAATTTAGCCTTGTGGGGTGGGATGACAGTTTCCCTTATCAAGTAATACCAGTTAAGTCAACCCCACAACATTAAAGAGGATACCCCATAAAAAATTAGGCTAACAAATACGTTTGAAATTCTCATACAAGTTGCATACCAAGATTTAATGGAAAGTTGTTACCTCTCCTATGAATAATCCTTTGTTTCCAGTAATGAAACCAGATCATTCAAAAAGTCCAGTATTAGATGACAGACACCTAAACACAGCTACTTGTACTTTCGCAGTGCAATATGCGCACAACACAGCACTAATGAAGAAGTTGGGGCCAGATGTACGACCGGGGCAATTAGCGACTCGCAAATTGCGCTCAATTGCGAGCTGCAATTTGCGAGTCACTAAATGCCATGTACAACAGTGTCAGAGACACTGTTTGCGATTCTCAATGGGGTCGCAAATTGCATGCCTCATCAATATTTATGAGGCACTCGCAATTTGCGACCTCATTAGGAATGGCTGGCCCTCCCAGGTTTGGCGGCCTGCTGGGCTCAGCAGACCTCCATGTCTGGGACTGTTTTCAATAAAGCAGGTTTTTAAAAAAAAAATGCAGCCCATTTTCCTTGAAGGAAAACGGGATGCATTTTTTAAAAAAAGAATGAAAAGTTTTCGTTTCATTTTTAAAGGGCAGGTAGTGGTCCCAGGGATCACTGGCTGCCCCTAAAAAATATTTTCCCTTCATTTGCAAAGAGGAAGGGGTCCCTTGGGGTCCCCTTCCCATTTGCGAGTGCATTGCCACCCTCTTGAAGAGGGCAGTAAATTGCAAGTGTTTTGCGACTGCAATTGAGTTTGCAAAACATTCTTATATAGGGTAGCGAGTAGCAATTAGGTAGGGACGCCCTTGTAATGCCCCCTTCCCAATTGCGAGTCGCAAATCCTATTTATCGATTCGCAAATAAATTATGTCTTGCTAAACAGGGTTTGTACGTTGCCCTATTAATTTTTGCATGCACAAACGGGTCGCTAACCCGTTTGCGAATGCAAAAATGGGTCGTACATCTGGCCAATAGAGCGTAAAAAAAAAAAAACAATAATAAATATCTTGATGGATTTTTCTGCCAAAATATAGCACTTGAAAGCAGATATGGGACAAGCTTCACTGCTGTTGGTTCACAAAAACAGTTCTGTTGTTTGCCTCAGGGGTATTAGAACAACCCTGTGTTGTTTTTAGCCCTGGTTACAGAACTTTTACAATAATTTGATGACCAGGCATTGTCATATGTGGACGACATATATTTAACAGAAGATGACCTTTTTACACACTTGACAAGAGTAGATTGCTTAGTTCTGGCATTTGCTCACATGGCTACAAATTCAACTTTAAAAAATCAAAAATTGCCCACCACAATGTCCAGTCTTGTGGAATTCATTAAGAGTGGAGAAGGCTCTGATTTGGAGTGGGAGGTTTGGGGATTTTGTAAGAGAGCACCCATCCTCCCAATCTGGCTCTGTGTTTGTAAGGGATGTGTGCGAGGAGGAGTCCTACAGAGCGGAGGTGTCTGGCTAGTTGATGGAATGATATACAAGTATTCAGGTTGTTGGGGCCTAAATTGTGTAGTGCCCTGAATGTGTGTGAGGGGTTTGAAATGAACACGTTTGTGTATCGAGAAACAGTGAAGCTCTATGAGTTGTGGTGTGATGTGAGTTCTGTGTGAAAGGTTGAGGAGATGACTGGCTGCTGAGTTCTGGATTGTTTGTAGTCTTCTAGTGAGTTGCTTGGTAATCCCGGTGTAGAGGGTGTTCATATAGTCCACTTTGCTGGTGACTAGGAACCTAGTCACCTAGAAAGCATGCGACTATGGATTTAGTACATAGGAAAATGGGTCTTAGCATTCACAAACTCTCTGATTTGCCAAATCGGAGGGTTTGCGAATGTTAGACCACTTTGTACATTTGGCCACTAATTCTTTATTTTCAGTATAAGCTTTGCTTTAAGGAGTATGGCAGCTGTGTCATTTGTGGACCAAGAAGTGTTCCAATGTATTATTTGCTTAATTAAGTGGCTTTACTGCAAACATAAAACAGTACACATCTGGCTTGATGACAAAAACCTGAAAAGCTTGGAACCTCAACTTTCACTGAATGTCAAGTCACTTGAATTCACCTGGAAGACCAACCTCACCCCAAGAAACATATTGTCAGAAAAACAAAGCCGGCCTTTTATCAGGTGTCTCTTCCAAAGAAGGTAAAACCATTTCTTCCTGAAAGCGACTTTAGAACAGAAGTGACGCTCTCATACTCTTGCACCTGAATGGTGGTATTGCTCTGCTCCATGGCCTCCCAGACTCCACACCGGTACCCATTAAGGGCATCTTACATACAACAGCACATCTCATCCAGGGCCAGAAGAAATATCACCCCATCCTGCTGAAACTCCATTGGCTCCCATTGCTGGCCTGCACCATCTTCAAAATTAGTGTCATCATTTAGACAGCCATCACAACCAACACCTCCACTTATCTTGAAGAGTAGCTCACCATCATTGATGATTTTTGTCAAACTCGCAGTCAAGATACCATCAGAAGTGTAAAAGGAAAAACAAGACTGCATTCCTTTTCCATCTATGGGCCCCAGATCTGAAACACACATCCCTGTGCATCAGAGCTGCCTTAATGCTGCTTCAATTTAGTAAAGAGTTGAAGACTCATCTCTTTGAGGAACATTAAATGACAATGCATTAACCCAGCTACCTCGTATATCATTCATTGACTTATGCTTGACATTGACCCAGTAAAGAGCTCTGCTGCCTTTTGGTAAGGTTCACACTGTAGAAATACCAAATGCATACATACACACACATCATCTCCACACACACACACACACACACACATATCCACACATACTTACATTGTTTAAAGTCTCCATAAGTAGTTCTTTAGTAACAGTTTTCAATTATTGAAATCCAGACTTGAAATATCCACAAATGTGCAAGTTTATGGTTATTTAAATATGTTTATAAGTATATACACCCACGAACACCCACCCAGCCCTCTGAGCACATTTGCCATACTAGTGTAATATCACTTATGAGTACATCATTTTGCAAGTGTAAATTCATGTTTTATGATTATACAGTGAGTTTCCCCTGCCTCTTCATTATATTGTTCACATCTACATTCTCTCCAGCAACATTGGCTGAAAGTGAGAGAGAGAGAGAGAGGGGTAATACGTTCCTACCTCTTTAGTCCTCAATGAGGCCAAATGAGATGAATAAGTGTTAGTCTTATTGACTCTAGTTTTGGAGGTTACGTAGAGAAGTTGTAACATCGCCATGTTTGCCTAGACAAGCCCTTTGATAAAATGTTACGTAAAACATTTAATTTATCAAGGTAACAGCCCTTTAAATCATAATATTTACTGTCTATGAATTTAGAGAAATCTAATGTAAAAAAACGTTGCTTTTCTCATCCTCTATAAACATCAGTCTCAGTAATTTCTTCACATTCATAACCCCATGCTTGCTCAGTGTGCCTCTTTTGCTCTCTTTTATTTGTCTTGCACCCTCTTGCCATCCTAGAGAATATCAAGTTTAAAAAAAAATGTTTTAAAATTTAAAACTTTACTAAAAGCAACTCCAGATTATCTACATAATGTATACTTTTCAAAGAAAAATATATTTGTTTTACAATACTGTTAGAAATGGGGGTCTGTAGTTGGCAGTGGTATGCACCCTGTCCAAGTAGGGGCCCTTCCTTCTAGTCAGGGTAAGGGAGTTACATACCCAAGATAGCCCATGCGCACGCACTTGGCAGGTTTACATAAGCAGTCAGACTGATCTCAGAGGCAACGTGTAAAGCATTTGTACATAAAACACACAATAACACAGTGAAAACACTACAAATGGACACTATACCAGTTTAGAAAAATAACTGATCTTCATCTAAACAAAACAAGACCAAAATGACAAACATCCAACATACACAATTCAAGATATCTCTTTTTAAACGTTTAAGCAATTCAGTCTATAGAACTCTATGGATGTGTTGAATGTAGCTCAAAGTACCTTTGATGCATCAAAATCCAAGACGAAAAACAGCCGCAAAGGAGGGAAGCGTCAGAAAACACAACACTGTGTCGCTTCTAGAGTCCCAGGGGAATAGAGGTGTCAGTTCTGCAGCATGCTGAAGAAGTGTTGCATCGATTCCTTACTGTGAGGAGAAGCGATGAGTTGAATTCAGAAAGAGGTTCCTTACTATGGGGCGATGTGTTGAAAATTCAGATATGTTGGGTCAATGCAGTGGCCATGGGCAGGTGATGCATGGAATCCGTCAGCTGCACAGCAGGGCCTTTGTCGAAGTTGGAGCGGGGGTCTCGGACGCCTGCGACACGGTCCTAGAGACTCAGGCTGAGGTGGTTCTTCCAACCGCAAACAGGCGCGCCATCAATTTTTCAGCCGCACTGCAGAATGCATTGGTTTTTAAACTGCACGGCAAGCTGGCGGCGGAAAAAACGGCACTGAAGGGTAATGTGAAGATTTTCAGCTCTTGGGCCCAGAACTGGGGCTGGCACCACTTGGCAGGTCAGATCGCCCAGCAGATGAGTTCAGGGGAGCTGAAGATGAAGTCTTTGATGGCCCTGAGACTTCCAACAGAAGGCAAGCACACACAAGCCCTTGGAGAACTTGGAAAGTAGAATTCCATAAAGCAAAATGTAGTTCTTACACTGCTCACAGACAGAAGACTTTTCAGGTTTTTCAAACAAACTTAAATCCTTCTCTGTTCATGGGGTAAGACTGTGTACACTGGGTTATGCCGGCAATATTATTTTACTATGAGGTCAGTTTAGGACAAAGATGGATCAAACAAACCTAGAACATAAAACACCACGTGTGAAAAAAATAACAAAGTGCAATGGTTAATTCAAAACATTATGAGTTTTTTTTTAGCAACGGAACAGCAAAATGTGAACGATTGATCATAAATCTCAGAGGAGTTTATGACCCATCGGCGCGAAGATGAAAGATTTCGAAGTCCAGTAGGAAAGAAGCTCTGGACATTTCATTTGTTAGCGAGCAGTGAGCGACATCTAAGCAGTACGACAGAAATTTCCCGAATTCTACAGAATAGAAATTTTTAATAATGATTAAGCGTACATTTGTAGGTATTATAAAGTTATTTGTGTTTAACTGATTTGATTTGATTTGATTGATTTGATTTGTCTATTTATAAAGCGCACGAATACCCATGGGTGTCTTGGCGCTAGGAATTGTCCGGTTCCGGTGCAGGTCTGGCATTAGTGTATTTTATGCGGTGAAAAGCCAAGTCTTGATTTTCTTTCTAAATATCTCCAGAGTTGGGCTGTTTTTTACATCAAACGGTAATAAGTTCCATGTCCGTGCTGTGTGGACGAAGAAACTTCTTCCTCCCCAGTTTGATCGTATAAACTTGGGTATTGCTATCAGTTTCTTTTGACTAGATCTAAGAAGCCTTGAAGGTTGGTAGTGTTTCAGGTGTGTTTTCAGGAAGTGGGGGCCTTTGCCCTGCAGTGCCTTGTAGGTTAAGCACAGTGATTTAAACTTGATTCTTTTGGCCACAGGTAGCCAATGGAGTGAACCTAGTTTGTGGCTAATAGGCTGGAACTTTGGAATTTCCAGTATCAGTCGTGCCGCTGCATTCTGGAGTCGCTGCATTTTTTCTATAATTTTTATTCTGGCTCCCGCATATAATGCGTTACCGTAGTCCAGTCGAGACAGTGCAAGGGCTGTCACTACCGTTCTACGTGTGTCTTGAGGTAGATATGGGAGTATTTTTCTTATCATTTTTAATATCAGCCAGAAAGACGAGGCTAGTTTATTTACTTGGGCTTCATAAGTTAATTTGGTATCTATCATGAATCCCAAGTTTTTGGCTTTCTCTGAGGGTTCTGGTCTGGTTCCCAGTTCAGGAGACCACCACTCTGGGGACCAGATATCAGCATTGCCTCCCAGAATTAATACCTCAATCTTTTCTCCGTTGAGTTTGAGGCAATTTTGTTGCATCCATTGACTAACTTTTAGCATGCATAATTGGAATTTTTTGGCTGTTACTTTATTGTCTTTGCCTATGGAGATGACAATCTGTGTATCGTCGGCATAGGATATTGGTGTAAAGCCATTTTCTCTTATTACTTCAGCAAGGGGGGCCACATATAAATTAAAAAGTGTTTGGCTCAATGATGAGCCCTGTGGGACACCGCATGGTACTTTAAAGGAGTCTGACTTTGCTTCTCCTAATTCAACTGTGAATTTTCTGTCCATGAGGTAGGATAAGATGAGACTGCACGCGTGGTCGCTAGCTCCGACTTCTCTAATGCGTTTTATTAGTATCTCGTGGCTAACCGTGTCGAAGGCCGCCGAGAGATCCAATAACACCAAGGCGGCCTTTTCCCCCTTGTCTAGTATACTTCTAAGTTCCTCAGTGGCCGTGAGGAGGGCTGTTTCTGTTCCATGTCCTTCACGGAAACCGAATTGAGAGTGGTCGAGCCAATCGTTGTCCAGTAAGTACCTTGAGAATTGTTTGTTCAGCAGTTTCTCCAGCACTTTTGCGGCGAAAGGAATCCTAGCTATGGGTCTATAATTGCTGTGGACTTCACTGTCCAGATGAGGTTTTTTCAGTAATGGCTTGATTGAGATAGTTTTCCAGTCATTTGGAAATATGCTAGTATTCAGAATTACTTCAAACAATTTGTGAAGTACTGGTCCTATTTGTTTTGAAAATATTTGCCATATCTTCGGTGGACATGGGTCTGAAGGACTGCCTGAATTAGTTGTCGTTATTTCCTTAATAATTTGTTCCACTGTAGGTAAGGACCAGTAAAAAGATAGGGTGCCGCTGGGTTGATAGTCTAGTTTCGAGTTGTTTGTGGGGTTTTGGGTTATATGGTCTATCTGATTGTTTTTAAATAGTTCATATACTGAGGACACTTTATTTACGAAGAAATGGCCTAAAGTATTGCAGAAGTCGGATGAGATATCTTCTAGATTATTATTTTCGATTTTGGCAAGTTTTTTGACTACTGCAAACAAATCTTTGCTCGAATTCTTGGATTCATTTATTTTGTGTACAAAGAATTTGCTTTTTTCTGCGATTATCATATTTTTATATGTGGCCAGTTCATTTTTATAGTCTACCTTTAATTTGGAGTCATATTGCGATCTCCACTTTTTCTCTGCTCTTCTGCAGGTCTGTTTTTGTGTTTTTAAAACTTCCGAATACCAGGGCTGTGAAGGTGACTTCCTTTTGAAAGACACTCGTTTCTGTGGTACGGAACTCTGGGTGGCTGTTTTTAGCCAGTTATTGAATTGCGTGCATGCTATATTGCTGTCACTTTCTAGCATTGGAAATGAGGAGTTCATTGCCTCTATTACTACTTGCGGGTCTATTTTTGACCAATCAGGATAAGTGACTTTCTTGGGATTTTTAGTTGGATTTCCCAAGTCCTCTATAGTCTCTAGCTGAAAGGATACTAATTTATGATCTGACCATGCGATCGTGTGGACTTCAACCTTTTTAAATTTTTGGCAGGATGTAAAAATACCATCAAGTGTATGTCCAGCTACATGTGTATCTGAATGGACTTTTTGTTCTAGATCAAAGTTAGCCATTGCCTGTTTAAAGGTGTTGATTCTGGGGTCTGTGGTTTTCTCCAAATGCAAATTGAAGTCTCCCAATATTGTATAGTCCTGGTTCATTACACAAGATTCAAGGAAGGGACTTAATAGTTCAATGAGCGGTTTTTTGGCATTTGGTGGTCTATATATTAGTAGCCCATTGAAGGTATACTTGTTTGTAGCCATAATTTGAAATGTCATGATTTCGCAGTCAGGGTGGCTACCTTTTTCTGAGCTCTTAATCCTGAGGCTTTCCTTAGCTATAATCGCTAACCCTCCTCCCCGTTTCATTTTTCTATCAACTCTATAAAATGAGTATTTTTCGGGTATTGCTAATGAGAGGTCGGCGTCGGATGCTTCATCCGCCCATGTTTCCGTTACAAACAAAACATCGACTTCTTGGTTTTCGATCAAATAGGCGATGTGGGTGTTGTGTTTTATCATTGATCTGGCGTTTATTAGCCCTGCCTTGATAATACACTTTTTAGTATTCTCTATATTGTTATTTTTGGCAATTTTATTTGTGTTATTTACTGTGGTGAAATCGAATTTAAGAGGGCAGCAAGGACATTGCTTACCTTCTATCTGCAGATCTATTGATGGGCATGTTGCGGCGCATTTTAGCGACAAGATTTCCTGTGCAGTGTATTTTCTATGTATGATTCCTCTATCCTGTTTTTACTTGTTATTGTTCGACCTGAGATGATGTAGTGCGGAAGTGTTTTTTGTAGCACTTCTTTTCATCTTTATCTAAAAGTAACTCATGCCCTCTTATATTATCAAGAATATGGGGCAACACTTTTATAAACTATAGCAGAAAAAAAAGGGAGGGTGGGGCAACGCTTAAGGGATATTTAATGAATTGCGTTTTTATTTGTCACCCCTTTGATATATACAGCTTCAGTTTCCGAAGAAAGTATATTTGTAATTGATTAATAAAAACTGTTTCAAACCTAGACTGAAATTTTTGCTGCACAACCACAACTCCCCGTCAGAAAAGTCAACACCGGGGGGGAGGAGCCTAGCGCGCAACCAAGATGGCCGCGTAGGTGCGAGGCTCCCGAGGACCTCCGCAACCTCCTACGTTTCTCCTGTCTTCATCCTGCCTCGGTTGAGGGGACTGTGTCGGTGAGCCTGAGCTGAGGTGGTACCCGTTCCCCGTTCTCGAATCGGACTTCGGGTACCGGAGTGAGCACCGATTGAAGTTTGCGGACTACTTCTTACCGGACCCCGGATTTGCGCTAGGGGGTGACCCAGTGGCAAAGTGAACAACAACAGCGGGATGGGCCTGGCGAGTCACGTACCCCGCACTTTCGCTTTCACTTTCGCACCCCCTTGCCGTCTCTGCAAGTGAGATCGCGGAGCTCTTTGTGTTGGTGTGGCCTCGCTGGGAGACCCTGCCTGCCTGCCGGCTGCGACCCACCCCGCCGACCTGGGGTGGCCCCCCGGAGCTCGTGGCCTTGGTCGCCTGCCCTCTACAGCGTAGCTGGTGCGGGTGTGTGACCCGTGACGATGGCCACGAAACAAGACGGGGATCGGTCGAAGACCAAGTCGACCCGGCGTGGCGCCGTACATCAGGCCAACGTCATGGACCGCTATACCCTCCAGAGGGGATCTCCCGGCGGCCCGCACAAGTCCTCTGAGGGCCCCCCTGATGCCCCGGATTGGCCCACGGATCTGACTCTGCAAGACGTCATGGGCGCCATTGCTGAGATGAAGGCCTCGGTGGGCCAGCGGTTCGACACCTTGGCGCATAAGATTGACGCGGTCCTCGTGGATGTCGGCCTGGTGAGGGCTGATCTCTCCAAAACCAACGACCGGGTTGATTCTTTGTCCCGAACCACGTCAGGCCTTACGACTGAGGTGGCGGCCCTCCAAACGGAGGTGCTCCGACTTCGTCAGGCGAGTGCGCTTATGGATCGGCGCCTGGAGGATTCCGAGAGTCGGGCCTGGAGGAATAACATCCGCATCATCGGAGTACCCGAGGGACGGGAGGAGGCGGCGGCGGATCTTTTTGTAGAGGACCTGATCGCTACCCATCTCCAGCTTCGGGGACTGAGTAAATTCTTTGCCGTGGAGAGGGCCCACAGAGTTCCCGGGGGAAGGCCGAAGGTCGGAGCCCCTCCGCGGCCTCTCATTGCCCGGATTTTTAACTTTCGGGACAGGGACGCGATCTTGCAAGCCTCCAGACTGCAAGGGCCGCTTAAGCTGGAAAATATGGAGGTGAACTTTTATCCCGATTTTACCCAAGCGGTCCAGAAGCAGAGACTGAGTTTCCTGGGTGTCAAGCGCCGGCTCCGGGACATGAACTTAAAATACGCCATGCTCTTCCCGGCCAAGCTGCGGGTAGAGGTGGATGGTCGCACGCACTTTTTTGATCGTCCCGAAGCGGCCGGAGACTGGCTGGACACTCTGTCTGGGGGTAGTGATCGAGATGGTGGGGGGGGGCGGCGGGAGGAGACGGCCCACTGGATCGGGCCTGAGGGGTTGATATTGGGCCTCACTCTGGACGACTATGATGCCACTTTCGACCAAGCTTCTGTCTTTGTTCTTTCCCCTCCCTTGGAGGTTGTGTGGGGTCTAGAAGGGGTACTCTTTCCTCCTCTAGGGGGTCTAGCTAGTTTCATTATATAGGGGCGACAGGCACACTGCAAGTTGGGGGGGCTGTCTGGGCTCATGCAGGGGTGCAGGGAGGGGGGAGTTTTGTTGGGGTGGGTGGGTTGGGGTGGGGTGTTGTTCGTTTATACCACAAGGCAAAAGTATCGGTGTGTTACTTCTAAAGTGCTCTCTGGGGGACGAGTGATGGCTTCTGTTTATGATGGGGGGTAGGGGACTGAGTCTGTTGTCCTGGAATGTTAATGGATTGGGGGACAGGATAAAACAAGGTGTGGTCCTGCAGTTCTTGAAGCGAATTTCGCCCGATATAGTTTTTCTGCCGGAGACACACCTCATTGGCAACTCCTTTTGTGCTATGAATCGACGGGGCTACCGCCTTGTGGCCCATTCGGGCTTCACGTCTGGTTCAAGGGGTGTGGGTATTATGGTTAAGAACTCACTCCCGTTGGAGATTGATGAGGTGCTCCATGACGACAGGGGACGTTACACGGTTTTGGTGGGTAGAATGGAGGGCAGAGTGGTCGTTTTTGTGTCTGTTTATGTCCCGCCGGGGCTGCAGACGACCACCTTTGCGGATCTGGGGCGCCTCCTCCTTGGCCTTCCGGAAGGGATTCTAGTGGTGGGGGGGATTTTAATGCTGTGGTTTCCGGAACTGTGGATCGTCACCCCCCTAGGGATCTCCCCCGTGCCCAGGCGTGGTTGTCTGGCCTCTTGGATACCTTGGGGCTGGTGGATTGTTGGCGTCTGAAACATCCCACGCAGCTACAGTACACCTTCCATTCAGGGGCTCATGGTAGTCTCTCACGACTAGATTATGTCCTGGTTCCGGCGGCGCATGTGGGGAGGATAGGGGAGGTGCGCCATTTGGCACGGGGTATTTCGGACCACTCCCCGCTCTTGTTGCACTTTGATATTCTTCCGAGGGGAGAGGGTAGGGTGGTCCCGATTAATCCCTGGTACCTGCGTGACCCCACCATTCGCGCAGAGCTGGTTAAATCCCTTAAGCGCTACTTTGACGAGAATGTGGGGTCTGTGTCATCGGCTGTCTCACTGTGGGAGGCGTTCAAGACGGTACTCCGGGGAGAGGCCTTGTCCCTTATTTCCCATTCCCGGAGGCGCGAGCGGGAGGAGGTGACCCGTGTTGAAGCTGAGATAACCGAGTTGGAGGGTGATCTAGAATGTGGGGTGACGGATGACAAATTACATGTTCTCCGACTCAAGCAAGCGGCCTATAAGGCCCTCGTCACGGAGGCGGCCAGGGGCCTCAGTAGAGAGCAACAGGGGAGACTGTATGATGTGGGTGATAAGGCTGGTAAATTGATTGCGTGGCTGGACAAAAAGGAGAGAGCGAGTCGAGTTGTCCCGTTGATTGAGAAACAGAATGGTGTGTGTGTCACTGACCCAGAAGAAATTGTCTCCTGCTTTGCAGACTATTTCCGTGGGGTGTATTCCCCGGTGTCCTCCCGCTCTGAAGAGGATTCCCATGCCCTGCTCAGGGATATCGCGCTGCCTTCCCTTTCGGAGGAGGACAGAGTGTCGTTGGACGCCGCTCCAACTTCCGAGGAAATTGCCCTCGCCATACGTTCGGTCGCTTCTGGCAAGGCCATGGATCCTAATGGTCTTCCCATCGAGTTGTATAAACTGCGACCGGATACGCTGGCGCCGCATCTCCGTGCTATGTTCCTCGCGGCCCACTCGGCGGGTTCCCTCCCGCTAGACCAGCGTTTAGCTACTATTGTGGTTATCCATAAGGAGGGGAGGCCACGGGACCGGGTCACATCCTACCGGCCTATTTCGCTATTGAATGCGGAGCCCAAAATCCTCGCCAAGGTGTTGGCCAATCGGCTGGTCGGCGTAGTGTGTGACTTGATTCACCAGGATCAGTCCGGCTTTATCCCTCATCGCAACACGGCGCTTAACCTGCGGCGTTTGCATGGGGTGCTCGCACGTGTCCCGTTCATACGGGAGCCGGCCATTTTGGCGTCCCTGGACGCCACTATGGCGTTTGACACACTTGAATGGCCTTATATTTGGGCGACGCTCGCAAAGTTTGGGTTTGGCCCAGGATTCATCAGTTGGGTAAAATTGTTGTACTCTGGCCCGCTGGCGCAGGTGGTTGTGAACGGTAGAGTGTCGGCTCCGTTCGAGCTGGGCAGGGGCACGCGGCAGGCTGCCCGTTATCGCCGCTCCTTTTCGCGCTCGCCTTGGAGCCCCTGGCGGAGTGGCTGCGGTGGGAACCTTCTATTCGTGGTCTCCGCTGGACCCCCGAGTATGAGGACCGCGTATCTCTATACGCTGACGATATTCTTCTATATCTGGCTTCCCCACGTAAATCACTGATAGTACTGGTTGATGTATTGCATTCATTTGGTCTTAACTCCGGCCTTGTCATCAACTGGGCTAAATCGTGCGTCTATGTTCTCTCTGGGGAGGATCCTATCCTTCCGCGGGGCTGTCCTATCCAGATCGCCCCGCGGGGATTTCGATACCTGGGTGTCTTCATTACCCTGGACGCGGAGGCCCGATATAGTCAGAACTTGCTTCCCCCCCTCCAGCGCCTGAAGGAGGATGTCGCACGTTGGAGGCGCTTGCCGCTCTCGCCGCTCGGCCGGGCGGCATTGTTTAAGATGATGTCGCTGCCGCGTTTCCTGTACGCTCTGCAGAACACAATGGACGTCGTCCCGGCGCGCTACTTTCGCGAGGTGGAGAGTTTGCAGCGCCGACTGTTCTGGGAGGGTAGACCGCGTATCGCCCTGGCGAAGCTGACGCTCCAGTAGTATGACGGGGGGATTGCCCTCCCGGATATCAAACGGTATTATTGGGCCTCCCAGCTGGCTGCAATTAATCACGGCCTGTACGGGCCCGCTCTAAACCCGGCCTTTGAAATGGATAAGATGTTACTGCCGGGTGGTGATTATAACAGAGCGCTTTACTCCAGCTCGCTTGACGCACGTCTGACGGGCCCCACGCGTGTCATGGTACGAGTGTGGCACGCGGCTAATGTGGCGATGGGGTGGAAAGATCGTTTGACCCGGGCGTCGCCACTATACGCATCTGAGCATTTGGGCTCCCTGTGGACCTCGAAGGGCTTTGAGAAGTGGGACATGATAGGCATCAGCGGGGTGGGTGATCTCTGGACGAGGGGGGGATTTAAAACGTTCGAGATGCTACAGACAGAATTCCAGTTGCAGGACAGGGAGTACTTTCGGTATATGCAGATCCGTCATGCGCTATGCTCCGTATTCCCGGACGTTGCCTCCATCCCGGAGTATTCCCCTCTGGAGGATAGGGTGCTAGATGGACATGTACCGGACAGCACGATTTCATTAATCTATAAAAAACTTATCAATGACCGCTCGGGACTGCTGATCAACCTTCGTGAGGCATGGGTGGCCGATGGATTGGAGCTGGATGATGAGGACTGGGTATCTGCGGTGGCCTCCCCGAAAGAGGTGGCCATACCGGCCCGCCTTCGCTTCGTCCAGCTCAAGATACTCCATAGGGTCTATGTTATGGGGCCAAGGCTACTGCGTATGGGCTATGCTGTGGACGGGCTGTGTAAGCGTGGGTGTGGTTCTTTGGGGACCTTTCTCCATATTTTGTGGGAATGCCCGGAGGTGGAGCGATTCTGGCGTGGTGTGCATGAGGTCCTGCGGGTGGTAACGCGTGTGTCGCTGCTGCCCGAAGCGAGGAGATGCCTTCTGAATGTGTGGGAGCCCACCGACTACTCGGTGCCGCAGACGCGGTGGGTGACTCTGGGATATATGGTGGCCAAACGCGACATTGCTCAATTGTGGGGTTCCCAGAGGTCGCCGACTGTCTCGGCATGGAAGGATAACATGGATTGGTGCATGTTTCGGGAAAAGGTGGTGTATGTTGCGAGAGGTAAGCCTGGGACATGGGTGAACGTATGGGGCCCCTGGAACGCCTACCGTGGGGGAATCTGTACTCCGCCGTTATTGCCCGATCCGTCACCGGCCCCGTCCCCTTAGCCAGCTTATCTCCCCGGTTCCGGGCACTGAGTCCACCTAATCCCCGTCTTGACCTTTTCCCCCCCTTGATACTCCCATGGATTGGTAGGGTCCCCCCTCTAGGGGAGCACATGCTGCTGTTTCCGATTGTGGGTTGCCTTGTGGACTTGTTTTTTGTTGTTATTTATATGAAAATGAAACCGTTATGTGGGGTCCGAATGGTGTGGCTACTACCGCTTCTAACTCCTGTGCATTTCCCTTTGCCCCGGCATGCGTGCTATTGTTTGTATCACATGCTCCTCTTGCTTGCTAGCGGCCGGCCTGAAGGTTGTAGGCCCATCTTTGTATATTTTTTAAATTTTGTAATAAACGGTTTCAAAAAAAAAAAAAAAAAAAAAAGAAAAGTAAACACCTCATTAGGGGCCATATGTAGGTAACATACTATTTACCGATTCATAAATACCGAATTTTACCGATTCAGTATTTAAGAATCGGTAAATAGTATGTAGGTAAAAAATCGGTAAATTTTACCGATTCGGAAAGATTCGGTATTACTGATTCGGTATTTACCGAATCGGTAATGAGGCATACCTTCCCATTGATTCCTATGGGCCTGGAGGCCCATAGGAGTCAATGGGAAGCCATTCACCATTACCGATTCGGTAAATACCGAATCGGTAATAGGGGGAGCATATTCAAGGGTGGCAGGGTGTCACATTGACACCCTGTTGCACCCCTGAATCGTGCATGTGTGCACATGTGGCGCACATACATGCCCTAAGGGCATGTATGTCTGCCACATGGCACTGTCAAAACAGAAAAAAATAGATTTTTGAAAGGTATTCGATATTTATCACCAACCTGTATTTGGTGGTAAATACCGAATCCTGAATACAATAAAACACTCACTTGAGTGCTCCCTACATATGATTTAAGGATTCGGTAATTTACCGAATCTGTATTTTACCAATTCGGTATTTTACCGATCCATTACCGATTCGGTAAATTACCGAATCCTTAAATCATGCCTCCTACATCTCAAATGCCTAAATACCGGTCGGTAACGAGATATTTTTCGACCGAATTTCGGCTGTTACCGACCGGTATTTAGCTACCTACATATGACCCTATAAGTATATAGTGCTCCTGGGAAGTACCCCACCTGCAAACTCAATAAAAAGAAGACCGCAACACACTCTGTTATTTTGCTGCCGTGATTTGTACACCCCACGCCAATTATATAAATGGCCCTTAAAATATATAAAGTTAATAGTGTTCCTACCCTGCCCGCTACTACTTTGTTTTCCCGTACTCCATTGAAGTGCGTCACAAAATGGTTCACAATACTGAACCGTTTTCAGCCAATAATGAGCAAACTTGTACGCGGAACATTGTAGCCAATAAAAATGTCCATGGTGTTCCGCAGAGGGGGAGGGAATCGCTGCCAACACTTCTACTTCAGATGGTTTACAGCCAATGAACATTAAGCTTGGGAAGGTCCTGCTTGGAACACGTTACCCAATCAGATGTCCCTGATGCTCCGTGGTGGGAGAGGGAATGGCTGGCAACACTTATATTTTCCATGGTTTACAGCCAATGAACATTAAGCTTGGGAAGGTCCTGCTTGGAACACGTCAGCCAATCAGATGTCCCTGCTACTCCGTGGACGGGGAGGAAATGGATGGCAACACTTCTACTTTCAATGGTTCGCAGCCAATGAACATTAAGCTTGGGAAGGTCCTGCTTGGAACACGTCAGCCAATCAGATGTCCCTGCTACTCCGCGTAAGGGGGGAAAATGGCTGGCAACACTTCTACTTTCAATGGTTTGCAGCCAATGAACATTAAGCTTGGGAAGGTCCTGCTTGGAACACGTCAGCCAATCAGATGTCCCTGCTACTCTGTGGACGGGGAGGAAATGGCTGGCAACACTTCTACTTTCAATGGTCCGCAGCCAATGAACACTGAGCTCGTTGTTGGAACTCTTCAGCCAATTAAAAACTTTAATTTTGTTCCACGCACAGGGACAGAACACGTTTAAGAAAGTGACACTGTCCGTGATAAAAGTGAACACCGCATTATAAGTAAACATTACTGCGCATTATATTAAAGGAAAGCTGCAATACGGCCCATTGTTATTTTCCCAATATGATTTACACAGCCTACTAAACATTGCCGCAATACCGCACATTCACACTACCTGTGTGTGCACCGTTACATAGCCTACTGAACATTGCCGCAATACCTCACAGTCACACTGACTGTGTGCACAGTTCCCTGCAAGGTGCGCGCCTGGGCAGCCACGCATTCTTTCATTAACCTCCGCGCAGGGAGCCTGAGCGAGCGTGCAGTGCAAAGAACCTTCCTGATGAGCAACAGAAGCACCCTGTAAATGGCAAATGAAGACGAGAAAAGAAAACAAAAGCAAAGCTAAGTGAAAGCTCTTACTTCAAGTGAGAGAAGCTGATTTCTGTCACACATGGCAGGACTGGGCTTTGCATTGATAATTTAAGTTAATGTAAGGAATGTGTGCATAACTGTGACTGTCTATCTGGGGGAAGAAACCCTGATTAAATGCACCACAATCTAATGTTTAGTCTAACCATTTTGAAAATAGTGCATACACCTTTTCCCTTTCTTCTCTCGAAAGCTGATTTTCCACGTGCACTATGTTTTAAATATTGCTGTTCCTCTTCATGTTTTCTCTTTCTTGTCTTTATGTTCAGACTCACATTTTTCTTGTCTGCGCAAAGCAATTTTATAGCCATTAGGCCTAGTTCACAGTATAAAAAAATAAAACCATTCACTTATTTGACCAAATGTGATTTTAAACCATGTTCAGCTAATATCAGTTCTTCATCTGGAAACTGTATTTAGCAAATTGAAATATAGGTTTGAAAGTTATGGTGCGGTTTTCAGTGCCGCAAAAAACAATGTGTACATATTTTACCAGTGCCCCACCCTCTGTCTATTTTTTTGTATTGAAGAAGGAGAGGATTTTAGTTATTTATTATTGTTAACTAGCACTCTTATAGCACACAGACGTGCCACTCGCATTGCAATGCTGGACCGTCAAGGAGATGACTTTCCATCTCACACCGGAACCTAATGTGTTTTTATGCGGAGTGAGTTTACGTTTTTAATAAGTTTTGAAAACTGGGCAGTGGCCTAGACTACAGAGTTGTACTAAAATGTTAATGTATCTCCTTAGTTGTTAGGAAGGCAAATGACTCATTAAATATGTGTGATTGCAAGTGTTTTGGGTTGAAAGTATAACAGAGTTATATCTAAGCCAATAAGCATTTGCAATGCAATACAATTCGCATTTACGCGAGACCTATTGCATTGCAAACAGGAGTGCGGGCATGGCCGGGGCAGGGGGGTGAGAAGGCATGGACAGTGGGTCTGTGGGCGGGGGAGTGGGAAGAAAGTAGTGCTTATAAATAACACGTACCGTACAGTGTAACACTCCAAGTAAAGGGGCCAATAGACATGGGAGGGTACAAATGACGACATGGAATAATAAGGCAGGACTAACAAGCCTCATAATCAATCAGAAGACAGAATTTACGAAGGACAAAGACAGAAGCCAATGAAAAATATGGGCGGAGAGTGAGGGAAACTTGTTTTCCATACTCTACCACTGCATGCCTTGCAGAGCGAGCACCGCTAGCATGCTGCTGCTAAAGCGCGACCTAAAAATGGGATGAAATAACAAGATACGAAGTGAAGCAGAGCAAGGGCCTGAAATTGCATACCCACTAGCAACATTTTGCACAGAATGTGGGAATTAGCAGATGCATAACTTGCACCCACTTCTTAGTTGCAGACCTCTGACTAAGGAATCCATACATTACATGCAAATTTCACGTTTTTATGCACTCCATGATACATAAATAGGTATTTTACTCTATTTAACCCCTAATTTCTGCTAGGATTTACCTAGTGAAAATCCAGATTGAAAACCTCTTGAAGGATAATACAAATTTAGGTATAAGTGGTATAAGTGGAATTTTAATCCTGAAATAAAATTAGCGGCCCAATTATATTCAGTGCCCGAGTGAACCAGTTAGTAAAACAGCAAAAGCAAGTATGAAAGAGTAAGAGTCAGTGACAGCTCCTCTGCTAAGGCGGAGAAGCGTCGCCCCACTGCTTTAAAGCAGTGTGACGAAAAGAAATATAAAATGATGATAACTAGTTGTTATTATCATTTTATTGTTTCCAGCTGCTTTGCGGGTGGGCGGGGCTGCTTTGCTCTCAGAGCAGGGCAGGGGAGGAGTTGTTTGCCCACCCCAAGTGCGCATGAATGATTGGCGGCCCTCTCTCGGGCCATTCATGCCCACTTTGCATGTTCTCCTCACAGGCTGCATTACTGCCTGCATGGAGAACATGCCCAGGCCCCCATTCCCTGGCTGAGTGGCAAACCCCAGCGCTCAGACCAATCACAATGCTGCATTGCAGCGTTAGCTTTGTGATTGATCAGGGGAGCCTGGGCGTGCTTCCTGGTTGCTGTTCGGCCCAAGTCTGATGGAAGAGAGACACAGGTAAGTGTTTTTTTGATGGTTTTTTTTACATTCCCCTTCCTCCTTCTGCCCCCACCCCCACCCCCACCTCCTGCCCGCCACCCCCGATCCCTACCAGCTGCCACTGGTAAGAGTGTTTGTTGTAAGTTAGAAAGCAAGTAACAGAGATATAAAATGAGTGAAAGCGTTAGTTTGATTGAGTGAGAGAAAACATATCTGCGAGAGCGTAAGAGAACAGGTGGCTCTCAACAATATAACAGGAGAATCCAGATTTTGAACTGTGGCAATAACATGGACACATATGTGGCTATGGCTAAGTTTTCATGCTTGAGAGGGCTGCCCACAGAGACTTGTTTGGTAAAGAAGTAACTGAAGTGTTGGAATCATGTGGCAATAGCTTGTTGACACATTTTTTCTGATTTGCATATTTCGATTAGATATTCATAGCCTATTATGTTAGATATTTACACATAAGTCTGCTGACAGCTTGTTGTTTCTCTGCACTGTTCTTGGGGTAAAATAACTTTGAAGTGCAAAGAAATTCTGATTGACTTATTCTATGGCATGGTAATACTGATGGATGTTTTCTCCTGCCACATGAATTCTGATGGACTTTTTCTGTCATGGTACATTAGATAACCATTACATTTCATGTCATGGCATATATCATGGATTGCAATTTCTCTAGCTATAAGACATGGCTTCATGTCTCAGATTAGAGTGGTTAATCGTGTGCTACTAAAAACGTCTACCATGCACCTGAGCAGCATCTGGCACTCTACAAATAAATCAAACACACAAAAGCCAATGGGAAGATGCATGCAATAAGTCTGACCACTGGCAAGCGCTCAGGGTAGCATTCCAACCAATCATTCCTTTTCCCCATCATTCCACCTCAGACTAGACCCAGCCATATGCAAGTCAGTCTTGACCCTGCTCCAATAGGAATAGTCCAGCCCGAACTGCCAAGCAATGTCCTCCCTGAACCGGTACACAAGCAACCCAAGACAGGTTTCTCCTGATTGCTGCTCTACAGTCTGGTGTAACTTGATTCCTTTGGCACAGTGAGCAAGGAACCCACATCTGGAAATACCCTGGGCCACTTAGGACATCCCATCAAACACACAAAAGGTGATGGGAGGATGCTTGCAATATGGCATTCCAACTCATTTTTTTCCCCACAATGCCTAGACCGAACCAAATGCAAATCAGTCTTGACACTGTTCCAATATGAACAGTCCAGCCCAAACTGCCAAGTCTGGTCCTCTCTGAACTGGACAATAAGCAACCCAAGACTAGTTTTGTGTGTTTGACTCTACAAATAAATGACAATGTACATAAAGAAATTTTCTGTCTCAGAAAAATAAATCTTCTGGGTGTGCTGGCAGATCATGAAATACTGGAATATTTTCAGAAACTATCACCTGACCTACACTTTTCTGTAAAAACTGTCTCTTTTTGCAAGATAAATAATAGTTAAATATTTACCTTGCAGACCATTCATTTCTTTAAAAAATGAAGCAGAGGTTGCTCCCAATCAACCTTAAGTGTAGCACGCTTATTCAAATTCACATTGTTGCTCCTGTTGAGTTTCATTTTTGCACACAGCTCAGAAAAGAATGCACACAGGCTCTGTGCTGCCGCACACCAAGAGCAATAATTAGAGGGAACATTGCCTGTGTGTGCACCGTTACACAGCCTACTGAACATTGCCGCAATACCGCACATTCATACTACCTGTGTGTGCACCCTACACACTGCTTGCCGCAATACAGAGCATTCTTTTCCCTACGGGAGTTCCAGAGCCTACGCAACCTTGCCGCAATACTGCGCACCGTTGTTCTGCGGACGTAATTTCCACGGCCAACGCAAAATTCAAACTCCCTGCCTCTGCACCGTACAGACTGCTTAAACTAAGACCACAGTGTTCCTACTATACCCTCTTATACAATTATTCTCTTTTTTTCCACCCTACGCCTTTCAACTCAGTCACAAAATGGCTGCCAACACTTCCTAGTTTCAACAGTTTGCAGCCAATGAGCCACACGCTCGTGCTCGTAACGCCTCAGATGTCAGAATTCTCAAATATCGATATCTGTAAATGTTGATATTTCTCTAAAACTACTGAACGGATTTACACCATTTAAACAAAAGCGTGCTTTCTGGACCAAGACCTTTCTCCCTGCCAAATTTGCCGTAATTCCGTTCAGCAATTTGACCTGTAGCCTTGTCTAAAGTTTCCTATGGAAATTGCATTGAGAATACATGTTTTGGGACCCCCCTTTTTTCTCAGCCCCCCCCCCTTCACGAATCACCCCCAAACTTTCAGGATAGGAGCTAACCTAAAAAGAGGAACTTTTTGGAAATTCCGTAAAGATTCGAATAAACAACGCCAAAGTTATAAGCAAATCAAAAAATGCTTTTCCTATGGAAACTAGGTTCTAACTATAACTATCTACTGGCGACCGCAAGTAGATAATATATAATGCGGTCCTCAATGTTTTGCTGAGCGCGCTAATGTCCGTGCCTGGGTTGTCTTGGTGTGATTGCCAGGCCAGGTTTCGAAGTTTCGTCAAATATATATATATATGTGTGTGTGTTTGTGCGTGTGTGTGTGCATGTGTGTGTGTGTGCACGTGTGCGTTTGTGTGTATATATACACACATACAAAAGAAGCAATGCAAATAATAAACTTATCTTAAAAGTTGTAATGTAAATGAACTCCTGTCTGATGTACTTATCGGTGATGTAATGACTTACAACCAATCGACGTGCAAGCAGTGTATTCTTCCCTCAAATATATCACCTGGCATTTAACAGAGTTTGACAAAGCATCTCACAGACAGCAGTCCTCAGTTATGCCCTAGAGTCCCTTATCGCAATGCTACTAACAACATCAAGTACCAAGCAATTACACACAAACACACAATCCTGCATACCAAGCAGATCTTATTGCACATGTCCATACAGCCAATCTCCCGACACAAATATCAGCAGTGCATGCATCACTCCCACACAGATGTTTGAGAGCATGAACAGAGTCTGGGCAGGCTTTTGTGTTTTAGGGTAGATAGAGAGGAATGTGTAGCAGCAGTACAAGCTTTCCTCAAATAGTACAGTAACAAAAGATGCAGCAGCAGTGCAAAGTCTCTCACCAAGTGCAGGTACACCACAGGTGGAGTCATTACAACTATCCTGCACTACAAGCAACAAGTACATCATAGACAGCAGTTGGACACAATTTCTTTACACATAGCAAAAGCAGTGACAGTGCAGTTTCCCTGACACACGCAGCACAGGTACAGTACCCAGTGGCGGCTGGCACGGATCGGGGGTGGTGAAGTAGGGGTGGGGGTGGGAGGGGGTAAGAAATGTACCTCTGCGTAACGTCTCTCCTCCGTCGTCCCTCCATCATCTCGGCCGGAATGGAAGAGGAAGCACCCAGACTCACCTAAGCCAATAATCCAGCATTGTGATTGGTCTGAGCGCTGTGGTTCGGCACTGGGAGCTTGGTCATGTTCTCCACCCAGGCTGTGTTACAGCCTGGGTGGAGAACATGCAAAGTGCACATGACTGTTTCGCCGGCCAAATAGTCATGCGCGCTTACACTGTGCCACCGCTCCTCCGCCTGCTCCTATGTCATCAGAGCCTCCCCGCCCACCCACAAAGCTGCTGCAGCAGGAAAAAATCATATACTAATAACCTTTGGTTATTATTGTTTTATTTTTCCTTTGTTTCACTGCTGCAAAGCAGTGAGGCGGTGCTTCTCTGCGAGCCGACACTGCAGCATCTTAGGGACGCTCACATTACTGTCAAAGGTTTATCTCAGTGGCCACCATGAAAGGCATGATACTGTAGGGGGTGAAGCAACTTAATGGTAATGAGACAAAACATGGGCAGCGATTGGGTTGAGGGACCAAGCACTGTGAACTCCATCTAGGGAACTTTATATTTTATTTCATTTGAAAACGGGACAGATAGCCTGAAGGGATGGAAGACTGAACAACCTTTTACATTTAAAAATAACATTTAGAGTTCCCCATTAGGCTTCCTTGAAGCATATTGGACATCGAAGCTGTAGTAGCTGTAGTGAACTGATTGTGCCACTTTTCGTTCAAGAAGTGAGCACTAAGTTAATCATTTCTGGACAACACAACTGCCTCTATTTTAGTGCTTTCTCTTACATTGTTCTTACTGCAGTTCAATAGCTACTTCAGCCTTCTTTGGGCAGCAAAGAGGGAAGATGCACAATGTTGAAGATATAAGACTTGAATTAACGGAAGATCACATAGTCTACCAAGCCATCAGCTGTAGTGAGACTCAAAAGACTTATAAAACATGGTGGGTTTCCAGTGTTGTTTCAGTTCTGGACTGCATCAAGGCGAAGAGGCAGGAGATTGACTTCCCCGGGGTAGAGCTTTAATCTTATAGGGTTCTACGCATAAAACGCGTCCATGTTACCCTTTTTTTGAAAGCTTACTTAAGCTTTGTAAAACTAATCCAAGATGGCTACTGTGCATGCACATTCACAAGGACATCTTTAAATGTATTTTCATTAAGCTTAAGAAGCACCCAACGTTACACACATCGGGCCATCTGGGATGAAATAACACCAGTTGGTCCCACAGGCAAGACCTGCTGGCTCTGCCATTGCTTCTTGATACTGCTGTCAGTTTATGTTAACGATGTTAACCTTTTCCTTATTGTTCTTTTCTTTTGGTCGAGCTTCTATCTACACACTGACCCTCCTCAGTTCTCAGAAAGCTGCTGGTCGCTTACAGCTTGTGCAGTGACTGCGATCAGCAACAGTGGCACCCACACCCTCCTTCTGCTTTGTCCCTTATTCTGGTCTCCCTGAAAAACATCCTACTCATCCCTCGCTCTCCACAAGTCAGCCCCAAATTCCACAGTCGCTCATAGAGGCACTTATCAAGCCTTTTTGGCTCTCACCGTGCACTCCACTAGCCACGATCACTGGAACTGCTATGCCAACACACTTTCGCCACCCCAGCAGTTAGAAAAGTATTAGGAGATGGCAATACATGCAAGGCATATCCTAGAAACATTTCACAAACTCCTATATCCTCAGTACAGAGCATTATCCCCCATGGGAAGCCAGCATCAGAGACCCGCTTGTAGGAAGCTTTTGGAATACAGACACCCTATGCCAATCCCATGACACCAGGAAAAGCAACCACCCAATGCTTCTCGTGTGGCATTGTAAGTCTGCAACACTAGGGTGATACTTCGTTTCTGCTGGCACATGCACAAAGTTATTGTCGGTGCAGGTAGCGCTGTGAGAGAGAGGAGGGAAGCTTACGTTCGTCCGGGGTTTATTGGAATTCATTTGAAAAATAATAATTATTGAGTCTGTTAGTTATTCAATAATTTATTGGTTCGTGAATACTTATGTTATGATTCAATTTTCTAGCTAAAATGTAGTCACAATTAAGGATGAAAATGTTGAATTTTGACAATAAGGGTTAAATTCGTAACTAGGGTTTTATGCATCACCTGGGTTTTGTGAACATATGTTCTGTCTAGGCAGACAAGAAGTGCCAGTGGAAGGCTAACATAGAAATGAATTGAAATATTTGTTAAATCAGCCTTAACTCCTCAAGATCAAGTTTTAATCCAGCATACTTCGATTAAGTAGTCTTTAGTGCAAATCATCCCAAAAGGCAATCATAATAAAGCACGCAGGTGAAATAGACAACCATCTTACAAGAAATTGAGTGTTAGATTTGTGAGGGGAAAATAAAGATATGAAGCATATAAAGATGATAAATGCGATGACTGCTGCAAAGAAATAGAACAAGGGGATGGCAAATACAAAATATACAAATTACCAAGCATCATGGGCTTAATATGAATAAACAAGAACATTTTAGCAAACTTTGCTAGTGAGGCGTAAGGTGTAAACATGTAATCTCCTTTCTCTGGGCTACAGACATGGAGAAGAACATACCAGCAGGTTTCGAAATATAATTTTGTAGCAAATTGGAGGAAATCTGCCTTTTCTGCCTAGTCACCCCTGATTTTTCACCTTTTTCTAGAGCCTCTATTTGGCAGGTATTACGTTTATGCCAGGGAGTGAACTTTAAATTAGACAGGCATAGTTCTCATAATTTTTGGACTTTTGTGTTATTTTAATTATGCGAAATTCATGAAATGACATCAATAAGCTATTGTGTGTGATTATGCAAATTTGCAGTAACAATTTGCTGTGAACACGCCATTCATGGTAAAAAGCTACCACAAATGCAAAGGGAACAACAGAATGTGAGTTGCTGTTGTTCGCCGTGATTTCGTGTTTTTTGCACAATTTGTTTTGCACATAATGCATCCCTGTGTCAAAAATTGGCATGTGGACAGATTTTTCAGTAAAATATAGCACAAAATGACAGATTTGCATTTTGCATAATTTTGTGTTATATTGCCAACATTTTGGATAATTATGTGAAAGGAAATGACACACATTTTGAACACCCTTAATTTGTATCTGTGCTCTAAACACTGCTATTCAGTGCCCCACTGTGTATGCTCTGGCCCTATGAGGGGATTGATCTATTCAGCTTGCCTTTAAGGCCATAGTATATGGTGCAGAAAATGCATCAATTGCACGTAAGATGAATGTTACTAGTGGGCTGCAGTGATACATGAAAACATAAACGGCTGCCAGGAGCCCCACTGTACTCTGGTTGGGTTGTAGATTGAACATACTGCAGGAACAGCTGACAGGAAAAAGAGCCTTGGCTTTGAAAGAAAACCTATTTTCATATATTATTAAGTCACTCTTAAAGTGTTCCTTGTAAGCCCACTAGGCAGGGTACCTAATATATAAACAAAAATGTTTTGCACTGCATATTTGATTAGGCGACTGAAGGCCTAACAATCTATTTCATCTAAGTAAGCTCAGCTACATTTTCCATAAGCAAGGCCTAGGTGTGATTAGTATATATTTTCTATTTCACTGCTTGGGAAATGCAAGAAAAACAATTAAACATTATTTTACATTTAATTTACAAAATCTGATGTAACGGTCAAATCTGATTTTTTTTTAAATAACTAGTGGAAAGGTAACTGTATAAAAATGTACTTTGTTCTGCCCAAGTCAACTTAAAACTAGCTTAACGCCAGTTGTTCCATTCATCACAACTCAAGAGGCCAATACACATTCATTGTAGGTCTTGATGACTCACCTATCAGAGGACGCTAGCCCGACCTCTGGACTGAGAAAGGCAGACAGGTTTTCGACACCTGACCACTGAGCAGAGACTACATGGGTAAAGAATAGCTAGCAAAACAAAGGATAGCCTAGCACTTCTTCTTTTGACTTGCTGATTCCAGATGGAGCTGACAGGATATAGTCCCCTGTATCCCCATAGCCCACCTGGACACTTTAGCGCTAATCACAGCAAGAAGGAGAAACAGTGCTGACCCTGTCAGGTTGCAGGAGAGCTCATCTAAACAGAAAAGTTGCTAAGGGCCTACCAGTAGCTCCTAAAAAGGGAAGAAAGTTTCACCCATTCTGAGTTTATGGCGACTGTGAATTTTTACAGTAAAGAAAGGAGGAAGCGCTTCAAAATGAGGTGAGCAAAGGGGAGAAAGTAGTCAAAATTGTGCAGGGAAAGCTCTTCAATCAGTTTCTAGTGCACAGGAACAGAGTGGCACCTCGCCACCACCTGTTCAGAATATTCCTGGACCTGGTAAGGCTACGCCTGAAGGTGGATGTCCTTCTGGAAGAAAAAAGACTCCTGGTTTTTGCTGGAAGTAGAGGATGTAAACACTCTGGAGTCCTGCTGGCACCCAGGCACTGGAACTGTTCTACAAGGTTAACTGGTAAGCTTCCTGTTTGCCTGTTCCGAGAACAAACAAGACCAAAGGCTGAAGAGAGACCTGGTGCCTAGAAGCCTGCCCTGAGGGCTCAGGGGCTTGTGGCTGTGACCAGAAAGACTTTTTCTAGCACTTGGAGAATTGTGGAACTTAGTAATCTTTCCATCTTGGTACAAGGTGGTTCTATAGGATCCCACTCTAAATATATCCAAGCCTTGTGGAGCCCAATCTCCCCCTTCTGGAGGATTGTCAGAGCCAAAAAGATGACTAAATCCAAAGACAAAATCTTGACTTGGGTAAAGGTGGCACATCCATCCCAAGTACATAGTGACATTGGTGGCTATGAAATGCAATTTCGTCCTGATCATAGCTTTTGGCATCAAAACTAATAGCTTCAGTGGAAGCATGATGACAACGCATCGGACTTCGAGGGACACTCACTGGCCTTCACCGTGCAACTGGCATCACTCTAGGACTTTGAGTTCCATTGGATAAATTACGTCTTACGGTAAAAAAACTTTGACTGGCACAACCCCCTTAGTTTTTCTGACCTTCTTTCCATTGCAGATGTCCTGAAATCGCACCTAGGTCCTGGTATATTGCAAACTCTTGCTTTGCAATAGTTCTTTACTTTTTCCAAGTGTTTTTAGTCTTAAAACTTTTTTTTTTTTTTAAATCATATCTAAGGCTCCTCTTACCCAGTTCTTGCATTTTTTTGCATTACATTATCCTCTATTATTCTAAGTTAGTTTCATAATTCTTTTGGGTTATGTTGTTTACACTAAAATTGTTCACTCTGCTTGAACATGGCACACGTTTTTCTAGGGACTGCCTACTGCTTAAAGCATATCTACTGGGGATTGAGCATATATTTCCCTAGAACTATTTTGGCCTAAGAGCCTCCTCCCAATTTAATAATCTAATTTATGACAATCATGAGCTTTTTTCACAACCGCATTCATGCCAATGGTTTGTAGGATAGGAATGTTTGTGAAGGTGTCTATTAAGTGGTGGTGGATGGGAATGAGTTAGGGCTCATTGCTGTGGTCTCACAGACGTTTAATGTTGAATCCCACTAAATTTGAAACAGGTCATATCATACCCGCTGTGGGACATATTTTAAATGAATACATATTCAGAAAAACATCACAGGTCAAAATATGGTATATCTTTGAGACCATAGAGCAAATTCAATTAATTTTAAATACTGAATAGTTATTTATAAATAGCATATTCCTTTATATTCACATGAAGGGTATACATACAGGTAACTTCAATCACAAAATAGTAATCAAATTAAATATTATGCTGTACCTGTATTACAATAGTGCAAAGTCCAATTCCATTTATAACAACAATGTTACTGAAGAACCATTTTCCAATTTCACTGCCGCAGCCCTGTTGAAATATGCAGCAAGACATTAAAAATGCCATGGTTCTAAAACTTATCCATGAACTCTGAAAATGTTCACTGTTGTTTTAAGAAATGCCATAATATGTATACCTGCCATATCACCATATATTCAAGAGTCCCATACCACAAAATATCATTTGTTATTCTGAAAAACATATTATGAATTAGGCAGTCACTCTAACAATTCAGGTTTATAAAGAATGTATAAGCTATGGGTTCTCACCAAAATATCACATTCATCAAGTGCTCCTACAGAGAGGCTGTTGTATAAATAACTGATCGTAAGAAATATCAATTTGGGACAACATATTATTCTGAGCTAAGGCTTGATCCCCTTATCTACAGTAAATAAAGAAACCTAATATGAAGCGACCAACCACAGCTTTGCAACTTGTGTTCTGTCTATACTGCTCAAATGAATACAGTGTTTGTCAGAAAATTGCTTTTTCTGTTACATCATTTAGTGTATCACAAATATGGGTAATTTTTCACTATAATACATGTTGCTGCATTACCCTTGCTGTAGGCAGACCCAGACCAACACCTAAGTATTTGTTGGCTTGAAATGTTGACAGTTATGATCATACATAAACACAACCTAGCGGAGCAACTAAAGAAGTAATATTCAGCTTCATTATACCATCAGTATGGGCTGCTGTTATATTCCCGAGTTAGACCCATGTAGTGGAGCAGCTTATTTCTTGCATTGTCCTATTTTTACAGCAGTAACCGTTTGCATACACTTGCATGTGCAATAATGTTGGATTAGTTTCCTCGGAAACTAAACTTGTTTACATATCTAGCTTCGCACAACATTATTGCAATGCCCTGAACATCATCTACTTTGCCTCTTTTCGGATTATGTACAAATGTCATCTCTTTCTTCATCCACGGGGCGATAGGGCTATCTACAAATCCAGAACATCCCTAATCTATACACCAATCGCAAGGTTGATTTCTATTATAAAAGATGAGCATCCCGATAGAATAGCAGAGGACAGCTGCCACCAGAGGTCCGTGCATGCTGAGAATTCACCACGCAATGGTCTGACATCTTGTGATGGGTGTCCAGTTCATGACCAAGACGGAGTCCTTCATTCTCTCCCACCAGGTAATGAGCTTGGATTGTCCCTTGGGAGGATTCTTGGCTCTACAACTACACACACCCTAGGTATACTTAGAGTAGTGTTCGCATTGTAGGAGTATTTTCGATTATTGAGCAAACACAAGGAGATGATGGACGGAGTGCTGGAACTTTTCAAACACTCACCCCCAGTCACAGATCTGGGTTGAATCCATCATCATTCTTTAGCTCACTTTGCCACCCCAGTTCAGACAAAGCCATATGTAAATAAGTCTTGACCCTGTGCCTCATGGGAACAGTACAGCCCGAACTGTCAAGCCATGTCTTCCCTGGACCCTTTACAAAATGGCCTTTCCCGCAACGGGTGGAATTTTTCAGCTTGTGAACTGAATGGGAAATAATGTGCAGAAATGAAGGCATGTGAATAATATCAGAATGTCAGTAGGTTCTAAACACGATTAAAGCATTGTGTAAAATGTGTTGAAATTATGCAGCTGGTTTATAATTGATAAATATTGCTATTTTTTTAACAAAATGAAGTGATTCATGAAAGTTGACGATGTTAGTTATATCATTTTTATTTTTGTATATTATAGATTCCCCTGAAGAAGGGAATTAACTTCCCAAAATGCATTAGGTTGTCATAATAAATGTCACGGTTTGTGGAACCCACTCCTGACTCCTGAGTTTCTGTAAGATACCTTTGTTTAAATAAAATGAATTGAACACAAAGCAAGAGTAAATGAATAAAAATGAACGGTTAAATTAAGATAAAAGTGATGGAAAAAGTATAAGAAATTGATTCATTGGATTCAAACCAAAGGTGTACAAAGGCAGTGCAGCCTGATAGAATCTTGATGTTGATTCCAATTTCGGAGACCTACATGGTTAAGGCAGACAAAGCATTCAGAACAGAGGTATTTTTCTCATGGGTTAAATTCCCACCTGTTGATGCATGTACACATTTGATTCACACTTTCATTGAAGCTGAACCAACCGAGGAATATTTCCCATATGTGGATATAATAGTCTCATTAACTTACCAAGAGCATATTAATTAGTTTAAAGGCGTCCTACCCCATACCACAGAAAATGTGAGACTTGGTACACTATATTTCAACGCCTGAAGGAATTCACTCCTGCATAGCAGGAGCGAGAATTGCCTAAGATTATTGAAGAAACATATGCTGTATAGATAATCTGAGAGACAGACCTTGGAGACCAATAGTTAAGAGCAATTCTGAAAAGGATAACTCTAGGCAAGCACCTGATTCTTCAGAGAAGAAGTGGGATAATAAACAAAACAATAAACAAAACAAAACACAATCACGGGGTGGGTCTCCTCCACAGGAACACACAGAGAGAAAATACAATTTTGAGAAACCGTCACAATATTAGGAAGCCTGACAGGTATCAGGATACTGATACACGTTCCTATCGTTCCTTTCAGGAGTCATCCGAAAAACATTCAGAGAGAGACAGAACACAGATCAGAAGAGCGAGTCAAGCTGAAACTGGAGAAACATTGCACTTCGGACTATATCATTAAACAGGAAGATAAAAAAAGACATGTAAACCACAATTTAAAAAGAAGAAGGTAGCGGAGATTAAAGTTCAAAATGCCCAGGCTACTGAGGAGTCTGCTTCTGAACAGGGAATGGACAGTGATGATGTTAGACAGCGTGGCAAAAGTCACGATAGCTCGCTGGAACCTGATGGATTTTCTGGCAGCAGTAGCGCTGATTGAGCATCTCACGGTGGAAACACATGATACAAGGGTAAGTGTCCCACATTGTTTATATGAATTAATGCTCCAAATGGAGGAGGACATACCCAGGCAAGTAAAGGGTCTCTTTTGGGAGAACTTGACATATGATTACCACATTATTTTGGCCGAAAAAAGATTGGGCACCTGATTTTGTAGTGGATCGCCCAATAGAGGAAGAATTTATTTTACCTGCCTTCTCCGACATCATTCCATGAATCAGTTAAAAATTCATACACACAAGTGGACGTTAGCACTAGCTCCTGCACTATACCCCAATCATGATAGGAGGGATGATGTCTCACTTCATCACAAAATCCCATTGAAACAAATACCTCAACCACAGAGACAATACCCAATAAAGCATGAAACAATGAAACAAGTAAGGGAGATCCGAAGTCAACTTGAATACCAGGATGTGATTGAGAAATGCACCTCACTTATGAATAATATCTTGTTTCTGGTAATAAAAACCGATAATTTATAAAGTCTAGTCTAAGATTACAGACATTTAAACACATCCACACGTACATTTGCAGTACAAAATGCACATAGTGCCGCACTGATGAATAACATCACATGGAAAAAATATAGGACAACACCAGACATCTCAAATGGATTTTTCTACCAAAATATAGAGCAGTGTAGCAGGTATTTGACAGCATTATCAGCTCTAGGTTCTCAAGGCCAATTTTGTTGATTACCCCAGGAGTATAAGAATAGCCCGGGTTGTTGTCAGCCAGGGAAAACAGAGTTACTTCAAAAATTTTATGAGGAGGCATTGTCTTGTATTAATGACTATCTGATGGATGATGAATTAATGGAACACTTGGCTAGAGTGAACCACATAATCCTTGGGTTTGCTCACCTGGGTTACAAATTCAATTAAAAAAAAAATTAAATTGCTCACCTCAGTGTCCTATTTCTAGGGTACGAGTTGTCAAGTGAAGGAAAAATGTGCACTGCGCCAGCCTCCAATGACTCTGAAAAGACTAGAATCCATTTTGGGATTTTTGAATTTTGGCAGGACATATATTTTGGTTTACGCATAACGGGTAAAACCTTTCTACAGCTTAATCAGACCTGATTTTTCAGTGCATCATTGGACACAGAAGCATACAGATATTCTGTGTTCCGTACAAGCTGACATGATAACTTCTAAACATTTAGACACATAAGTTAACACAACTAACCTAGTGATCCGCGTTGTGATACGCGTAGTCGCAGGACCAGCTGGGAACACATATCACTTTCAATGAAGGCAATGCATTCCTTAGTGCATACAAATCACATTTGTACACGAACGGTAAAATGCGTTTTGCACCAACTGAGTAGATACTCACAGCAGTACAGACTGCTGTGGTGGGAGAGAGAGAGCACTAGTGCAAGGGAAACGCATAATTGTCATGACCCCAGTACCGACCCTAGAGACCGTTACAAAAGCAAAAATTCCAAATGCTAAAGCATTACATCCACAATGGATTCAATGGGCTTATTCTCTCACTGTAATAGATGTAGATTACAGGTTTGACTCTACATTACAAACACAAGCATTTCTGAAGTACGAACAAGAATATCCTCTGCCAAATGAAAATATGCCTTTGGATCGATATGAATGCATCATTTATACTGATGGTTCTGCCCACCCAGCCTAAGGAATGAAACAGCAATATTTGGTGGCATAGCAATTGTAAAAGGGTGCATGCATGACGGAAAGTTCTGTCCTGGAAAAACACACACACAGTCCCTAGGGGACTGTACGGCACAGCTGGGGTTACTAAAGGCTCTGCTACTGGCACAAAAATACAGATGGTGAATTCCCCACACTAATTGTGTGTGATTCATTTTACTGTGTCCAGTCCTATAATGGATATTTACATTATTGGGGACAGAATGGATTCAGGGACTCCAAAGGTTGCACAGTAAAGCACAAGATGCTTTGGAACAGGCGGCAAAGCTGAAAGAAGGCCTGCCACGGGCTCATGTTATTCATACATTAAGTCATCAACGTGTTGGCGTTCACGTTGAAGGAAATTCAAGGATGGGTGAAGCTGCCAAGGCAACAGTTCGTACTGCTGCCATTGCTGCAAAAACTTGCTCAAGTACGAGGATAGACTGAGCAACTATGATGGCAGTTAATGCCACGTGCAATGGAACAGCCCAGCCAAATGACTTTCCACTCAAGTACTCCTACAAGTTAGATGCACAAATATTCCGTACGCTCAAATTCCAGGAGGGGGGATGAGTTATACCAAATATCGATCACAGATTAGGACTGAATCTAGCAGCACATGAGGGTCTGGGTTCCGCTCACACAGGGATTACTGCTACAGTTTCATTACTGAATCATTGATATTGGTCTTACCAAACAGAACAAAGACTTTGTCTTTAAATGAAACATCTGCCAGCAGAAGAAATGCTCCACCGTAGCACGTCCATTACAGATACCTCTACTGATCTCAGACAAGCTTTTGGCTTATTTTCATTTGGACCACTGCAGCCCCTTACAATCAGATGGGGCTTACAAGTACATCTTGGTGGCAGTGGATTCATGCTTCAGATTACTGTGGGTTTGGTCACAGCGCTCAGCTGACACTCAAACTGTTAAATAGGATTTGCAAGTCTTTTTTTTATTTCTTTTTTTAGAGTTTTATATAGTGCAAACTAGACCCGAGAAATCGGGTATTAGAGTGCTTTACATGAGCACCAGTTTCGTTACAGATGGACACATCCATTTTTGTTAGGCACGGGGAGATTAAGTGATTTGCCCTGAATCACAGGATGTTGAGCGTCGTTGCCGAGACTCGAACCAAGTTCCCCAGCTCCGAAGTAGACTTCCCTAGCCGTAAGGCTACATCCTCTCCCCAAGTCTTTATCAGGACATACGCAATTTGCAAACTTTATAACAACCAGGGTCCGGTGTTTAGCATTCGGGCTTACAAAGAAGCCATGAGAAGTTTGGGTGTGCCCTTTCGGTATTCCTACCCCTACCATCCCAAGGGAAATCGGGTCATTGAGAGAAAGAACCATGACTTAAAGCAATCCTTAACACATAGGGTAGTAGGCTAGGGTGGCAGGTGGGTCAATCACCTATATGGGGTCGAGAGGGCACTTAACAACATGCCAAAAAAATCCCTTTGGGGTCATACACCTTATGAACTCCTGTTTGGTGTGAGAATGTGGGTACCAGACCTTGATAGTGGCAGCACAGGGGCAGCTGAAACACCATTTTACATCAATGAACGTTTGGCTGTTTTAGAGGATCTCAATGAATTCTGGGCCTTATAAAGCAACTTCCAAGTAAAATGAACCACCACTGGAAAAGTGAAGGTTCAGGCAAGCCCTGCCTGGGTCTCGAAGATTGGGGACCTGGTCAGAGAAAAGATAGTGGAGAAAAAAATATATTTGGGCCACCCTACACAGCCTGTACCTGTCCTGGCATTTGGTGGTACCAGAACTGTATTTTTTCAGTCCCTTGCAGGTCGCCAAGACAAAACGTTTGCCTCAATTGATCTGATCAAACCACACTATGTGGCTGATTCTCAACAGTAGGCCACATGGGCTCCTGGGTAGCTGCCGCACTCCTCTCGCTACGGTAAAGAAAGTTCAGATGGAAACTGTAATAACGACTGAAGACTGTATTTTCCAAAGAGAAGCTGTAAACAACAATGAAATGATACTTCTGCCTGGTGAAACAACTACAACTGTACAATCGACAAGTACAGAAATTTCAGTTTGCAAGTTCCTCGTCTGAGATACAGACACTACTCCACACTAACTTCCTGCTGCATTTTGGGGAACTGGTCAACCGTATCTTTAACATGTCTGATGCAAAGTGAATAGTGCACATTTTTAAATGTATCAGCTCTGGTTTGGTTGGTACCTATCAGAAGATTTTCAGAGTTTTACCCTCTTTAATACACTTTGTGTTGGGAAGCGTTTTTGAAGGGCTCCCGTTTGTCCTTCTATGTGCGGCAGGAATTCTGATTTTAAATGTTCTACTCCGCAATGGACGTTCCAGTTCAACTTGGAATGGGACAGCTCTGCTGGTGCTGCATTGCCATGAGCACATGGTATACTGCTTCAGTACACAAGGCTTCAAGAACTGAACGAACATTGGTTCTTATCCTTCAGGCCTGTCTGGCTTGATTGCATTCAACCTGTCTTCCGCTGTCTGCTTTGCAGCCACAAATGCGTCATGGGTATATGTCTCAAATCAGAATTATTTGCGCCACCGGACATTGAAATACTGATGAACCCATTAAAGGCCCATGCCTATTGTTGTCCCCAGGATATTCCATTGATGATGAATGCATTCTTAGAGCCACACTAGGATGTTTCAGGTCCTAGTGATGTGAACAGAAGCTCTGCAGATCACTTATGGGCAACATCACCTCCCTCAGTGGCTGCTGTGGGAATTGGATGGAATCACCTTTGCTCTATAAACCTGCTTTGAGGTGCGCCTCTGGGATTGTTGTCTGCGGTTGTGGGCAAAAGCAATGTTGCATCTACCACTCGGAACACATAAAACAATTTGGCTTTTCTGTGTGGGAACAATTTGACCTGTTTTGAAACAAAACAAACCAAACAATTTTTGTTTTTCCTTTCTTCTAGGCACCATGGCTTTCTGAGTGCTTGGGATTTTGATCAAGTATATTAACCTATAAGGCTTTTCATGACTAATATTTATGGGAAGCTTGCACTTAGATGATTTTATATCAGCTTTAAGGCTTTTTTAGCTTACATATTATCATGTCTTGCAGACTTTTTAGAATGATTCTAGATAGCTTTTAAATGTTTTAAAGAGTAGTTTTTAACATATTTAAATGTTCTGCTGGCTATTTAGATAGCTTTTATGTATCGACCCTTAATATGAGGAGCAGGTGTTGTATTCCCGAGTTAGGTCCATGTAGCGAAGCAGCTTATTTCTTGCAGTGTCCTATTTTTTTCAGCAGTAACCTTTTGCACATATTTGCGTGCGCGACAATGTTGGATTAGTTTCCCTGAAACTGAACTTATTTACACATCTAGCTTCGCACAACATTATCACAATGCCCTGAACATCTTGTACAAGTTCTCTTTTCGTATTATGTACAAATATTATCTCTGTTTTCATCCACGAGACAACAGGGCTATCTATATATCCATAACTTCCCTAATCTATAGGCACATTGGAAGGCTGCTTTCTTTTATAAAAGATGAACATCCCAATAGATTAGCAGAGGAGGCACTCCAGCTTACACCAGAGGTCCGTGCATGCTGAGAATTCACCATGCAGCGGTATGACATCTCATGAGGGGTGTCTAGTTTGTGGCCAAGACGGGGTCCTTCATTCTCTCCCACCAGTTAATGGGGTTGGCTCTACACCTACACACACTTTAGGTACACTAAGAGTAGGTTTCGTGTAGTAGGAGTACTTTTGATTACTTCCTTGTTTTATATGCCAGCATATATACATTGTTTTAGCAACATGGTAGAACTATATCTACTATTCACGCTTTTGGTGCTTGTAATCACTTGTATCTGCTTCTGTCTATTAATCATTGCAGGACATGTATTAAATACAAGAATAACGTTGGTTTAATAAATATATTGAAAACGTCCCACTATATATTCTCTGTATACTTCTCTGAGAATAAGTAAACACGAGTGACTGAGCAAGGGAAACAAGCTTTACAACGCAGTCATTACATCGCACTACATTTACAACGCAGTCATTACATCACAACAGCCTTTACAACGCATGTCACTACAAAGCAGCCATTACATTGCATGTCACTACAACGCATGTCATTACAACGCATGTTACTACAACGCAGGCATTACATTGCATGTCATTACAACGCATACCATTACAATGCATAGTACCCCTACAGTATCCAACACTTACCCTACTGTTGCACCCAATGGAGTTAGAATAGTAATTTTTACCCCTACACTATCCAACACTTACCCTACTGATGCACCCACTGGAGGTAGAATAGTAATTTTTACCCCTACACTATCCAACACTTACCCTACTGTTGCACCCACTGGAGTTAGAATAGTAATTTTTACCCCTACACTATCCAACATTTACCTTAAATGCAATGTAACGGTATGCGTTGTAAAGGTATAATGCGATGTAATGGAATGCGTTGTGAAGGTATTTTCTAACAATGCGATGTAGTGGCATGCGATGTAAAAGAATGCATCGTAAAGGATGTTGCGATGTAAAAACTGCGTTGTAAAGGCATGCATTGTAAATGTATGCGTTGTAACGTCATACATTCCTGAGCAAAAGGTTCTTTACTGTTTCAACGATCCCTGAGGGGTCAGGGTTGTCATGTTCAGTGGTTGTCAGAAACCATTCGCTCCCCGATAGGTTAGGGGGACTTGCGGTGGCACTGTGAGCTAGCTGGTCTATAGACAAACATATCGTGCGGGAGTGTCTGGAATAAGTCTTGGCACCAAGCCCCTAGTTTCTCTTGTCCACACAATGCGTAGATCCTATGGATTAATAGAAACTACACAACCCTGCTGCTTTACATTACAGAAGGAATCCAATTGATGATTTGCTTTACAACTTGAAATAGCTTTAAATTTGAGTAGGTATCTGTAGTATCTGTAGAAGTGTGCCCCTCCAGGAAACACAGTACATCATACGGTGGAGGTCCAAGAAGGTTTATTTGAGTAACACAACTTCAGAGACCCCATCCATCATCAAGCTCAGACCAACTGACAAATACTCTATTCCAGCCTACCACCTAGCAACCATCCCCACATTCCAGAACACCATAATGCAGGACATCACAGTATCACTCCTGGCTAGACAAGTCTCGCCAAGTCTTAACTAAAGTGGGAGTGATAGGAACAAACTACACCTTCTTCTCACCTGATGCTTTTAGTCCTCAATTGCATCTGGAGATTCTTTATTAATTACCTCTTTTGTAGCTCGTTCATGTTCTGACTGTCAGGGATACTTTAGTAGAAGAATTCTTACCTTAGGATGGATTCCATAATCGGGAGTGTCACAGAACCAGCCTTCACTAGTTGAGTTCAAACATGAGCATGGTAGTTGGTCTGGATCTTTAATTTGATTCTTCTTCCAGTCTGAGGCATTGTAATTCCCACAGCATCTCAACTAGGAAATAAGAACACCAAAATTACAGCGGGTTGTGTAGTTGAAACTAGTAAACTGAACGCCACCTGTCAATGTATGTGAGTTTCAAAGAACTTTTAAGCAAAGAATAACCTAGAGCTAGAAAAATGACAACACGTTTTCTAAATCTTAAGCACAGGATTACAAGTGTTGTCCACACTGAGGTAAAAAAATGGCAAAAGCACTCCAACCACAATCTTACAGCTTTGGGTTGGATTGGTTAAATATATCCAAGCCAACCTGAAATAAAATAAAGCTTCTCCTGACACATGTTTCACTCTTAATGGACCTCACCTAACAAACACAACTTGGTCTAGAGACAACAGGAAACAGAGATTCATATATATATATATATTCACTGAAAAAAACATAGGTTTCAGGCACGTTATAGTTAGGAATTAGCATTTAAAAAACCTTAGAAATTCACTGAAAAAACCATAGGTTTCAGGGGCGTTATAGTTAGCTGGACTTTTCACTCGTACAAAACCATGGAAATTCCCCCGTTATAGTTAGTTCAGCTAACTATAACTCGCGCGCCCGCAATGCACTGCTGATGATGTCACATATTACATCACTCATGACATGGTCAGTGACATCACTCATGACATCACTGATGACATCTCAAATGACATCACTGATGACATCACTGATGACATCATCCAGTGAATGTGTGTTTTTCTGAAAATTACATATGTTTTATATATGTATTTCTCAAGGTCGATGGAAGAATAAATGGGTATATAAGTGTCTAAATGGATGATTTGTTTTTGAAAAATTGATTGTATAAGTGACTGATTAAGTGTATCTTAGTGAATACATGGCTTAGTGAGTAATGTTTAAATATATAAATATCTGTATCAGTCTCTCACTTTGTGAATAAGTGGCTGCATGGGTTGGTGAGTAGCTACATGAGTGTCTATATAGGTTAGTAGTTGGTTTTTTGAGTATCAGTTTGAGTGTCTGAGTGTCTGTATGGTTCGGTGGGGGGTATTACGTAGTGCATAGGTGCATGAATGAGTGACTCACTGTTTGTATGTGTTGAAGACAGTATGTGTGCAGGACTGTATGGGTGGATGAGTGTGTGCATGGGTGTGTTAGTGAGTGAATGACTGTCTCAATAGTGTCTTTATGAGTAACTACATATGTTTTAAACTAGTATATGTGACTATTGGTGTATATAAGTGAGTATATGTGAGAGTGAGAGATTGAAAGAGTTCCTGTATGAATAAGTATGTGTTTCTATAAGTGATTGTTTAAAATACTAAGTATGTGTAAGTTTCTGTAGAAGTAAGTGTGGTGGTGTGTGTATAACTGTATATGCAAGTAAATGGATTTTTGATTCTTTATTAGCATGAGTGACTATGTGTGTGAGTAACTCTATGGATGAGTGGCGTTGTGTAACAGGATGTATAGGTGTATGAGTACATATGATGAGTGAGTACATGTATGAGTGACTGTATAGGACTGTTGGTGAATGAGTGGATGTGTATGTGGATCTTAGAATTACTAGTCAAGTCAAGTCAAGTCAAGTTGATCTTTATTCGGTTATTGAAACAAAATAACCATAAAAGTACAGACACAAAATTACACATATTTAAAAATAACAATTATTGGGACCGTACATAGGAAAAACCGAGTAAGTTCAGATCTCAATTGTTTTCCGTAATTTAAAAACATTTTTGAGGAATGTGGAAATAAATACGACTGTTAAAATATTATCCAATTTCTGTACAGCTAAAAAAGCAGGGCGACATCGATTAATTTCCATAATTTTTAGCAAAGGAACAACTGGAAAGCTGAGTGATCTGAATAATAAATTAAATCTAAAACGTGTTAATAAAAACCTTTCATAGTCACTCATTAGTAGCTTTAAATATGGCTGTAAGTAATTGCAGATTACAATTTGCTCACCACCGTAGTTTTCTTGAACTCTATTCTAGTTCTGGTCTCATGCAAATAGGTCATGCATCTATCTTTTAAACATTTCCTAGATATATTACAAAGAGTGGGCGGGTCTGTATAATAATTCCCCAGCCCTAGTAGCGTGAGAAAATTATTAATATAATTCAGCCATCTAATTTTTCCACACTTCTCTAGACCCATCGCATTTTCCATGATCTTACGATTTAAACCAGATTCATCTGCAGTCCATATTCTATGCCATAGTAGAACTGGTGCAGTTTTTATTATATCTTCTAAGTATGGCTCCCCAAGTTCTACATGGCAAACATATGTCGAAACACTCTGTGGGACCCCTAGGAGATATTTCATAAAATAATTTTCAACCACTTGTAAAGTGCTGGCATTTGCATATCCCCATAGGCCTGCCCCATAAGTGACAATGGCTACACAAGTCGCTTTGTAGACAGTCAACATTTCCTTAATTGGTTTCCTCCCTATTTTTCGACTAAAATATTTTAAAGCCATGATAGATTTACAGTACAACAATTTCCTTGTCTTAATTGTATTGTTCCATAGCCCAGAACTATCAATTAAGACCCCTAAGTAGGGAAATGTTAAGATATCCTCTACTGGGGTAGTTCCAATATAAATTGCTTTTTTCTTCCTCTGTGCACCCGGCCCACAGTGCATGGTGAATGTCTTAGAACAATTTATACTTAGATCAGGCTGATTCATAAAATCAGAAAAGGATGTAACTACTCTTTGCATGGCCTGCGGTGTTCTAGCCATCAGGACCGCGTCATCTGCATATAGCAAAATAGGGATTGATCTATTCCCTACCATTGGCACGTCCCTGCACTCAGTTATCAATGTCTTTTCCACATTGTTGATATAGAGTGTAAAAAGGAACGGCGCCAGGACACAGCCCTGTCGTACACCCCTTTTGATTGCAAAGGATCTAGTGCATTCGCCATTTTTTCCGTATCTTACTCTGGCCGATGCTCCTGCATAGAGATCTCTCAGGAAGTTAATAATCTGTTTATCCACACCCAGTCTACTCATAACTTCCCAAAGTTTACAATGTGTTACAGAGTCGAATGCAGTAGTAAGATCCACAAAGGTTAAAAACATTCGTCCCTCTTTAACTTTGGTGTATTTTTCAGTTAAAATATGCAAATTCAAACACTGTTCAATTGTTCCGAGACCTTTCCTAAAGCCATACTGTAGGTCACTTAAGATATTAGCTTCATCAGCCCATACATGTAATCTATTTAAAATTATCCTTCCTAGAATTTTAATAGTAGAATCCAGGAGTGATATTGGGCGGTAACACTTACAGTTTTCACGGTCACCCTTTTTAAAAATTGGGACTATCAGGGATTCACACCACGATGGAAGGAGGCCTTTTTTCAGAGTGGCGTTAAACAAACGTGTGAGAATTGGAGCCCATAGTTCCCTGTTGTTTTTAAATAAATCGACAGGAACTCCATCAGGACCAGGTGCTTTCCCCGCCTGACATGCATCAATACATTTCTGCACCTCTGTTATTGTTATTTCAGGTTCAAGTGGGCTACTACTCTGTGTACAGTCTCTCATTTGGGTGTTATCATTAGTACTTTCCATATTATCCTGTACAATGGAATACAGCTTGGCAAAATATTCAGCCCACTCACTCTCAGTAATTGCCACATCTAGTGGGTCTGTGTGACTAAAATTTAAAAAAGGGGCATTAACAACTTTCCAGAATAAGGCAGAGTCTTTACTTAGCGAGGCGTCACATAAAGCATCCCATGCTTCCAACTTTAAAGCATTTGTCCTGTTTTTAAGGGTCTGCTTATAGACATTCCTACAATTCCTAATTAACTCAGTATCTTTCTCCGTAGCATGTATAACATGCTTTAGACTTCTATATGCCTTAGTGCATTCTGAATCAAACCACCTCTTCTGCCTTGTATTCCCACCATTAGTACCAACCCACAATAACTTCCTTGTTTGGGCAATAATCAATAAAAAATAATTAATGAAATCGGAATCGTTGGCATTCTCATCTGTACATACATAAAATTGGGGCAACATACTTTTTATTAGTTTCTCCTGGAAGTCAACGGGGCAAATTTTTGTCCACTTTAAAGCATAACCATTTTTACGGGCCATAGTGATATTATCTATTATCACTTTAGATTTGACCCTACCACCATGTTTCTTAGGTCTCATAGTCATATCGAAACTTAGAGGAAAATGATCGCTAAGCGGGCAATCCAGAATTCTATAATTCCGAATCATATCCCTATGTCTAGAAGTCATTAGGGCATAATCGATAGTTGTATTTGCCCCTCTGCCATTGAACGTTGGTAAGAAGGGGATTTCTGGACTGATCAGCCTATTTACAAAGTCCAAATCATTTTCAAATATTAATTCATTTAGATAATCCCCTCGTCCAGGATGTTCAAAATGACTAAAGCCAATATCTCTATCTAATTTTACCCCACATAACCCACTCTCTGCACTCCTGCATAATTGACAGTTAAAATCTCCTACCCAAATAATGCAGGTGTCCTCAGTCCTCCTCCCAATTACTGAGGTGATATTACTACCTAATAATCTGAAGACATCCATTCGGTCTTCTCCTTGGATGTTATCATAAAAGTTAATCAAAACTATGGAAAACCCCTTATTAGCTGTGATCCTTATAATGTGATAATACACATTATTAAAAACTAACTCAGTTTTAATTCCTACTAACAGATTTGAAACGTAAGTACACAAACCTCCTTTAGCCCTGCCATGAGTTGAGCTTACTGCTAGGGAAAAATATGTTTTAAAACCATTAATGTGTATAGGTTCCGTTGTCCATGTTTCCTGGAGGCTAATAACATCAGAATTACCTACCAGTTTTTCCCAATTTTCATTACCCAATTTAGATCTCAGACCTGCAATATTCCAACTCAAAAAGGACCAAACCTCCCCACTAAATTGATCATCCACTGAATCATTGTTACTATTAAGAGATGCTTCCCCACCACAAAGTACCTCAATTTGTGGGCTCTTGCAAATAAGGACCACCTTAGCTATCTCTAATTCGGTGATGGTATTCCGAGGCCCTTGGTCCTTTAACTCGCTACTTTCACTAGTATTCAAATCAGTGGGTCTATTGTCTCCCTTGAGTCAGTCAATGTCTTCTAGCCCCTGCAAGATCTGAAATCTATTTGCTAAAGGGATATTGAAATTTGGGCTAACATTACCTCTATGTCTGGACCTATGTTCCCCATGATACCAGGTATTATCTCTCCTTGAATCCATTAATGGATAAAAATAGGTTAGGTCTACAGTTTGAATTCTGCCTGTATTATAGTTAGGTTCCCAATGACAAATAAAACTCACTGCTCTTCTGTCTCTCAAGTTCACGATAACACAATCTCCTTGAATGTCTTTGTGCCTCTGTCCAATCCAGTGTACTCTCCTGACATTTAGAATTTCCACACGTGTTTGTTCAGGCTGTGGCCTATTATAATTCAACCAATGTATTACCTTATTCTTGAGTTCCTGATAGTTTTCTGCCTTTCCATTGGTCAACTCTGGTACCCCTGTCAACACTACGGTATAGGGAATTGACTGTGGAGGGAGGTCAATATATATTCTTTTATCCTTGTCATAATCGTTTATATCCTTATTTCGATTATAGACTTTTGAATCTGCCATTCCCTCCTTCTCCTCAAGTCCCCTACCTTTCTCTTTTTCAATTCTTTTACCACCAGGATCCATTTCATTTAACATATTTGCCCTCTTAGGTAGGATAAGGGGTGCATCATCCTTCTCGCACCTTCCAGGTAAAATTGCAGGTTCTAATGAATGCGAAACATTAATAACAGCATTATCTGTTTTATTGGTGTTAGTTACAACTATAGGTCTAATTAGTGTACTAAGATGTTCCAATGTTTCTAAACTACCTGCCCCTTGTTTTTCTAAGCCCTCAATTTTTTCAACAAGGGTTTTTAATCTTCCTACTACTGGCAATATCAAAGACTTCATTACCTGCTCAATTTTTATCATGAAGTCTACCAAATCAGTCAATGTAATTCCTTCTTGTGTGGTGGACTTATCATCTTGGTTAAGGGATTCAATACTACTCATTGACTTTCTTTTCTCCCCATTTTCTTGTAGGGGTATTGGTACAATTTTCTTATTTTTGCCTTTTGGTTTCCCTTTCTTGCGTGCATTCTGCACAGCATTTGCTTTTAAACTGCTCCCTTGTATCCCCTGTGGGGAGATAGCACCATGTATTGAACCCACAGTGTTTATATCTTTGTTTTCACAAATAATTAACTCCTCCCTGTGATCAGGCACATTGTTTATATTAGGTTGTCCCTCACTTAATCCTAGTCTGGGGGTAAGAGACAGCCTGTTTTCCCGAGTCATGAAATCATCAGGAGGTGTAGTTTGCGAAATTATTACACAGTTCGAGTCCTTAACCGGAAAGTCCGCATAAGAGGCCATTAGGATGGATTCTTGTGATAATGGCATACTCAGCGCGGTGTTAGAATGATCCTCAGTGTCCTGATATTGTTGCGTTAGCAAAATAAGACTAGGGGGTAGTGATAGCCGCCTCTCGGTGCTCTCAATAGCATTAGCGACTACCCCAATTGTTTTTTGCCGCATCCTATCTATTGCTGTCAAACTTGGAAGAGGGGTCTTAGGTGGGGCTTTAGATTTGACAGTTGAACGAGTGGCCATCCGTGTGGATTTCCCCATTCTTAACAACCACCGTACGTTCAATGTATCCAAAGTACCCCTTATATAGGGATAAACAGAATACCTGTGATGAAAATCAAGGGAGGTGGCCCAGCCCAGCCGCGGTCAGCCCCGGACGGCCACAGACGGCCCGCCCTTTGCCCGGGCTTCGTCCGGCACGTCCCGCGCGCGTCCCGCGAAGCGGGCTTCCCCGATGTTTGTAGGCGCCACCTGGCGCTCTCAGCGCGTCAGCTCGACGCGCCGCCACTGGGGCTGCCGGGAGTTTGAGTCCCGGGGCGGCGACGCGGTAGATTGAATACGCTGCTGCTGCTGTAGTCGGTGTTGGCCCCCTTGTGACTCCTGGCAGTGGCGGCAGTGTAATTATCGGCGTGGCCCACACAAGGTAAGTTCTGCTGCTTTCCCGCAGCTCCGCCGGCCTCCCCGATGTTTGTAGGCGCCACCTGGCGCTCTCAGCGAGTCAGCTCAACGCGCCGCCGCTGGGGCTGCCGGGAGTTTGAGTCCCGGGGCGGCGACGCGGTAGATTGAATACGCTGCTGCTGCTGTAGTCGGTGTTGGCCCCCTTGTGACTCCTGGCAGTGGCGGCAGTGTAATTATCGGCGTGGCCCACACAAGGTAAGTTCTGCTGCTTAGAATTACTAAATAGGTTGTTGTAACTGGTATTGGTATGTCCATTGTTTTGAACATTTTAGTTTCTATTTTTGAATGTGTGTATCAAAGGTTATATTACGGGGAGAGGAGGTCTGCCACTCTATCACAAGGATGATGTCATCAGTGATATCATCAGTGATGTCATTTGAGATGTCATCAGTGATGTCATGAGTGATGTCACTGACCATGTCATGAGTGATGTAATATGTGACGTCATCAGCAGTGCATTGCGGGCGCGCGAGTTATAGTTAGCTGAACTAACTATAACGTGGGAATTTCCATGGTTTTGTACGAGTGAAAAGTCCAGCTAACTATAATGCCCCTGAAACCTATGGTTTTTTTCAGTGAATTTCTAAGGTTTTTGAAATGCTAATTCCTAACTATAACGTGCCTGAAACCTATGGTTTTTTCAGTGAATTTCAGAGGTTTTTTAAATGCTAATTTCTATCTATGCCTACAGAGATAGGACATGTGAAGAAAGAAGAAAAAACGCACAGAAAGAAAAAAAAGCAATGCAGAAAGAAGCAACAGAAGTCCTCAAAGACGAAGAAAAGTGCAGGAAGAAGGATAACGTGCAGAAAGAACAAACAGAAGAGCAGAAAGAAGCCTTGTTGCAAAATCATCCTGTACCCTCAACTTTTTCAGACAGATACTGGTGGTAACTGAGTCTGACTAACCAGTCCTAGAGCCAGTGCTATGTTAAAAGACACTCAGAATACAGTGAAAACACCTACATACACTAGGGAACACTATGCATTGGGGTCCCCCTGTGATTAGCATGACCTCCTCTGTAAGCCCCTAGTATATAATAGGGCAGGGGATTGAAACTACCTCTTAAAACGCGCCACAGGGCGTGTTTGCACACCTCACCTCAGGCCCCGTCCCCTCCCTTCCCCACTGTGTAAACACGCCCTGTGGCCGTTTTAAGTTGGGAGATTAAGTCCCCTTGAATCCTGAGGGTCCCTAGGGTCCAACTAGACCACTAGGTACCTCCAGTAAGTGCCACAGAGCTGCGTTGCAGAGAGATGTAAAAAGGGGCATGGCTTAGACCACCTCTCTGCAACGCAGCGCAGTGGCGCTTACTGGAAGCACCTGGTGGGCTAGTTGGCCCCCAGGGTCCCTCAGGATTTAAGGGGAATTATTTCCCCAACTTAAAACGCGCTACAGGGCGTGTTTGCACACGTCACCTCAGGCCCCGTCCCCTCCCTTCCCCACTGTGTAAACACGCCCTGTTGCTGTTTTTTAAGTTGGGAGATTAAGTCCCCTTGGATTCTGAGGGTCCCTAGGGGCAAAATAGCCCACTAGGTACATCCAGTAAGCACCATTGCAGAGAGGTGTAAAAAAGGGCACGGCCTGCACCACCTCTCTGCAACGCAGAGCAGTGGCGCTTACTGGAAGCACCTGGTGGGCTAGTTGGCCCCCAGGGTCCCTCGGGATTGAAAGGGAATTATTTCCCCAACTTAAAACGCGCCACAGGGCGTGTTTGCACACGTCACCTCAGGCCCCGTCCCCTCCCTTCACCACTGTGTAAACGCGCCCTCTGGTCGTTCTAAGTTGAGAGTCAACTAGCCCACTAGGTACCTCCAGTAAGCGCCACAGAGCTGCGTTGCATAGAGGTGTAAAAAGGGGCGTGGCCTCAGAACACCTGTCTGCAACGCAGCTCCCTGGCGCATACTGGAGATACCTGTTGGGCTAGTTGGCCCTCAGGGACCCTCAGTATTGAAGGGGAATTAATTCCCCAACTTTTAACTGGCCAGGGGGAGCGTTTGCAGAGTGCTGCAAGAAGGGGGCGTGGCCTCCGGCGCGATGCCGGTCTTTTATTTTTTTTATTTTTTTAAGAAGGAGGGCTGTGTGGCCCCCCTTCTATTTCTAATTTATTGGCCCTGGGGACCCCATGCCCCAGGGCCTTCACCCTAATTTATTTTGTTGAAAAAAATAAATGTGGCCCTCCCAAGGCCTTAATCGGTCCTGGGGACCCCAACCCCCGGGTCATGGCCTTTTTTTTGTTTAAATTCTTTAGGAGGGGGGCTGCGTTGCCCCCATCTTAGGCCACTTATGGCCCCGGGGACCCCATCCCCCGGGGCCAGCCTTTGTTTTTTATTATTTTTAAAAATATATATATTTATAGAAACACCTAGGACATGCTGGACAAACCGTATGTACCTATCACCATGACGATTTGTGTGATATTCATTAAAAGGCGACTATGCATACAATGAATCCACGTGGAATGTATTTACACCGCTAGTGAAGCTCTGACGTGTCTGACGCCCTACCGTGCCTAATCTCGGCGCCCCCGCCGGTGGGTACTCTCCAAATAGACACCCTTGTCGTTTATTTATACAAACATGGGTAGATATTGACGGGCACATTTAATACACACGCACACCAAGCCATTCAAAGGGGATTCAACAAAAACTCGACCAAAAGTTTGCAAGAAACCCCCCTCACAGTAAATAAAACACACATCCACCGGCGGATGTGTAATACTTTCTATTTTACTCTCTGGAAAGGAGACGAACCTCACTTGAGAGTCACAGCGTGCTCCTGGCTGAGCCCAATGCTGTGTTACACCCACCAGTGCCCGCCGAGTGCCACACACCTCTGTGTTGTATTCCACCAGCTAGTGCGTATGCTATGACACTCTCTAGCCCATGTGCACTGTAACACCACCCCGTAAATATGTCATGCCACGCTTGCCTTCGCACAGGTTATATTGCCCCATCTAACGTGCCTTCCTCAATGCCTATGTTATAATGCACAGCGCTATGCCATACATATTACAATCTGGGATCCATATCTTTGTCACAGCGCATATGCAACTTTACACTTCCCAGCACATATTTTATATTACAACTTTAGAGACTAGTTAGGTTACACAACACTGCCCTGTGCATATTACACTCCAAGGCGCATATCGCATAGCACGCGCTAGTGCCTGTGCTATCTCGCGCTCTCCAATGAATCTGTCATTGCGCTCAATGTATTGCATATTATATTTCACGCCCCGGTTCATCTTATATCACACTTTTTGGTGCATAGTTTATACCATATACTATATCTAGTTTTCAGTTTCAATCATGCTCTCAGGACTATGTTCTATATAACACTGCGTCCACCTACCCTTTTCACGGGCCTTACATTTTGCGATGGGGGTGGAGGGTCAGGGGGTGTTTCTGCCAAGTGAGCCCGGAATCACAGTCACAAACGTCCTCTTCTTCCTGAATAAAAGTGAGATTATGCTGCATACTTGTTCATATTTTAAGTAGTTCGCACAGACACACATTTTAAAAACAATAAAGTTCCTAATACCCACCTTCTCTGAACTGTTAGCTTGCTGCCCCATCCACCTCCTCCCTATCCTCTGTTGTCTGAATCCATGGACTAGCCTCCTCCCTCCTGCCATGCATGGTCTGATGTGCTGCCATTGCCCCTCCATTTAGCATGATGTACCAGTCCCCTCCTTCTGCCCTCCATTGCCCAATTCTATGGCCCATTATTGACCTCCTGCTTAGCCTCTGTGCTTAGCTTGCTGCCCCTATTCTCCTTCCCCCTGCCCTCCGATGTCTTTGTGCATGCCCCTGCTCCATCCTTTTTGCCCACTATGTTCCATGGACCTGCCACTCCTATCTACTCTGAGTGTTCTGTTGAGCTTCCACTCCCCTCCCACCTGCCTAGCATTGTCAGATGACTGTAACCTGTCCCTGCCACCTCCACCCTGCTTGTCCACATGCCATGCCCCTATCCCCTTCCTCCTGTCCTCCATGGTCCATTTTACTGCCACACCCTTCTGCCCTCCCTGGTCTGTTGTGCTGAAACTGCTCCTCCTGCCTGCCCCGCATGGTCTGTTGTGAGGCCCCTTCCCCTGAACTCTCTTGTCTGTGCCCAGGTCCTGACCCTCCCTTCTATCCTCCATGGTCCTTTGTGCATGCCACTGCACCCTCCTTCTTGCCCATCATAGCCATTGTGCTGCCACTAACCCTCCCGCTTGCCATGCATGGTCTTCTGTGCTGCCATGGCCCCTCCCACCTTCCCTGTGTGGTCAGCTAGCTGTCCCTGACCCCCTCCCACCTTCCCTCCATGGTCTGTGTGTATGCCATCATAGTCTCACTATTGCTCTCCATGGTGTGTCTTGTTTCTAGTGCCCATCCTGCCTGACCTCCATGGTCATCTTGCTGCTCCTGCCCTGCCCCCTTGCCACCAGCCCTCTGTTTCCATGTGCGGACCCCTGTTCCCTCCCTCCTGGCTTGTCTGTTCCATTGTAATGCCCCTGATCCGTCCCTCCTGCCCTTTATGGTCTGTTATGCTGCAGCTTTCTCTCCTGCTAGCTACCATTGCCTCTTTCCCCTCTGTTCTCTGTTGTCCATGTGCATGGTCCTGTCCCCTTCCTTTTGCTTTCTATGGATTGTTGTGCTGCACTCCCATCCCGCATGCTCTGTGTGGTGTATTGTGCTGCTGCAAACCCTGATGCCTGCCCTGTAGGGTCAGTTTGGTGCACCTCTCCATGTCCCTCCTGTCCTCTGTTATCCGAGTCCATGTCCCTACCCCAATTCCTCCTGCCTACCATGATCCAATGTACCATACTTGTGAACATTTTGAGCTTGGTAAGAGGGAGATTTTGAAAAAAAACTGGGGTATATTGATATTCCCGTTTGAGTTACATTGAAAAAGAGGAGATTGTAGACAGGAGACAAATCAAATAAAGCCCATTTGAGCTTAAAAACATTGGACGTTTCCTGTCTGAAACGGGTCTGTTGGGATGTATGGTTGTACTACCACTGCCTCTTCCTTCTGCCCACAATGGTCTATTATATTGCCACAGCCTCTCTTGCCAGTCCTGTATTGTTGGTTTGTTGCCCCTGCCCCCCTTTCCACTGCCCTCCATAGTCTGTTGTGCTGTCACTGCCCTTCCTGCCTGCCCAGTGTGGTCAAATTGTTGCCTCTGCACTCTCCTACCTGCCTTCAATTTTCAGAGTCCGTGCCCCTGGCCTCTGCCTCTCAACAGTATCCCAATGAACAACTAGATTGCTAACATTCTATATTTATTACAAAAGTGTGGAACGCCTGACGTCATCTTGATGTAATCAAAACTGTAATACCGAGAGCATTTCCTTTAGAAATTACATATATGAGAGGGTCTTATTTGCATCAAAATTATGGTTAGTGCTCTAAAAAACTAAAATGAGGACATATTTTCTGAGTTTTCAAATAGCGACAAAGAACTTTTAAATTATTTGTAATCTTTATGTTTTTTTATCCAGTTGACCACTTGATTAAATGTTGCACCTAGGGGAGAGGGTGTGGTGTTACTTCCAGAGCTGCAGACTTTGCAACTGGGGAACCAGGTTGGAGTTTCTGCTTCAGCTCAACATTCTGTGATTCTGGTCAAATCACTTAATCTCCCCATGTCTACAACCAAAATGAATTTGATCTTGTGTGATGTAACCAATGCTCATGTAAAGCACTCCAATACCTGACAAGTCTGCACTATATAAAACTGCAAATACACAAAAAATAAGTGTTTTGCACACTTCTGTCATTGAGCTACATGTGGGCTACATCTGGGTGATATTTGTGCTGCATTTGGGCTCTTTTGTCTCTGGTGGCCATCTTGGGAGATTTATTTGTTATGAAGTTTCCTAATTTCCTCATTTACTGCAGTCTTCTCAGTAGGAAATGCTTTCAGTTTTTTACTTTGATTCCATCAAGAAGGTACTCAGATATGTCACACATTTGCCATAAATTCTGAATGTTAGCACTCTAGTTGCTCATTAGATCACTGTAGTAAAGCTAATGCTCACCACGGAAGTCTGCTGCTGGTATTAAAAGTGCATGTTTCAGTCTGCATATCAGAATTTTTTAATGAAATAGAAGAGGATTTGAGAAGTCACTCAAAATGTGCCCTAATTTTTCTTTCTTCAGCAATTATCATAATTTCTATGGCAAAATGAACCCCCTCATTATGTTCCTTTTTAAATTAAATGTTTTAAGTGTTACCAGTTTATTCCAATCAAGATGGGTTCAGGTGTGCCATACTTTTGTCATAAGTAAGACAGTAAGCGCTCTAGTTGTTCTTAAGAACACTCTGGGACATTCTGTCATTGGGCTGTACTTGGGCTACATCTGGGTGATATTTGGGCTACATTTGGGCTCTTTTGTCTCTGGTGGCCATCTTGGGAGATTTATTTGTTATGAAGTTTCCTAATTTCCTCATTTACTGCAGTCTCCTCGGTAGGAAATACTTTCAGTTTTTTACTTTGGTTCCATCAAGAAGGCATTCAGATGTGTCACACATTTGCCATAAAATCATAATGTTAGCACTCTAGTTGCTTATTAAATCACTGTAGTAAAGCTACTGCTCACCAGGGAAGTCTGCTGCTGTTATTGAAAGTGCATGTTTCAGTCTGCATGTCAGAATTTTTTAATGAAATAGAAGAGGATTTGAGAAGTCACTCAAAATGTGCCCTCGTTTTTCTTTCTGCAGCACTAATCATACTTTCTATGGCAAAATGAACCCCCTCAATGTTGTTCCTTTTTAAATTAAATGTTTTAAGAGTTACCACATTCCAATCAAGATGGCTTCAGGTGTGCAATACGTTTGTCATAAGTAGGACTGTTAGCGCTCTAGTTGTTCTGTAGAACACTCTGGGAAGCTGCAGTAGAACACAACGGAATCAACTGACAGTCTCTGCCTTTGTTGGATGTACATGTTTTACTGAGAATGTCAGACTTCATTCTCACATGATTGAGAAAGATAATGTGAATTTATAGAAAATATGCTTTCAGTTTAGCTTATAGATCACCTTCCAACCCTCTGTGGGAAAAGCATGAGAAAATAGTTTTCTCTCAAACATGATTCATGATATCACAGAAGAAGGCTTTTTCACATGGTAAAATCACCTTAGAACACACCACAATTCCTAAAATGAGTATGGTACCATCAACAAATGATTTATAATGTAACTAAACTCTTAAAACCTTCTATTAACTGCAATGCTTTTAATGAGGTGCTATCATGTATATTGGTCCCAAGATGGCTGCCAACACTTCTTGGATGAAGTACTGACAGCCAATCAGATCTCACGATGAGATATGTGGTTAGGCTCCGCCCAGATATATCTATCTTTTTAACTCTAATTTTCTCAGGAACTACTGAACGGATTTACACCATTTAAGCAAAAGGCACGAGTCTGAACTGAGGACTACCTCTTTGCCAAATTTGGTGTACTTCCGTTCAGCAGTTCGGGCTGTAGCTGCGTCAACAGGTCCTATGGGAAAATGCATGGGGAAAACGCGTTTTGGGACCCTCCCCTTTTTTCTCGGCCCTCGCTACACGAATCACCGTGAAATTTTCAGGATAGGAGCAGACCGGAGCTGGCCAAAAGCTTGGAAAATTTCACGAAGATTTGTCAATCGGCGCCAACGTTATTCCAAATAGAATGTTGCGGATTTCCTATGGAAAATATGTCCTAACTATACTACCTACTGGCGACTGCCAGTAGGTAATATATATATATATATATATATTGCAAAATTCCAAAGTTACGTACGCTCTCAGGCTTCAAGACAACACTTCCAAGTATAAATGCAACCAGGTTGATTCCACAACGCGTTTCAACTGCATCCGCAGCCTTGTTCACGTGAATACAGTGCAACAAAAACAAACGATCACCTTTATGCGTCGGACATCACGTCATCGGCACCAACATAGAGATAGAGATAGGACATTGTTCATTATGTTTGGCGGCCATGTTGTAGTTTCAAGTTGCAATCACGTTGCAGTATATAGCAAAGTATTGAGATAAATCATATATAAATGTCCCCGTGATACTGGTGCAAGCCAAACAAAGTATAGCAAATCCCACTGTATTATAATATTCACAGTGTAGAAATATTGGTACCTGCAAGAACGCTTTCAGATCGCGGATTGTAAAGCAATCTAAATATTGTCTAAAGTGCTATAATAAATGAAATACAAATAACATTGATGTGTACGCATGTGATCGTACTAAATCATTTCCATGTTGCAATGAAAGAAAAGCACCTTGTCAATTCATATTCATTTGCTCATTTGGACAAAATTCACCAACCCAAACATGCTTGTGTCATTCAGGATGTGGTTGAAGGTTCGAGCCTTATTATGATAAAATGCACAGTGCATATCTACCAAAGCGCTGCAATTAAAGCATGATAGAGGAAAGTGAATAAATGGCAATGTGCTTATTCCCTTACATATTCGCTCTAATCATGTATAGTGCAGAGTTGCCCGAACAACACAACCAAAATGCTGTAGGTACAGTGTATTTGCGGATTATCTTCTTCATGATAGTACTCTAATATTAGACATGCTAAGATTGGACAATATTTGGCCTAGTGCACAGTTGAGGATGTCTAATCACTCAGTAATACAACACAATTCGAGTGTCATTCCAAAAGATGAGGTAACAGTCATCTCACCCACAGATAAAGTCTTCAATAGACAGAAAAGTCAATCCCATCTTATTATTCTCTATTTTTTGTGCCATTATCATTAGTCCGTGTACACAAGTGCCCAAAAGTGTCTCAGTGATAATAAAGTGATGTCGAAGAAAAGGTTAGGCAACCCGTATAGTGAATAGGTACCTTACTTCCCTCCTGCAAAAGAAACCAAATTAAACAAGATTAAAAAGGGTTAAAAATAGCTAACAGTTTCTAATGCACACATTTTTCTGGGGCGAAGGCTCATCAAGATTATAACTAATAACCTTTGAGAACTTATGAATATATTTAGAATACCTTGTCAGATCGCCTCGATATACACATAAGTGCCTAAAGAACGCCAGCGCTTGTACGGAACTTTGTGTTGTAAGGATATTATTTATAGTATTTACACTCCAATACATGGCAGAGGGAACCCTATATTAGTTATAAGGGGGGCAACGAGCACACTTTCCAAACAGATATGTACGACTAGGGAGGTGCACGATGGAGGAGGAGGCGGAAAAAAGAGCGGCAGAGATATCTAAATGGTGGGAGGCCATCACATTACAGAACTATGTTGATCAAGTGATGGCCCCAAGAGGTTTGAGAATTTTCATCACTCTCTCGTATGAGAAACCAAATCCCAAAATGCTGGAGCAATGGTCCCTGAATGGTCCCTGAACTCTGCACTTAGCTCCAGACGTATCTCCAGACGTATGTTGGAGATACTTATCACTTATGCCTGGAGTGACCGCGAGATTCTATTACAAGACATTAAGGATCTACAAGAAGATCTTTTGAAAACTATGGGGATTGAGACTTACAATAAGGCTACAGTGAGCATGAAGGAGAGACTGTTTAAGCATGAGGCGGACATAAAAGGTCTAAAACAAAGGAAACTTAATAGAGATTACGCCGACTATGAAAGTGGAAGAATATTAACTTTCAGTCAGAAATATGATCATCTATATAAAGAAAAAGAAACTTTGACAACAGAGATGGTCAATACCACTGAAGGAGACATATCGGAGGCATCTACAGTCAGTGAAACTGAGTCTGATGTATCAAAAGGGGAAACCTCAGGGGAAGAACGAAGTACTCGTGCGATAACTTTTTTAGACAAGTACAGGACAATGCGTCAAACACGACAAACAACGAGAGACACAGAAACATCAAGGTCGAGGGGTCAGAGAGGACGGGGCCGAGGCAGAGGTCGAGGGGACGGAGAAATAGACGCCAGCGAGTTCGACAACAGTGGCAGAAGAGGCAGAGGAAGAGGCTGCATGGGAAGCAACAAGACGCGCTCCAAAAAGACATATTAATGGATCGGACTATGGTTAATAAGACTATTATTACTCTATCTAAGAGACAACTGAGTGATGTGGAGAAATAAACGCTATGCTTAGGATTATCATTTTGTCCCTCATCTAGATTCAACTATGTGGAAACTAGGATAGACCTTTTTAAATATGTGAGAAAATTGAAATTGAAAAAATGGCACATATTGCGACGACAACGGTCTAGAGTAGAAACAAATACAGTAGAACGAGAGGAGCTAAGGAATGACCTTGCAATAGGGGATATAGATACACTCACTACCATGCTTGAACTCCATAATGACATCGATACGATTACCCAGGTGACGAAGAAATCAGAGATATTGGATGAAATGGGTATTATATATGACTGCAGCACCCACGGCTTTTAGACCACCTTCAACATTTCTACCCACTTTACCTCATGACGGTATAGACACCTTTCATGATAATGTCACCAAGGCCCTCATTGACCTAAGACATAAACCACACAATAAGAATAAAACCAACAATTATTTGTCGTACAAACAAAGACAGATTTTAAGGTCATTAGCTGAGGACAAAGATATAGTCATTCGGGTTGGTCAATTTTGTCCAAATGAGCAAATGAATATGTATTGACAAGGTGCTTTTCTTTCATTGCAACATGGAAATGATTTAGTACGATCACGTACGTACACATCAATGTTATTTGTATTTCATTTATTATAGCACTTTAGACAATACTTAGATTGTTTTACAATCCGCTATCTGAAAGCGTTCTTGCAGGTACCAATATTTCTATGCTGTGAATATTATAATACAGTGGAATTCGCTATACTTTGTTTGGCTTGCACCAGTATCACGGGAACATTTATATATGATTTATCTCAATACTTTGCTATATACTGCAACGTGATTGTAACTTGAAACTACAACATGGCCGCCAAACATTATGAACAATGTCCTATCTCTATCTCTATGTTGGTGCCGATGACGTGATGTCCGACGCATAAAGGTGATCGTTTGTTTTTGTTGCACTGTATTCAGGTGAACAAGGCTGCGGATGCAGGTTAAACGTGTTGTGGAATAAGCCTGGTTGCATTTATACTTGGAAGTGTTGTCTTGAAGCCTGAGAGCGTACGTAACTTTGTAATTTTGTAATTGGAGGCGTGTACGCCACTTTCCATGGGTGCCAGCTGTTCGGAAGGGGTTTTGATGTGTAGGATATATATATATATATATATATATATATATATATATATATATATATATATATATATATATATATATATATATATATATATATATATTCACTTAAAAAACCATAGGTTTCACACATGTTATAGTTAGCTGGACATTTCACTCGTGGAAAACCATTGAAATTCCCACGTTATAGTTAGTGCAGGCAACTATAACTCACGCGACCGCAATCCTCTGCTGATGACGTCAGATATTACATCACTGTATTTAGACACTTACTTACCCATGTCTTCTTCCATTAATTTTTAGCTATACATATATTACAAATATTTTTTTTTCAGAAAGACACATATGTCATCAGTGATGTAATATCTGACGTCATCAGCAGAGGATTGCGGTCGCGTGAGTTATAGTTGCCTGCACTAACTATCACGTGGGAATTTCAAGGGTTTTTCACGCGTGAAATGTCCAGCTAACTATAACATGTGTGAAACCTATGGTTTTTTAAGTGAATTTGCAAGGTTTTTTAAATGCTAATTCCTAACTATAACGTGTGTGAAACCTATGGTTTTTTCAGTGAATTTGTACGGTTTTTTAAATGCTAAGTTATGTATTTTTTTTTAGTTTTTTCACTGTGCGCATACCGTACGCGCCCGGTGCGCTTCACGCACCGTGCGCGCGCTTCGCGCACCAAGCGCCCACGATGTGTTGTTCGTGCCGTGCACGTACGGTGCGAGGCTAGGGGGTCAGGACCTGTCCATCCTGCCCCCTTCTCACGTTTTCCCCCTTTGTTTTTCATTGCCTCAGACTGCGAGAGACAAAATGGCGGCCGACACTTCCTGATTTCGACAGATTCGAATGTTTACTGACATCTAACAACCAATCAGAATTGCGCTCGTCGCGCACGTCACCGTGCGCGTACGGTATGCTTACCGTACGCGCATGGTGCGCGCTTATAGATATATATATGCTTTTAACTGCAATTTTCTCGGGAACTAATGAACAGATTTACACCAGACCTGCAAAAGGCACATCCCTGAACTGAGGACTACCTCTCTGCCAAATTTCAAGTAATTCTGTTCAGCCGTTCGGGCTGTAGCTTGGACTAAAGGTCCTATGGAAAAATGCATGGGGAAAATGCGTTTTGGGACCCCCCCTTTTTCTCAGCCCTCGCTTGACAAATCCCCCCGAGACTTTCAGGGAAGGAGCGGAGCGGAGCGCCCCACCTATTTTGAAAATTTCGCGAGGATTCGTCAATCGGCGCCAAAGTTATTCCAAATAGAATGTTGCGGATTTCCTATGGAAACACGGTCCTAACTATAACTATCTACTGGCGACCGCCAGTAGATAATATATATATATATATATATATACATAAAAACATTTTGCGGAGAAAGAGTGCCACAAAATGCCTATAATGAGGGAGCCTGATTTTTGATGGTTGAGAAAAGTAATTAGAACTGAAAGCGACTTTCGCCACTTTCATGCAAACACATTAACAGTCTGCACTGTCACTGAATAGCACTTTCTCGTATCTATTCAGTAAAATCGTACAAATCACCGCAACAGTGTTTGGATATAATTTATGCCAGCAAAGTTTCTCCTGGCAAGTATGCAGCATCTTGGTTATTAGATTCCCCCCAAAAAACAGCTGTTTCTGCAGTCTTATTATCTGACACCTTGCTGCCTTGCATGGATATGTTTACATTTTGACAAATATTTGGATTTCAAGGATATATCCTCAGAGAAGGCACTAAGTTTGAGCCTCCACCAGCATCTGATTTTATTACTCAGGTGCTTTACATCACAAGTGGTGGTCTGTCTACCGGAGCATCAATCTAACCCGAATTGTTGTAAACTCTGCTTGCACTGGAACGAGGTCCAGGATGATGTGAGCCTGGTAAGTACACTGGGTCACTAATTAATGAAGGTCAGAATTTTCCCAGTTTGTATGAAATTAACAGCCACAGTATCATCTTGATTGTCAGCATGAATATTGAAGCAATCTACAAACTTAGACATTGGAAAGCAAAAAATAACGTGGCTGATACTGGCTGACCTTCTGATGGGTGATAAATTACATTAAACGTACAGTCATGAGATATTTGGAAGTGACAGGCAAGAAAGTCAAGAGTATCATTGTTCCAGCCAGGAATTAATTTGCAGTTTAGGCGCATTAGAAAACAAGTATTGGAAATGCAATAGGTCTCGCATTTGTTTGAGTTAGAGCAATTGGCATTATAAATGGCAATGCCTTTTACCTATATATTATGGAGTGAATGTATGTGGTCTGTAGTGGAATTATGTGGGTTGGATTGAAAGTTTTAGTTGTGGAATTGTGTGGGTTGGAGTGGATTTGTGGAGTGGATTACGTGGCATAGTGAGCAGTGGTATTATGTGGATAGTAGTTATGTGGTATTGAGTGCACTGGAATTATTTGGAGTGGGATTGTGCGTTATTGAGTGTAAATATGTAGAATGGTTTTGTGTGTTGTGGACTATGATGGGATATTTACTTGTATTTTAATATGCGTTCTTCCAAACTCAAATCCACTAATGAACAGTAAAAACTGGACCTCGACTGAAAATCTGCCCTTCAGTGTTATTAAACAGGGTGCACCAGTGTAAAAACTTGATAGGTAGCAGGTCTCAGGCTGACTAGAAATGCAAAGTGTAATCCCTTATTCAAGATAATTCTTTAAGGCTGGAAGGAAAGCAATCCTGTTCTGCATTTGTCAATAAAAGTTACTCCAATTTCTTGACTGATTAAAGGTTACTTGCTGCTTGTCAAACGATTCCTCAGCAAGACAGTGTCACCTACTTTCAATCATGCTGGCTGAGCTTCCCGACGTCGACTGACCTAGGCATGGATATGCTGCCGGCGAGCATCCACTTGCTGATAATTCGGACCTTGCGAGCGCCATGTGGAGTGATGCAGGATCGAATCAGTGACTACCCGGCCCATCGACAAATGTCCAGAGGCAACCCCTGTGGTGGTTTGAGGGGTTTGTCGATAGCTCCTTAGGAACATGAAAATGGCAAGCTCCACAAATTGGTGACATTCATGGGCTATTTATATCACTTTATTCAGAGTTCGCATAAATCTTTCCACCTCTCCATTGGCTTGCGGCCAACGGGGAGTGACTCTCCGGTGCTTGATGCCTAGGGACGTCAGATATGCAGCCAGTTCCTTTCCCTGGAACGGGGGTCCATTGTCAGTCTTCAACTCTTGAAAGATGTCATGCGTTGCCACCATTTTCTCTATTTTTGGAATTACTTCAGCTGCACAATGAAATTAAATCAAAACAATGAATAAAAAGAGAATTAAATAGGTGCTAGAGTGTTATTTAATCACACTCAACACATGATACGTTTTTTAAACAGACATTTTACAATGATCATTAGAAACCATAGTTGAAGTGCCCAACTAGGTGTGGGGAGAAGGGGGATGGTGACTTGAGTGAGGTAGTGAGGTAAGTGACAGAAACTTCTTAATAAATATCACAATCAAATTGATGGGCATGCATTTCAATGCCACATGTTCTTAAAACAAATTGATAACAATCGATTACACAGCCAGGCGGAGAGGCGGCGCGCTCTTTCGAATCCGAGAAGCACTTTTGAGATACAGAGGTAAGGATTCCCCGAGATGGCTTTCACTAACTATCGGGCCGCGTTCGTTTAAATTCTTTTCCCCATATTAAGTATTGATTTGCCAGGCATTTTTTAGAGGTGTGTGAACGTCCCGTTCATGGCATAACCATGGGTAATCACCGTCTTGAACTTTCCTTTCATCTTCAAAGGCCTGTCCTGCCCGTATGTAAATACAGAGTTCGTCGTGGGGCTCAGGGAGGGGGCTGGTTTCATCGTGCTGTACACCGCTGCCAACATGATGTTGATGGTGGCACCGGTATCCACGAAGGCCGTGCTATCCTGCTGCCCACCTTTATGCCGCACTGAGTAAGTCGTCGTGCTTTTCGAGTTGCCGTTCCAATCATGTGTACAGTGTGTACCATCTGTTCCTCTCCCTCATCGTCATCCATGTCGCTTGTCTCCTCGCTCCCTTCCGGGATCATGTTGACCACCGGCTTTGGCTTCCCGTACCTCTTCGACCGACAGATGATTGAATTTTCCACAGCTGGCACATTGTTTGCCCTTCCGCTGCCCCATGTGGTCCTCCGCCGCAGTAGCCGCAACTGTGAACATTCCGTGGTGGGGCATTCATCTGTTCTTTCTTGCTGTAACTGGTGGCTGGCCTGGTTACCACCGCGTGGACCGGTTCCACCTTTACAGGCGTCTGCGATGCCGCCTCCATATGAGCGGCTCGGGCTTTGGACAACTCCTTGGTTGCCCCAGCGTCAATATATCGGTCAGTGAATTCCCAGAATTCTCCAGGATCCATTCACGGAGCTTCGCTGACGCACAGCCCTGAATTATTTGTCCTCTAATCTCCTCCGTTTCGTCTCGAAATCCACACGTGCTAGCCAGGTTCTTTAGTCGGGCATGGAACATGTCCAATGACTCCTCGGGCAGTTGGCTCGCCTGGCGAAAAATGAAGCACTTGTAGTCTTGGTTTGCCATTGGCTCGAAGTACCCTGTAAGAGCATTGATGAGGGTGTGGTGCATTTTGGAAGTGGCCTATGCCAGGGTCTTGGTGATCCAATTAATGTCCTTTCCTCCCAAATTGAGGAGCAAAGCCCTCTTTTGATCCTTGTGAACCTTCATGGCCTTAAAGAATATGAGCAGGTGACTCCTTCCACTTGGGGTCCTGAGCAGACGGGGGCCCCTCCACCACAAAGGGTTCAATCGTGGGAATGGTTGACATCTTATGTGCAGGATCCTCAGTACGCCAAAGCATGCCTCAAGCAGGGCTCCCCACACACTGCCCACTGGCTGATGAGCCACCTGAACCAGACGGGGAAAGCTGTAGAGTGCCACCAACTCGCTGACCATACACACGTGTTCGGCCCAACCGGCCACTGCAATGTTTGGGCTGCGCCAGCAAACACGGAGCCTGTATGACGCTCTATCTCGGCCCTACCGGCCACTACATGGCTGGGGCTGCGCCAGCAAGAGAGTGTTCCATAGGCACGTGTTTATATGTCTCCCGGTGAGGCGCCGTGACAACACCCAGATGTCCCTCACCTCAGAATCCAGCCATTGGGCACCACACTGTGCCTGAGCACCGCCACTGGGTGGGCAAAAGAACGATGGATTTAACCCAGATCTCTTGACTGGGGGAGAATGTCTGCATTGTCAGCATTCCGTCCATCACTTGTTTGTTGTAACGCTTTTCGCCCTAAGTGGGATGGGTATTCCCAGACGTGGGACCCGTGCTCACTACGCCACTGGAGTCAAGCTATCCTGGCTGATGACGGCTGATAGCCAGAAACCGGTCCTAGGATGCTTGATTCCGGTCCAGGGAAGACATGGCTTGGCAGTTCGGGCTGGACTGTTCCCATGAGGCACAGGGTCAAGACTGATTTGCATATGGCCGTGTCTAAACTGGGGTGGCGTAGTGGGCAAAAGAACAATGGATTTAACCCAGATCTCTTGACTGGGGGAGAATGTCTGCATTGTCAGCATTCCGTCCATCACTTGTTTGTTGTAACGCTTTTCGCCCTAAGTGGGATGGGTATTCCCAGACGTGGGACCCGTGCTCACTACGCCACTGGAGTCAAGCTATCCTGGCTGATGACGGCTGATAGCCAGAAACCGGTCCTAGGATGCTTGATTCCGGTCCAGGGAAGACATGGCTTGGCAGTTCGGGCTGGACTGTTCCCATGAGGCACAGGGTCAAGACTGATTTGCATATGGCCGTGTCTAAACTGGGGTGGCGTAGTGGGCAAAAGAACGATGGATTTAACCCAGATCTCTTGACTGGGGGAGAATGTCTGCATTGTCAGCATTCCGTCCATCACTTGTTTGTTGTAACGCTTTTCGCCCTAAGTGGGATGGGTATTCCCAGACGTGGGACCCGTGCTCACTACGCCACTGGAGTCAAGCTATCCTGGCTGATGACGGCTGATAGCCAGAAACCGGTCCTAGGATGCTTGATTCCGGTCCAGGGAAGACATGGCTTGGCAGTTCGGGCTGGACTGTTCCCATGAGGCACAGGGTCAAGACTGATTTACATATGGCCATGTCTAAACTGGGGTGGCGTAGTGGGCAAAAGAACAATGGATTTAACCCAGATCTCTTGACTGGGGGAGAATGTCTGCATTGTCAGCATTCCGTCCATCATTTGTTTGTTGTAACGCTTTTCGCCCTAAGTGGGATTGGTATTCCCAGACGTGGGACCCGTGCTCACTACGCCACTGGAGTCAAGCTATCCTGGCTGATGACGGCTGATAGCCAGAAACCGGTCCTAGGATGCTTGATTTCGGTCCAGGGAAGACATGGCTTGGCAGTTCGGGCTGGACTGTTCCCATGAGGCACAGGGTCAAGACTGATTTGCATATGGCCAAGTCTAAACTGGGGTAACGTAGTGGGCAAAAGAACAATGGATTTAACCCAGATCTCTTGACTGGGGGAGAATGTCTGCATTGTCAGCATTCCGTCCATCATTTGTTTGTTGTAACGCTTTTCGCCCTAAGTGGGATGGGTATTCCCAGACGTGGGACCCGTGCTCACTACGCCACTGGAGTCAAGCTATCCTGGCTGATGACGGCTGATAGCCAGAAACCGGTCCTAGGATGCTTGATTCCGGTCCAGGGAAGACATGGCTTGGCAGTTCGGGCTGGACTGTTCCCATGAGGCACAGGGTCAAGACTGATTAGCATATGGCCATGTCTAAACTGGGGTGGCGTAGTGGGCAAAAGAACGATGGATTTAACCCAGATCTCTTGACTGGGGGAGAATGTCTGCATTGTCAGCATTCCGTCCATCACTTGTTTGTTGTAGTGTTAAAAAATAAAGACTCGCTGAGCAGCAGAGCACCCTGCTCGCAGCAGCTCCGATCAAAGCACCACACCGAGTCATTTCCAGCTACGGCTGATGAGGAAATGTGAAAGCCGCAACAACTAATGCAAATTACTCTTAATTCCAAGCCAAACCTGACGTCAACAGTAGCAAACCTGTACTCAGGCCAGGACGCTCCCCCCACCGCCCCAGCGTTCCCTGTTGGTGCTGTGTCCTCTGCTGCTGCCCCTCGCTGCTGCTGGGAGTTCGAGGCCCTACTCCACTCGCAGACTCCCGCCTGCGCCTCATCCCTGGTGGCCCAGTGGTGGGCGGTAAGTATTCGGTCTGATCTGCTGCCTGTCTCCGATATTTGTAGTGTATTTGTTGCCTGTTTTCTTCTGCTGTGCTCCCCGCATTCCTTTCCTGCCTCTGCGTCCCTTGCGGCCCCGCCCCCTCCTCTCCCATTCGCTTCCCACCACCCGCCTCCCAGCTGCTCCTCCCTCCCTCCACCCCTTCTTAATGCAGGACGCTGCGCGGCCGCACCGCTGGCGTGCCGGGTCAAGCCCGTCTGCGCCCGTCCGCACCTGGACCGCGCCCCGTGCCAGAACCCCTGGACCCCGCGCACCCCACCGCACCATACCCAGCCTCAGCTACGACGCCGACTCCCTCCACGCTTTCAACACCGGCCGAGACCAACGCTGCAACCAGGCTGCCCTGAAACGCACCCACGGACCCTTTTCCTGCTGCAGCTGCAGCTTCACCTGCGACAGAACCACCAAACCATCAAGGACCAGACCCAACCACCTCCGCTGCATACTCCTGAACACCAGCTCCGCACACAACACACGCCATCGAGCTCTGGGACCTGCTCGACGCCACTGCCCCGGACATAGCCTTCCTGACCGAAACGTGGTGGAACGACTCCGCTACTCCAGACATCGCCATTGCCATCCCAGACGGCTACAAGATCTCCCGCAGGGACCGCGCCAACGGCATCGGAGGAGGAATTGCCATCGTCCACAAGTCCACCGTCAAGGTCACCACCCACACAGATGACACCCTCAACGCCGCCGAACACCTGCACTTCCGGATCCACACCGACCCCAACACCACCCTCAGAGGAACGCTCGTCTACAGACCCCCCAGACACCGGGCTCAGTTCAGCGACTCCATCGCCGACCTCGCCAGCACCCACGCACTCGCCTCCACGGACTACATCCTCCTCGGGTACCTGAACTTCCACCTCGAGAACAACAACGACGTCAACTCCACCACGCTGATCGGCAACCTAGCCAACCTCGGCCTCAGACAACTCGTCACTGCACCCAACCCACGCCGGCGGCCACACGCTGGACGCCGTCTTCTCCACAAGCACCCACGTCACCTTCAACCACACCACCGAACCCCACTGGACCGACCACCGCTGCATTCACTTCACCTTCAAAAAACCAACCACGCACCACCGCACCCAACAGCTGCCTCGCCGCTGCTGGAGCAAAGTCACCGAAGACCAGCTGCTCACCACCCTCTCCCAGAACCCACCCACCGACGCCACCAACCCAGACGCCGCAGCCCACAACCTCAGACAGTGGATCGACGACTGTGCCAACACCCTCGGCCCACTGAAGAAACCCTCCAACAGCCACGCCAGCAAGAGAGCCACCTAGTTCACCAACGAGCTCCCGGCCTCCAAGCGTGCATGCCGGAAACTCGAGAAGAAATGGCTCCACAAACGTACACTGGACAACCACGCAGCCCACAAGGACGCCACCCGCAGACACCACCACCTCATCAGATCAGCTAAGAGGTCCTCCTTCAAAGACCGCCTGGATAACAACGCACACGACAGCAAAGAGCTCTTCCGCATCGTTAAAGAACTATCCAACCCCAGCGCCAACACCAACGACATCCCACCCTCACAGGAACTGTGCGATTCACTGGCCATCTTCTTCCACCGCAAGATCGCTGACATCCACGACAGTTTCAACACCACGACCGACCCGACCACGCCAGACTCCACCCCTCCTCCGAACACCAACAACGCCAACCGCCTTACCTCCTGGTCCGACACCGGACCAGCCTACCTGAACAGAGAACTCAGCTTCCACACCCGCCAGCTCCGCTCTGCCAGCCTCGCACTCGCCGCTGTCCCCCGCATCCAACGAACAACCTCCGGCGGCAGATCCTTCTTCTACCTCACCGCAAAGACCTGGAACACCCTACCTACCCAGCTATGGCAGACCGAAGACCTACTCGCCTTCAGAAGACTCCTCAAGACCTGGCTCTTTGAGCAGTAGCGCAACTCCCCCCCCCACCCCCCCCCCCACCCCTCTCAGCGCCTTGAGACCCTCACTGGTAAGTAGCGCGATTTACAAATACCATGATTGATTGATTGATTGATTCAGTGCGCACTAGATAACGAGCAGAGTGTGAAGAAAACCAGCAGCGAAAGACACTGTTTACCACAAAATAAAAGCTCACAACCAAAGCTCCACCATGCAGCATGAACAGGTGAAGGAGGGAGTGGGGAGGAACATGCAATAATAAAACAGCGCTGAAGCTTAGCATGCACCCACAATGTAACACAAGCAGGAAATAAATAAAAAATAGTCCCTCAAGAACAGATAAACCAGCAAAGTGTAAAAATACAGTAATTATTCCCTGCTCTTTAGGAGGAAACCAGCCACCAAAAGGAGGGACAAAGAAGAAGGCTTGACTACTAAGAAGGAAAGATTTTTAAAGGACACTGAAACAAACAAATGAAAAGAGGAGGCGGGCTTTTAAGCCCACAAAAAAGTAAGTAATTATATACTAAAGTATATACAAGAAGTTTTGAAAGCTCAACCTAATTACTCCCAACCTGCACCAAAGTTTACCTGCTCTATGGTGACAGAGGATTGGCAGCCTCAAAGATCAATGTTTCCCAGATGAACAGCAAGTCTGTTTTGATATTTTTTATTAAAATTGTCACAGCAATGGTTTTGGACGGAACAGTAATTCAATGGTGCTTAACACCTTAACAAGAGGCCAAAATAACTATCTCCATTGCCAGAAATCCCTAGACAGTCCAGAGCCAGAAAATATTCATTTAAAGAAAAGATGGATCACCCTTATGGAGATGTAGAAGGCAGCTGGTTAAGCAGAAAAAATATTATCATCTGGTCCTAAAGCCCTCTCTGCGACAGCATCATGGTCTGTATTGACATATCTCTGACTCAGATGAATGGCGATGCATTCAGTCTGTAACTTAAACATGCCAGCTTCATGCAGCCATACAGCGTCCCCATTTAAATAACTGTGGAAGAGCTGACACATCACTGCAACAAAATCAACTAACACATCACTCCAGTGAAGTAAAGACTTTTAGGATGCAGTCATAATAACAATGAAAAAAAGGCTACCAATCCATGGAAGGGCCACAGCAATGGCCCTCACAAGGAATAGAAACAAATTGCTTTAGGAAAAGAAAATTAGGATGACAGCTGGTGTTAGTCTAGTCAACCGCCACACAGCCCGCTCCTGACACAGCTGTGAAAAATGAGGTGGGACAAAAAGGCACGATCAAGGGTTCTCCCAAGGGTCCTGATCAGATATGAAGACCCTCCATTTAAATGGCAGTGGACCCACCCAAAAACTGCCCAAAACAAAAACACCTAAGACATCATCTTATTCAATCAGCCTTTTCTCAGAAGCCAAAAAATTGAAAATAAAGACAAATGTGCCTATCCCTTACAAGTGACCTTCACTAATAAAATGCTCAATACCTTCTGAGCTGGGGAAAAAGTGAGAAAGGACAGAAAGACCAGCTCATGGTTTAGCAAAAATTTAGCATGCACTTTTTTCATGTTCTCAAAGAGGTGGAGCCGGTGGGTTATGTGAGGACATCGGCTTTGAATGCTATCTGACTAATCCTGTAGTTATATCCCTTGAGTCAGTATCAGCAACCTCCTACCACACATAAACATTGAGCCATTGGTACTGTACACACTGAAGATGAATTTACATGCTACTCTCAGTCTGAGTGGCAAGCCGGAACCATTGTGTCAGTCCCCAAGTCACAGTGAAATGATCTACAGCCACTGGTGTCAGGGGTGATCACACTTGAATAACAATCTGGTAATTACCAAGTGCAATAAAATGTGCACTACTTGTAATTGTGATACCTGTGCAAACAGGTGTTTGCACAGGGATCACAATTTAATGGACCAATTGTAATCATCCCAAAGTGTTGCACATGAAGTAAAGAAACAAATATGCCGCACAAATGTATGAAGAAAACTTGACTGCTATGGATCCATGGTCTCCAGGCTCACCTACTGTTCCTCAACTGCAAAGTGCTCGCTCAAAGCACCAGCAGTTTTATAAGGGAGAGCAGGCCCTACCAGGTATGGGAGGCACAACCTCTGCTTGGTGCTTGTCTATGTGCTTGTGCAGACATACGTGGCTATCTCAAATGGGAGACACAGAGTACACATTTCTACAGTGTTCATTCAATCTTTATATTGATTATCTCATCCACTTTCCCTGGTACCTGTGACCAGTATTCAATCAGCTTAGTGTATTTCCACAACTTATTATAAAAAGTAGGCCCTCCCACTTGGATAAGCTTTGTTAAAATGTGGGCTGATATCATATTTGCAGGCAATACACAAGCAGTGTTCTGTCATTGTACTGTCATGGTTTTCTAAACGTTGAGGAGCAGGCCAACAAACTTGCAAAAATACCCCAACAATCCAACTATATGTAGAGTGCAATCACCCAAAGCCTGCTAAGACATGAACACTGTCAACAGATGAAGATCATATCTTTTCTTGAGAAGATGGGTTTTGTGTGGTGGAGTAGAAAGTGTGGATGCCCTCAGTCCCTTATCCCCTGGTTTCTAAAATGCCTGAATCCACATTCAGCTCCATAAAGATTTCAGACGTTAGTAGAAAGGGGGAATGGCAACACTATATCATCTAGTTCTGTGTTTCCTACTTAATTAAAGTAATCTCTCATATCAAGGATCAATATGCAAACGTAATCAGGTCAGTGTTAATCCTGTATATATCTTTGGTCCTGGTCATAATTGAAAGATTCTGATGAGACAGGTGGTCCTGCCATCAGATTATTAATAATTGCAGCAATACAAATACAGGCATGAAAAAACAAAGTTAAAGCTAGACCTATTTGCTTTTCCAATGCTTTTTAGTGGTGGTGGTAACAGTGGCAGTAGTGGTGTGGTATTGGTGGTGATGGTGTGGTATTGGTGGTGGTGGTGGAGGTATTGGTGGTAGTTTTGGTATTGGTATTGCTGATGGTGGTACTGGTGGTGGTGGTGATATTAGTTGTGTAGGTGATGTGGTACTAGTGGTGCATTGTGGTCGAGGTGATGTGGTATTGGTGGTAGTACTGTGGTGATCACATTGGTGGTGGTAATGAGATATTTGTGGTGCTGTTGGCATTGGTGGTGATGTATTTGCAGTAGTGGTATTAATCGTTGTCATGATGTTGGTGATGTGTTGGTGGTATTGGCAGTGTTTGGTACTGGCAAGGTATTGGTGGTGATGGTGGTTTGGTGGTGGTGTTATTGGTATTGGTGGTATTGATGGAGTATCAGTGATGGTGCGGTATTGTTACTGTGGCAGTGGTATTGGTGGTGGTGGTGGTATTTGTCTTGGTAGTATTGGTGGTGGTGGCATTAGTTTCAGTATTAGTGAGGTGGTGGTATGGATGGAATTGGTGGTGGATTTGGTGTTATTGCTTTGGTGGTAAAGGGCGGTGGTGTAATGAAATGAAATCACAAAGATTTATAGGAGTGCAGCAAATACCCAGAGGCATCAAGGGGCTAAAGAAGGTAGAGTCAGCAGAAAGAGATGGGGTCAGCAGAAAGAGAGGTTCTCAGATCAAAGAGAGTACCTGCATTCAGTTAAAGGTTGAAAAGCCAGGTTTTCATAACTTTTCTAAATGTATCATAGACCTGAAAGCTATCGATAGAGCATGGGAGGGAGTTCCAGACTTTTGTTGTGGCCACCGAGATGGCTCTGCCTCCCCAGGTAGTCTTCCGGATTGTTGGAACCACCACAAGATTATTGCTAGGAGACCGGAGCTGTCTAGAGAGAATTTACCACTGGAACCTGGTTCTAATTCCTCTAGGCCAAGTGCTTTGTACAGCCCTATGAACAATGCATAGGGCTTTGAAAAAGATGTGCTTGTTCACTGGTAGTCAATGAAGTTTGGAAATCCCTGCCGAGACTGATTGATATTTGGGGATGTGTACTGTCAGTCTTGCAGCGCATTCTGTACCAGCTGTAGCTGGGCTAATGCAGAATTATGAATCTCAAGGCAGAGTGCATTGCAACAGTCCAGCCTTGAAGAAGTCAAGGGTAGAGCCATTTGCTTCCATGTCTGCAGAAGAATAAAAAGAAACACCTTCCTAAGATGATCCAAAAACAGGTTGGTACCGTGTGATTGACCCGAATGTCAAACAACAGAGTTGTGTCTACCAAAACTTCCAATTGTTTTTGGTAGTCTGTTGGAGTGGGTAGTATGCCTAACATTTCCAGGCACCAGGGGTTGTTTCAAATGGATGGTTGGTTACCAAAGATTAAGACCTCCATTTTGTCTCAATAGAGTATTTGTTAATTATTACCCATCGAGGTGGCTACCGCCTGCATGCAATTTTTTAAAAAATTGACAGAGATGGCTCTATATCCTTGGTAATTGCCACAATTATTTGTGTCATCGGTATTCGAGAGGTGTTTTGGTGGTATTAGTTGTGGTGGTGTCATAGATGATTGCATTGGTATTGCAGTGTGTTCTTGGAATTGGTAGTGGAAATGGTGTGGGGCTGGTGGTGGTGATTGTATTGTGGCGTTGATGGTATTAATTGTATTGATGGTGGTGTTGTAGTATTGTTCGTAATATCGGCAGTGGTCGCATTGTTTGAGTTGATGGTGTGGTACTGAAGATTGTGTTGTATTGATATTGGTGGGGGTGTGGTATTGATGGTTCTGATCACTTGCCTGTCAATTAACATGTGTACATCTAATACACACACCTGCAAATTGCTTTTAGCTTATCATATTGGGATGGCCTGCCCCCCCAGAAGGCTCTGCAATGTGATAAGCAAAAAGTATTAAGGAGACCATGTTAGAGTCTGAACTAGTGAGATAATGGGGAGAAGACTGAGGCATTTGAAATGGGAGGGACCATAACAAGTGTTAATATGGAGGAAGTCAATGCCAATATGAATAACTATATATTCTTGTGGTAAAAGTGAAATCACTTCTCTTTTGATAAATTTACCCGCTGTGAACTCCACATCAACCCTGACTCAGAAATATGTGGTTAGGCAGGCCTTGAGACCCAGGCCTAAGGTTACTTATTGACAGACCACAGGTGAGGTAGCACGAAGCCAGCATGCAAATGCCCGAACCGGAAATCCCAGATTGATCCCACAGATAGATGCAGTGACACCACAATGATCCATCGACCCCACAGATAGATGCAGTAACACCACAATGGTCCAGGGAGATAGGCCCCAATAAAGCACACATGGCCGGAGGGATGCATGTGTACCCAAAACACCATAAAGTCAGATGCCACATGAAGTTAGAAACACTTTACCAATCAAGACACAGCTCGCACAGTACACGCAGTGATCACAAGCTCCCCATGCTGGACATCAAGACACGTTACCCACTGTTGCACTGTGTCCACGCAAGGTCGAGGCCCACTGGATTCCTCATCCATATTTAATGGCTCCAAAGACAGGTGTACACATTCCTTACCAAAAAAGGATCGCCGGAAACATTTTATTACATTCAATGAACTGTATAAAAGTCTGTGTTAGCCAGTCCTCAGACCCTATGCCTCTGACTGTGCTCCCGGCTGCATTGTTTAATTAAATGAACTGTTACTGTTTTGCCAAACACCTCTTGTCTCTTGTTTTATCAAGGTATTTCATATTCGAGCAACACAAAGGAAATGCCTCTGTGGGATAGTAACCTGTTATGCAAGATAGGCGAACGACAGGGATTCAGGAAATGGGAATTGGCATCAGCAAGCTGGGAGATGCATGGGGTAGGATGGACACAACACTCCAGAGGATCTTTGGGAGGAATTCCAGCTGGAAGGGTCTGAAGCTTTTAGGCACCTGCATTTGAACGATGCCCTGGTGACGAATGTCCCGAAGGATGCCCACCTGGCAGATGCAACCCTCTTGGAGGATAGACTGCTCTCTGAAGCAATCCTAGAAAAAGCTACATTTCTCATCTACTAAAGACCCCAAGGTGGATCTCAAGGGGAAATGGGAGGCAGACCTAGGCCCTTTTGAGGAAGGGGAATGGGGAGAAGCAATGGCTGCACCTAGAGAAGTGGGCATACGCACTGGTGTCCGACTGGTGCAACTGAAGATCCCTCATAGGGCATACCTAACGTGGTTGCTATTGGCAAGGATTGGCTGCGCCACAAGTCTTCAATATCAGCAAAATTGTGACCTAAAGGGCACATTTGTTCACACGCTCTAGGCCTGTCCAGTCATACAGCCTTACTGGTTAGCAGTAGGACAGTGCCTCACAGATACAACAGGCTTACAGATCCATCCTCTCGCAGAAAAAGTAGTGATTCTTGATATCTTGGGTGAAGAAGCAATGCAAAGGTGTCTAAAGATATTCTGTAGAGTGGGTCTCATGGTGGCCAGGAGAAATGTGTTCCAGGAATGGGCCCGATCTGGCAGCCCTGGACTGCCATGCTGGATAGACTTTGAATCTGTAATTGATGTGGAACATGTTGCAAGGGAGGGAAACATTAGAGATGGGATCCTATATGTAAGACTCTATGTGCAGTGGAGTAAGGGGTGCTAATGTTTCCTGTACTGCTTATGAACATTGTGTCTGGACTGTGTTGATGTTTGTCTTTTGGAAAATAAAAAAGAATACAAAAAAGGAGGCTATGTTAGGATCAGGCTCATGCCTTAGTCCTTAGCAAAACATTAAATAAATGCCTGCTGCAGTAAATAAAAAGTTTGGTGTCCGCGTACAATGCCTATATGACATACTGAATTGAATGTAACAAAATGTGTGATGGATGTGTGATGGTTGAGAGGGCCCTCATTCCTTCCAACGTAAACACTCCACAGCGAATGATACATCAAACGGCAGGTGGCATGAATGTGAGCGACTTTGTGTGAAGCCAATTGATGAAAGAATTTGCTACCAATAAGTCTTTCATTGAAGGAGACTGATCCAAAGCTCCCTCTTTGTATATTGCAAGTAATAAATCATGAAGACAACTACATTATCAACATGATCCTAAACAAATGTTTATTTATTTATTTAAAACATTTCTTAAACTTTGAGACCTAGCAAAAAAAGAATTAAGAAACAAAACAGAAATTCCTAAGAACAAATGACACACTGTGAGATAATATTACATTGACAGCAGAAATGTCATTAATAATGCTTGATTTATTAACAGAAGGAGCGGCCCAATAGAGCTGTCCAATCCCGCCACCACAATACCAACAATTGCTTCACTTTAGCACAGTGTGTTTCCTGTATGAAACCTATGAAGACCCTCTGCCTCCTAAACTCAAATTAGGCATTTCATATTCACTCTTCAGGTGGTTCTCATTTTAAGTAAACTCACCCCGATTAATGAGCTGGTCATAGCACAATCCCAAATGGAATTCCTCTCTGCTCAATTATAAGTGGGCCATCGACAAACCCAATCATACATCCAAAACATCCAGCTGGTAAAATTGCTGAGGGCACGGCCTGCATTGCAGCCTAGACCCATTTTCCTGCCACCTCAGCCATGGCATAGGGGGAGCATGTCATGCTCACTCTGCCAGACTACAATCCCTCTTACCCTTCTCCACTCTCGCCACCATCTCCCCTCTTCCACTCACAGTAGCCATTCTGCTCACATTTACCACCTGCTCACAGCAGCTGTTAAATGTGAACAACAAGCCCCATGAAAAAAGTAATACCTTTCAGAATTCTATCCCGTAAATTCAGGTCTACATGGATATTCCCAATTCAAGGGTGGCGTGTTACCACATAATGCCAGATTTTAAGGGTGCAGACCTAGCACCCCACTGGTACCAAGCAACTTGTAATCAGGGCCATAGGGGGAAGAGACCTACAAATCCTCTGTTACACTACACTGGAAAAGCAGATCATCAAGTCTTTCTTTTGTAGAGGCACTCTACAGAACCACACCCAAACTTGATGGCAAAGAAAGGTAACCACAAGAGCAATAAATAGATCAAGTGATCATTCTAACTAATTGTAAGCCTTGGGTGAACCCCAAACGTTTGATACTACTGTACTTTATTGTTGACCTGAGGGCGACTGAACCCCAACGCACAAATGGATCAGCAGCAACCCTGCCCCCCAGCGCCTTGAGAACCTCACAGGTAAGTAGCCACGCTTTACAAATCCTGATTGATTGATTGGTTGATTAAGGCCTATATTGTGACCACGCTCCTTCTGAAAATCCCAAAAACATTTAACCTAAAACCGAACATGGCCCACGATGGTAAAAGGAGTGTGTCTTATAAACACTACAAATATGTAGATAACAATTCAGCTAAAAATTCATCTATTATTAGTGTCTCTGAGACAGGGGCTCACGGCCCCTGCTAGTCTGTGCTACTCATGCAATGAAGATGAAACCTCTTTCAGCTGTGTTTGCCTTCTGAAGTCCATCACATCTCATGCACTTCTTGATAAATGCATCTGAGTATATCCTTGGTGACAGAGACATATGTTACTTTCTATGAAACGTCTAATTCTGAAATTATTGTGATGAAATCTTGCTTACTGATTATCTCGCTCCCGAAGGATAAACAGATCACATAAATGTATCTAGTTAATTCACTCAGCTACAATATATATAGCTACTGAGTTTGACCAGTGTAGGGAACCATATGTTAATGGACAATCCTAGGAAGCTCTCACAGGCTTTTCTTACCCACCCCTGCCCAGGATGAGATATTACACTTTAATTATCCAACTATTAGATCATTTTTACTGAACGAAACTATGGGCCTAATTCACTAAGGTAAAATACACTTTTGAGAAACTTACACTTTTAAGTAGGTTTTCTACTTTTTGGATAGTCAGAAAATGTGTGTGTAGATTACACTTTTGGAATAAATTTACACTCGGATTTTGTGAATAACCAAAAAGTAGTAAACGTATTCAAAGCTGTAAATTACTCCAACGTGTTAGTTGGGAACCAGAACCTCATACTGGCTTCACATGCGCTGGAGGCTGTTGCCTTACCTCTGATTCACCAGCTGTTAGCTCTATGAAGCAGATAAACCAGTTGGGAGGTCTATGAAGCAGATGGGAGAAGATCATAAAAACAAACAGAGCTCTCGCACCTAGAAAAAGTCACATGCTTTTTCTTGAAATCACTGCATGCAGCTAAAGTGATTTTTCCATGGCTGGTCTTTTCGGAATCTTTTATGGAAGAGTTGATGTGCCACAACTTAAGGATAGTTTATGATTGCTATACTTTAGGCTAAGGATTTTCGCAAAGATGGTTGGAGTGTTTCCATATTTATTGCCAACCTACGTCTACTTAGCTTTCTTAAAGCCTAATGAAAGGAGGTAGTCTGACTCCTGTCTAAAGAAAACTAAGAGAGTTATTTTAACTTCTCTTGAAACCTTGTTAGAAACAATATTAGATATCAAAACTAGCGCCCCAGCTCCTTGACTTATTCCTGGTTCCACTGCAGTCCTTGTGTTTTTGAGCCTTGCTAGCTTGCTGTTTGAAGTCAAAGAGCGTGGAATTCTCCAGCTCTTTTTGAACTTTGTTGAGGGTTTATGCCTGATGAACAAGCCTCAGGCCCTAGAACCCATTCAAAATGTCAGTCATTTCTCCCCTTATTAAAAATGGGACTGTCCTGGCATCCCTGACTGGCCAGATATATATGCTATGCTTTGTGGCTGTAGCGTTCATTATCCTTATCCCAATCAGCAGTGATGTCTGTAGCAGTTCTCTTTGCGTACATGAGTCTAAGAAGCATTTACCGCAGCCTAACCACTTTTAGTTCTAAACCAGTAGCAGCCAGGAAGATATTTTTTGAAAGTCCAGTGGGGGTGGGTTTGCCCTCCAGGGAGAGGTGTTGTTCAGTAAACAATTCTGCCATCTAGGGTTGAACAGGACAAGTGTTACCTGAATTTAGGCCAAGTTTCACGCCACTCTGGTATACGATGAAGTGGGAAACTTTGGAAGCATTTAAGGAAAGGTTGACGGGCTGCTCAATAATGTTACTACAGACTGTTCTCTGCATAACCCCATGATGGACTCATGTGCCTCACTTAAGAAAAGAGAATGTGAATACCTGCTTTCCTTACCAAGGAAACAGCATTTTTTGACTTGGGCCTCCATCTTCTTCATGGAAGATATTGTATCAGACCTAAGAAGGACTCTGAGCTTCAGCAGAGTCTTTGCTGATTGTGGAACCTGCCTTCTCAGGCTTGAGGTGCTTTGAATCTGAAAGATCCTTGACAGAGGAGACTGCTGTCCACTTGAAAGAATTCATTTTGTTTGCCATTAGGAGGACTGAAGACACTGTGGGGCATATTTACAAGCCCCTATCGCCACCACAACATTACTTTCTCTGACGTTGTGGTGACGAGAGAGACTTTGCCTTATTTACAAGGCACCGTAAAGCCACTTGTAACATTTCATAAAAATAATGATGGTGATTCCTTGGTTGCTGCTTCCAGATGTAAGTTTATTCTTAGTAATCAAGAATTAATGTACAGGATACAAGCAAGAATGTAATTCAGTAAAGGCCCCAGTCAAGGCCCCACCGGGAGCAGCTGTCCTGCTGCTCAGCCTCAGATATAACTGACCATAGAATCAAACATACACAAAGGAACTCTAAATGATGTCATAGATAAAGGCTGAGCATCTTAGAACAAACACTAAAGAAGGACAGAGAAAGAGGAAAAGCAGGATGTAACACCACTTAACGTGATTTAACGCTACTTTGTACATAAGGCACCCTTTCACGCTATGCTTAGCGTGAAAGGGGCGGGCAATGTGTGTTGTGGCAGGTGTTCCACCGCAACACCCATTGATTTTTATGCTGCCCCATATTTACAAGGGTGGCATAAATATGGGACCATGCCAGAATTAAGACCTGAACTTAACATGGCGCAACGAGGAGACATTTTTGATTTCTCCTCGTTTTTGCTGTTTCCATTTGTGCTGCGTTGTCCAGCAAACATAGAAACGACAAATGGCCATTGATTGTTTATGTACAGGAAGGTGTCCCTTCCTGCACATAAACAATCATTAAAGAAAATGGTGTTTTGTAACTTCTATGTGTGCTGCATTAATCTGCACACACAGAAGTTACAAAACTGCATTTCAGATTGTTTATGTGCAGGAAGGGACACCTCCCTGCACACAAACAATATTCCCCTGCAACGCAGGCACCCTTGCAGTATGGTGTATGTGTATTTTCGATTTCACATTTATTTGGTATAGCCTTTAACGGTCATTGATTCATAAATGTAGTTTTGTTTGCTGTGTTTTGTTGCATCGTTGTACCACACTTTCCATCCATATCCCTTTGTAGGTTAGTTTTTCCCAGAAGGCTATAGTGCATAAATAAAGTAAAAGGTACCTTTATTGGAATACCGGGTACATCCTTGTGCCTCCCCCGCCCCGATCAAGTGGGCTGACAGATCAGTCCCAGTTCGCTTCAATACATTGTATTCTCTACTGTGCCCAGTGCCGGCTTACATTGGACGTTCCTTTCCAGCCTATTCTCCAATTTGTTCTTCGTCTTTTGCTCCATAGTCTACAGTCACCTCCCATCCCACCCCCTAATCCCTCTGGAATTCCATTATGTGTCCCACACTTACCACTACTCCCACTTGCAGTAACTCATCATGCTGTGAATACCTCCTTACAAGCATTTCAATGGCAGCACTGAAATTGAAAGGAGGGCCTGATTTCCAAGCAGCACCAGGCATCATTCTAGTCTTTAGCCAAGCCTGTGGAGTGATGCCACGCTGTCAGACTTAAAACAATCTCAAAGCAAGTACCCCAGAGAGAAAGGCCTTACTCCACTTAAATCAGGGTTAAGTCACACCTAAAACCACAATAAGACAAACTTACTAACAGACAATGCTTTGCTAATTCGAAACAAGTGACAATTATAGCAGCCCGCAGGCCTCGCTCAAACTACATTTTTCAATGCAAGTGGTTGAGCTCAATTTCATTTACTGAGCTTTTAGGTGCCTGTTTGTTGCAAAATGCATGTTAATGTGTATGTTTATAGACAACAAATCATACTTACACTTTTCTGTATAGTATTCAAGAGTTCCCATTCATGCTCCTGATGCAGGAAACTTCTGTTGCCATAATGTGCAATAACTTCATCAAATTTTTCATTTAGTATTTTGAGAATCTGTTGACGCAAGCATCCCGATATTAGCATCCATCAGAATAGACATCGTTGCTTGATTTCGAATGTTATAATACTGTAAAATGTGCAATAATTTTCAAAGTGAAAGTCAGGACTGGACATGTTTCAAACCTTAGTCTCTTTGGTGAGAAGTGGTTCTTTCCTTTTATTAAGAAAACAACAGAGACAACGTGCTATGTTTGCTCGGCATGGATTCTCTGTATTGGGGAATTCTGCTTTTCGAATAATAGAGTCCCAAATGTGGCAGAGTTGAGTAGCTTTCTTTGAAGTGGCTTACAATACTCGTTCATTTGCAGGCCCTCTGTCATGTTGCAATTATTGGCAAGGATACAAAAGCAACTAGAGCTAATCATATAAAAAAGCTCTTAACAAGATTAGTTCTGAAGATAAATGCAATCAGACCTTGTGCTTGAGAACTGTACACATAATTTCCTGGCAATTAAAAACCGCCAGAAACAGCCCAAGACAGTGAAACATCATAATGTTTAGCAACATCTTACTGACGTGACATGCCTGTTTTGAATAGGTTATGTAGACGATCACGTCTGTAATTCACATCACAGGAAATAAGACAAGTGTTTGTCTGTTTCACAGATAAAAAAGGGAACTGGGAGGAATACGAAAGAGTGGGAAACATTGAAAAGTAATTACTTTGCAACTGCACCACTGAAAAGCCAACTTTTTGACCGCAGAGGGGTTGACAAACCTGCACTCTTTTTGGGGACCATCATTTATTCTTCCGCAATGTCAAGAGAGAGAGACAAACAAACAAAGCAGAAAGCTGGAGGAGGAGAAAGACTGAAAAAACGTCACAAAGGGAGAAAGCAGGAACCTGCAAGAGTGAGATAAAGGGGAATGGAGTGTCTGGCAGTGAATTAAAGAGGCGTGAGGTGAATTCGGGACAACCCAGCCTTGCTATTCAGAGCACTGACATTTAATAGTGCTGGCCGGACTGTTGAGCAGTGTTTTGGGCTCGCCACTCATTATGGTACAAATGCACCACTGGGTAGCATCCCTGTTAATGAGAGATGAAAGGAGGTGGGACCCCAGTAGTGACAAAGCAGCGTTGGTGTGTTTAGAAACCACAAAAATGTAGCTTACTTGCGTTTGCTCGTAAGCAAAGAAAGTCTCAAATTAAGATAGTTAGTTAGGAAATTGGCACCAAACAGTAGAATTGGAGTATCATAGTAAATATTTCTAAAAAAAAAAGTCCACATAAAAAACATTCCTAAATGTTAGGAGCACAAATCAGCTTGCCTTTAAAGGAAGGACTCCTAATAATCCCACTCAAAATAATCCAATGGATTCCCAGTGAGAGATGATTTGGGAAATCATACATGGGATTAGTCAGTACTAAGATTTTAGAGAGGTGCTGTTAGATTGTTGTAAAGAGGAAATATACTGGTCAAGGTAAAGTTTGATGAGCTTTGTTCGCCATTGACAGTGCCAGAGAAGCTGGTATCTCCACGGTCTCCTCAGGAGTCAGCGCAGCTGTCATTACCTGAATAACCACCCCTTCTGCCCAGCACAGCAGAAGGGGGAGGGAGCAAACCACCAAGAAAGCATCGGTTCCCCACATTAATTTAAGAATAGAGGAGGTTGGAATATGCCAGCAGCTGCTATTATATAAGAAACGTCAGGGGACATTTTTTATTTCATTGAATAAGAATAGAAACACAATAGAATTCTCACATTTACCCTAATATTGATCAACTGTTTCACACAAGCATGTATTGAGAAAGTACATTTAGAGAAACAGAGAGCATTTGATGAGGTGCACCCAATCCCATAAACATATGACAACAGCCATAACTCTACTAAGTGAAGTAGATTTAGGGCAGATTGGTGTGCACCTCACCATAGATAATGAAACTGTGATGACATGCTTACAATGCACAGTATTTCCAAAAGGTGTGCATATAACCAGTTCTACAGATAATGCAGTGCATGTAAAAGTATTTGATGATACGCTTACAGCGTGAAGCATACCTCAAAGGTGTGTGTATCTGTTGAATGAAGACACAAAGTAGAATAAGTTAGGGGACATAGACAGCAAGCCGCAGATATGATTGGAAGTGCTACTCTATGTGCATTACGCAGTACCTTTGTGTTGAGCCAATATTCTTCATACATTTTTCATTTTATTTTATAAGGTCCAGAATCTTCAACATGCAGTCACTACAAAGAAGAAATGCCAGCAGTGAAGTGGAGCTGTAAAAAACACCAGTGCTAAAGTAAAGCCTGAATATTGAGGTCCTTCTGGCTCAGGAACTCAGAGACACTATTTAAATACTGAACCATGTCCATGCTGGCATCCACTTCTTTGTGACGCAGGAGAATTTGTCATCTCGCAGAACACTAAACATGACATTGGTAGATGTCTGACCTATGGCAACAAGGGGGAAACGAGAGGATAGTGAGCTGCAACTGGGAACTGGTGCCAACGGCCTGCAAGAATGGGCCAGCCGAAGGACTAGGATTGCCACAGTGATCACAGGGACAAGTGACTGGGAACCTCAAATGGAGGCCCTATGACCAGGGTTAGGACAGCCACAGCAGAGGTCTCTACGAGTAGCATTATCATGGCCACAGTGTTCCTGTCCCACTGCAAGGTGGCACCGTCCTACTCAGCAGCAGCCCGTCCCATCTCAACTCTGCTCCTATCCTATTTTGTTAAATCACCCTCCATCTTAAAGATGGACTGATATACTCTCTGTAGAGCTATACAAATCTTGAGTATCATCTGTATTGTAAGGGGTAAGAAGTATATTACGTGGAATGAAACTAGCGGACAGGCCGGATAAAAAGAAATTGGACCACATTTTTTTTCACTTAGTGCCCCACCCACTCTTCCCATTCATTGCGAAATTAAAATAGTAGAAATACTTCCTTTTGCAAAATAGAATATTACATTTCAGTCACATCTGTCTGCCATGTCAAAATATGTTCAATAATCACGGAAGAAATAGCAGGATCAGATGTTCACATTTTTGTATAAATAAAACATACATTGTTAATTATCAAATGTATTCAATTTAATTCATGGAACTTGTAATATTATTTAAACATTCCAAAGCTTTGCAGAAGAGTCAGAGTTATTCTTAACGGTACAGAGTGAATTAATGTGCTAAAGGTAAAACATTGTCTAGAGTAGACCAATATCCCGGACATACCAGTTGCCCATACCTCATTAAATAGTATTTTAAGGATTTTTTTATATGTTTTATTTTATAACAGAAGGATCTTCGGGAAGGATTTCGTCGAAACTGGGCATCAGGGCTGGAATCATTTTCAAAGAAGGGATATTAATATTTAATGATGGTACACAATACAATTTAAACCAGCAATGACTGATCTCAATTTCTCTGAGGCTGGAGATGTTGCGGCACCTCCAACAACCTTAGATCAAGCGACACATAACTTGGGCTGAGGATGAAATACGATGCAAGTAACAAAAATGCATGACAGAACGAAATAAGGATTTTTCTGTTTTTTTAGCAGTTGGTCATTTAAAATGTTATTTATGTGCATACATGAACTGCATAATAATAGTTTGACATTATATGAAATGTACACATACCTCTCCTTGTTGTGTAAATAGTACCAACTGGACAGCTATTTGAGCCACACAAATTAGAATTAGCAAGGACATATACTACAAGGGAAAGAGAGACATTTTACCCAATTAAATTGATTACATCACCAGATATTGCAAACACAAACACTTAGAAGACACTGATAATATTGTCACATCAATAGAACTGAATACTTTTCGTATACATCCAAATGTTTATTGTTTTGTGCTCTGAATAACTTTAGTCTGTTTAGGGCCGAAATTTACGAATGCTTTTCACCATCACTCTTGCAATGCAAAGTGGTAGAAGCTATTCACTGTTAAAGATGTTTTGTTTTACGCTGGAAATCTGCACTTTCCAAAGGTCAACCTACGCTTTGTTCCACTTAGAGCCACTTGACCTCCAGAGGGTGTTACTCGAGTGGAACAGGTAAACACCCATAGGATTTGACACGATGCCCTAACTTCTATGGTAGCCAGACCAGCATTTGGATCAAAAACCAATTTATACTTGAAGCAGGCATGAACAAGGGCAAATGTATGCAATTCTCAAAAAAGCAGACACATTGGGTGTGTGCTGTAGTGCACAGCACACATCCACAGCATGGGAGTCTTATGAGTTTGGCTTCTCTTGGGAATTTATACTGGAAGAGTATACCTCATGTAAAACTACACACACTTGCCCCTGCACCATGGTGCGAGACTTTGCATCACACAAGGTAGCCTTGCTTCAGCACAAGAGCAGGGGGTGTCATCAGCAGAAGGCAAAGTAGAAAGGTGCCTGTAATGTGCTTCCCCATCATGTTAAGCAGTGCAGCAGGTGTGAATGCCGTGCTACCTTGTGTGAAATATTAGTAAACCTTGGCCTTTGTATCTGTCGTGTCTCCCCACAATAAAGGATCACGACACCGGTAAGTTTCGTACTTCTTTATTATTTACTTGGTGATACAGCTCACGTGTCCACTGACCTTCCTGTTGTCCCACTGCCCTCGTTGTGTCCGTGTGTGTGTGTGTGTCCACGCCCGCCGACCGGATGTGGTCCCCGATGACCTCCCTAGCCATCGCCCATCCCCAGGTCCTAGTGTCCACTTCCAGGACACTACATCTCCCCCCTTTGTCACAAAAATGTGATGACAAATACTAGCCAACTCTCAGACATGCGCCACTTTGACGAGCTATAGTTATTCGTAATGTAAAGTGATATGTACAGATGTGACCCATGGAATGGTACCCATAGAGATGTATCACATTTCTTCTATCAGTCTCTTTGGTCTCGTTATGTCTCTTCTCGGCCTTGTCTCCAGTTCTGTCTCTTCTTTTGGCCCTGTGTTGCCTGCTGGACCCATTCCATAGCGCTCCAGTTTCTTCGTCTCTTCGGTGCCTGATGCTTGCTCTTCGTCCAGTTCTTCCTTTAGACCTTTGAAGTATGAACTGTTTCTCGTTATTCGTTTGTTCTCCGATTCTGCTGTAATCATTGTTCCCTTTTTCTTTGTTATCGTCAATGGTTCTTGGGTGAACATGCTGTCAGATTTCCATTGCTGTTTCTGTCGCACTACTACAGTGTCTACTTCTTGTAGTTGCGACCTGGTGGCGTGTCGTTTGCTGTCCGCATATTCCTTCATTTTTCTCTTTGCCTCCTTGTCTTTGTCTGCTATGTTCTCGTGCACTGATGCTGTCTGTCCTTCTACTTGCGGCAGCCTCATGCTGCTTCTCCTCCCCAGTACCAGCTCCGCTGGGCATTTTCCTGTGGACCCATGTGACGTGTTTCTGTAGTCTCTCAGCATTTGGCATAGCGCTTGGCCCAACGATATCTGTGACAGCTTCGCTCTCTGAACTGCCTTCTTTATATTTCTCATGAACCGTTCGACCATGCCATTTGCCTGTGGCCACAGTGGCGTTATCTTCCTGTGCTGTATTCCAAGGTAGGCCATGAACTTGCGGAATTCGTCTCCTGCGAATGGAGGACCATTGTCTGTCTTCAACGTTTCTGGTGAGCCCCACGCCGCAAATATCTTGTCTATTATTGGCAGAGTAGCTGCTGCTGACGTTGATGATACTGGCATCACAATTGGGAACCTGGAGTACTCGTCCATTATCACCAGTAAGTAAGTTCCTGTGTCTAGCGGTCCAAAGAAGTCAGCTGCTAATGTCGTCCATACAGCCCTTGGCAGCTCTGACATGTGCAGAGGCTCTTGTCTTGCTGGCTGGCCTGTTGTTTGACAGAGGTGGCAGGCTGCAATCGTGTTTTCTACTAGACGATCTAGTCCAGGGAACCACACCTTCTCTCTCAGCAGCTTCTTTGTTGCGACGATGCCCCTGTGCGATTCATGTGCGATACTAACTACTTGGCGCCGTAGTGAACTTGGCATCACTATCCTGGTGCCTCGCATTATTATTCCATTATTTGTCTCTGACAGTTCCCCACTTATCTTCTGCAGTGCCAGAATCTCTTCTTTGTTTACTCCTCCTTTCCACGTGCAGTTGTTGTTGACATGTCTCCACCTTTGTTGTCTCATTGTTTCTCTGGCCACTTGGAGAGTGGCATCTTCCTCAGTTCCTCTCTCTATCTCTGCTAATGTTATTGGTGCCGGTGTATTTTGTTTGAGCACGAAGTTTAGGTATTCCTCTGCCACTGAGGCCTTTTCCTCGGCATGTGGTAGTGGATGTCTCGACATGTAGTCTGCCGGATTATGTTCTTTCCCTGGATTGTGGACAATTGTGAAATCGTAGTCCATTAGTCTGATGCCCCAGCGCTCAATCCTTGGCGGCATCTTTGCCGCTGGGTTGCCATATATTGTTACCAATGCTTGGTGGTCCGTAATGATGGTAAACTGCTTCCCGCACACGAACATGTGGTAGTGCTCACATGCCCATACCACCGCTAAGCTTTCTTTCTCTGGCTGTGAGTACGCCTTCTCGATGTCTGTCAGGCTTTTGCTAGCGTAGGCAACAATTTTTCTTGGTGACTCTTTTCCTGGCAGGTGTTGTGCTAGTATCGCTCCTAGCCCTACTGGGCTTGCATCAACCGTCAGTTCGGTGCAGAGCAGAGGGTCGAAGTATGCGAGGTGCTCCACCGTCATCACTGCATTCCTGATTTCCGCGAACGCTTCATTGCATTGTTGAGACCAGATGAACGTCTGTCCTTGGTTTGTTAGTTCTCTTAGCGGTGTGCTCACCGTGGCAAAGTCTTGTATGTATCGGGCACAGTAGGTTGCCAGGCCCAGGAATGATCTTATTTCTGCTACATCTGTCGGTGGCTTTGTGTTTTGTAGTGTCTCTACTTTGCTGGGATCTGGCCTCATCCCTTTTTTTGAAAATATGTGTCCGAAGAATACAAGTTCTTTTCTCCCAATTTCGCACTTTTCTCCGTTCAGTGTCAGCCCTGCCTGCTCGAGCTGTTTGCACACTTGCCTTAAGGCACCATCATGTTCTTCGTCAGACTTCCCGAATACTAAGATGTCATCGCTGTAGTTAAAATTGTTGTGTACTGGCCGTATCACCTGTCTTATTGTTTCTTGGAATATTTCAGCCGCTGACGAGATACCAAAACTTAGTCTTTTGTACCTGAACAGTCCTAGGTATGTGGAGAAAGTTGTTATGTATCTTGACTGGGGATCCAGTTCTAGTTGGTGATAGCCTTTGCACTGGTCTAGCTCTGAGAACCTGCACGCCCCTGTCAGACGGCTTATCATGTCGTTCAGATGTGGCCCTGGGTGACGTTCTCTCGAGATGGCGCTGTTCGGTATTCTCATGTCCACACAAATCCGTATTTTGGAGGTGTTCTTTTTCGGAACCGCCACTATCGGTGACACCCACAGCGTCGGACCGTCTGCAGGCTCTATGATATCTTGCTGTAGTAGGTTGTTTATCTCTTCCTCCACTTGCGGCTGTAGATGAATTTGCACTCTCCTGTGGTGCTGTGCCACAGGTCTGACTGCTTCATTTATGTGTAGCGTGATTTGCTTGCCTTTTAGTTTTCCCAGACCTTTAAGTATTCCTTGATAATCTTGTAGTATGTTTCCTTTTCCCATCACGTGATACGTCATGGCCAGTAGCCCCATGACCTGTGCTGTGACATTGCTCAGCAAGCGCGGTTCTGGAATGTCCTCTTTCAGCACGTGTATGTCTTCTTTGTATGCCATATTTTTATATGTGAGAGTCTCGGTGAATTTTCCCATGTTTTCGTCCGGTTTCTTTGATCCCCACGTGAACACATCTACAGTCGATGGCGACAGTGTTGGCTTTGTTTCCATTTTCATGTATTCTGACATGCAAATTATGTTGCATGTTGCTCCACTGTTGAGCACGAATTTCGCTCTATGGCGTCCGACCTCAATGTCTACTGTGGCTGTCTTTTTTATTTGCTGTTTTTCCACCAGCTGGATGTGTTCTTGTTGTCTTCCTTCTTTGGGCGCGTCGGACATGAGGTATAGCCTCTCTTCTCTCCCTGACGCTGTCATTCCATCTGACTCCTCGGACGATCCTCTCTCCGCCGTCTCCATGTGTCAGGCGTGTCTTGTGCTTGTCATCCTTGGTCTGGCTGTTCTTCCCTTCTCACTCCTGAACTGCCTGCTCATGCACGTACTTGCAAAATGGTTGTCTCTATTGCATTTTCTGCATTTCTGGCCCATGGCTGGGCAAGTACCGATGTGCGGAAACTCAAGGCCACACCTGTAGCACGTGTTGTTAGTTTTTCTTGTAGGTGGCTGCTCCTTGTTGTCATTTCTTTTGAATTTTTCCGTGACACGATGCGCCATTGCTATTCCTTTCTCTTTACCTATCTGTATTTGCTTGGCATGTTCCGTGGCCCGTGCTTCTGTGCGAGCCATCGTCAATATTTTCTCGTGTTGTCGGTTCCTTTAGAATGCGTGCTCTGAAGTCTACCGACTGACACCCTTCGATGAGGCGTAGACGTATTGCTTCTTCGTTGTCGAACTTTTTGAATTTGCAATACGTTACCAATTTCCGCAGTCTTGTCGCAAAATCATCCATGCTTTCTTCTGTTTGTTGGCACGCCATGTTGAACGTGTACCTCTCGAAGTCGATATTGCGTTGGGGGTCAAATTTCTCTGTGAGGCATGCTTTTGCGCCTTTGTTGTCTGTCGTTCTGTCACTCGGGAATGGGAGGAGCAGGTCTTCTATTTCGTCCCCCGCAAGGTTTATAAGCAGATCTAGCTGTTTGCTTTCTACGACATCTGTTGCGCGCATGTAGCATTCCAGTTTCCTTATCCATCTCTCCCATCTGATGCCTGCTTGAGGTTCCGATGTGCTGAATGGTAGCGGACTGCGGAACACAGCTTGTGTGCTCTTTGAATCTTCGTCACTCATCGCTTTTCTTTTTATTTATTTATTTATTTCTTTGGTTTTTTCTGTTTTTTGTCTTCAAATTCATTTTATGTGCTTCTCTTTGTTATTTTTCATTTATTGTACCTTCTTTGCCCTTTTTTCCTCTTTTTTCCTTTTCTTTTCTTCGTTTTTCAGGCTTTTTCACTATTGCCTGACTTAAAAATGGCCGCTGTCTATCTTGAAAGCCTATTGGCGCGTTTTGCCTGACTTCAAGATGGCCACCTCTTCTCACGAGAGTTCGTCTAACTCACGCGCATGAGATTTTTATCTCCCTCAGCTTCTTCAACCGCCTCGCGCGCTCCGCTTACTTCAGTTTCTTAGCGCCTGGGTGGGCTCCCGCATCTATTCATCTCTCCGCTGGCACTCCAGACCAGGGTGGGTTCCTGGCTCCGAGTTCGTCGTCGCGACTCGCGACCGGGTGGCATCGATGTTTTACAGCCGGCACTCCAGACCAGGGTGGGCTCCTGGCTCCGAATCACTCGTCTCGACCGGGTGGGCTCCGTCAGTCGCCGCGACGCCGATCCCGCCTTCGTCGGCCAGTTGTCGTGTCTCCCCACAATAAAGGATCACGACACCGGTAAGTTTCATACTTCTTTAATATTTACTTGGTGATACAGCTCGCGTGTCCGCTGACCTTCCTGTTGTCCCACTGCCCTCGTTGTGCCCGTGTGTGTGTGTCCACGCCCCCCGACCGGATGTGGTCCCCGATGACCTCCCTGGCCATCACCCATCCCCAGGTCCTAGTGTCCACTTCCAGGACACTACAGTATCCAATAGCAGCTATGACTGTGATGGGGACGGAAATGATGGTGAGAGAAAGCTGCTTTGTCCACATTGCCGAGCTATAAACCTCCTGTAGGCAATGTTACAAAAGCATTCATCACCTTCACGAATGGTGCTGAAGCAAAATATGAGAAACCTGTTTATTGATGTGCAATAATATTGATTCTAGAGTCTCAGATACCGCTGTACTGTTCGGGTAAGAATATATAGGAAAGTATAGATCTACTATCCCTAATTCAGATGTACTTGTGATAAAGGTGTATTATATAGGGAGGAATAGATTTATTATTCCTTTTAACTCCATATCTATTTACCTATATCACTGGACTGGAATGAGAAGTTAGAAGAATTCATTGCGACAGAGGTTTAGCCCTGTAAGTTGAATAGCGGGACCCATCGGATATCATGGATATATGGCACTGTTGGACAGTACGGGGTGTTGTACAATTAAAACTGATTGTAGGATTTATCGGCTAAGGCTGTGTCACTGCTGCTAAACGGCAAATGTGGGACTGTTGACCACTACAAGCACATGTACTTGTAACTGAGTCTAGGGGGAAGGGTGGGGGTCTCCGGAATGTTATGTTAAGATTTTCTGACGAGCAAAACAGGGTGTGTAGTTTTATTGTTAACTATAGTTGGATATGTGAACAGATCTAATGCACATTGGACGTCACTGACTTGTATTGCATTACGAGCGTTTAATTATTGAAACTGCATATTAGATTTTTACATTTAGCGCACTAAGAAGTGGGATTTATATCTATTACTGCACAGCACTGATGTTTATTGAAGACTCACAGATATGTATACGGGAATATGTATAAGATGTACTGTATAGAAAATGAATACAAAATATGTTAAAAAAAACTCCATATATATTTACATTGACAATATACGTATAATTAGAGTTGACTGATGTGCTTCATACATATCAGAACGTACCCTCAGCATGCACTAGAAGTTGCTCTCACTGTGGACTGAAGAGGTTTTATAGCTCTGCAGCACCTACCAGGGTGGAGGTGACCTCACTGTTGGAACAGCAATGTGTGATGTGTAAGTTTCCCTGGGCTTCTCTGTCAAGACAATTTACTACTGTGCCCTGTCAAGGCAGTTAAAGAGTTGTTCTGTCTTTGTATTTCACATCGTTGTGACATTCCTCTTAAATGTCTCTATTAGAGTCAGTCGATTAAGTGTTTTTGTCGAATCCTCGGCTCACATGAAAACGTGGCTAAGGCCATTTATACTCCATGGTTTCTGTCCCCCAAAATACCAACACCATGAATTGCGTTTCCATGGCTCCCAGGCAGTCTAATTTGGACTAACAAATAGAATGGAGGTGATCTAGAAACGTAAGGCAAATTATTGATCACTTGATTGTTGCCTTTTTTCTTTAAGTAATTTAATTGTGATTAATGTATCAAACGCAATGTTAGGGAACAGGTTTTGCTTCTGTATCTTTTTGCAATCTCATGACTATCTACTTATGTTGGTGAGGCATATGAAAAAAACTGTACATACATCTCCGCTTCATGCTTCTAAGCACACAGAAAGTCTAGCCTGATGTTCCACAGTGCCCAAAAGATAACACAATAAATAATGGCATTTTATATGTTAGCCATAATATAGCATTCAAAGCTTAGATTTATGAAGAACAAGCTTCATGAAGATAACTCAATATGGTGCTCTTGGTGATACATGACCCCCAGACCACAATAGCACACTTGTCTTAGTCGAGAATGGCTGAATTTCATGGTGGCATCACTACTACGTGGACACCATACACCCCTTAGTAATAAAGCTTAATGCACTGTAAACATTCTCTTCCACTTAACATACCAGTTTTTTTTAAATATAGATGGTGCCATGCAGAATTTTTTTTTTAGTTCACCCATCACACAACCGGCCTGAGAGCTTTTTTGATGTCCTTTGTCAAGCAGTTTCTGCTTTGCTCTAGAGGCAACAAGCCTTTTAATTCGCTTTTTGAAATTGAGTATAGTCTTAACCGAAGATTCCTGCCCCCGCAAAAATCCTAGAGAAAATTATCAACACTGAGTTGATGAACTATTTTGATTCTCATGAGATCTTAGATCAGTCTCAAAATGGTTTACGTGCTGACCACAGCACCGTTCCCGCCCTTATTGCTGCCACTGATCACATCCGCATGCAGGTCGACCAGGGTGGCTCAGTAGTGCTGATTATGCTCGATTTGTCGGCTGCTTTTGACACCGTTTCCTCTACTTGGATGGTCCAACGCCTACAAGAGGTGGGAATATCGGGTAAGGCCCTGCAGCTCCTCCACTCCTTCCTGACAGAGAGAACAAATATCGTTAGCTGCGGGGGTTTCAGATCTAAGGCCTTCAGCCTACCCTGTGGCATTCCTCAGGGATCATCTCTTAGCCCTACCCTCTTTAATGTGTATGTGACCCCGCTGGCCAAGCTGGTAAGAGCCTTTCGGTTCCAGGTGATCTCCTATGCAGACAACACGCAGATCATTGTTTCTATCTCCAATGATCTGCAGTCGGTAGCAGGAAAATGTAACCAGTGCATGGCCAGCACTATCAGAAGGTTGCAGAAAAACTCCTTAAGATCAATGTGGAGAAAACGGAGGTCCTAGTTTTTGGTCCACAGACCTCAATCTGGTTGAACACCTGGTGGCCAGCAGATTGCGGTCCCCTCCCTGTTCCGGCTAGTACAGTCAAAAACCTGGGGGTCATTTTTGATGTGGGCCTGACCTTCGAGTCTCAGGTCAGCCGCACTGTTAGCACCTGCTCCTATATTCTAAAAACTCTCAGCACGGCCTCCCTGAACAGGCTTCAGGTTGTCCAAAACGTGGCTGCCAGACTGATCCTTAATATCCCTAAACGGTAGTCAGCAAAGGAGGGTCTTCGTACCCTGCATTGGCTCCCTATTAGGAAGCAAATTTCTTTCAAAGTCCTGTGTTCGGTTTACAAGGCCTTGCATAACAAAGGCTCACAGAAGCTGAAAACTATATTTCAATGGTACATGCCTGGGAGGACTCTGAGATCTTCCTCCCAGAGAAAACTGATCTCTCTTAAATTCCGCAAGGCCAGATGGGGCGGATGCTCCTTCTCTGTGGTAGCCACAAAGCTCTGGAATACCCTGCCCTCCTCTATCTCCCATGCGGAATCACTCCCGGTGTTAAAAAGCTTCTGAAGACTTGGCTTTTCTCAATATAGTCAGCAGCTCTGCATCCTCCTTTCTCTTCTCAACCGCCCAGCACCTTGGCACCTATGTGTATTAGTACGCTTTATAAATCCTCATCCTATCCTATCCTAAAAGGACAAAGTGTGTGGTACATTTATTCTTTAACAATGGAATACTTAGAATAAAAAATGCACATTACACTATCATATATATATATATGTGTAGTCCTGTGACAAAGACCCTGGCTAAACACTATGATGACCGCTTTCCCTTAAATCTTCTGTGACTAGTTATCTTTCTACTCTTTCGATGACAGTTCATATTAATGTACCTCAAAACAAATCACAAAGTAAACTCGAGAATATTGGGTATTTTAACTTAGAATGACTCAGTCTTAAGGACACTTGAGAAAGAATTTGCAAGCACTATAATTAAATAATTCATGCTCACATTACTTTGCATAACTGTTCCATCTATATAACTATGGCGTGAGTTTAAGTTTAGACACCGTTTAGCCAGAGCAGTGATGAATTGACCAAGAATCTCTTGGTAAATGTGCTACATTCTTGGTAAATCTTCAACAAAGAGAAACACACATGCACAATGTTGGAAACAATGTGTCCCTATTAATGATTTTTGAATGGTTGGACTGAATGGGGTTTACTATGAGACACATTCAGTTCAAATTGATACCAAAGCTATGAGAAATTCGATGACAATATATTCGTCGTTTGCTAAAAAACAAATTCCCATTGCCATGTTCAATAAGTGCAGCATGCACAGAAAACAAAAAAAGGGGAGTAACAAACATATTTCTCTTTGTTACACCTCCCCTGGGAAGGGCTTGCATTTTGATGCATTCCCAGGTCTATCACTCATGGTAAATCTGAGAATGTGCCAAAATCCATGGGCCAATTCGTAGGAACACCCCCGCTCCACCCATTGAACTCTTCCTTAGAACAAAGTAACGCAAGTAAACAAGCCATACAGGGTCACGCAAGATGGCCTTGCATGGCTTGGTACATCCGATTCTAGGTTTTGTGTCACTCTGCGTCCCTTTGCATGGCCTAAGGGCGATACAAAACCTTTGATAAATATGCCACTCAGGGTGCATTAATGTGTTTTTCATAAAAGTTTTAGGGTCATTCCTCAAAGCTATTTGTATGTGATAATCAGACAGATAGCCTTTTTTATGAGTGCAAATCGGCGTTTATAATTCAAAAAAGTTGCTTTTGGCTTTTTTCAATGGGGAGAATGTGTGTGAGTAAATCTATGAGCTGGGGTAGAGTAAGGGAGTTACAGGGTGGGTATGGCTGTACGCATTTGTGGCCTTTGGCAACCTCCTCTCTGACCACTTCTAACCCTAGGAAAGTTTAGTTATTTACTCCTACCAAGGGGAAGAGCACATATTTTTCCAATCTAAGCAGTGCAAGGCTAATCGCCTAAACCCTCAATATTGGAGTGGATGTGGTGGAAGGCGTTATCTCCATTGAAATAAAAACCCTTTTTCCCAGAATTAAGTTTGTATGATCCTAAGTGATGGTTCTAACGACATTCTCATGAAAAATTTGTAGGTATACATTTTGACATAAGAAAACGGAATTCACAACAGTTTTTCAGGCATTCTTATCGAAACTGACAGGTTCCTAGATGTAGCCTTGAAAGCATTTGCGAAAACAACAAGTCATACATCTGCAATCGGCATCCAGGCAAGGTCAGAAACCTGTGGATGCAGATTACAACTTTTTGTGGGAGTCAAGTCCCCAGTAATAGCTCATAGTACAAGCAGCTGTCCTCTGACTTCCGGTTTTAGTCGCACCCCACCAAATTCACACTTCCCCTGCTCTATGTATAGCCAGAGAAGCGCTCAGTTGACACCGGCGTAATACTTTGAATTGACAGCCTGACTGCCACTGGGCCATCAGGTCACAGTGACACTCACCCTGACTTTCTCACCATGGGTTGATGCCACTTGTTTTACCTACTTGGACCATGCAAGAAATGGCTGTCTAGGGTATGGAAATCATACAATAGCCCCCTAGAGCTGGGGGAAGTACCCCGCATTCCGGGTCCAAAGATATTTTGTTCTAAAAGAACTTTGTGAGTTTGTTCTTGCTGAACAAAATATTTTGCCAAGTTAGCACATTAAACATTTACCGAATGGACGCCAAGATGCCGTTTTTTTTTTTTTTTTGGGTAGACATCAGTTGGAGTACATTTGAGCGTCCTCGTGAGTCCTCTTGAGTCAGACATACTATAGGAACATACTATTATCCTGCTTGGATGCTTCTGGGTGACATCTTTTAAATTCACAGACACTGACTAATATGAAACGTTGCCACAATGGTATTTTCCTGATCCACATTGATTTATTAACACAAAGGGTGAGGAATTGTGTGTTTTCTGAATTCAAATTGATTTATTAACCAAAAGGGTGTGGTATTTCTCTAAGAATGTGCGCCATTTTGGCTGAGATGGACTGTCAGTTTGTATGGCCGCCATATGCTGGTCCATCATATTTATACATAGGACGCTCAAAAGTACTCCAACTGATGTCTACCAAAAAAAAACGGCATCTAGGCGTCCACGAATAGAATTGACCTCAATGTATTCTGTTTGAACTGCTTTTTGGGTTCGTAAAGTTTTAGTACATGAACAAACTATTTACAAGAATACCATTCTTACATCCAATAATGTGCTCTGCAGACTGAGATAATTTCTAACCTGAAAACTTCCAACTGCTGTTACTGATGCCTCCATGAGTTAAATTAACTTTAATGTATTTTGTTTAAACTGCTCTCTAGGTCTGCAAAGTTGTAGTATACTAATAAACTAATTACAAAAATACCATTCTTCCACCCAATACTGTGCGCTGCACTCTGCAGACAGAGATGATTTCTAACCTATAAACTTCCAACTGCAGGCATGCCTTTTTTAACACCAAGAATACATTTTCCTTTTAATGCGTTTTTCTGTGTCTAACATTCCCTGTGATAAAGTTGAATTTTCCCAATAATGTGTGCCTCAAAATTATAGACAGTCATGTCCCTTTTCATGAAGAAGGATGTCTTCCCTTTCTCTCTTAAAAGTGCCCCAAATGAATTAAGGTCGTAAAACGGCCAGTCATGACTGAATGTGCTTAAACGTGCACGTCCTTAATGGATATTTAAACCATGCAGCTGACAGGACAGATGAGTTAGCTGTTCATCGATCCTGCCAGCAGCCCCCAGGTATGTTCTGCCTCTCTGCCCCAGCGAGGTCCCACTATAAAGTATGAAGTTTTCAGCTAAGTGGCCCATTTTGGAAAATACATTGCGATAACGTAATGAGGCCCTTTTCAGTTTAAACGTGCAGGCATTTCCCTTGGGCCTGTATTTATTAAGCGCTTTCTTTCCTTTTGTACACATGGCATGTTTCATAAAATTTTCCATGTATCTGACACTCTGCACAGTATGGGCAAGACGTAAATAATGTTTCCCTTAAGCGCACGCAAATGACAGAGGTCCGTTGTGACTGGTGGCTGCCATGCGCAAGCTGCCCTTTAGCGAAATGAAGCCTTTTCTAGCTCAAATGCACAAGCACCCCCCCAGGCATTGGTTTAGCGCAGACTGTTCCTTTTCACACGTAGGGCTCTGCAAGTTTTACTTTTGTCTAACGCTGCAGAGGTTTCTTGGCTAGTTTCACCAAAGGTTTTCTTTTTAACGCTTGCATTAGATAAAGGTCTATTTCTGAATGGTGTTGTACAACAATACATAGCACGATGTGCTTTTTCTTTTGACTGTTTGCCCACGAATTTTGGTAATAAGCGCATCCCCGACTGGCGATGTCTTATTATGCCGCAATGCATAATGCATGGATCATCCCAAGCACCATGGAGATGGGTTAATTAGTGCACCTTGTGTTTAATCATACTAATAGCAAGGTCACCGTTTGGCATCCTGAATACTCTAGTAGCATGCCCAACGCACTTTCCCATGGCACGTTGTCCATTTGTTTCGACTTTTTGAACCAAATTTGAAGCTGGTGCACAAATTCAAATTGTGACACAATGGATCACCTTCTTCAGCCACAGGTTACTGAGCAACCTGGGCCTTAACTTCCTGTTCAACACGAACATCGTTGAAGATATCTGAGTAAGTTTGTCTTTCGAATCTCTCTGCAGATTCAAAACATTTTCATAAACATGACTCCACAGTTACCTTAGGAACAGAGGTCCTAGTGTTCTTGTCTCCTCTCTTTCTTTTACAGGAGCGTACACAGCCCCGTTTTTATATCCACAGCCAGAAGCGATATAGGTGTTTTTACTGGTAATTTATATATATTTTTGATCTTTTGATGAATTTCTTTACCTCTACGCACCACCCAAGTAACCTCATCCTATTGTCCTTAGGTGCCCACTCCCCTACTTTCACCTTGGTCCTGATGAAGACCCCGTTCACAATGCGCAAAATTGGTCGTTTCGTTTAGGGGTCGAAACGTCGACATTTCTCCTTTGTTTGTATTGTCAGACATATATAACAGAGAATTTATATCTGTAATTATGTTATGATTTGTCATTTAATGCATTTGGCAGGAAACTGTCTGGATAGTTGTTTATCAATTTATTGATGTATATATATGCGCACTACTGTCTTTCATCACAATCCCTCCCATGCACTTACTACCTCACTTTTCTGTGCACCTTTTTTTTGCTCGAGAAATACCCACTTATGAATTGTATTCTACTGTATGTAAACTGATTAACTTCAATGTTGTGATGAAATAAAATCACACTCGTTTGGTTGTTATATTGTATAGAGGTGCTTGACTTTGTTCAGATACAATGGATTAACTCTTGTACACATCTATCTTTCTTAAATTGCTTTCCACTGGGACATTATCTTATTGCCCCATTGTTACTTAACTTTATAATATTCATGAGGCAGGTGCAATTTGAGACCCCATTAGGAATGGATAGCACTCCCAGGGATGATGGCCTGCTGGGGTCAGCAGACCACCATGTCTGTGACTGCTTTTTAAATAAAGCAGTTTTTTTTTAGTTTTTTTAAATGCAGCCCATTTTCCTTAAAGGAAAATGGGATGCCTTTGAAAAAGAAAAATGTAACGTTTCTGTTTCATTTTTTAAGAGCAAGCAGTGGTCCCTGGGACCACTGCCCGCTCTTAAAAAATATTTTCGCATCCTTTCACAAAGGAGAAGGGGCCACCTGGGGACTCCTTTCTGTTTGTGAGTACTTGAAGTAGGTGGCAAACTGTGAATTGTTTGCGACTGCAATTGCGGTTGCAAACCAATAAATACATTGAAGTGTGAGTCGCTATTAGGAAGGGACACCCTTGGCATGTCCCTTCCCAATAGCAAGTCGCAAACCCTATTTTCTGAGTCGGTAATAGGTTACTGACCCACAAAATAGTGTTTGTACATGGAGCACACCAATTTTGCAGTCGCAAGCGGGACGATTTCCCGTTTGCAACCGCAAAAAACGGTCATACATCTGGCCCTAAATCTTTAGACAATGGGGGCCAAACCTAATGTATTTATCTAAAAATATACTTAATTAAACGAAAACATACACAATAACGTGTAGGAACACAACAGAACTCAAGTTGGTGAACCTAAATGTAGTGAAAGACATAGTAACATATGCGAGGACAGAGCAGGTTATACATATTGTAACAGAAGTATTGAGGTTATATGCTGGATACCACATTAAATACATCTTTGAAACTAAAAGCCAAAGTCAGAATCTAGTGAATTTGACAAAATCCCAATTACTATTTCTAAGAGTGAATAAATTGCTCGCAGGCTTGGATTCACGCACAGAACCCTTGGGCTCCTATTCTTCACCTGTTGTTACGCTGAGAAGGCCGCCACGCTGTGCTTTGACAAGGAGAGACTTTGCTGCCTGAAATCGGATTACCCAGCACTCGGGACTGCGAGGACCAGGGTGCTGAGCGCAGCATTCATCAGCTGCACCTGGTCCTCTTCCCGACTCCTCCCCCTACTCCTGTCCCCGTACTCTATAACAACAAAGCCCCGCCCAAACGCGCTAGCGGGACGCGCGCGGGTCGTAGCCCGGGGCGAAGACCGGGCAAAGAGCGGGCCGTTTGAGGCCGTTCGAGGACGGACGAGGAAGGGGAAGGACTACCATCTAGTGCTGATTTCTACTGATACGTCTCGTACACTTGGGAGGCTGAGGATGTCGCCAAGGACAACCAGGAGCAAAACCTCGCTGGCCACGGGGGCCCCCTCAGGTATATTGGACACATACTTTGTGAAAGCGGGATCTCTCCTCATAGATGAAATTTCTATATTAGAAAGGCGAATTTCCCAAGAGATAGAATGGGCTAGAAGATCCTCCCTGGGTCCCATACAACATGCAACATCTCCGGCCCCTCTAGTTAGGGGCACAACGTTGGAAGAGGGGGGGGTAAACGGAAAAGTGTACAACATATCTGAACATTCGCTACTTGGTACTCCAAATGACTCATTAACCATCCACGACTTCTCTACTAACTCTGAATCTAGCCTATTACCCCTTCCTCTACCCACTTTGTCTACATTACCCACTATCACTGAACCTAGTTTCCCTGACAAAGAATTAATCCCAACTTCCACAGTTCAGCACGAACCAATTACCGTACATGAGAGGGAAGGAGCAATTCCTAAGACAAAAAAAGGGGCACAAAGTGCAAGAGGAGTCAAAACTAAGAATATTAAACGTACTCCTTCTCGTGACAACAATACAGCTAGTATAGCCAAAAAAGCCACGATGAGATCTCAAAAACAAGGCCTCTCATTCACCAGCACACAGCCCAAAAATAAACTAATTACAACTGATGCTCTAGGAGAAGAGGGCCTTACATTATTGAACATTGGCACACTTTTGAGGGACTTACTCAACCCCATCTTAAGCTGTCTAGTAAAGATAGAAAAAGCCTTAGTGCAGCGCCAGAAGGATCTCACTTGTGTAGACGAGGGCTCTGATTTACTCAATCAGATCCCACGCAATAAATCTCTATTTACCACCAATACTCCTACACCTGAGATTCGAGGGGAGGCGGGCAGTTCGACCTCACACCCCATACAATCGCAGCAGCTTACCATCACCCCTGTAGTTCCCCCGAACCATATCCCCATAACAAAAGTCTATGGCTCAAGTGACCAACTGAAGACAGTCATACCCTCTACGAGCACCAACGGCATTGACCAAAATTATAGAACCATTGATTTACCGCCAGAAGCAATGCCTTACACTGTAATTCTAGCTGGCATCCCCAAACTAAATCCCTCTACCAGAGAGCCAGCGGATGCCTTGAAGAACAAGGTAATTCACTGGCTCTCTATAAATAGGCCGCTGCCAGAAGGAATATACAGTGAGATCTTGATGGTAAGGCGAATCCCCTGGATAGGAAATACCAGGAAGTCAATCAAGGGAGATTGTGCTCTGATCAATTTTAGAGACCCCCTTACTGTCTCGCACATATGTAGTTGGCCCTACCAGCCCCAAGGATCACAGATTTACCCCCTCCCCCTTTCCTTTTTTTATCCAACTGCCAATCCCGAATGGGGAGAAGATTGTTGGGAACTAGTGTCCAGAAGGACTAGAAATCAGGCCCCTAGAGCATTTAGAGCAATTCCACATCTCAAGCCCCCACGTTTCGACTGCTTATCCACCTACAACAGATTTAGCAGCCTCGACATGGTCGATTGACCAACAAAGTCACTAGGGGCGGTAACATCAGGGCTCAATGACTCTACTAACACATTGACCAGGTTAACTACTCCTTCTGAAAATACCATAACAATTGGAGTACACCAAGTCAAGGGAAAAAAATTCGGGTTTCCCCTTCCCAACGCCTAGCCCACACGAGGAATCTGCACTCCAAGTGGTGAAGTCACGGGCTCCTGAGCCCACAAGGCAGGATATGAGGGAGAATGATGCCTCTGCAACTATTGCAACGGAAATATCCAACCGTCCCTTCCTCAAGATCCTGTCCTGGAATGTGGCAGGTTTGGCTAACAAAGTCAACTGCCCAGAATGGAGTGCACTTATCCAGGCCCAAGATATCTGCCTCTTTCAAGAAACCTGGGCGAGAGAACATCTTACTCAAATAGGTTTCGCTTCATTCTCTGCGCAGGCAACATGGGCTGGCATTGGACGCCCCTCAGGAGGACTGGCTACCTGGGTAGCCACTGACCTGGGATGTAAGGCTGTTGTATACCCACAAAATTCGCCGAACATCATTGTGGTCCGGCTTGATTGGCCGAATACAAATAGCCTTCTGTTGATTAATGTATACTCCAGACCAACTAAGATCTCCCAGACTTCAAATACGATAGAGGAGCTCGCAGGAGTCTTAGATGATATCCCGCAGGGCACTTTTTTCCTGATAGGAGGAGATCTTAATTCCCACTACGAGCCCCTTCCGGGACTACTGCTGGATCTAGCCGTGGAAGAGGACATGGAGTGGTCCATACCTCCCATGCAAGCAACAGCCCCCAGAGGTTGGACCCCTCTTGCTACACAAATCACCGCTCTAACCATGAAATATGGTCTGCGGGCATGCAATGGTAGGACAACCTCAGATAACCCAGCTAGCTTTACTTTTAATAGCAAGGGCAGGGAGTCAAGACTGGATTATATACTGGCTCCCCTACCAATGTGGTCATGCATCATTGACTTCTGGGTACTGCCTAGGGAAGACAGTGACCACAATGCGTTGAAACTGGAACTTGCCCATCCTGGCTTAGATTCTAGATTGAGATCGAGGGAATCCCTGGATCCCGGCCTCGGCCTGACACAAAACAGACGTAGAGTAAAGTGGGAGAGATTCATCTCTAACCCAGAGAAGATACCTATGCTCTACTTAAGGGTTGTCCCTATACTTGAAAAGGCTCAGGCACTTACGGCCTATGATATAATTCAGAGTAATCAAAAACAAGTAGGGCAGTGCCATAGAATCCTCTCTGAGACAGTATCCGCAATACTCACCCGCACACTAAAGAGGCCAAATGGATGCGTTGCTGGTCCAATTTGGTATAATAAGACCTGTCGCAATGCCAAATCAAGCCTCCTGACCTCTATTAAGGCGGGTCTGGGAAGCGAGATAATTAGAGCCAAGAGATCCGCTTATAAAATCTTAATCTGTAATGCAAAAAAAGAATGGGAACACCAGAAATGGGAATCCCTCTCTGTATCTCTGGCCAGGGGGGATTCACGCACATTCTGGCGAACAGTGAATACTGGTTCACTGGAACTGGCCCCAGCACTGGAGCCGAACATCTCACCTAGTGCATGGTCAGATCATTTTAAATTGCTGTACCAACTACCAGATGGGGAACAGGTTGCCTTCTACCTCCCATGGTCTGAGGATCCCAAAGAAATCCCCCTGTTTACAATCAAGGAGGTTAGGGTGGCCATAGCCGGACTAGCTTCAGGCAAGGCCCCCGGGCTGGATGGTATCCCAGGTGACCTCTTCAAGCAGGAGCCGGATGTCTGGACTCCATACTTAGTTTTATTATTTAATCACATTCTCCGTGGCATGGAGATCCCTGCTACTTGGCTGGGCGCAGAGATTGTTCCTGTTTTCAAAAAGGGCTCTCCTCTGCTCCCAGCCAACTATAGACCCATAAGTCTCATAGATGTCCCACAAAAGATCTTTGGTAGACTAATCCTGAACCGACTCCAGGTCCGGATTGACGACAACAACATCTTGAGTCCCTTTCAAGCAGGGTTCAGAAGGGGGGTTTCAACGGTGGACCAGATCTTCCGTTTGAACCTTCTTTACTGGAAATCAGTAACAATTGAGGGGGGCAGTTTATATACGATATTCGTCGACCTGCGGGCGGCATTTGATTTAGTCCCCAGGGACAAACTTTGGGCAGTCTTGACAGCTTCAGGGGTTCCCGCTGATCTACTTTTCATCCTGAAAAAACTACATCGGGGTAACTATGCAAGGGTAAGATGCGGCAGAGGAGGTACCCTTTCAGAACCTTTTCCCGTTGACAGGGGGGTTAGACAGGGTTGTGTGCTTGCACCCACCCTTTTTTGCCTCTTTGTCAATGGGATCTTCAATCATCTTAATGGGATTAGTAACATCGATGCCCCTAGGTTGGCGGGCAACAGGGTACCGGCAATTATGTTTGCCGATGATACCCTGTTGCTCTCCAAATCGCCTATGGGTATACAAAGGGTCCTCGATGGTTTTGTCGACTTTTGCAAGTCGCATGGTCTGGAGATCAATACCACAAAAACAAAATATATGATCTTCAACCCGCCCGCCTCTACCCGACCCAGCCCACGGATAGGGACTTCCATTCTTGAGAGGGTATATACCTTTGAATACTTGGGGGTCATTTTTAATCCACTAATGAAGTGGGATTTACATCAGACAAAAGTGAATCTGAAGTTAACCCAGATGACGGGTGCTATCTCTAGGATGTTGAGTGGGCTGAACTATAAACCACTAGGCCCACGTCTTCATATCTATAAAACCCAGGCCAGGGCGGCTGGATTATATGGGGGTGAAATTTGGGGACATATACCCATCCAGAAATTACAGGTTGTCGAGAATAATTTTTTGAGGCAGCTGACAGCCTTACCATCAAGTACCCCCTTACTACCTTTAAGATTAGATATGGGCTTAAGACCCATTGCGGTGGAACTAGGCCTCAAACCACTAATCTTCTGGCATAAATTATGGCGCACCCCAGAGCTTGAGAATTATAGAATGGAACTACAAGACATTCTGCGCCTTATAAGAACTGATCAAGTACCATGGCTTGTACATATTAAACATTCCTGTGAGTCAATAGGAAGACCCGATTTGTGGACTGACCCAGCTAATACATGCCAAAGGACTTCCCGTAAAACTATCTCTCTGGCCTACTATGAGCACAATTTACGTGTTCTATCCATGAAGGCCAGGGCTGGGTCCCTAACTGAACAGTTCCTGGGATTCAAAGATACATATACCCGGGAATCAGTCCTAGATGACATCCAACCAACACTAACCAGGAAACTTTACCTGCAATGGCGCTACGGTACTTTGCCTCTTGGAGCCCACACTGTCAGCTGGTCATCCAACTCAGCAACTCAATGCCCAGCATGTGGCCACCCATCAGAGTCTGACCTGCATATAATCTTCTTTTGTCGAGCCTACCACAGACCACGAAGATATTGGCTCCTTCCACTTCTAAAAAATTTGGGTTTTAAGCACTACATTCCAGCTTACAGAATTTTAAAAACTGACTTATCAGCACCCATAGTATTTGCTGTTGCGAAATTCCTAACAGCTATGTGGATCAGCCGCAATCGTTACGCAAAATCTAAAAATTGAGAATGGACTTTCCTAATGTTGCCATGCTGCTAATTCTAAATGATGCATTTTAACATGTGGTGTATAATACGTCTTTTATATTGTATGTTTATCTGTTTTATTCTTTTATGGCCCAAGTGGCCGAAATAAAGCTGAAAATGAATGAATAAATTACGTAGGGTGTTGCTTTATTAACCAGGGGAAAATATTGATCAGGAATGGAGAATGTTGTTTTTTCAAGTATGTACTTTTTCAAGTTTTTAACCAATATAACTTAGTTGCTAGCTCTCTCTGAATGCTTTTTGGTAAATGGCTAGTAAATGAAACATGTGCCTTTCAATTTCAGAAAGCATTCTTGTCTCTCATTATGCATCTTTGATAATGCAAAATAGTTGAATGACAGAGTAACTCCACTATATGTGCAACATTGTACCTCTCTGGTCATAAGGGAGAAATACCGGACATTGTATACAAGATGGGGATCCCTCTATTAGCATGCATATGTGTGACTAGGATTCCTACAAAATATTTTTTTTGCAAGGTCATATTTCTAAGCCTTTATAACATGTGACTAGGTGGTGTATTATATTTTCCAAGCAATGTAGTTAGATATGACACAGCATAATTTCTGACATCTTTCAATTGGCTTCATAGAGCTATCTTCCCCAGACATAACTTGGGATTTGATACCCTGTCACATATCTGTGGGAATTGAAAACAATGTATTAGACAATCCAAAAGCATCCATGTGCTGCCACCTCTACTTACTAACTCGCTCTTCAATAAGTGACACATGCAAGGAACCCCTTCATTGTCCAAAGAGCACTGCATTGGAATTGGCTCCCAGCAAAGACTATAAATGTCCAAGACCACTAAAGAATGCTGTAGAACATGTTTTTCCCCAACAGATGACTATAGTTAATATCCTTGCAAGAAGCAGAACCAATTTCAAAACAAGGATGGTGATCACAAGAGTATGCAAAGCCAGTTCTAATTCTTTATTGACCCATTACACAAGGAAGGAACATGATTGCTGCAAGAAAATAAAAGTATTACTTGATGCATCACGCATAACACTAGATACTTATGGTCTAAAATTACAGGTCACAGAGTACTGTTTGAAAGTGTTCCAAATCAATTGACAGGCCCTTGTTGGAGAGGAAAATCATATTGACCATTAATGACAAGAAAAATCGAACATGACACTTTTTGAGAGAACAATTAATAAACGTGTATTAAATGCACATTGCAGAAAACATAATAAAAACAAAGAATTTTAGGTACTGCATTGTAAAAACATGCAGAAAATGAGTAGTATAGATGGTATCATTCATATAAGTAACATAGGTTGTGATTCACTAGCGTAAAAAAACTATATTTTATTAACGTGATAAAAAAAATGTGCAATTGATGAACTCTCACGTTATGAATTTTACCTTTAATAATTTCTGAACATCATTTGTATGAGAGAATAACTAATGAGAGTTATCAAATGGTATGATTGATTCTGATTATGATAGTACATTTTACTATAATCTACTTCTTTGTGTGTAGCCGTGTCCACCAAAAATGACAAAAGAAAAGTACTTCACCTATATAACAATATATTATGTCCAAAATAAATTTAAAATGATAGGATTTGTAATCTATTTGCATGTTGGTGAATACAAAGATTTATAAGTATCCTATATTGACACATATTATTTGTAATCCCACTATACGTTCCTAGGTGCATCAGGAGTTATACTGAAAACAAGACATCTTCATATTCCTTAATGAATTAAGTATATTAGCCTAACTTAATAAGGGCCTGAATACATTCACAGTTTTCTGACTTGCTAAGCTCACTGTCTATGAGAAGTTTCTCCAATATAACAAATTATGTGCAACAGTGTTTTCCCTTACTGAGTTTACTTGTATTGAAGGGAAGATTTTGCTACAATAATCTTACCATCTCAGGACATCTGTCTGGAAACTGTCCTCTTGAACTTTCTCCTCTGCTCTAGCTAAAGGAGTATTGTTTTAACGTTTCAAATCCTGGTTGGCTTAAGTACTGTGTAATTGTTCCACCTACTTCTCTGCATTTTGTGTCTTCTTTATGTGGCCGGAAACACACTCCATATGAACTGACCAATCGACTGAGTGGTCTGACCAGATGAGGTGACTCCAGGAGCTGTCACCCCTGGAAACATTAAGAATATAACATTGTCTGATTTGATGGCTCATCGGCTCACTCTCTAGAACATTTTATGGCAATGGTGATGGTGACAGACGATTTGCTGCTCTACTTTGCCTGCTGATCACGAACTATGAACGTAGAATTGCAAAACTTTCCTGGCAAATGATCTTGCCTGATGTGGATTAATCTGGCTTTTTTACCGCAATGACGCATAGGCTTTATGTGCTGTGGTCTCTTCCTTCAGGGACTACTCGAACGGGCACAATTTTTCTTTTCCTGAACTCTTGAGCTGTTGCTACTTATTTTGACCTTTCTTTATTTGTCTTATTACCCTATGCGGACTATTGATGCACTTGCCTTTCTACATTTTGATAAACTATCCTAAATTTATTATTCTGACTCAGTTGTCATGAGTTATCCTTATATAGGTGAGTGTGCATTTCACGTTTGGGTTTACTAATGACTAGGGGAGATCATATTAGAGAGATCGCAGAGCATCAAATTCTAATGTTATTATTCTGTATAGCTTTAACTGAACACTTGGGTGCCGATCACGATCCTGTAAAAACCGGGTACGAGCCGTCGGACGGAGCATATTCTCCGTCCGACGCGTACCCGGTCGTAACAATATACAAACATGGAAGTACGATGCGCACGGAAATACTATTTCCGTACGAATCGTACAAAACCCCGACCGACAAAAATAAACATACAAATGTGATCCGGGAAAGCGCCGACGTGACGTCGGGACGCACGCAGCCTGCCATTCACGAACCAGGAAGTACGATTCGCACCGACGTCATCCCGCACGGAGAATATTTTCCGGCAGCCAAAAACTGCCGGGAAATAAGGACAACGCGAACAAGGAGTACCTGCACGCGACGGACAGACATGGACCCGAACCTACGTGTCTTCCCGGCCCTCATAGCAGTCGACCTTCTCTACAGGTTACGACGGAGACGCCGCAGAAGGTCAGAACAACAAAGGGAGGGGGGAAAGGGGGGGGGCAGGAGCAGGGGCAGGCCACAAAACCCCCACCAAAGTCACACAGCACACATGCCCTGGACATACCTGACCCCCAGGCCCTGGTCACTACGAGGGGGTGGGGGCGTGTCCAGCAAAGCCAGCGTCCGCCACAACGGAAGTGCTTGACGACGCGAACCGGCAACACAACAATACAGGAACGTCCCGTACCCACGCCTTAAGAGCGTGGGTACGAGTCGTACCACGCCCACACCTACGTCACCCCAACAATGGCGGGACGGCTGTACCCACGTGGCAAAGGCCTGGGTACGGCCCGCACAAGCATTCCATAGCGTGGGTACGGATATGTACGGACCGTACCCCCACCCCCGTATGCATGGAGCGTACCCCCCACCCCAACAGTGTAAGTACGACCCGTACCCTCACCCGCGTATGTATGGAGCGTACCCCCCACCCCAACAGTGTAAGTACGACCCGGACCCTCACCCACGTACGTATGGAGCGTACCCCCCACCCCAACAGTGTAAGTACGACCCGTACCCCCACCCGCATACGTATGGAGCGTACCCCCCACCCCAACAGTGTAAGTACGACCCGTACCCCCACCCACGTACGTATGGAGCGTACCCCCCACCCCAACAGTGTAAGTACGACCCATACCCCCACCCGCGTACGTATGGAGCGTACCCCCCACCCCAACAGTGTAAGTACGACCCGTACACCCACCCGCGTACGTATGGAGCGTACCCCCCACCCCAACAGTGTAAGTATGACCCGTACCCCCACCCGCATACGTATGGAGCGTACCCCCCACCCCAACAGTGTAAGTACGACCCGTACCCTCACCCGCGTACGTATGGAGCGTACCCCCCACCCCAACAGTGTAAGTACGACCCGTACCCTCACCCGCGTACGTATGGAGCGTACCCCCCTCCCCAACAGTGTAAGTACGACCCGTACCCTCACCCGTGTATGCATGGAGCGTACCTCCACCCCAACCATGTATGTACGACCCGTACCCTCACCCGCGTATGCATGGAGCGTACCCCCCATGCCAACAGTGTACGTACGGACCGTACCCCCACCTCGTATGCATGGAGCGAACCCACACCCGTGTATGTTCCAAGCGTACATATCCTGATATAGGAGGGTTGGGTGCCGAGTCCTCCCAGCAGTGCACAGACACAGGAGGGGTGTGTGCAGAGTCCTCCCAGCAGTGCCCAGACACAGGAGGGGTGGGTGCCTAACACTCCCAGCAGTGCCCAGTCACAGGAGGGGTGGGTGCCTAACACTCCCAGCAGTGCCCAGTCACAGGAGGGGTGTGTGCAGAGTCCTCCCAGCAGTGCCCAGACACAGGAGGGGTGGGTGCAGAGTCCTCCCAGCAGTGCCCAGTCACAGGAGGGGTGTGTGCAGAGTCCTCCCAGCAGTGCCCAGTCACAGGAGGGGTGTGTGCAGAGTCCTCCCAGCAGTGCCCAGACACAGGAGGGGTTGGTGCCTAACACTCCCAGCAGTGCCCAGTCACAGGAGGGGTGTGTGCAGAGTCCTCCCAGCAGTGCCCAGACGCAGGAGTGGTGTGTGTAGAGTCCTCCCAGCAGTGCCCAGACACAGGAGGGGTGGGTGCCTAACACTCCCAGCAGTGCCCAGTCACAGGAGGGGTGTGTGCAGAGTCCTCCCAGCAGTGCCCAGACACAGGAGGGGTGGGTGCAGAGTCCTCCCAGCAGTGCCCAGTCACAGGAGGGGTGTGTGCAGAGTCCTCCCAGCAGTGCCCAGACGCAGGAGGGGTGTGTGCAGAGTCCTCCCAGCAGTGCCCAGACACAGGCGGGGTGGGTGCAGAGTCCTCCCAGCAGTGCCCAGTCATAAGAGGGGTGTGTGCAGAGTCCTCCCAGCAGTGCCCAGACACAGGAGGGGTGTGTGCAGAGTCCTCCTAGCAGTGCGCAGACACAGGAGGGGTGGGTGCAGAGTCCTCCCAGCAGTGCCCAGTCATAAGAGGGGTGTGTGCAGAGTCCTCCCAGCAGTGCCCAGACACAGGAGGGGTGGGTGCCTAACACTCCCAGCAGTGCCCAGTCACAGGAGGGGTGGGTGCCTAACACTCCCAGCAGTGCCCAGTCACAGGAGGGGTGTGTGCAGAGTCCTCCCAGCAGTGCCCAGACACAGGAGGGCTGGGTGCAGAGTCCTCCCAGCAGTGCCCAGTCACAGGAGGGGTGTGTGCAGAGTCCTCCCAGCAGTGCCCAGACGCAGGAGGGGTGTGTGCAGAGTCCTCCCAGCAGTGCCCAGTCACAGGAGGGGTGTGTGCAGAGTCCTCCCAGCAGTACCCAGACACAGGAGGGGTGGGTGCAGAGTCCTCCCAGCAGTGCCCAGTCATGAGAGGGGTGTGTGCAGAGTCCTCCCAGCAGTGCCCAGACACAGGAGGGGTGTGTGCAGAGTCCTCCCAGCAGTGCCCAGACACAGGAGGGGTGGGTGCAGAGTCCTCCCAGCAGTGCCCAGTCATAAGAGGGGTGTGTGCAGAGTCCTCCCAGCAGTGCCCAGACACAGGAGGGGTGGGTGCCTAACACTCCCAGCAGTGCCCAGTCACAGGAGGGGTGGGTGCCTAACACTCCCAGCAGTGCCCAGTCACAGGAGGGGTGTGTGCAGAGTCCTCCCAGCAGTGCCCAGACACAGGAGGGGTGGGTGCAGAGTCCTCCCAGCAGTGCCCAGTCATAAGAAGGGTGTGTGCAGAGTCCTCCCAGCAGTGCCCAGACACAGGCGGGGTGGGTGCAGAGTCCTCCCAGCAGTGCCCAGTCATAAGAGGGGTGTGTGCAGAGTCCTCCCAGCAGTGCCCAGACACAGACGGGGTGTGTGCAGAGTCCTCCCAGCAGTGCCCAGACACAGGAGGGGTGTGTGCAGAGTCCTCCCAGCAGTGCCCAGACACAGGAGGGGTGGGTGCCTAACACTCACAGCAGTGCCCCTGCAAAGAAAAGGGTGGAGTACCCACAGATCCAATGCCCACAAATGTCAGTCAGGTGCACAAAGATCCTGCAGTACATGTACCACATGTGTGCGAGGCTGGGAGTATACACATGCATAGCGCCAAAAAGAAAACATGTACACATGAAGTCATGACAACAGTCTACATACACAAGTACAGTGACCACCAAGGACGCCACGAATGATGCAGGTGGAGACATCGCTCAGCATGCATGGCCCAAGTCTAACGAGTCCGTCACACACACACCCAATGTAGACACAGCTCAGCACCACATATTGGAAAGACCCTGCAGGGAAGATGTCAGGTTACACATAGGAAGGAACACACCTTGGGACAATGTCACCATGCAGTAACTGCTTACATGAACAAAGTTATGTAGCCAACAGCTTGTGATGGCACACAGATACCAGGATCCACCCTATGACCAGCACAAGACTACAATTCCCACACACCCAACACATAATCACCACCCAAAATAATGGGGCAGGTCCACCAACAGCAATACCAGACAGACAGTAGTGTACTAAGGAAAAATAAATTGCTTTATTCAGCATCCGAAAATCTGTTTGTCCCTTGAAAGTTCAAAATGTACAATGCCCATAGGGCAATCCAAAGTTCAAATACAGTTGGGGGACACAGTGGGACGCGTGTCCCCTAGCTTGCCTGCACAGTCAGACTCCTTCGTCTTCCAGAGCGGGGAGGGCATCATGTGGGGGGGAAGGACCAGGCACCGCAGGGACATGAGGGCGAAGGGTAGGCGTCGTGGGTGCAGGGATGGAGGACTCCACCACAGGGGGTGGGGCAGGGCCAAAGGCGGAGGCCAGGATGGCGCTGCACACCTTAGCAAGGTCCTCCAGCGACTCCCCTGCACCCGAAGGAACCACAGGCCCCAAGGAGGGGGGGGTGCGGAGGGATGGGTCGCAGCGCCACTGGGGGAGGGTGTGGACAGGGGGGGGGGACTCAACCACCCTGACCGGGGATTCCCTTGACCGCTTGCGGGGTGGTGTCACAGTGGGGCTCAGGGACAGAGCGGCCATGAAGGAGTCTTTGCCGGATATGTGGCCAGGAGAGCTGAGGGGAGGGGATTTGGAGGGAGTGGATTTGGTGGAATGCGGACTCCCACTCTGGCTGCGTGTCTTACGTTTGCCCCCCGACCCAGTGGGTGTGCCTACTTCACCCTGTGTGTGCGTGCCAGGAGGTGTGCGTATGACCTTCCCTGCTGGTCTGGTGCCTGTGTCTGTTGTGGTGGGTGCATGCTGACTTCTGGGTGTACGTGGGACAAGCATGGGAGTGGGAAGTGTGGATGGGTCAGGGGTAGGGGGTTGGACGTAGCGCTGCAGGAGACCCACTGCTGCAGTCAGTGTCGAGTCAATGGACCTCAGCAAGTTGCGTTGGTCAGCCTGCGATGAGAAAATGCCCTCCAAGTATGCCTCCATGTTGTTCAGCACTTGGCTGTGGCCATGGAGGACATTAAGCATCGCAGCCTGACCAACCTGCAACTGCCGCTGGATGTCCACAGACTCGGCATTGGCGGCAGCAGTGGAAACAGGGGCAGGGGGTGCGGTGCCTGGCAGGAAGGAGACATGTGGTGACCGGGCACGCTGGGAAGGGACACAAGCAAGTGGGAGGCGGCTGATGGCAATGGAGGGGGCGGGGAGAGATGTTGTGCCGCTGTCAGCTGCTGGTGCAGCCTCTGCCCACTCGGAGAGATCATCCTCGGACCCGTCAGCTTCATATTCTGTCGTGCCTGTGGACAGGTCCTCGACCTCACTCTCCTCCGCCTCAGTTCCACTCGATGTGCCAGCCACGATGTCAACGCTGGCACTGGTGCTCGGTCCCTCCGCTCCGTCTGTGCTCATGTCTACCTCCGTGTCCCCCGACGATGCTGTGGGCAAGGTGAAGAGACAGCAATTAATCATACACCTGTATACATATGTCACATGAGTCCAATCTACATAGGTTACAGTGCATAGCCTGAAAAGAAAGATCAGTAACATCTACAAAACAAGGTACAGATGTAGGGCATGCAACACACAGTTGGTTGACCCACCATGCCACTGAAAAACCATGGAGAGCATGACACAATAGCAAATGACATGAAACGGAGTTTGACAGAGGAGCCAGGCCCTGGGGACAATCCAGCACTGCATCTGCACCACACAGCGTTGCCGAAAATAGGGATGAGCAGGGACCATATCCATGAACTTGAGGCACATAGGTAATACTGAAAACATGCCCACCATTACTGGCTCACTGCACCTTGAGTGTATGTCCAGACAAACATCACACACTGGCCAGACCTAGCAAGGAGACATCAGATTTTGACATGTAGGCTTTGCCCGCACCAACCACCCCCTACATGAGACAATTTGTTGAGACACAGGAAGCACTTACATCTCTTAGTCTGGGTGAAATACACATGGGCTGCATAAATGCAAGATTGGACACCAAATACCCAAGGTGCGCCTGTCCAAATAATCATGTACAAATGGTCATCATCAGATGATTGTAACAAGACACACAGGCACTGGCCACCGTGAGTATGAACAAGGAAAATCAGGTCAGGCTGTACAGTGGACACTTGTACTACATATTACGTCAATATACATGGTGCCAGGGGACAATGGCACAGAGCACAACCTATGCTGTAGACACTGAGAGTGTCCACATTTTGTGATGACACACATGACACCTATGAAAATATGCCCCAGGGGACAGTAGTGGCCACACAACTCCATGGTCCTAAATGGGAATGACTGCAACACACGCCACCATCCCTGCACTATGCGTATCGCACACTCATGCACATCATGTCACAGGCCACAACATAGGACATGCGTGCTGTAAGGCATGACACTTGAGAGACTAACTCCCATGTCTGGACTCAGCATCAGTGCCAACTGACATGGAACCCACAAGTACTGAACTGGACAGGGCACAGGCAAGGTCCCAAAACCTGTTACACACTACCCCCACACATGATGCTACAGGCATAGTTCACGTGGAGAAAGTGCCAGCCTAAATAACCTTGTGAAGGAGTGACTACACACAGACCAGGGAACACATTGCAAGGAGGGGAAGGGAGGCAGGAGAGCACCGCTATACTGTGGGTAACAGGATCTGCACAGCACCTTTAAACCCTGGCAGTGTATCCATGCAACTGTGCACTTACAAATGCTGGTGACACACAACAAACACACATGTACCTACCCCCTTCCTGCTGCTGCTTCTCCTGTAAGTGCCTGACCAAGTCTGGAAATACCACCGCCAGCACACGCTTGTGGATGTGGGTCAGACGGCGGCGCCCGCGGTTCTTATGGGTCTCAGGTGAGTCCCCCAGCAGTACCCGTGCGATCCTCCGCGTTTAGCACCGGATATCCTGCCAGCGTTTCCTCACCTGGGCCAGGCGCCGCTTGCGACCGTCCGTCCTCCTCACGGCACTGACGGCGTTCATCCAGATCTGCTTTTTGGCAGAGGTGCCTACCTGTGAGGAAGAACAAGTGACACTACATCAATACACCTGGCACATGTCACAGAGACACATATTAGAACAAATTTGCTGTTTACACCAAGGCATAGTATGCATCCAACGCATTGCACCTTTGTCATAGAGACATGATCCTCTGGGGAAGGGCAAAAGCAGTACGTGCCATTGAAAGTACACAGGTGGAATGAGGGCAACGACACAATCAATGATCCAGGCTCACACTGTGCATCACAAGCTACACCAGGATAATGTGCAGCACCTCTAAGCAGTCACATGCCACAGGCCACTGATGCTACCTCAGCAGAGTACACAGACACACACAGGCACAGGACATTCACCTGCCATTGCCAAATGCAGCGACAAACCTCACTCTGCACATGTGCCACTAGACGGGGGGGGGCTCACAGGTGTGGGGCTGGCTCTGCACGTCAGACACACAGCACTGCTCCCTGCTCACATCACATGGGCAGGGTATATCCATCCCTCATGCAGCCCGGGTGCCACACTCCACATATGCACCCACCCACATGACAGGGGACTTACACACACACCGATGTCCAGGGTACGAACACATCATGTGGACACTCTCAGCACAGGTACACAGAACTAACACACATCTGTGGGTACAGTCACCTGTCACACTGGGCTGACCACATAATCACATGAGGACTGTAGAGGCTACATTCCCAGGAGGACAAGACAGGCAGAATGTGGCATGCACCATGCAGTGATTGTCACAGTAAACACAATGCAAGTGAGGACGGCAGACATGCACCACAGCATGCTCTGGCTGGGAGACATCAGGCATTCCCCCCCCCCCTGGGACCCCCCCTACAGTACATAGCATGTGTGTCACACCTGGACACAATGCCAGAAGTCACAGTCACAAACAAGGGACTCAGTCTGTGCTAGTAGACTCTGCACTCACCTGATACCCTGGTCGCCCATACAGCAGGGGGTACTGTGGGAGGATCACATCCAGCAATGCCAGGTTCTCCTCCAGGGTGAAAGGCTGTGACCTCTCCACAGACCTTGACATGGTTCCAGGGAATCAGTAGCAGCAGCTGGGTCGTAGAATCCAAAGATGTGCAGGCAAGTGTTCCCTCCTGGGACCTGGCTGCCTTATATCTGCCTTGCTGGCCTGTTTCATGCACAGGACTACAGAGTGATTGGTCACTCACATTTGCATCCTATGTTTCCTCCAATCTCTTCAAACCTAGCACAGTCAGTGGGTTCTGATTGTGTTTTTTTCTTGAGCATGATGTCAACTCCAGAACCACATTGCAACAAAGTAGATTAATTCAAACTGACTTCTGCTGTGCAGAGAGGACATTTGGCCTCCTGAAGAGCCGATTCCAGTGCCTCCACAAGACCGGCGGCGCCCTCTCATATGCCCCGGCGAAGGTCTGCAAAATCTTCATGGTCTGCTGCATGCTGCACAACATGGCAGTTGAGAAAGCTGGATCAAGATGATCAGGACCATCCACCCGTGGAGGACGAAGGGCTTGGCAATGGGGCTAGTGATGTGGAGGATGTGGTTCCTCAAGAGGACATCCGGAGTCGGCTCATACGCGACTTCTTTGCTTAGTGGTGAGTACCAGTGTCTGTGTGTGCACGCATTGGTCCCCGTGTTGCATGTGTTGCGATGTGTGTGTCCATCTGTATGTATGCCACGTGAGTCAGAGGTGTGTGTGGATGTGTCACTCGAGTGATGGTGCCAGTGAAGAGTGTATTTCCCCAGTCATAATTGTGACCTAGCATGTTGTCATCCTTACATGTGTCGAGTACATGCACATGCAAGTGGCTGTGCTTTATGTGGCTGACTTCTTGTGTGTCTCTCATCCCCAGGTACTTGCGCATGCCGTCTGCTGGTTGCATTGTTGTGGCACTGCTATTCCTCATGGACACGTCATCGTGTGCTGACTCAGCGTTACACGCACGGACGAGTTTGGAAGTCTCCTTAGGGTAAGGGATGCATCAGGGGTGTATTGGGTGTGGGTGTTGTTTCTGATGTGTGCACACTGCCCCAGTCGATGTTTGGTTCCTCTGCAGACATGTCGCATCACCATGGTACACATGATATGTAGCTGGGTACACCTGAATAGATGGTCAGACTTGTTGACAGTCATCTGTGATGGGATAGTGGATTGTGATGATGGCATCAATGTGTGTAACACTGCCCTCGGACACATACGGTTTGCATTGGCTTGACATGGTGTGGGACTTCCACATCAGAGGATCAATGGTGTATGGCAGCCTCTCCGTGAGCAACAGGGGGGGTTTAGCTGTTACCCGACACTTATGTGCCTGTTCCATGGCTATCACGCATTTGTGCAGCAGAAGGGGGTTCCAGTGTTGGACCCACATGTTACTCCACATGACCTGTTTATGTGTACTCCGAGTTGCCTCTGCATTCCCGAATACATGACTAATAAAGGTGTCCCTATGCCTCCAAGGTGCCTATTCTCAGTCAATGCTGGGGTGTTGCCACGGTGCATACAGCATGTCTGGCATGGTTTTCCGTGATAGCGGCTATGTGTCTATGTGTCGAGTAGCAAGATGCAAGCTGTTTGTGTGGGATTAGACTGTGTATTGTGCATGATGTCCATGACTGTGTGGGTATTGTGACATGTGCCATCCCCATGCATCCAACGTTGGCCAGGCCACCATTCTCTGCATCCACCTGACTCAAGCTTGCAGGACATGGTTCTGCCACCTGTCCACACGTACCTGGGTGCCCCCCAGGACACTCCACACGATCCCTGACCTCTGCGCATGGCTGTCGCTGTACTCAATATGTCTGTCGGCACGGTTGTGCGGCCACCCCCTCAGCTGGTTGGGCCCATCACGGGTGTGTATGGTGCTCCATGTGTGTCTTGCCTAATACATTGTGACCCATGTGTGTCCTGTGCCAGACTCAGGCCCCAGGGTGTGGATGGTTGGAGTCATATGAGAACTCAGGCATGGTTAGACTTAACAAGACACATGTAAGGTAATAATGCAAAATGTAGGCATCATCTCTTTATCGTGTTTATTTTTGTTGGGGTACGGGGGGGGGTATGACATGAGGGGCTTTCCGGGTGTGTGGAATCCAAAGTTCACTAGGGGAGTTGGTGTCCTTGCCATTGGAAATCCTCAGAGTCCATGCCACAGTCTTTGTCAACATTGGTCAGACAGTGACCAGCAAGTCCATGTGGCAGAGGATGTCTTTTGCTGATGTGCTGCTGTTGGTCCAGTGGGCCAGGTGCCAGGCCAGGTGTCCTGGGAGATGGTGCTGTTGCGCCGACCCTCACGGTCTTTTCCGTGGACGACCCGCCCTCCTGCGGGAACCCTCAGAAGCAGGCCGTGACGATGTTTGGGATGCTCCGTCGGATGTCTCCTCCTCCTCCTGATCCCTCCCTGTGGGTGGTGATGTTCTACGCCTGGCGGCACAGGGAGGGTTGCCCATGTTGTCGGCCATCCGACGGAGTGTACTGTGAATTCCGCTGAACACCGTCACGAGCTCAGCCTGTCTGTCCTCCATCCGCCCTTGGTGTCGCAGTAGACAGGCATGTTGCTCCGCATGTTGCTGGGCCTGCTGGGTCTTGATCTCCTCGAGGATGGACACAACCTGGGCCATGCCCGTGGTGTCCTGCCGGTATGTGTCCAGGATGTTTCTGACATGGGCATATACCGGTTCCGCAGCCAACTGGTCAGGCTCGCGCCTCCGCCGTCCTCCACTCCCACCACCCCTGCCCACTTGCACCTGGCCTGCCCTTGTGGGCACATCGGGTCTCCGGGACCCCTGAGGGGTGGCATTAGCGTTGTCGCCTGCCTCCTCCTGGGTGCCCGGTACACCGTGTCCCTCCTGGTGAGCCTGGCTGCATTGTGGTGGTGGGGCAGGGATCCTGGGTGTCTCCTGGGATGTGGCAGGAGTGGGGGTGGTGGTTGGCCCAGTTGTACCTGACGCAGGTGCTGCAGGTGGTTGGACACCAGAGGGGCCAGGTTGGTCGGGGTCGTCCACAGAGTGGTGAGAGTCGTCGCTGCCGGTGGGATCGGCATCACGCAGAGCCGGGTCCTGTGTGTCTTCCCCCCCCAGTGTTGGGGGGTGATCCACGGCGTTGACCTGTGTGTGAGAGAGACAATGTTATTTTTGTGCAATGCAACATCCATGTTTCATTTGTTTCAAAGTTGGCACATTTCCTCTGGGAATTTGGATATGTCTTGCATTCCATTCACAGTGCACTTGTGCATGGGTATGTCCCTTGGCCACAGCTTTTGAGACTTTACCTATGTGTGGCACAGTCTTACTTGCTTTGTCAATTGTGACTGCAGTCAGCAGTGGAGTGAGCAGGTGTGGCGAGCCATGCATTGGCGCCTTCCGTGTTGCACTGTACGTGGGCACATGGAGTTGTTCCACACACTTATATAATGCAGGTAGCTGGCGTTGTGCTCGTGCACAGGTTGAGACATGGCCCTGTGTTTGGCCATGGAGAAGAGAGGGGGATTGAGGCACTGGCCACCCTTGTCTACATGCACGCAGTCCACCTCCTGACGAAAAGATTCCCACACCCCACATGGCTGAATTGGTCTCCCTGTGTGTCCCTTTCTCACTCCCTCTCTGTCCCCCTCTCCCTCCCTCCCTGTGTCAGCCTCCTCCCTCTGTCCGTCTCCCTGTGTCTCCCTCCCTCTCTCTCCCCCTCTCCCTCCCTCTGTGTGTCACCCTCTGTCACCTCAGCCCAGCTTCCTAGGCACACACTTTTAGCAGATCTTTGAATGGCCCTTGGCTTGTTGATGTGAGTTTGTTTCTGATCTCCAGGCACCCATTGGGTGTAGTATCTGTGTCTGCGCTGCTGCTGTGGTGGTGTGTGCTGCCACTCTTTCACAGTGTTGGCTGTTCATTAGCTGCTGTCATGTGCAAAAAGGTGCCTTCACCCCCATGTCTTAATGCAAGGCGTGCGCCATTTGCTGGCAAGTCTTTCCTGTGTGGGGACACACTGTTTGTCTGGCTGTGACCTAGGCCATATGGGCAGAGGGGATTGTTGTCTGCTTCTGAGTTGCACTATGTGATTTTTGGGGCCCACACTCCCGCCATCCGGCTTACCGTGTCTTGTGTTGGTGTTTTCTGTGGCCTGTGACTTGGCCTTGTCCAGCTGGGTGCATGGGGCATGGTGGCGCGAGTGGCATGTGCGTGTTCATGGAGTGTGGTTGAGCTTGGGGTGGTTGCGTGACTGATTGTGAGTTTGGTTGTGGATGACGTTCCCTCCATGTGAAGTGAGTTGTTTGTGTACTCACCCGGGTCTCGGAGTCCTTCTAATCCGTCCACTGCCACCACCGGCAGTATGGCCATCACCCTCTCCTCCCAGGGATGGTATTGTTCGGGTCTGCGGGGCGGCCCTCCTCCGGCGATGTTGGCCTGGTTGTGGTCGTCGTCATTTTGGCTCGGACCCTCCTCCGCAGATCGTACCACCTGGCTTGGCATTCATGCCTGGTCCTTCTGGTGGACGCAACAGCATTGACAGCATCGACAATCCTCTGCCACATGGCTGTTTTTTCGGAAATGCTGGTCTGTCTGACCAATGTTCCAAAGAGGTGTGGCTCGACTCTGAGGATTTCGTCGACAAGGACCTCCAACTCTTGGCTAGTGAAATTTGGATTCTTGTTAGTGGGCATGGTGAGGGGTGTGGGTGTGGATGGTTGTGGGGGGTGTGGGTGTGGATGGTTGTGGGTGTGTGGATGTGGTTGTGCAGGTGTGTGTGAATGTGATGAGGGGGTGTGTGTGAAGGTGTGCAAGTGTAAGGTGTAGTAAAGGTTCAAGTATGGTGCTGTAGGTTGTCTGTGGGGTCTGGTAGCAGTGAGTCTGTTGCAAAGGCTCATGGTTTGTGTGTGTGGGCCCTTTGTATTGGTCCATTGGTGGGTGTTGCTGTGTTTGAACTTTGGGTGGGTGTGTTATAAGGAGTGGTTGTGTTTTGGGCCTCTGTTTGGGATTTTGGCAGTTGCAGGTCAGTGAATGTGTTGTATTTGTGCTTGTTGGACATGTTTTGTGGCTTTGTGCCATTCGAATAGTGTATTCTTGTGTTGTTGTGCTTTGTCCTGGTTGTGTACGTGCGTTTTTAGCGTGTGTACGGTGTGTACTTCGGCAATTTTGTTGTACAGTGCTGTCCTTGTGTCTGGCTTGGTACGACTCGTACATGCGCGATGTTGGGTGAAGGTGCTGGTGTTGGGGCCTGGGGTGCGCTCCGTACTTAGAATGTTGGGGTGGGGGTACGCTCCATACATACGCGGTTGAGGGTACGGGTCGTACATACACGGTTGGGGTGGGGGTACGGTCCGTACATACACGGTTGGGGTGGGGGTACGCTCCATACATACGCGGGTGAGGGTACGGGTCGTACATACACGGTTGGGGTGGGGGTACGGTCTGTACATACACAGTTGGGGTGGGGGTACGCTCCATACATACGCGGGTGAGGGTACGGGTCGTACATACACGGTTGGGGTGGGGGTACGGTCCGTACATACACGGTTGGGGTGGGGGTACGCTCCATACATACGCGGGTGAGGGTACGGTCCATACATACACTGTTGTGGTGGGGGTACGCTCCATACATACGCGGGTGAGGGTACGGGTCGTACATACACGGTTGGGGTGGGGGTACGCTCCATACATACGCGGGTGAGGGTACGGGTCGTACATACACGGTTGGGGTGGGGGTACGCTCCATACATACGCGGGTGAGGGTACGGGTCGTACATACACGGTTGGGGTGGGGGTACGGTCCGTACATACACGGTTGGGGTGGGGGTACGCTCCATACATACGCGGGTGAGGGTACGGTCCGTACATACACTGTTGTGGTGGGGGTACGCTCCATACATACGCGGGTGAGGGTACGGGTCGTACATACACGGTTGGGGTGGGGGTACGGTCTGTACATACACAGTTGGGGTGGGGGTACGCTCCATACATGACGGGTGAGGGTACGGGTCGTACATACACGGTTGGGGTGGGGGTACGGGTCGTACATACACGGTTGGGGTGGGGGTACGCTCCATACATACGCGGGTGAGGGTACGGGTCGTACATACACGGTTGGGGTGGGGGTATGCTCCATACATACGCGGGTGAGGGTACGGGTCGTACATACACGGTTGGGGTGGGGGTACGGTCCATACATACACGGTTGGGGTGGGGGTACGCTCCATACATATGCGGGTGAGGGTACGGGTCGTACATACACGGTTGGGGTGGGGGTACGGGTCGTACATACACAGTTGTGGTGGGGGTACGCTCCATACATACGCGGGTGAGGGTACGGGTCATACATTCATGGTTGGGGTGGGGGTACGGTCCGTACATACACGGTTGGGGTGGGTGTATACTCCATACATACGCGGGTGGGGGTACGGGCCGTACGTACGAGGGTGTACATACACGGGTGGGGGTACGTCTCGTACATACACGGGTGTACATACACGGGTGTACATACACGGGTGTACATTCACGGGTGGGGGTGCGTCTCGTACATACACGGGTGTACATACACGGGTGGGGATTCGACTCGTACATAGGAGGGCTGGGGGGAGTGTTGGGCGCGTATGCGGGCACATGTCTCCATGGTTGCTATGGGAGTTCGGTGCGGACGGTGTTTTTTCCATCCGGTTGTAACATTGGACGCACGGGATGGATCGTACTAGCGCGGTCGGACTTCACTTTTCACATTTGTACGGTAAATCGTCAGAGGATGTGTCGGACACATTTTCCGACCCGAGGACGTGTGGGGAATAATTCCCAATGCGATTCGTATGGTCTTTTTCCCACGCGAATCGTAGTTGGCAGTTTGTACGGCACTTGTACGATTCGTACGGTAAAAAGACCGGATACGAGTCGTACGGGGATTTTTTTTACAGGATCGTAATCGGCACCTTGGTATGTATAATTTTGGCTCACCTACATTTCTCCAGGAGTTTTAGGCTTCCATTGATAATTCTTTACCTTTATAGCATCGTCTTGAAAGTAATCTATATGAGCATGATCTCAACTTTGTAATTTAGTTGTCCAATTCCTGGTCCTCATTGGATGACTGCTGAGACCCTTACATCCAACCTCTCTCTGCATCCAGCAAGGTCCATCGGATATCCAAGACAGTGGTTAATTCATGCTTGAAATTCCCATCCATTTTAGTATTGGGGCCCAGAAAATGCTACAGCACCCTTTATCAGTATGATTGACTGTCCAGGAGCTGTCATACAGGCAATCACCATTCAGCTTAAGATAGCAGTTATCCAAGTTCTCAGATTCTTTTTTTTTTTTTAATCAAGTAACAAATAGAACAATGGTAATACTAATTACATCGGTAGCTGAGACCAAGAGCCAAGATCTCACCTTTGATGCGTTTAGGGTTTTGATTACTCTTACATTTTCAATATTTTAGACCCAGTAGCTCATTTGATAAAATGGAAAGTTTAGCCTGTTGTCTTGAGACTCCTGTGGTTTGTGTGTTATCAGAATTGACAGGAAATCATAGCTGATGAACTCAAAGTAATTGCCTCAGGGGGTCAACATACATATTCAGAAGAGATACAATAAAATCTTGGTGAACCACTTATGAACCGCCAGGTCAACGCCATCGCTTCCACTAGCTGCAACTGCCTGCGCATCCTCCGCAAGACCTTCAAATGGATCCCCCGACTGCAGAAAGACCGTCACCCACGCGCTCATAACCAGCAGACTGGACTACAGCAACGCCCTATATGCCGGAATCAACAGATCTCTCCTACACAGACTCCATGACTAAACTTTCTTTTCCATTTGGCAATAAAACAGGATATCCAATGTTGCTAATATTGTTGCATGCTCCATTCAAGTTATCTTTATGTTATTACTGTGAGCTTTGAAGTAAGGGAGGCAGCAATATCAGGCTCATAAATTCAGCTTGTAAATTTACCAGCACTGATCAAGAACATGAGCGACTTTAAAGTCTCTACTTACCAGGATTAGTAAACATCTTACTTCTCTCAGTGACCCCAGAAAGCCCAAAAGAGAAATGATAGAAACAGCAGCTCCAACACCGAGCAGACCATAGGCGACACCAATGGTCAACGAGTCTTCTGCATCTATGGATACTGTAGCAAACAAACAATAATAGAGTAACTAGTTAATTCGTTAAATATGGATCTGATTGTTTTTGCATTAGCTCATATACTGGCACACGATTATTTTTAACATTCTCATCGGCTTTCCGTTTTCTGAGAAAAATATTTATTTTCCTGCCACAACACTGTTACACTGTTGTATCTATTACACCATTAGGTATCTAAGTTTTCAACGTTGTCTTTTTCACTATTACATTTTTCTTTATTAACGTCATTGTTATAGTTCTGCTTTTTTTATATAATGTAATATGCATAGTATTTATTTTGTCTATTCAAAATCGTTGTTCAAATATTTAGTTTTAAATGCATCTGTACAGTACATAGTTTAAGATAATTCCCCATAGTGAAAAACATGGTTGAGAGAAACTGAGTGCTATAAGTTAAGATGGCTGCTGTGTTCTTGGTAGGGTGGATGGCGCAGTGCGAGTAATGATCGCAGTTAGACTGGTTACCAGTCTGGTCTCCTTAAGCCAAGTGGCTGGCACGAGGGGCAGAGCCTTTTATTTAACCACAGGAAGAGATCATAACGAAAAACTACAAATGGGCCACTGTAAGAATGTCCCACCTTCCAATGTGTTGCACATACACAACACTACATCCCTTCTATTAGTAATTTGCAAGTGCGAGAGACACCTACCAACTTAATAAACACAATCTGGTAAAGTCATAATCTCTCCTCAACATCTTGCAGCTATGAGACAAGCAGAAGGTAATCCCTAGAGAAGTGGGTGTTAAAGTAAATAAAACAATACAATAAAATCCCCAAATCAACTTAGAAAGATGGAAAAATATTTAAAGAGCAAAAATACTATTAAAACAGGTTAAGCAGCATGATTTATAAAAATCATAGAGAATGACACATTCACAAATTAAGGAAATGAAAAGCTGAGGGTACAATTCGCACACGTTAGACACAGTGACACATGAAGAGGAGTCAAGTGTAGTAGAAGCACCATATAAGCATGCTTTAAAATGCGAAATGAAGAAAACTTGCAACTCAGGATGAGTCTCTCAGGTGCTGTGTTAAAATGGTTCACCCCACTCCTACAAAATAGATCAGAGAGTCCTAATGAACCACTCCCCATCTGACCAGATGCCAGTCACGACTGGCGTACCCCAAGGTTCATCGCTTTACCCCACCCTATTCAATCTGTATATGGAACCGCTGACTGAAATCGTCAATCTCTAGAACATCTCCTATAAAGTGTATGCTGATGATACGCAACTTTATATGAAAATTACCACTCCCAAAGACAGCAGCACCCTCAATAACACATTAATGAAAGCACATCAATGGCTGACTCATAACCACTTTACACTCAACGCACTCAAAACCGAATTTCTCTTAATTTCTTCACCCAATCCCACCTCAATCATCAAAGACGGGCTCCCACAGCTTACAGCCTTGAACCATACCCCACGTGTCATCGATTCATTAAAAACTCTCAGAATTATATTTGACAACAAACGTTCCATGCAGAACCATATCAGCTCTGCCACCATCTCCAAGTATTAAAGAAACTTAAAACCTTTCTTCCCATTGCAGATCTCAAAACAACGGTTCACGCACTTGTAATATCCAGACTTGACTATGGGAATGCTACGCTGGTGGGCCTACCAAAAACAAAACTAGCACCACTTAGGGCCACCCTGCATGCTGCTGCCCGGCTCATCACTGGCACGAAAAAACAAGCGATCACATCACCCCCGTCCTACACTCTATAAAATGGCATCCTTATGAAGCAACAATTCCTATGAAATTCGCTTGCATGACACATAAAGCCATCCAGCACAACACTCCTTGCTACCTGGCCCAGAAACTGATTCTATCTGGTGGGAATAGATCTCAAAGCACAATCCCTCTGCTGTTAAAACCACAAAAATTCTATAAAAAAAAAACACACACAAGAGAGCCTTCTCTGGAATAACCCCAAAAATGTGGAACTCTCTTACTCTGGAGACATGGACCAGCCCTTCCATACCCACCTTCAAATAAGAAGTAAAAAAGGCTTCCACTGAACAGCTTTCTGCCCCACTGATGCCATACCTCTTACCTTTACCACTGTGAATCTAAGCATTCCTGATTTTATCCCTTTACTCCCCATGTGTCACCCTACCTTTTTACTGTTGTATCACGTATATTTATTACAGTGTGTATATCCTCTGCTATTTTCCCATTGTACAGTGTTCTGATACCAGTGATGGTCATGTTTGTGCTTTATAAAACTATATAAATAAAATATTATAAAGAAATAAGACAATGCTAATACATATAAACAAGTTATACTAATGGATTTCTAATGCACATGTTGCTTATTAACGTGTATTGATGGAATTTTTATATTAACTGAAGAGGCCTAGGGTTTTGATGGTATCTGTCAGAATGCACCAGTTAGAAAAGTTGGTGTAAAATCGTGTAGAAAATAGATAATTGCTTGAAACTTTACATAATAATAGTAGAGCTTCTAAAGTGTATAAAAATATAAAAACGATTTTTGCAATATGAGTTTAGAAAAATATGCACTTCTATGAATATTGTGAAAATTTGTGGTAGTAGGGGATTTCTAACTTTAGCTATTTTTACGTATTAATGACTGATCTAATTTCACTATATGTGACATTGGTTTAGAATTTATATTCATTAAAACGTGTGTTGCTAAGTTAAAGGCCTTTAGGAAATGTTTTTTTAATGCTGCCCTTTCCCCTGACTTAATACAATGGTTATTTTTTTTACTAGTGAAATGTTGCTACATTTGTCCTGTACATGTGTACACCCTGACATTTCTGAATGTTTCTTCAACTTTCACCGTGAAATATTCCTGTGGGAACAAGATTTCAGCTGTCGCTATTAAAAGCAGCTTTGTATCTCTTTTCGACCAATGTTAAGCCTATGTAAACTTCTGAATCTCTCATGAATACCATGGGAAAGCATCTCAATGTTCAAGTTTTTCATGTGACAGTATGTGATTCCGACCATACAATGGTCTTTCGATGATGGTGTGATGCCACATCACTGGAAATCGTTAGAGACTTTATAAAAGAAGAAACCCCAAAGGAGGGGCGACACCATTCTGATTTTTCTACTTGAAACCTGAATGCTATGCTGATCGATATTTGAACTATCGTTTGCCTTTGGACTGCCTGGTTGAGGAACCTTATTCGCTGAACCATTTCTATTTTTCATTCTTTTATTTATTTGTTTATGCTAATGGACTCACCCTTAATGGATTTTAAGTTTGAACACTTTTTCCATCTACCATTGGACTTGCGCTGTTAGACAGCGAACTATCCTTCTGCCTTAATGGTGGTATGACTCTGTAACTCTGTAGTTGATTCTGATTAGAACCATCTGAGAAAGCCTGCTTAAATATTTGGCATTGTTAGACAAGCTGTGCTATTCTTAACAGAACTTCTCAAGAATTTACTAGTGACAATGAACTTTGAATCTTTAATACAATAAGCAAATAAATCAAATATTTGTCTGAGTCTGTTATTGAGTCCTATGGGTTCTTCCATTCAAACAGTGTTGTTTCATTATGACTTATTTTGTTGTAGGGTGAATCATCCAGCTCAGACAGATCATGTGTTATTTTTTTTGCTTTGTGTTGCTGTTGAAAAGCATTTGTTTATCATAATCCAACCTTGACTTAACTTCTTTAGGAGGTTGGGTTTTTCTGTTGCTATCCTTTATTTCTACAGCATGGTTTTAAGAGTCGTGTAACTAAATTTGATCTCTAATTCGTGAGTTGGCAGTCAATTAATGGTCCTCATTTAACAGCTAACGTGGTGTTTGATTACCCTAATTTCCACCCCTCCTATCAGCGGATAGCGATTCGTCAGAGGATCATTGGGCCCGATTCACAGAACTAACTTAAGACAAAATCCTAAACTTACTACCATTTTGGTATTCACAGAAGGCACTTACTCATTTTGGTATTCACAGAAGGCACTTACTCATTTTGGTATTCACAGAAGTTAGGAGTCCTAACTTTAGGACTCCTAAATACCTTCTGTGAATACCGAAAGCCTTAAAGTCAGGATTTTTCTCAGTTTAGGAGTCCTAAAGTTAGGAGTCCTAACTTTACTACTCCTAAACTGAGAAAAATCCTAATTGTAAGGCTTTCGGTATTCACAGAAGGCATTTAGGAGTCCTAAAGTTAGGAGTCCTAACTTTACTACTACTAAATTGAAAAAAATCCTAATTTTAAGACTTTCGGTATTCACAGAAGGCATTTAAGAGTCCTAAAGTTAGGAGTCCTAACTATACTACTACTAAACTGAAAAAAATCCTAATTTTAAGGCTTTCGGTATTCACAGAAGGCATTTAGGAGTCCTAAAGTTAGGACTCCTAACTTCTGTGAATACCGAAATGAGTAAGTGCCTTCTGTGAATACCAAAATGAGTAAGTGCCTTCTGTGAATTCCAAAATGGTAGTAAGTTTAGGATTTTGTCTTAAGTTAGTTTTGTGAATCGGGCCCTGCGCCTCTTTGGTAAATGGGAGTGCTGTAAACTGTCTAATCGTAAAAGGTCCAGTACGGTTAGAGTAGTAAATGTCTCTCTCCATCCAGAGAGTCCTACAGGGTCAAATCTTCTGTTGTAGGCTAGGTGCTGTTAGAGTTAGGAATCATTCTACTTTTTGTTTTTCTCAAGCGAGCAAACAGGAAGCCAACTACCTTGCCCTTAGTGAGCAGTTCCAGTCCTTGGGTGCAAGCAGAAGTCAAGATTCCTGGAGACCTGAGTGAGTTATTTTCTTCCAGTAGGAGTTAGGATTCTTCTTTCTTACAGCAGGACTGTGTTCTTCAGGTGAAGTCTGCCCAGGTGCATGAATATTGTGAAGAGGGGATGGGTAAAGGGCAAGATTTATCCTGGGCAATCAACAGTGATTGATTTAATTCTGCCACCCAATTCTATCTATTTTCTCACAGCTCCCACCTCCTTTTGCAAAACTAGCTCTTTGTCTTTTTGTAAAATTATGCAGGATTTCCAGTTTCAAAAGGCAGAACTATTCTTCAACCAAACAGCAGGCCTGTCCTCAACTTCTTGAACACTCCTGTATTTAGATGAGATTTCCTCCCACCTGAGAGGGTCCAAACTGATTCTCCCTCCACCTATGATTGGAGTCAGACTGTCTAGGTGGGTCATACAGTGTGGGTGACTTTCGAATATATAAAAAGAGGCTGTTCCTACATGTCATACGTACTTTTCGTTGCCGTGCGTTACTGCAGTGCACTTACACACATCCCATCCAGAGCATATTGGTGTCCTGGCAGACATATACTTTGGTCATATAGTAGGTAGTGTAGATAATACATATGACATGTAACCTTCCATGTCAAAGCTGTCTTTTAGGCACCATTCACAAGGAACTTATATGGATGGGAATTTAGGTCAAATAGGAAGTTCGGCACACCAAAGTCACAGAAAACTCCATTACTTCTGCACAAATTTTCATTGTCCTTTTATCAATTTTTTTGTGAAGTTGTTGCAAGAAGTGGTGGTGCATCTAGATCATGTTGTAGCAAGTTCAGACAAACAGGCCAATACAATCTGGGCTTGCCACAATGCTTGAACAGAAACATAAGTCGATGCTGGACAAAAATGATGATGAAAAACGGTGCGGCTGCTACAATGTTTGCATTCAAAGGAGCCACAAATACTGAACTCAAGAACCATTTCCAAAACCTGTTCTGCCATATTCCTCAAGCTTCAGTAAAGTGTGGCATAATTCTGGACCGTACTCACTTAGGGCCCACTTACAAGTCTGGCGGTCTGAGAATCGCCAGACTCGTGGTGGCACAGTGGTGACGGACCAGCCACTGCCACACTGGCGGTCCGATCACCCCATTATGATTTGAGTGGTTGGCCCGCCTTGATACAGCAAACGCAGCCATAGAACCGCTGTTCCCTAGAGGTGGCAAAGCGGTCCTGAGGTCGTAATATGGTTGGTGGGACCACAGTGGCCCTGCCAAGCATATTACGGTTCCACAGCCACAAAAACCATAGGTGGAGAGAAAACAAAGCAGGCCCTCATGCCATGTGGATGCACACTGGACGAACACCAGTTCCTGCACAGCATGGACTTAATCATGCCATGCAGGAACCTTGTGTGACGTTCCCATTGCGGTGCCTTTTTCAAAGACACCATCACCAGTATAAGGTCTAGCAAAGGTCCAGTAACGGTCTTAGTAAATTAGTCCCTTTCCAACCCTTGGTAGCTGACAACAAAGAATCAGGCCTAACTTAGGAGATGGGTATGTAAAGAATGTAAAAACACTAATAAATCAAATAAGTGAGACATAACACACAACAAATCCCAAACCAATTTATAAAAATACGAAATATTTGTATCTTTAGAAATCCAATGTATGGAACCGGAGATCTGAATTTTTAAAGATTAACCACGCTATAGTGCTTAAAGACATAAAGCACCAGTCTGGGACATCTGGTTGCGCTTGACCAGTTCAACATGAAAGTCAACGTGAAAGTTTGAGGCCAACCACAATGGTGCCCTGGTTGGATACACTAAGCGGGAGGCCCGGCAAAAATGTTACCTTCACACTTAGAAACTTTGCTGGAGCTTTTTCTTCTGACGTCGATCGACCCTCCACAGCAGGCCGGATTCAGTGAGGGTTCACCGGTTTGACTTTCTGCGAGGTCCCGATGAAATCCTGGAAGTCTGGATCACCAGAACTTTCAGTGGGATGAACCTGAAATCCTGGCTGGGTCATGATTGAAGGAAGGCGCCTTGACTCGCAACATCAGGTTGGTCACCTCCTGGAGCTTTTTCTCAAAAGTTCTCCAAAGGCCTCAAAACTTCAGGAGGTGCTTCCTGAAGGTATCCTTTTAGTCCCAAGTGTCCAAAACACCAATCCAACTTTCTGAAATATCCTAGATGGTCACTGGGATGTCTGGTCTATAATTCCCACGATGCACCTAGAAAGTCCACTTGATGCACTCTAGAATGGGGACTCTTAGTGGAGATGATGCAGGTGGCTCTGTTAACCTGTAGCTTGCAGGGAGTCCCCCCCTTAATGCTTCTTGAAGCAAGGTACAGTCCCCAAAGCTGTAGCACCAGATTGTACATCGGGCAGTCAGTCAGAGTGCAGGCCTTAGGTGCAAATTCAGCTGGGCAGTCCTTCTTCTTGTAGTTTCAGGCAGCAGATCTGAGAGACTATGAAGCTCCCACATATTTATTCAGTGTTATGAGGCGACAAGGATGGGGGCACCTCTGTCCAATGAGATGCTGAGTGCCACCCAAAAGCATGACAACCACCTCCAGAGTATGGCATCTTCTTATCCCACAAAGCACTGCACTTCCAAAATCCAACATGGCTGATTTCTCTCCAGATGAGTAAGAGCTGTCTAAACCAACCCAGAGTGTGGCTCATTTCCATTAGCTCTCCTCCCCCTGACCTCTGCAAATTCCTGCCCTAAGCCTGCATCTGACTGGGGACAAAGGATGTGGGGGTAGGTACTCCTAGCATTCCTTACAGGTATGCTCTCTCTTTGAGCTTAGTTTGATTTACCCAGCCCCCTCTTTATGACTAAGGCTCCCTGTTTTCCGTTTTTACGGATTTTTACAGATAGATACAGTAAAAAAACAATGTGTTTTCTGACTGCATTTATCTTTAAATGTGGATAAATACAGAAAAGAGTGCTTCTTTTAAATTACTCCCCATTCTGTCTTTCTAACACATCCACCGCTCCCAATATCAATTTATATTTCCCTCTACTAAACTCCCACTAATCCACCTTTGGGTTCCAGAGTAGAGTGCCTCCCACCGAAAAGTGTTTCAATGCCTCCTCAGGGGTAATAAGCGCTATATAAATACAATTACAATTTCAGGAGATTATTTGGGTTCCTTGAACTCAGGATTTAAAGGCACATCTTTCTGTAAAGGTGGTTTGAAAATGACACTTTTAGAACGTGGACATTTTCTTGCTTTACCACCCTGTGCCTCTGCCTGCCTATGGAATCCACGTCTGGTTTAGACAGATAATTGGGCTGTTCGTGCATTTACTCTAGACAGTAACACAAAGGGAGCTGAGGTGTGCCCTGCATGTCCTGACTGCCCATCACCAGGCGGATGGGCCTTCCTCAGCTAGAGTGGTAGGAGGAGTTGTCACTGACACCTGAATAGGGCTGTGCCTGTCCTCTCAAAATGCTGTCTCAACCCCCACCCTCCCCTTGTTGTGTCTGGAGCCAGTTCAGGGCATGGCAGGATCTGTGGACTACAAAGACTATCAGTTGAAGTATGCTTACTTCAAAGGGGGGAAGGGGTTTAAGTATTGGACCTGTAACACCACTATTTTTAGAGCACTTCTGGATCAAGAGGATATTCTGCCAAGAAGAAGAGCTGGAAAAGCTACTGGAGGAGAACTGCCACTGTGCATGTTGATGTGTTGTGCTGACCAGCTGCTTGCTGCTTCTGTCTTGGGCAAATGAAGGACTGGATTGTACTTTCTTATCCTGTTTATCAAGGTTCTCCAAGGGCTTGTGTGTACTTGCTTCCTGTTGGAAGTCTCAGGGCCATCAACGACTTCATCTGCAGCTCCCCTGAATTCCTCTGCTGGGATTTCTTACCTGCTAAGTGGTGACAATTCCAGTTCTGGGCCCTTGGAGGTGGTTTTGCTGCTTCACGTACTGAAATTCCAAGCATCGCAGTTCAGCACCTGTTTTTTCCACTGCAAACTTCCTGTGTGGTTGAAAAACCAATGCATCATTGCCACCGATGAATCGATGCAGCGCCCATTGCGCAGCTCCAAGATCGCCTCAGCCCAAATCCCAAAGCATTGTGTCTCTGAGACCCCCACTCTGACTTCAAGATAGGCCGTGCTGTGCAGCTGAATTAATCAGTGCATCACCTTGTGGAAATTTAGCTTGTAACTGAACATTATCTGCGCCATCTTGCCTCTCCCCAGCGCCACGCACAGCGAACGCACGGCCGCCATTTTTAGGCACCCCACTCTCTCCCCTGCTCATTGTCGATCGCCAGCGCGTTCCCCTGGCGCTGCAAGCATCCCCCGCGCGCCGGCCACCCCCGCTCTCTCATACACGGGCCATAAACCCTCTCCTTCTGCGCGACCCTGCCATGGAACCACATCCCACGCCTGACCGACATCCCATACATGGTCATGCATCTCTTTTGATAACCCCCTTCCTCTGCGCCCCATTGTCCGAATCGATCCCAGGCCATCACCTAGCCCTGCGGATGCAGTTTATTGCCCCTACTGTAAGGGAAACACCCCACATCAAAGGGATTACAGTAGATCAAAGCCCCTACCCCCTAAGACCCGGCCGGTCGCACACACCCCGGGAATTGGCGGAATGTCCAGCTGTGTGATAGTCATCTCCTATTGTGGATGGGGTGGGAACTTCCACTGTAGATATGTGTGGGAACGAGCTCGAAGTGGGGATTCCGAGGATGTTCTTTCATGTTCCAAGACAATCTCAAGAATGTGCCATGTATGATAAACCTGCAATAAAGTCATAAACCTGTGTATAAGAGGCCAGGCCTCAGAGATACAGTTAGAGCATCTCGTGACGATACCTTGCTGTCTGATCTGATGTGTTCTGCTCCGACGGAATAAAAACTTTGTTTCCTGCCTTCCAGTCTCCGGCGCCTGCCTCTTTCATTGGTAAATTATCGAATGGTATGAGAGGCGATTACCGCCGGGCAATACTTGAAGGGTTATCGACTGAAATTGCCGCTACCATTTAACAATTGGCGTCCCAAGCGTGGGGCCCATCAGCGACACGTGGATCCAGTGGGAGAGGTCCTGACGACAGAGTGAACGACTGCAACGATCGGGAGAGCTCCTGCCCGATAGACCCTCGTCTGGCAGCCGATCATCCGAACTTCACTGGTTCCGAGCAGACCTCTCTCGAGTGATCTACGGTCCTGACTGGGAACCATCAGGAGTGCCGCGGCAAATACGGAGAGTAGAGGACGATCGGGCGCTGGAGGCGGAAGACGAGAAACTGTCCACGCGGTCCGGGTAAGGTCGTGAAGCACGACAAATTGCGAAATAATTGATTGATTGTTTGAAATACTAGTATTGCTCATTGATTGTTCTCTTTGAGATATTCGCTGTCTACAAACGGGGAGGAGTAGAAATACTCTCTCTCTCTCCCTTTGCAGATAGTGAAGGGTAGGTAACGCAGACTTTTGTCCCCGTTGTAACCCGCCGTGCCTATCTTTATCTCCCCACTGATTGATTGTCCGAACATTGATTGTTTTGAAGAATAGTGCTCTTTGAGATATTCTTTGTTTGCAAATAACGTAGAATAGAAATATTCTGTCTAGTCTTTGCAAATAGTGAAGGGTAGGTAACGCAGACTTTTGTCCCAGTTGTAACCCGTCGTGCCTATCTTTATCTCCCCATTGATTGATTGATTGATTGTCCGAACACTAGTTGTTCGATATTGGTTCTTTGGAGGTATTCTCTGCTTACAAATAACGAGGAATAGAGATATTCTGTCTAGTCTTTGCAAGCAGTGAAAAGATAGGTAGTGCTGACTTTTGTCACAGTTGAAACCCGTCATGCCTATCTTCTCCCCACTGATTGGTAGTTGGTTCTGCCCGGACCGCTTATTAGAGGTGAACCATCCGGCTCCTCTGGAAGGCACCCCTAATAAGGACATGTTCACTAAATATGGACTAGTCGCCGTAGCTTATAGCAAGCTATGGCATAAATATACAAGGAAGGACCCCGAGAGTCAGTGGCCACTGATGGGATCCTTCGACGACCATAAGATAGAAGTGCTAGAAATAGCTCTGCGTAGCAATAAGACGACGCCTACTATGCTTGACAGTATCGGCATGTGGCGCAAAGAAGCAACACAACGGAAAAAGAGGGAAGAAGTAAAAGCAGAAAAGGAATTACGAAAGGCAGCTCACCTTGCCGCTAGAAAGTTAGAAGAAGACATAAAGGAGAGAAGGGAAACTAAACTAAGACAGGAGCCCGAAACATCAGGCCAGTACGCTGTTAGGACCCCCTCTATGCTCTACCCTGAGTTGTCCTCTAAGCAACGAACGAATGACGAATTACTATTAGGTCCCCCGATCATTTACATGCCCCCTCCATATGCACCCTCCCAATCGGTAGTGCAACACCCACAACCCCCAAACACGAGCGAAAGCAGTACAGGGGCCTCGGTCCTCACGGCCTCCGCGCCGGCCGAGCCTCTTGTACTGAACACAACGTCGGCAATAACGTTGGATGACCCTGAGATGAGAAAGAAAGATTCCACCAGAATGAATCGACTAACAAAGGATGAACGAGCAGGAATCGACAAGATAGTAGGGACACTGGTGGAGCGAAAGGAAAGTGAGGAGTATATAACAGACGTGTATAACTCGTATGCCGACAGCCGCAGACGACACTTTGTCGTACGACTTTGTTATCACACTCTGAATACATATGAGGATAGGTACCACGATAAAGGTCCCGAAGGCTTAGCGGCCCTATATAGGAAGGTAGACATTGGGGAAGAAGGAGAGGGCGATGTAACGAACCTCTTCACTCGTACACTCGAGGTCTATCGACACCTTAGAGAACACAGGCAGACCACCAAAGCAGAAACCCCCATAGCGACTAAGCCCCAGGAAGGAAGGACTGATACCATGATGCCCATCAAAGAGGCCGCCCCCTACTGGGTCCCCCCACGAGGTCAGGGAACACATGACGACATCAACCACCAAGATGCGAAGGGAAGGGTTGTATATAATTGGGTCTACCAGCCATGGGACCGACAAGATATTTTGACCTTTAGAAAAACTCTACCCGACTTAAGAAAGAACCCGACTGCCTTCTACACCGAACTGGGTACAGCCTTAGGTTCAACAATAATGACTTTAGCAGATATCGACTTGTTCTTCGGGCTATGTCTGCCGGCTGATGTGTGGAAACAAATCCGGAAAGTTGACCATGCTGAGCCGTTTGGATATACCTGGGTACAACTCGATACCATAGATAAACAGCGAGAACCGGGACAGAAACCCCCGAAAGCCATATTGGAGCTCCCAGACAAGATTGTACAGAAGTTGAAGACTCTAATCCCAGAAAGAAAGGTAGACTGGTCGATAGTGACGGCTTGTCGCCAGAAACCCCAGGAGGATGTGTCTGAATACTTCTCCCGATTCGAGACTGTGTTTTCCGATTATAGTGGCCAGGACATGACTACTGCAACCGGACATCACCTCTTTGTCCAGAATTACGTGAAGGGTCTGTCACAAGAAGTCTCCCAGAAGCTACAGACCAGCGAGAGTAGTTGGGCAGCCTCCAAACCCGCAGCTATCCTCCAGATGGCCCAATACTACGAAAACCAAAAGAATGAGAACGATAGGGCGTCAGAGAGGAAGAAAAAGGAACTGAAGGAGAGGGTAATGATAGCACAGTTGCAAGGGGTGACTATAGGAAGGGAACCACCGAAAGGGAATTACCAACCAACCGCCCCTAGAAAGCTACCCCCTAGGCACCCTACAACGGACGGAGAGACTTAGATGGGAACCAATGTGCGTTCTGTAGAGGGTTCGGGCACTGGAAATCCCAGTGCCCGGTCCTTCTGGAATTGAACAAAAATAGGGACCCCAAAGACACAGCATATGACCCCAGAAATAGAGGACAGGGACGAGGGTACACGAACGACGCCATCAACGACAGGCCAGGCAGACCAAACACCTTTGATCGCCCCCGGCAAAACCAGTGTCAGCAGTCCGACTACGAAAGCACCCATGACTTCGCATAGGACCGCCAGGGGCAAGGGAGGGATCCAGTCGAACTCCGTGTTGACCAGCAAGGTCCTTACGTCACCGCTAAGGTCTTGGGCACAAAATCTCCATTCCTGGTAGATACTGGGGCGACACGTAGTGCGTTATCTAAACGACTGATTCCTAGGGCACCCTTGTCTGGCTCACACGTAACCTCAATAGGCTTCGATGGAACGCCCTCCACTAACCCCTTATCAGCACCAATCTCCTTTGACGTAGAAGATAACGCCACTGACACGACCTTTCTGCTCTCCTCCAACACCCCCGATGCTATTATGGGACTTGATTTGCTAAAACATTTTCGAGCTACCATCAGATGCTCCCCAGACGGAGTTCGAGTCATCCTGCACGATAACCCAGATCTGTTCAGACCCTGTCACACACGGCGTATGCTCTCTATAACCGATGCTGACCTATCCCTACTCGACACATTACCTTCACATCTATGGGCTAAAACCGACTCAGATGTAGGGCGCATGGTGATCGACCCAGTACACATAACCGTCCGACCGGACGCAGTGCTCCCAAAGCTTCCACAGTATCGGATATCGCCCGAAGGCGAGAAGGCATTGGTGGAAATCATCGAGTCCCTAGTCGATGCAGGAGTGGTAGAAGAAGTAATCAGTAATGTTTGCAACAGCCCTATCCTACCCATTGTAAAGAAGCAAGGCGAGGGAGATGAGAAAGCATACCGCTTTATTGTTGACTTACGAGAAGTTAACAAAGTAGTCATACCTCAGTACCCCGTGGTCTCAGACATCACCACCATCCTCACCCTGATTCCATCCACTGCCACCACCTTTACCGTTATTGATCTCAAGAACGCATTCTTTTCCATCCCCATCCACCCAGACAGCCGCTACCTGTTCGGCTTCACTTTAAAAGCCCGTTCGTACAGATTCTGTAGGGCACCCCAAGGCTACACTGAGAGTCCCAGCATTTATAGCCAAGCCCTCAAGAGGCAACTAGATGCAGTCCAACTACCCGATGGAGTGGTGTTAATACAGTACGTCGATGACATTCTTTTGGCGGCCGACACCACTTCACTTGCCGTCACAGCCACGATTCACCTCCTCCACTTCCTCACGGAGAACGGTCACAAGGTCTCCAGGAAGAAATTGCAATTCTGCCAACCCCAAGTAACGTATCTAGGCCACCTACTATCCAAAGACGGGAGAAAACTTACCCCTGACCGAATTCAGACCATCCTAGAAACCCCTGTTCCCAAAACTCAGAAACAAGTGCGGTCCCTAGTAGGCCTCACCTCCTTTTGTCGACAATGGTTGCCAAACTTCAGTCTCATCGTAAAACCTCTGCTTTCCCTGCTGGCTAAAGATGTCCCCTTCCCCCTCCCCTGGACAACCGAATGCCAATCCTCCTTCAAAGAATTACGAGAAGCCCTCTGCTCGGCCCCAGTCCTAGGAACCCCAGACTACACTAAACCTTTCTCCCTCTACACCCACGAAAGGGAGGGATGTGCACTGTCTGTCCTAACCCAGTCCATAGGCCCTAAACAACGCCCTTGTGCCTACTTCTCTGCCACTCTTGACCCCGTAGCCAGAGCTTTGCCCGCCTGCCTTCGAGCAGTAGCCGCCGCTGCTGTCTCCATCCGACAAAGTGAGGGGATCGTGCTCTCGAACCCCCTCAAAGTATTGGTACCCCATGCGGTTGACACCCTCCTGAACCAAACCAAGACTCAACACCTGACTAGCGCACGACTGACTGGTTACGAACTGACTTTACTCGCACCCCACATCACATTGAAACGATGCACCACTCTGAATCCAGCTACTCTACTACCTCTCCCTGACGCTGACCCCAATGCGTCCCCTATACATGACTGCGTGACCCTCACCGACGAACAGACCAAGAGTAGGGTTGACCTCCGGGACACTGCCTTCCCGGACCCTGACGGAGAACTGTGGGTGGATGGCTCATGCATCAAGCTCCCCGATGGCACCACCTCAGCTGCCTATGCAGTCACCACAGCCCGAACAGTTGTTGAGACAGCCCGCATCACGCAGCGATCCGCACAGGCGGCGGAACTAATTGCTCTCACACGAGCCTGCATCCTGGCAGCAGGGACGACCGCAAACATTTACACAGAGAGTCAGTATGCCTTCGGGGTAGTTCACCACTTTGGGCTCTTATGGAAAGAGAGGGGATTCTTGACTTCCCATGGCACACCCATCCTGCATGGAGATCTAGTCTCTGCCCTGACCGAAGCAGTCCTCCTCCCCACACGGCTGGCTGTGATCAAATGCCAGGCACACAAGAAGGTGACAGACATTATAGGACAGGGAAATGCACTAGCTGACATTACTGCCCGAACCACAGCCGAGAATAGGTCCACGACCCATATGTACGTGGCCAGGTCACAAACTGAGAAATGGAAGGATGCTAGGGAAACGATTAGGGATATCCAACTAGCCAGCACACCACACGAATTAACTGAATGGGCCCGGGTGGGATTGAAGGACGATGACGGTTGCTGGCGAACTAAAGACTCGAACAAATGGTTGCTACCCGACTCATACTTGATCCCCATGCTGACCATGGCACACTCCCCCGCACACATAGGGTCTGCTCCCATGATCGAACTCATCTCCAAAGTCTGGCACAACGACAAAATCCCAGACTCAGCCAAACGTCTGGTCCAACAATGCCTGGTATGCCTCCAACACAACCCTGGGAAAGGAACTGCTGTACCCCGGGGAGGGTTTGGGGTCCCCAATCACCCCTTTGAAGTCCTGCAAATGGACTACATCCAGTTAGAAAGGCGCCAAGGTTTGAAGTACGTACTTGTCGTTGTGTGTGCCTTCAGCAAGTGGGTGGAAGCCTATCCAACCCACGACAACACCGCTATGACTACCGCAAAAGTACTACTGAAAGAATTCTTCCCCCGATACGGCCTTTGTCGAATTTTGTGGAGCGACAACGGCCCCCACTATGTAGCCGAGGTTATCCAACTCATCTTAAAGGGGCTGGGTGTAAAACAGAAGTTCCATGCGGTCTTCCATCCCCAGTCTGCAGGCTTGGTTGAGCGACATAATGCCACATTGAAGCTTAAGATAGCAAAAATAGTCGCAACTACAGGACTGAAATGGCCAGACGCCCTCCCGCTAGCATTGCTATCAATGCGTTCCACCCCCACTAAACACCACTTGACACCCTACGAGGTCGTTTTCGGGCGGCCCATGAACCTTTGGACTGCGCCAAAGCCAACATCCATCCACGACGTCCCGGACGTCCTCATGTCTGACTATTTGTATAACCTAACTAAAACGTTGTCTGTTATCCATCAGCAGGTGCTGCACGCCATTCCCGATGTTTCCAGGGGCCCCGGACACGACATCCAACCCGGTGACTTCGTCTTAGTGCGTAACTTCCAGCGCACCAAGAGTCTGGAGCCCCGGTGGACAGGCCCCCTGCAAGTCCTGATCACCACCCGAACAGCTCTTCGAGTGGAGGGGAAACGTAATTGGCTGCATGCACACCACTGCAAGAAGGTATCACCGACCCTGACGACCACGGACAACATCACCGCCCAAGAAGAACTTCTGGACAAGGACCGACCATCCCTGCGCCACTGCCCAGATACAGAAACACTTGAGTTAGTGAAATATCCCGATCCCACCGTGCCATCCAAGGAAGGGTATAACTTGCGACGAAAGGAGAGAACTTCGGCTAAGCAGACCACAAACTAAGTGGAAATCTCAGAGCGGTAGCCTAGCCACCTCAAAGGCCACCAGGAGAGAAACTAAACAAAGTCTGTGGTTCTGCCCGCTACCGAGTTCCTTGAAGGTGATGGAAGCGCCCGATATGAAGATGATGGAAGCAACCGGACGTCCGAAGATCCACTACAAAAACCCAAAGACTGACAGAATGCACAGCTCAAAGACTATTACACTTTTCATTACCCTTCTCTTTTGCCTTCTCCTCATGGTCACCTTCTGGATCATGGAGGAGAGCACACCCGCTCATAAGACATTGCTGACCACCGTTCAACCTATCACCATGAAAGAACACCATTTGATCTCACTTTCACCCCAACTCCGAGAAAGACGTAAGGAGTTCTGGAATAACTCTTTTGTGCAGTTGCTCCACCAACACAATCTTGCCGCCAACGCCACTAACTGCTGGATCTGTGGATTGCTACCACATGCCACTGGACACTCAATCCCTTTCATCCCTTCACCTTTTTCTGTCCATGGTTCCTGCCTCGCCTGGCTAATCCTCCTGCAGGAAAGCTACAAGGACAATGCCACTTCCGGCAAAACTGTGTCACACTTCTACCATGGGTTCTGGCTGAACAAAACTGGAAAAACTTCTGCCCTCTGAGATCAAACACTTCCTTTCACATGGACATCCCTGCCAAAGAACGAGTTGAAATGCAAGTGTTCAACAACCCAGCCAGACCTACCTTCTCTTACCTCCGGAAACGAACGTCCGCCACCCTGACAGTGGCCCTATCCGTCATCAACATCACTGGATTTGTGTGCCTCGAAGGCCTGGGGGCGCAGCTGGTGGGCCACAGCTCCTGCCTCATCACCCAAACATTGGACTCAGTCGACCCACCCTCCTTTGTTGCCTCCCCGAATATGTACTTCATCTGTGGTACTAAGGCCTACACCTGGCTCCCGAAAGGTTGGGGAGGCACCTGCTACATCGCTTTTGTCCTTCCACCGACATATGTGGCTCCAGCAAACCATCACCGACAGAAACGTGCCAAAGACCTTGTACAAGCCGACTCCACCGGGGCACAGTTCATGGATGCAGTAAAGGGACTTGTTCCACTCTGGGGCCCAATGGCAAACAGCCGTGCCATCCGCCACTTAACCCAGGCAGTCGAGACGGCGATGAACATTACGGCTGGCATCCTCGCCAACAACACTGCCGAGCTTCAGGCCGTCCGCCTGGTGGCTCTTCAGAACCGCCTCGTTCTAGATGTGGTTCTGGCTGATCGTGGAGGAGCATGCCGCATCATTGGGTCCAGCTGTTGTACCTACATACCGGATAACTCACCCTCAGTCTACAAAGCAATTGAATACCTCCACAGACTTTCCGCAGAGGTTCATCAGGAGCAAGAAGGATGGTCCCTTGGAAGATGGTTTTGGGACACTATTAAAAGTTGGGGATGGAGGCTATTTTCATTTATCCTAATACCGATTGTGATACTATGTGGATGTTGCTTGGGGATTCAGTGTCTGCCACCTTTATGTTCGCTTTTTATGAACTGCATCTGCCCTAAGACTTTGAACTTTGAAGCAGAGCGAATGAAAGCTCTTTATGAGGTGGAAGTTCGTAGTATTATGGGGATAGATCCGAACTAGACAAGCTGGCGAGATATGTTAAAAGGGAGGACTGTGGAAATTTAGCTTGTAACTGAACATTATCTGCGCCATCTTGCCTCTCCCCAGCGCCACGCACAGCGAACGCACGGCCGCCATTTTTAGGCACCCCACTCTCTCCCCTGCTCATTGTCGATCGCCAGCGCGTTCCCCTGGCGCTGCAAGCATCCCCCGCGCGCCGGCCACCCCCGCTCTCTCATACACGGGCCATAAACCCTCTCCTTCTGCGCGACCCTGCCATGGAACCACATCCCACGCCTGACCGACATCCCATACATGGTCATGCATCTCTTTTGATAACCCCCTTCCTCTGCGCCCCATTGTCCGAATCGATCCCAGGCCATCACCTAGCCCTGCGGATGCAGTTTATTGCCCCTACTGTAAGGGAAACACCCCACATCAAAGGGATTACAGTAGATCAAAGCCCCTACCCCCTAAGACCCGGCCGGTCGCACACACCCCCGGGAATTGGCGGAATGTCCAGCTGTGTGATAGCCATCTCCTACTGTGGATGGGGTGGGAACTTCCACTGTAGATATGTGTGGGAACGAGCTCGAAGTGGGGATTCCGAGGATGTTCTTTCATGTTCCAAGACAATCTCAAGAATGTGCCATGTATGATAAACCTGCAATAAAGTCATAAACCTGTGTATAAGAGGCCAGGCCTCAGAGATACAGTTAGAGCATCTCGTGACGATACCTTGCTGTCTGATCTGATGTGTTCTGCTCCGACGGAATAAAAACTTTGTTTCCTGCCTTCCAGTCTCCGGCGCCTGCCTCTTTCATTGGTAAATTATCGAATGGTATGAGAGGCGATTACCGCCGGGCAATACTTGAAGGGTTATCGACTGAAACTGCCGCTACCATTTAACAACCTGTCCACAATTGTGAAAATCGACGCAGCGCCTGTTTCGTCACCACATTGACCGAGCGCACCTTGATTTTTCACATATCGCACCAGAGCACCAAATCTCAAGTGATGCCGTAAGGAGGTGAGGCTGCGTGTTCCGAATTCGACACATCGCTTATCCTCGCAGTAAGGAATCGAAGCTACACTTCTCCTGTGTGCAGCAGAACTGACGCCTCCATTCCCTTGGGACTCAAGAATTGCCGTATCGCTTGTGTTTTCCGACGCTTTCCTCTTCTGCAGCTGTTTTTCATCTTGGATTCTGCCGCATCAAAGGTACTTTGTGCTAAAATCAAGGCACAAATGGAGTTCTATGGACAAACTTGCTGAAACCTTAAAAAAGTGATAGCTTTGCGTATGTATGTTGGATTGTTGTCATTTTGATCTTGGTTGGTTAAGATACAGATTGGTTATTTTCCTAAACTGATGTGGTGACAAAAAAATAAAACAGAATCACAGCATTGACTCAAAAATGTATTTTTTTAAAACCTGTCAGTTTATTCGCCAAGTGAAATCCGGAGAATTGGTAGGATATTGACTAAACAAGGGAATCTGCTAGCTAAAGATTCAACCATCAGTACATTTCTCATTAAGAAAACATAAGAACGTACAAATAGGAATGTAATGTTTCCTACTTACAAAATGGTTAACAGAGAGCAAACCATGATTTCACAAATGTACCCAATGTAGTTCCTGAATATTTACAATTGACAAGTGCAAAAAATTCATGTTCACCACTACTAGGGATTTTATATCAGGGACTACGTTATCTGTTTTTTAAGTTACTAACATATGTTTTTACTTTGTGGCTGGTAGCTCATTAATGTGAGAATTAGAATCAGTCCCCTAAGTTAAAAGGATTGAGAAGCTGACACCTGATAAACCCTAGCTAAGCGTTGTGCACAATATCATGATGGGGACACGGCCATTACGGTAAGACTACACACCCTACTAAATGTGAAACAAGACCCAACTGGAGGCTATAGAAAACTTAAATTTCGCTGTATAGAGTGTGTGTGGAATCAGGTAAGTCCAGGCTGAGGACATGGGTCATCCCACTGACTGAATTTCTTTTATTGCATTTTTATATAGTGCAAACCTGGCACAAGGGCGTTCAAGTACTTTATATAGAAACTCATACTATTTTAAATATTTGTTTTTCTTTTTCATGCAAAGGACGATACATTACTTGCCCAGAATCACAGAATGTTTAGCCAAGGCCAGGATTCAAACCTAGCCCTCCCTGTTCCAGAGCTAGTTGTTCTAGACAGAAGGTCACATCTCCACTCATGAGTTTCAATATATATCAGCAGACTAAAAGAAAAAGCATTACAAAAACTTTGTGATTTGCATGCAAACTAAGAAACTACGCGACCATCATGAGCTCATGAACTTGCTAGCATGTTTACTGAATGGATACCCCACACTGCACTTACCTTACTAGTAGGCAATAAATAATGTTTTCTACCATACAGAGATAAACATGTTACAGAATGTCTCAACTTTTTTTACTTTAATCAAAATGCAGACTATCTTTAAGAATTGTTCCAAGTAAGTTCTTCATAAGGAGATATTGTCCACTACTCATGTCAAATTGGAAGCTACTATCACTATGAATACACATTGACACAACATCAAGTTCCAGGTTTACATGCTAGAGTTAAATGGCATTTGCTACTTAGTTCAAACTAACTATGCCTTTGAGGCACTGAAACTAGAATGATGCAACGGTACCATCCTACAGTGGTTAAGAACAGGCATGTACTCTTGGAGCTTCCATTTTTGGGTTAATTAATGTTTTAAGGTTAACTTAACGAGTTACGACTCAGCTTTCAGACACTGCTTCCTTTTTGTACTTGGGTTTCTCCTGTAATAATATCTATACACACTAGTAATGTAAACTTGGGTGGATATTGGTTTCAACACTTTGAATTTGTACTCCATTCTCCGGTATTCTTAACACACAATTTTTTATGATTGATGATACACTTTAAATATACATTATAACAATTAATTTAAAGAAGTTTACATTTATAGATATTATCACTTGTATTACCTGTCTAACCTGGCACTTAACATCTTCTGTCATTTATTGGACCACATCAATTACTTACACAACCTTGTGCGCATATTTTAGCTTCAAATTTTTAATACTGCACCCCTATTTCTACCTTACAGCTGAACATTTTGCTATGTGGACTTCATAGCAGTCTACATCACTTAAACAAGGGGGAGGCTTTATTTTTACCTAGAGCTTAAGATGCGCCATTGTACCGATATTCAAGGTTCCACAGAAGCTAAAAAAGCTTATTACACAGAGTATTCTTATAAAGGAAAGTCAATTGTAATCTCCAATAGTTTTCACATTGGTACTTCTCTAAGTGACCAACCCATAAATCATTTGCTCCTACCTTTTCTTACCCCTCCTTAGAGAAAACTACTGTCCAGACAATGTTAATCATTAGAAAGATTTTTACTAAAATGCAGAACCATATAGACCTTATCTCTCTATTACCTTCACTACACTGTCCAAGCCTTCCGCCGTTTAACGTATATTAACTTACCCTCAAATCATGTGATATTTGTTCTCCTTACAATATGTTGCAAATGTCATGCTATTTATTATTTATCTATTTGGTGCCTATGAAAATATTTGAGGACTCTACCTAACAAAGATATTTCTATTCAGCTTTTTCCTAAAGTACTATCATGTATTACTTTTTATTTTCTATTTTTTAATTGACACTCTGTATGAATCCAGTAGGGGAGATTGATCACTATTCTTTTTTTAGTATGCAAAATAAACACATTTTGTTTTTTAGCTGATGACACAATTGATTGTGCTTTCAATATATACCTCGTTGCACTTCTGAATGGTGCCAGCATGATTCTAAGGTATTCTACTAACTAATATGCAATCATCAGAGAATGTTTGCATGATCTCTTAAGAAGTCACTCAGTTATGGATCAGGACTTCGATGCCCACTCACATTGGTCATAATCATCAGGCTGAATGTATCCAGACATTACTAAAATATGATGTGAATACATATGGTTTGTCTCCTTTATGTTTCTGACTGTTCTATTACTCACAGACAGATATCACCTGCTAAAGTCGTGATCCGTTTTAAGGAAAGGAAAAGAATCAAGTATTGGCTAATGTATATGTACAAATTCTCTGCACTTAAATTGCATTTTTACCTAACAAGGAAAACCCTAACGTATAAAAACAGATTCATATTTTCATTGTTTGAGTATTTACATACTCCTGTATTTCTTGTCCATTAAAGTGTACCTTTAATAAGACTCCCAAGGGTACATTTTCAACTCGCATTGGAGGGATATTCTGCCACAGATGTACTGATGTGCTCCACATGTGCTTATATGAAATGTCCATAGCTAAGAAGAGAGGAAGGCAGTTTGATGCTTCTTACGAAATGTTCATAAAGAGTGTCTGAGAAATAAACAGGGAGCTTCCATGTGATAACTGGGTTCCCATCTTTATTATCGAAACACCACGCAAGTGCTCTTAACTCCAGAGGAGTGTCACATCTTACTCAAGTGGAATATGTTCTTCTTCGAGGTCATGTGGCACAGTACCATTTTACTTTTCTTAATATCTAGATTTTCCTCCATTTGTGAGTATTAATCCACAGTGAGTACCCTGTGGGCTAACTTTACACCACTATCCACCGATTGCCTCCTTGTATTACCTCCATTTTTAATCCAATAGTTGAAATAAACATATGAGGTCAAGCATATACTTACCCAAAGCAGTGAAAAAGTTATTCTGATCATATAAAATCCACAGGCTACATCCAAGAAGTATGAGACCCAGCAGCTACAAGAAGTAAACAAGGGCAGTATCATTACATTACCTCTTTTAAAGCTTTGACTCAAGAACAGGTTGTGGAATTGCTTACCAGAAATACTCCGTTTAAGAGATTAAACAAATATCTCAGGATTGTTATTTTATCTTGTATTTTCATGGTTTTATGTTGCTGTTTTTGGTATACTTTGAAAACATCTGCAATGGAAAAAAATAGAAAAGCTAAAATTAACAGTCAGCTATCTGATTTAAGCTGCCAATATATCATTAAAACTGACACTGTAATAAGAAAAGGATGCAGCACAAGGTACTGGGTAATGTTCATTGTTCATTCAAACATCAGCTGGAATAAATAGTACCTGTCCATATGAGGGCATTGTATGTAGCCCCCTACTCAGGGGCTCATTATGATGTCTGGCATAATCACTTCTGCCCGACACCGACTTGGTCAAGGGACTGACCGATACCCGGTCGTCGGTACTGACCGCCTCATTAGGATGCAACCAAACACTGTTCGGTCGCATTCCCATATTTCACTATGGGAGCATGCATCACGGCCATAACCCGGCCGTAATGATTGCTCCCATAGTGAAATGGGAGATGCGGTTCATCCCTGCACCCCATGGCTGGCACCTCAAGGTGCCTGCCACAAGGTGCAGGGATCAACAGGGGGGCACCATAGGTGCACCCTCGGCCTCCAACCAGAGGCCGTGCACCAATGGGGGCCCTGCTGGGGGCCCTCAAACACACTTTCTGACATGGTTTCCATGTTGGACAGCTCAGCATGGAAACCATGTTGGAAAGCGTGATTGTAATCTCAAGGGCGGAAAGAGCCGTCCTTGAGATTACAGGCCGGATTCCGACTGGCGGACGGGTTCTCCGAGCCCGTCTGAAGCCAGCCGGAATGACCGGCTTTTTTTTTTTTTGACTGCCTCCATCATAATGAGGAGGTCAGAAAAGAAACCGACCGGCCCATTACGATGCGGCCCTAAAAGTTCCGTCCTCAGGTCGGAGCCTTTACAGGCCATATCATAATCATCCCCTTAGTGTTACCTTCCAAACATTTGATGAAGCGATTATTAACCATCTTATACTATACAGAAACTGCAAAGATTATAACTCTTACAGAGCTAGGTTTTTTAATGCTGTTGCTGACCTTGGTCCATGTTACAGCAAGTGAGCATTAGGAGGGTTTAGTTAAGTACCAGTCTTTGCCACAGTATTGGGCTTACTAGTGTCATAAGTTTTTGAAGAGAGGTAAATGATTGCTTGCCACACCAACTTTCAAAGCATGTGTTGCTTTTGGGTTTGAAATATATAGGGACATTTGTTGATGTAGCTTAAGTAAACATCTGAACAGAGCACAACAACATTGAAAAAACAACTTAACGACACAATTAAAACGTAAGATGGCACATCACAAAAGCAGTCTAAACAGAACGGAAGACAACAACCACAGTATAACACAGCAAAACACATTGCAAAATTGCAGCATATAAACAGAACAGCTCAAAAAAACAAGAGAACATGTCACCACCACAACATTATTGTCACACCTTACCACCTCCAGAATCCTCTTATCAAATAAAGTGATAAAAGGTGTTTGAAGCAAACAGTACCTTAACTTACCACTGAGGATATCAAATAGCGCCAGTCAAAAATGTTTCGTGATCCAGCCCCAACAGTGCTTTAAGGTGCAGGTAATTCATTTTAAAAACTGTTTTCATGGAAGGTCCTTTTTTTAAGAAAGTTTTCTATCTGAATTCATTATCTAAGTGGTTCCAAAGAAACTATTCAATGCACCATTCAACACTGGGTTCTTAGGTCAGGTTTTTATGTCGTACGTCGTACATCTGGGTCTTATGGAATCCTATTTTTTTTAATTCTTTGGATTCAATGGTAACCTAAGTGCTTAATATGAGCTGGTGCTTGTTGGTGCAGGCCACTGGCATTCGTTTTTAAGGACCAGTACTTATTTTTCTGCGTGAGACATTTACTGAGAGCCAAAGAGGGGTAAACAAACAAAGCGGATTGACAGAGGAAGATGGAGAAAGCAGGAGCCTGCAAGAGTGAGATAGGCAGGAAGTGCCTGGTACTGAATTAAAGAGTTCAAATATGGCAAGCGTCTCCTGAAGTAGGGGACGTCCCCCTGCGCAAAGCAAAAACCCCTAAAGGGTTTAAGAAGTTCGATGATCAGTACACGGTTATTTGAAAAAATAGTCGGAGACTATGTTTGGATGGTTAATTTGCTGATATTTAGTTAATCATATCACAAAAGATTAATCCATGAATATTCAAGGTCTCAATCCATTAGTTATAGTGAACCTTGCCCAATGCATTTCGGTCCTATCAAGACCTTCATCAGGGGCATATCTACAAGAAAAGTTTAAAGCAAAGAATCAGGAAGTAACCAAAAACATAAGTTTGTTTCAGTGTTGGTATCATAATGACAAAGCATAAAAAAGCAACTCATCAAATCCGATGTAACAGTAATACACATCCTGAAGGGAAGGAACTGGTGGTGTGGCTCACCAAGATAGGAAAGCAATAAAGAAAGTGCAATGTATCCTTAAAGAAAAATCGAGCCAGAATGGCAAACCAGCATAAAACCAGTAGCGTGCAGAAAAATAGACGAGTGATAGCTATCTCGTGAAGAGTAGCGAAACGTGGCCATACAAGAAATAAAAAAGTGTTTTAGCCAATAGAAAGCAACTAATGTTTAATAAAGTTTCCTCGTGCAAATGAGAACAAAGGTGGTAAAATTGCCGCAAATCAGGAAATGCGAAGGTTAAAAAACGTGTTGCAGTCGGTAGAAAACAACAGCACGCCACAGCCAACCACAACGCTCAACACGGATAGTGCCCTTATCAATTTTTTGTTCTCATTACTGAATTAAAGAGGTCTGATGTGAATTCAAGACTATGCAGCTGTACCGGCTGTGGGCTTCTGAGCAGAGCTGTAAGCACCTGTACTCATTCTTTTACAGTATCCAAAGCCGTCGGCAAGGGCTATGCCATTGCCATAACGTTTTCAAATAATTTTTAAGAGGTTTAAATGATCACCTGAAAAGTACACCATCCAGGGGCTTGATTAAGATGACAGAATGGTGCTGTGAGCTCTCCGCCGGGCCATATTAGCAATCCTAAGGCATCCTGATGCCCAGTGCAGCCAGCTCAAAAGCCTGATTCAGGGACAAGGGGGGATGCCCTCTACTTATGGGGAAAACACTGGCAGCAGGCTTAGAACTTGCAGAGGCGACCTCTGATTTAAGGTGGTAGGTGAATTGTAGCAAGTTGGCCACTGGCGGGGAGGGCCGTGCTGGTTGAGAACGGGACAGACCCCCTGCCCAAAGTGAGACTATGGTGCTGGAGAGAGCCAACCAGTAGCAGCATGAAGAGTCCCAGTCACTGAAAGAAGATAAGGTGCTCTCCATAGTGAACAGGCCAGGAAGCAACCAGACAAGATTAGTATTCACTTAGGGAGAGCAGTCGGCAGACAGGGTACTCGGAGGCCCACTTTGGAGGAGAAAAGGCCCTGAGGCCCTGAGGCCCAGAGGAAATTGACAAACCCACAGCATGAACAAATCGCCTCTATCAGGGGAGCTTGGATCCTCTAGCAGATGTGACGGGCCAAGCCATCCCAATGAGATAATCAGTCAGTAGCACCAAGAGGCTGCCTGCCGGAGCCCCAGTCTGCAGGTGTTGAGACCCTGGGAGATGAGCTGAGGCTCTAGGAGTGAGGGTGAGGCTTGATGTTAGAATGGGAAAGACCCACCCCATTATTTTATAAAAGTATATATAACTGCCATACAATGGACATTCTCCCGCCCAACCCCGAGGCAGATCTGGGGTAATTTCCCCATCTGCCCTCCCTGGGAGGGAGGGGGGCAGAAAGACTGTTGTACCATTTACTTGGGTGAGCATGGTCAGGCCCATGCAGGGCAGCCTCACCTCTATATGTTTTATTTAGTAACACTCGCTTGCATCTAGTGGGCTTTCTGCCCCCCAGGGTGGCAGATTGGGGTAATTACTACAATGTGCTCCAGTGGGTCATAGAGACTGATGTACCATTTATTTGGGTGGGGTTATAGCCATGCCCATGTGGGCAGCCCCCACCCCTATATATCATTTTTTTTAATTCCCCCAGGGGGCAGATTAGGGTAATTACCCCAATCTCCCTACCAGGGGGTCAGAAAGACCGCTGCTTCATTTAGTTGGTGTGGGGGCATGGCCACCACCCCTATATTAAAATTAGAAAACCTTTCCATGTAGTCTAGTTGGCTTTCTCCCACCACGGGGGCAGATCAGGGGTAATTACCCCCATCTGCCCTCCAGGGGGACAAAAAGACTATTGGCCCATTTACTTGGGTTGGGGGCATAGCAATACCTATGCTGGGCAACCCCTACATTTAAAAATGAAATCCCTGGCTTCTAGTGGGATTTCTGCTTCCTGGGAAGCAGATCAGGGACAATTATCCAAATCTGTCTCTCCAAGGGAGCAGTAAGACTGTTGCCCCATTTAGTTAGGGTGGGGACATGGCCATGTCAATGTGGACAGCCCCACCCCATATATTTTTATTTTTATTCCTTGCTGTCTAGTGGGTTTTCTGCCCCACCCCAGCAAAGAATCAGGAAGTAACCAAAAACATAACAGTTTGTTTCAGTGTTGGTATCATAATGACAAAGCATAAAAAAGCAACTCATCAAATCCGATGTAACAGTAATACACATCCTGAAGGGAAGGAACTGGTGGTGTGGCTCACCAAGATAGGAAAGCAATAAAGAAAGTGCAATGTATCCTTAAAGAAAAATCGAGCCAGAATGGCAAACCAGCATAAAACCAGTAGCGTGCAGAAAAATAGACGAGTGATAGCTATCTCGTGAAGAGTAGCGAAACGTGGCCATACAAGACATAAAAAAGTGTTTTAGCCAATAGAAAGCAACTAATGTTTAATAAAGTTTCCTCGTGCAAATGAGAACAAAGGTGGTAAAATTGCCGCAAATCAGGAAATGCGAAGGTTAAAAAACGTGTTGCAGTCGGTAGAAAACAACTCGTGCTCAATGTGGTATCCTCATGCAAATAAAAACTGAGGTGGTAAAGTTACCGTGAATCAAAGATAAACCCACGAAAAAAAGCGGTGGTTGAAAACAAAAGCGTTCACTGAGTGCAATGAGTTAACAACGATAAAGTCAATGATAACCAGGTGACCGGGTATAGGATTAAACAAATATACTAAACGGTACAACTTACAATGGACAGCGTGTCACCAAGGTTAGCCCGAGTTCCCCATTTTTGGCAATTGGAGACGCGAAGAGTTTTGGGGTTATATGAGCATAGCGTGACAAGTGAAATAGAAAGAAGACTAGTGCTGAAAACAGTGGGCGCCATGTTAGAATGTCTTCAGTGTAATGGAATATTAAAGATGGATAAAAGGTTACAATGACGATGAAAATAAACAATACAAGGAGTCTGAATAGATAGGATATGAGAAAGCAAGGATACACGAAAAGTTAGTATAAAAACATAGTATTGAAATATAAGTAAATTAAGAGTCAGAGTTGTAAATAGAAGATAATGAGAATAGTGGTTGATAATAGTCAGCCAACTTAAAATCATGGTCCTGGAGACCGTTGAAACAGCCGAAGGAAGAGACGTTCACAATCTTCTTCTCCAAAGGGAAAAACACTGGATTAAGCTTCTGAACTCCATGAAGCCTTATGGACTCAACGATCGCATGGAATTTTCGTATTATTTGTGAAAGATCTCTGTTCATACTTTACATTTCCTGAACCTTTTTCCTCTTCGTGAGATTGTTTTATTTATTTTAAATTTCCATTTATTTTTTGGCCTTTGAGTTTTGTTTATTTCTTGCTGACTGTGTTATTGTTACATTTTAAACTTCTCAATCACTATTCTCAACCTTATATTTCAATACTGTGTTTTTATACTAACTTTTCGTGTCTCCTCGCTTTCTCATAATTCCTATCTTTTCAGACTCCTTGTATTGTTTATTTTCATCGTCATTGTAACCTTTTATCCTTCTTTAATATTCCATTACACTGAAGACATTCTAACATGGCGCCCACTGTTTTCAGCACTAGCCTTCTTTCTATTTAACTTATCACGCTATGCTCAAATAACCGCAAAACTCTTCGCGTCTCCAATTGCTAAACATGGGGAACTCGGGCTAACCTTGGTGACACGCTGTCCATTGTAAGTTGTACCGTTTAGTATATTTGTTTAATCCTCTACCCGGTCACCTGGTTATCGTTCACTTTATCGTTGTTAACTCATTGCACGCGGTGAACGCTTTTTTTCGTGGGTTTATCTTTGATTCACGGTAACTTTACCACCTCAGTTTTTATTTGTGAGGATACCACATTGAGCACGAGTTGTTTTCTACCGGCTGCAACACGTTTTTTAACCTTCGCATTTCCTGATTTGCGGCAATTTTACCACCTTTGTTCTCATTTGCACGAGGAAACTTTATTAAACATTAGTTGCTTTCTATTGGCTAAAACACTTTTTTCTTTCTTGTATGGCCACGTTTCACTACTCTTCACGAGATAGCTATCACTCGTCTATTTTTCTGCACGCTACTGGTTTTATGCTGGTTTGCCATTCTGCCTCGATATTTCTTCAAGGATACATTGCACTTCCTTTATTGCTTTTCTATCTTGGTGAGCCACACCACCAGTTCCTTCCCTTCAGGATGTGTATTACTGTTACATCGGATTTGATGAGTTGCTTTTTTATGATTTGTCATTATGATACCAACACTGACACAAACTGTTATGTTTTTGGTTACTTCCTGGATCTTTGCTTTAAACTTTTCTTGTAGATATGTCCCCTGATGAAGGTCTTGATAGGACCGAAATGCATTGGGCAAAGTTCACTATAACTAATAGATTGATACCTTGAATATTCATGGATGAATTTTTTGTGATATGATCAACTAAATATCAGCAAATTAACCATCCAAACATAGTCTGCGACTATTTTTTCAAATCACCGTGTACTGATCATCGAACTTCTTAAACACTTTAGGGGTTTTTGCTGTGCGCAGGGGGACGTCCCCTACTTCAGAAGACGCTTGCCATATTTGAATTCTGACAATCTAGAAAAGAGAGTGATACCCCAGCAGCACGCCACAGCCAACCACAACGCTCAACACGGATAGTGCCCTTATCAATTTTTTGTTCTCATTACTGAATTAAAGAGGTCTGAGGTGAATTCAAGACTATGCAGCTGTACCGGCTGTGGGCTTCTGAGCAGAGCTGTAAGCACCTGTACTCATTCTTTTACAGTATCCAAAGCCGTCGGCAAGGGCTATGCCATTGCCATAACTTTTTCAAATAATTTTTAAGAGGTTTAAATGATCACCTGAAAAGTACACCATCCAGGGGCTTGATTAAGATGACAGAATGGTGCTGTGAGCTCTCCGCCGGGCCATATTAGCAATCCTAAGGCATCCTGATGCCCAGTGCAGCCAGCTCAAAAGCCTGATTCAGGGACAAGGGGGGATGCCCTCTACTTATGGGGAAAACACTGGCAGCAGGCTTAGAACTTGCAAAGGCGACCTCTGATTTAAGGTGGTAGGTGAATTGTAGCAAGTTGGCCACTGGCGGGGAGGGCCGTGCTGGTTGAGAACGGGACAGACCCCCTGCCCAAAGTGAGACTATGGTGCTGGAGAGAGCCAACCAGTAGCAGCATGAAGAGTCCCAGTCACTGAAAGAAGATAAGGTGCTCTCCATAGTGAACAGGCCAGGAAGCAACCAGACAAGATTAGTATTCACTTAGGGAGAGCAGTCGGCAGACAGGGTACTCGGAGGCCCACTTTGGAGGAGAAAAGGCCCTGAGGCCCTGAGGCCCAGAGGAAATTGACAAACCCACAGCATGAACAAATCGCCTCTATCAGGGGAGCTTGGATCCTCTAGCAGATGTGACGGGCCAAGCCATCCCAATGAGATAATCAGTCAGTAGCACCAAGAGGCTGCCTGCCGGAGCCCCAGTCTGCAGGTGTTGAGACCCTGGGAGATGAGCTGAGGCTCTAGGAGTGAGGGTGAGGCTTGATGTTAGAATGGGAAAGACCCACCCCATTATTTTATAAAAGTATATATAACTGCCATACAATGGACATTCTCCCGCCCAACCCCGAGGCAGATCTGGGGTAATTTCCCCATCTGCCCTCCCTGGGAGGGAGGGGGGCAGAAAGACTGTTGTACCATTTACTTGGGTGAGCATGGTCAGGCCCATGCAGGACAGCCTCACCTCTATATGTTTTATTTAGTAACACTTGCTTGCATCTAGTGGGCTTTCTGCCCCCTAGGGTGGCAGATTGGGGTAATTACTACAATGTGCTCCAGTGGGTCATAGAGACTGATGTACCATTTATTTGGGTGGGGTTATAGCCATGCCCATGTGGGCAGCCCCCACCCCTATATATCATTTTTTTAAATTCCCCCAGGGGGCAGATTAGGGTAATTACCCCAATCTCCCTACCAGGGGGTCAGAAAGACCGCTGCTTCATTTAGTTGGTGTGGGGGCATGGCCACCACCCCTATATTAAAATTAGAAAACCTTTCCATGTAGTCTAGTTGGCTTTCTCCCACCACGGGGGCAGATCAGGGGTAATTACCCCCATCTGCCCTCCAGGGGGACAAAAAGACTATTGGCCCATTTACTTGGGTTGGGGGCATAGCAATACCTATGCTGGGCAACCCCTACATTTAAAAATGAAATCCCTGGCTTCTAGTGGGATTTCTACTTCCTGGGAAGCAGATCAGGGACAATTATCCAAATCTGTCTCTCCAAGGGAGCAGTAAGACTGTTGCCCCATTTAGTTAGGGTGGGGACATGGCCATGTCAATGTGGACAGCCCCACCCCATATATTTTTATTTTTATTCCTTGCTGTCTAGTGGGTTTTCTGCCCCACCCCAGGGGGAGCAGATCAAGGGATAATTACCCCATCATCTCCCCTAGGGGGCCAGAAAGACTGTTTCCCAATTTATTTGGGGTGGGGGCATGGCCATGCCCATGCTGGGTAGCCACCACCCCCACAAACCTATGGTTTCAATAATCCCTGATGTCTAATGAGTTTTCGGACCCCCCCCCCCCCCCTAGGGAGCAGATCAGGGTTTTTGCCCCATCTGCCCCGGGGGGGGGGGGGTTGCAAAAAAACTGTTTCCTATTTCTTGAAGGGGTGGGGGCATAGCTATGCCCTCATTGGGCAGCTCCCACCCCTAAAAGCCTATAAAATTAATATTCCCTGGAGTCTAGTAGACTTTCTGCCCCCCAAGGCGGTAGATCGGTTGTCATTGCCCCCATCTGCCCCCCAGGGAATGTAAAAAGGCTTAAATAAAAAGTAATCAAGGGCAAGCACAAGCCGTTGCCCTAAGGCCGCTCCCCCATCCCTGGTGTGTCATGGGTGGATCCCTGCTTGGGTATTGCTCTCCTCTGATGATCCCTAAGCAAGGATCCATTGCGCAGAGGTACCATTGGAAAGGGAAGATTCTCCCCTCTTCAATGATACCTCTCCAGTTAGAATCAGTGCTCGGAGTTGAGATATCACCCTGCTGATTCAGTGAAAGTAAAACAAGTCTATCGGCTCATTTTACTTTCACTTTCACTGCGAATACGTCAGCGTGCCCTGTGAGCCAATCATCATTGCAGTAAAAAAAAAAAATCAGACTGCTCAGGAAGCTCTGCCGCGCACCACAGGGGCCTTTATTTACATCCCCAGTGTCCGCCAATGGCCGGCACCTGCACTGGGGAGGTAGGGCGAGTGTCGGCCATTTGCTGACACCCGTACTTAAAAAGTTAAGAGAGATTTAAGTCTATTCTTTTGCAGGTTTCGCAGTGCCAGAATCAGTGAAGACCATGGATGCTGGTATGCTGTCAACTGGGAAGACTGGACAATCAAGACTGGATTTGTTCCAGGAAGCTGGACAGGATTGTGCAGGTAAGTCTGACAACCGAACAGGGGCTTTCTTCTGCTGGTGCTGAGTTACCAATTGACGGGCAGGGCGTGTCAGGCGGACATGCCTTTCATAGGCTTTCATATGCTCCGAATTCAAAATGGCCCCCTGGAAGGTTCTAGAAGGTTTCGGATTCAAAATGGCCACCAAACAGGTTCCAGAGGTTCTTAAGGTAGGTAACCTAGTGGAGGTGGGCCAAAACTGAGTGGTGGTGAAGTATGTGGGCAGATGATCCTACTGTCCGTGACTACACAGTGTTGTGCATGACTACAATGTTTCATTGGACCCCTAGTGATCTTGCAGGGATAGTGGCAACTCAGTGCAGGCCATATTAAAGGTTATGACAGATAGCTAGACAATACAGGCAACAGTATGGCTGATAGTGCCTATTAAAATGAAGCAAAGTTTAAACTAACAAAGTAGGAATGTGTGATGAAATATGTTTGGCACTTTTCTAGTGTTGGCTCTGACTTAAGTTATGACTGCTGAGATATTTATAATAATTATCATTATTCTGATACATTTACTTTGCAAATAATTATGCATAATAAATACCCACTCATTGTGTGAGTTATCTCTCTCCTGGAACAAGGATGGGGTTTCACCTATAAAACCCCTGCAGAGGAGAAATTCTCTGAAAGGTTTTGTCTGACTCATAACACTCCCTGCGTAAAAGAGCCTAACTCATTGGAGAAAACAGTGAAAGTCATCTGAAAGTTCACATTTTCTCAGCAAAGGGTACCATATATATTGTTTACTTTTGGGCTTAGGGAGATTTACCCAATGGGTCCCAGTCTGCAGGGAACATAATAAAACCCAATCAGGGTCGTATTCAAAAACCTTATGAATGTGAATTGACTTTGGCAGAATGAGTCTTTTGGTGATCACATATTTAGAGCACAATATATTTGTCTTTAGATGACTTAGTTCGGATACTGCCCATACAGTTCTCTTACAATCACTTTGAACAAAATTCAGTTAGGAAGTGTCATACTTGGCATGCTATGTTGTCATGTATTTCCCGCATTGCCAACTGTAGTTTTCCCTATGTCAGACTAACTGTGCGCGTTATAGTCCTCATTTTCTTTGCACACTTTACCATATAAAAGTGCAGGCTTTCACACGGAACCTGCATATGTTTTTTCGCTCTGTTCTTTCCTGGGATTTGGTCTGAACACCACAGACAAGGTCAAACTTGGTTACTTTGTCCTATATAATGACATGGCTTTTCATGGTATACGGTTTATTAACCATGCTACCAGTATTTTTAGTATGCATTTGTATGTTATTTGTGGCATGAATACTACATTTCAGCTCATGATAGTTTCAATTAATATTCTAAACTTCCTTCGTGTCTCCTGTTTATCTTTTTGTGGACAAGTACATGTGAGAGAGCGAAAGGGTGTGTCCTGTTACCACGATCCCTGAGTGGGTCGAGAGTGTTGTTTTCTGGGGTGCCAATTCAATTGTTTTTCTGGTACGGTTAGGAGGGCAAGTGAGGCACTATAGCTAGTCGGACTCAGGATTATGGATGCTGAGGTGATATGGAGCTCAGTCCCTACATTCTGATGTTCTATGGTCCCAAGCATAGTTCTGTTCTTGAGCAGAATCCCTGCAACAATGTGAGCAGGTGAAACAGATCCCCTTATCGGATAAATGTTTGTGTGAATGCTCACAGCAAACTGAAATTTAGTTTTCTTTCATGTATTCCTGGCAATATTCTACATTTAAAAATGTTGGTATATGGTGAGTGAAGAAGTCACTGAAGATTTCCAAAATAAATTAATTCAGGTACAATTTCCAGTACAAAAAATTATTTATAATGACTGAAAACGTCTGGAATCATTACATAGTTGTGATGGATTTACCAGGAATCACTTCTAATGCATTTTGTTTAAACTAAACTATGTAGATTTTTGACCAATTTAATTCATCAAAATGATTGCTGTGAGCATTTACCTTGTCTTTTCAATCCGAAACAACTGAAATTTGACTCATTTAATGAGTGATTAGCTTTTTTAACAAAATGTATGATACAACAATTCAAGCCTTGTTTAAGATTCCAGTGTTACAATTTATGTACACTAATTTCAAAGTCACAGCCTATCTGAAAGCAGAAAATGGATTTTGGCAAAAGACTATATAGCAAGAATAGAGGTTCAGTAAGAAGAAATCGGGGGGCATGGCTTGAGCAGCCACAAGATGGCCGCGACCGGCTGAGGCTTCGTGCCGCGAGCGGACCTTTTTTCGTTACGGAGCCAACATGCCGAGCCTCGAGGGCTAAGAACCGAATGCCTTAGCGGAGCGGGCGCGGGACACAGGTAGCTTTTTCTGTTTTTTCATTTTTTGCTGCCTTTCGCCTGTTTTCCTCTGCGACCCGCTCCTGTCAGCAGTGCCGGTAGTGCCCGCCATTTTGTGTGCAGCGGGCTGCTGCCGCTTTATTATGTGTCGCAGTTGGAGCGGTGTGGGGGCTTCAATGCTGTTTTTTGCAACGCTGCTCTCCTTTCCTGATGGATGCTGGATGTTGGAGTGAGGTCTTATGCTGGAGAGGCTGGAGAGGTTGACGGATTCCTGTGGAGGGGATGGCATACTGCACTTCCTAAAAGCTTCTAAATACACTCCACATTCATCTTGGTGAGGAAATATTTGTGTCTGGGGAATATATTGCCACTGAAGATTTTGCAGCTGCTTAAATATGGTTTCCATTATTTATTCCAACAGTCTCTGCCAGCTATTTTTTCCAACAGTCTCCGCCAGTTATTTCCTGATAGAGGCCATCTGTGACCTGTGTTATGCTCTTCGCGATTGTATATGGAAGGTTCTTGGCCTTGGATTATTAGCTGGTCGGCTCATTATCACGCAGGTTTTTCCTTCTTAGAGGTCCTCTAACTGAGTTGGCATGCCTTCAGTCAGGTGGTGGTTGCTTCTCTGTTTGGCGTTACTCAGTGGGTGCTCTTCTGACGTGTCGTATACTATCTATTGGCGCTGGATCTTGCGAGAAGTCCTCTACTTCATCTTCTGTGCTCCTGGGCTGCCCCTGGACAGCATCCTTTTTTTTTTCTTTTTTTTTTGTATTATGGAGTTTTCCTCCCCCATTGCTTTGAGAGGCATTTCAGCGAGTATGTCGTCTACCCGAAAAGATTCAAATATTGTTGCTTCTTCCAAATGACACAAGAAGGACCCCAACTCTCTTACCAAATCTCCTCTACCCATCACTATGGAGGATCTCATGGAAGAGCTTAAGCTCATCAAGCCTTTTGTGATTGACACTAATGCTACTATTCAAAGATTAGAGGAGAAATGGTCCAATTTAGAGGCTTGGATGTCTGAGGTGGAGCAGAGAATCAGTGACACTCAGGATGTAATTCCTCAAGTTGCAGCTATGTCCAAGGAAATCGCTCTTCTTAAAACGCAGACAGAGGACTTGGAGAATCGTAACGGGAGAAATAATCTTAGAATTTATGGAATTCTTGAGGGTGAGGAGGGTACGGATATTCTCGCTTTTCTGAGAACACACACATTCCTAAAATTGTTGGTCTCAAAGATGGCACCACCCTTAATTTGCAATGTGCACACAGCAATGGCCCAAGCTCCAGGGGTCAATCCTCCACCTCAACAGCTGCCCGTCCTAGGGGAATAATTGTTTTATTCCTAGAATATACTGAACTCTTAATGGTCCTCTCAGCTGCTAAGCTCAGAAAGCAGATGCTGTGGTCCGGGCTCAAAAAGTCTTATTCTCTCAAGATGTGGCACGGGCAACTGCTGCCCCCAGTACGGAGTTCTTGTCTCTTCGCCCTGCTTTCCGATCTATGAATGCTAGATATGGCCTGATGCGTCCCTGCTTTTTCAAGGTTACTTATGAGGAGCATTCTTTCTCCTTTGATCGCCCTGAGGATCTGCGTCAGTTTAGCTCCCGGCATAAAGGTGATGAGATGGACTTTGGTGGCTCCTGAAGAATCATCTGTATTAATTATTTATGATTCTCTTTGTTTACTCTAATGTTCTGACGGTGTTTGTTACCCTCTTTTTGTTGTTGTTACAGTCTTGTTGTTTCTCTTGCAGGTTGCTGGAATGAGTTCACTTTCTATGGTTGCTAAGTCTTACCAATGTTTATGTGTTTCTTACAGATATCTCCCTCCCCGAACCAAGCATCTTTCCTGATGTTTCCTTTCCTCATTCCTTCCCATCCTGTTCCTCCTGTTTGCGATTCTCATGATGTTTGGTAAGTGTCAGTCTCTCCACGGATACTCTGGTTCAGTCACTGGATTGCTTTCCCTGTTTCTTCATCAGTTTTTCCAGTGTTTTGTCATTGTCCCCTCCCCGCCTGTGCTATTTCTTATTTAGCTCCTTGCTCCGTGTTTTCTTTATTATCCATGTTATGGTCCTAGTTGCGCTGGATGCCTTAGCGGACCTCGTCGTCCATCTCCTCTTGCTGCTCCCCACCTCCACATGTCATTTCTTTTCCTTTGATTAGGCCTTTCATTTTTTTTTACTGAAGTCTCTCGACTCTTTGTCAACTTCTCTTTGGGTATCTTTTACTCTTTCTTCTTTCTTTTCTTTTCTTTACCTCTTCTTCTCTCTTTTTCCTCCTTTTGTTTTCCCTTATCTGAGTTTTCTCATCTCTGTCAGCATTTTGGGATATTTTCATTTTTCTTGTTTATCTGACACAGCACTAATTTGTAATCTTCTTTCCTATTGGCTTACATTATTTAGCTTCTTGCAAATCACTTTATCTATTATTGTATCAGTTATTGCATGCTTTCATTCATTTTATTAATACTTACCAATGTTTTATAATGTATTTGTTACATTTAATGCTCTTCTCTTGCTCATATGACGGATAATGTTTGTATAGTTTCATGCACTGTGAAGGGTCTACGTAATCATATTAAGAAGCAGAGAGTACTTACACATTTATCTAGGCTAAACTGTAAGATTGCAATGCTTCAAGAGACTCACCTTAACGAAACTGATATCAACTCTCTCAAAAAGCAATTGATAGGCCAGGTATACTGTTGCCCAGCTAGGGATAGGAGGAATGGAGTCGTGACTTTATTTCATAGGTCCCTTTCTCTCATTCTAAGGGGGGGAGGAGAGGGATGCTGATGGTAGATGGCTTCTTTTGCATCTCACCATAAATGGTTCCCCTATCTCTCTTCTTAACATATATGGCCCTACTGGTGTTGATTCCCAATTTTGGCAATCCATGTCCCACACACTTCGTTCCTGATCTGATGCTAACTTATTAGTGGCTGTGAACTGTAATCAGGTCATGGATCCTTTCACGGACAGAAAATCTACTGCTAGGTATATTCCCAATAAAATGCAAAAAACATTCCTACACACGATTCAATCGAGGGGATTGGTAGATGCTAGCAGGATATTTCAACCAGATGCCTTAGAATTCACTTTCTTCTCCCCTACTCATAACTCCTCATCAAGAATTGACTACATCTTTTTAAGTCCCCCACTTCTTCCTAACCTAATTAATGCAGAAATTGGGTCCATTCTCATTTCTGATCATGCCCCTGTCCTCATTAATCTTGACCTTCCTTCTGAATCATCTAAACCTCGCAGATGGTGTTTTAACTATTTCCTACTTAAAGATCCCAGCTTCTTGGAGTGTTTCATGGAATTTTGCTGGACTTCTTTCCTAGGAACATTACCCCGGATATCTCTTTTCACATTGTTTGGGAAGCCTTCATGGCTGCTGCCAGAGGTTTCATTATTGATTTTGTTGCAGCAAAAAAGAAACAAAGCATTAGATTCAGCTTCCTTGTTAGCCTCTATTAAGCAATTGGAACATGCTTATTTCTCCTCTAACACTGAGGATTAACTTAAAAAACTAATTCGAGCCAAACTGTGTTTTAATAAAAAATTGACAGAGGAGGCTTCTGGGGTCTACTTAAAGTCAATTCAAATTTTATGGTGGCCGAAATAGGGCTGGCAAAATGCTTGCGAACTACCTGAAGGTGAAATCTCATAGTTCCAAAATAACTAACATCATTGATGATCAAGGTGTCAACCACTTGCTAGACAAGGATATATTAAATTGTTTAACAGATTTTTGTAAGAATTTGTACACCCCTGAATCTTCTCCCTCCGAAGAGGCCCTGGATTCTTTTTTGAAGCTTTACCCCCTCGCTCTTCTCCTGCTCCTGATTGCTCTATATTAGACAAAGACTTGTCTCTTTCTGAAATTAAAGCAGCTCTAGCTCTACTGCCTAAAGAGAAATCCCCCTGGATTCACGGCCGAGTTTTACTCTTGCTACTCTCCACTTCTCCTTCCTCATTTTCTATCTTTATTCCAAAATTTCATTTTGCGTAAAGAGGCATGTGGCTCTTTTTTTGAAGCCATGATCTACCTTATTCCTAAAAAGGACAAGGACCCTTCTTCTTGTGCTAATTATGGCCCTATTGCTTTAATTAATTTAGATTGCAAGATCTTTGCGAAGGTTCTGGCTATCCATATTAATAAAGTTATTCCTGACTTGATTGGTTATGAGCAGACAGGCTCTGTCAAAGGCAGAATGCTAGAGGATAATAACATAATTTTTTTAGATATTATTCACCTTGCCTCTTAGTGCTTCTCCCCTGTTGCGATGATTACTCTGGACGCGGAGAAGGCTTTTGACCGTATTCATTGGCTTTTTATCATGCGTGCACTCAAATGGCATGGTTTTGACCCTGGTATCATATCCCTTATTAATCTGTTATATTCATCTCCCACTACGTCAGTCTTTGTTTTCAATCACCTTACTTTACTCTTCAGAGAGGCACCCGCCAAGGCTGTCCACTTTCACCTTTGCTTTGTATTCCTTCTCTTGAACCTTTTCTCCACTCCCTTAGACATTCCCCTACTGTTTGAGGATTTACTCTTAAATCATTGGAAATCAAGTTCACGGCCTACGCAGATGATATTTTAATATATTTATCCGATCCCGCCACTTCTCTACCTGCCTTCACTGATCTTTTATTGTCATATGCTAGCTAGTCTGGATATAAGTTAAATTTCTCTAAATCCGAGGTCCTTCCACTTAACAAGTATTGTTTACGAAGTATGTTTGATGGGACTGAATTTAAATGGAACACCAATTATATTACATGTTTGGGAATCAAATATTCCTCTTCAATTGCTAGAACTGTTCAGCTTAATATAGATGATGTTATATTAAAGGTCTCTAGCATGGCAGAAAAATGGTCTCCTTTATTCTTGTCTTGGTGGGGCAGGTTAGACACATCCAAAATGATGATGCTTCCAGTTATTAACTTCTATCTGTCTATTTCATCAGTTCATCTCCCATTGACATTTTTTAAATCTCTTAACGGCATTCTGAGTAAATTTCTTTGGAACAATCGGAAGGCTCGCATATCTTTATCTGCTTTGTCTGCTCCTAAGGATAGGGGAGGAGTTAATTTTCCAAACTTTCGCTTCTTTTTTAATTCGTCAAGCTCTGCCATATTTTTCCTCCATAGACGATCCCCCTGTTTCGGTTTGGTAAAAATTGGAAGAGTCCGCCATTCATCCAATTCCTTTTTCCTCACTAGACAATTTTTCTCGTTCTCCTCGATCATTTAGCCTTCCCACTATTTCGCAGCTTATATCGACTTTTTACCCGGTTCGTAAAAATTTTTTTATCTCCTCTCCAAATATTCCTGGACTCTTCTTTATGGCACAATAGGTCCATTGAGATCTCTAATCGGACTATTTTGTGGAAGGATTGGGTCGCTAAGGGAATTTTACAAGTCAAACACCTCATGCAGAATATGCAATGTTTCTCTGGTTTTGAATTTCAATCTAAGTTTGGTTTACCTGCTACCTCCCGCCTTAAATTTGAATCCCTAAGAATGATTCTAGATCAGCAGTTTTCTCTCATCCATGTAGCTCCCTCTTCCTCTCTGGATCCCCCGTGTGTGCCGTTGCCTACCTCCATGTCTGTCCGAGCTTCCCAAATATATAAGCACCTACATTTCTCTCCTCCCACCCGTCCCAAGTGTAAAATTTAACTTCCATGGGAAAGGGACCGTCAAAGTATTTTTTCTACACTTACATGGCATTGCATCTGGGAGAGACTGCATCATACTTCTGCTAATGCTAGTATTACACAAACTCTGTATTATTTCTATCGAAGACTATTCCTTACCCCCATATCTGTCTCCAAATTTGGTTCTGACCTATCTCCTAATTGTTGGTCTTGCAGAAACTCTCTTGGCTCATATATGCATTCATTCTTCCTTTGTCCAAATATTTTCACCTTTTGGACTAATGTTTGAAAATCAATATCTGACATTTGCGACACAAACTTCCCCTTTGACGTATATTCTATATTTTTGGGTAGTAACTCCATACACTGGTTGGGTGCTCGTAAGTTGAGTTTATTTTTTGATTTGTTAATTGCCATTGCTTTTCAAGTAATTACATCTAATTGGAAGGACTCCTCCAAAGTTTCCTTTTCTGCTTGGTGGAATCTCATATGTTATCACCACAGGCTTGATAGTGCTTCTGTCAACACTTCGCCAATTAATTCGAAAAGAAGCCTTTTGGTCTCCACTCACTAATTACCTTTCATCATCTGCAGCACATACTAAGGACTGTAATTTTATCTTTCAACCACCATGAAATTTTGTTTTAACTGTTCTTGTAATGTATATATTTATTGTTGATATATTGTGTTTCAAATCTTCATTCTGGTGCTTGTCAGATAGATTTTATTAGAGTAACTGATAAGTTTGCTGATCCTCAATATCTTCCTCTTCTCCCTCTCTCACTCTTTATTTCTATCTCTTTCTCTCCTTTTTCCTTCCTTATTTTATATAAAATCCCAAAAATGCTATTGTAATATGGTACTCATTTGTCTATCTCTGTATTGACACCTACAGTATAAAGTTTTTTCATTGTGTGTTTTTTCATATATAATTGCTATTTTTCCTTTTTGTAGTTTTTTCTCTAATCTTCTATTTTGATATTGTACCTTGCCTTTAATTCATTTTAATAAAGCTTCTTAAACACAGTAAGAAGAAATCGGAAAACTAAATTGCATGTCATGAAAGAATTGCTTATTATGAACTATGTGTGGGTTTGGAAAACTAATGGGAACACTGTTAGCCACATTTTCAACATACACTGTGAAATCAAATCTCATAACCCAAATAGGCATGGAGAAGGTAACACATATATTTCGGTTATGACAATGTCCTGCACATGTACTAGTTATGTATTCATTATGTATTAAGACCGACAGCAAGAATACATCTTTCTAATGACTAATGGGCCCATTTCAAGAGTGGTGGACAGCCTGTTGGACAGCCTGCCAGCTGGTCAGGTCAGTGGAGCCTCTAGCCTATGCGCCATGGGTGGAGTTCTGCATACCTCATTTAGAGACACCCGTCTGCCTTGCATGTGCCTTCAGTGCTCCTGCCAGTGAGGTTAATGTACTAAAGGCAGAGATGAATGCTGAGCAGGAGCCATGTTTGTTTCACATGCACTGTATTAATTTCTTGTTTTATCGCAAGTAATCCCCAAAGCGACAGTACTATGGCCTTGACATTCAATGAGTCTTATTGCTGTATGCAAGGGCTATTGTTTGTTTTTCTAGACCAGGTCTGCCATGCTTTTGGTGTTACCCCCAAAACCAGTCCCAGGATGCTTGTTTCCAGTCCAGGGAGGACCTGGCCTGGCAGTTCGGGTTGGATTGTTCTCATAGGGAGCAGGGTCTTGATGTTGCCACATATGGAAGTGCTATATGGGGCAATTGCAACTCTGAGAGTATACAGATTACTGAAAATAAATTTTTGAGATCGGTACTCTCTGTACCGCAGTCCTCTCCCACATATATTGTCCATACAGAACTTGGAATAGGTTACATCACAGACCTGATTAGACCTGATTAGAGTAGCTCCGGTGGTGGCCTGGTTAAAAACCTGGCTGAATCAAGAAATTCCCCTCAACCACATCATTTTAAAAGACTGTTTGCAGTTGGATAGAGCTATAAATATACCGTGGCTAGCTTACATTAAAAATTGTTTTGTTAAGTTAGGGAGATTGGAACTTTTTTCTTCTCCGGAACGGATTACTGCTAAAGATATTGGTCTTATTAAGGGGATGATGGGCGAGTTATTAAGCTCAGAAAGGGAAAGAGTTGAATTGGAGAAACCCTCGGTTCGGAGTAGCATTATTTTGAGTACTCACATAGGTACCGAACCCTATTTAATTACAGTAAACCTACCTTTTCACCGGTTCCTTTTAACCCGTTTCAGGTTTAACATGATCCATCTAATACTCGGACATTTTCCAACCTGGTGTATCCCAGAAAACGCTAGCCCGTGTAAATGTGATAATTTTTCGATACAGGACACTACGCATTTTTTGATGTTCTGTGACCATTACACAGCGCCGAGAAAGAAATATTTGCTTCCCATTTTAAGGGAGGCAGGGTTTATTCAAGTTAAACCTGCAATCATGTTTTTACAGCTTTTACAGACACCTAGGATTATGTACCCTGTAGCTAGCTTCCTGGTCGGGGCTGTTAGGATCAAGAAAAGTAAGTTACCCAATAATCAGACAAATATCAATTTATAATGGTGACATCACTAATATTGTTAGCAGGATCTCGTGTCTTGGGGGATTGTTGTATATAAATGAAATTTTTAGGTGAATGTAAATAGATGGTTTTATTTTGACTGACCTCTTTTTTAACATTTTTAATGATTGAGTCGTCTTAATGAAATAATGTTTCTTTATGAATTTGTATTGTATTGTTCCTATGTCTTTTTATGATATTCATTTATCGAAATAAAAGTACTTTGACTTTGACTGACACTGTTAGCCACATTTTCAACATACACTGTGAAATCAAATCTCATAACCCAAATAGGCATGGAGAAGGTAACACATATATTTCGGTTATGACAATGTCCTGCACATGTACTAGTTATGTATTCATTATGTATTAAGACCGACAGCAAGAATACATCTTTCTAATGACTAATGGGCCCATTTCAAGTGTGGTGGACAGCCTGTTGGACAGCCTGCCAGCTGGTCAGGTCAGTGGAGCCTCTAGCCTATGCGCCATGGGTGGAGTTCTGCATACCTCATTTACAGATACCCGTCTGCCTTGCATGTGCCTTCAGTGCTCCTGCCAGTGAGGTTAATGTACTAAAGGCAGAGATGAATGCTGAGCAGGAGCCATGTTTGTTTCACATGCACTGTATTAATTTCTTGTTTTATCGCAAGTAATCCCCAAAGCGACAGTACTATGGCCTTGACATTCAATGAGTCTTATTGCTCTATGCAAGGGCTATTGTTTGTTTTTCTAGACCAGGTCTGCCATGCTTTTGGTGTTACCCCCAAAACCAGTCCCAGGATGCTTGTTTCCAGTCCAGGGAGGACCTGGCCTGGCAGTTCGGGTTGGATTGTTCTCATAGGGAGCAGGGTCAAGACTGATTTGCATATGGCTGGGTTTAAACTGCAATGGCGTGGCTTGCAAAAAAACGATGGATTTAGGCCCAGATCGTTGTACTGGGGTGAATGTATGACATTGTTCTGCATTCTGTCCATCAAATGTTCCTTTTGCATTTGTCACTCCGAGTGGGACGGGTATGCCCAGTCGTGGGTCCTGTGCTCTCCATGCCACTGGAGTAAAGCTAGCCTGACTGATGAGGGGTGAAACCCCGAAACCGGTTCTAGGATGCTTGTTTCCACTCCGTGGAGGACCTGACCTTGGCAATTCAGGCTGGACTGTTACCATAGGGAGCAAAGTCAAAACTGATTTGCATATGGCTGGGGTCAAACTGAAATGGCATGGGGAGCAAAAAAACAAAGGATTTAGGCTCAGATCTCTGTACTGGGGTGAATGTACGAAATTGTTCTGCATTCTGTCCATCAATTGTTCTATTAATTGTACTGTTAGGTCAGCAGTAATACTGTAAGGCGTCCTCTCGGGTGACACAATAGTTAAGGCACCATCAATCCTGCATAAGTACACCAGTATCAACACACGCTCTATCCATAAAGTCACTGATAAACCACCAGTAATAAAATATGGAGTTCACCCGGGGCAACCGAATCTCGTTATGCAACATGCCTGTCAATTGTCTGAAACAGAGGAATGGCTGTGGGGGTCAGCAGCCCAGGATGCCACATGCATTGAATGCAAGCATTAGGAGAGACCCAAATTAAGGTATTTCCAAAAAGACTTGGAAAGTGAACTAGATCGTCTCCAATTGAACTTCATTTTACCTGGAGTAGAGATTAAAGAAAATGTTCTAAAGAGTGTGACTGTGGCGCGAATCGTCATTTGGTTAGACATCGGGGCATAAATGCAGGCGAATTACCTTCGATTATACACAATGTACATTCACTTTTTGGGAATTAGCATATTTTCTCCATGAATGAGGTAAAACACTTTCTGGTCGAGTTTTCTAAGGCGTTGGGGGATCTCAGCGTCTGTTGCTGCCAAGGGTGGGTCTTTACAGTGGGAGGATTGTGCATCTGCGAGACGAGTTTTACAAGCAGGATATCTAAGAAGATGTTCTCCTGTGTTTGCATAATATCACAACAACATGTCCATTAAAACAGGGACTTTATATACAATTATCTTTAAGTATAAAATGAATACAAGTACTATTGACGATGCAAATGTAAATGCAAAAGAAGCCACACTTCATAAAAGGTTCCTGCCTGTGGTGAACAGACACAACTCATATCCTGGCGTGTGTCCATCAGAAGGACAGCAGAGCTATCTTCTAAAAGTATTACAGTAAAATGCTGGGGCTCCGCAGCACGAGCAAACCCCTGGAGACTGTGTTGTCCTAGGAGGCTACTGAATACAAAAGCAATAAAAAGCCAATCTCTCGGTTTAAGGCAGGAAAAACTGTCGCGCGAAATAAAACGGGAGACTCATCACAGAAGTTGTTCATCTTTATAAATCAGCCCCTTGGTGTGCTGTGACCTGTGAGGTTTATCTAAAGCTTTACAAAGAAATACGCCGAAATGTATCTTAAATGTGGTTCTGCCATGTAGAGGAATGCCCATTCTGCGCTATGCGTTTACGTAAATTTCTAAATCTCCTACACACGTTCACTTTATACTGGCCTCCACGGGCAATGCGCGTTATAGATATCAATCAGCGTTTGCAATTCTTACCCGCATTGGCAGCTCTCTCAGAGTTACAGATGTTCGATCCTTCCTTTTATGAAAATTCAGTGAATAGTTTTTTTTCCCTGAGACCCATTTCTTAATTGAATTGTGGCCGTTTAAGACGCGCGGTGTGTTGTCACGTAAACACAGCTACCGGCCTGCAGTGGCTCTAAAGTGCAAAGATCAACAAACACTTCCTCCTCGGGTAGAACAGTTAGGTCTGAACACATCTCGAGGGTGTGTACTGTAGAGATCAGCAGCCAAGAATCTGTACGTTTTGGCACATGGTGCATTTTTAAGTCCGGATTAACATTGCCAAAGTTACGACAAAGACAGTAGGCTAGACTTCTTTAGTGTGAAAAGCATGTGTAAAAGCCAAGAGCCTTTAGGGGAGGACTATCATTACACGGTGTTAAAACTTTGCAGACAGGTTATTTTTTACGGGAGCCCCAAGCCGAGGTACATAAAACACACCAAGTAATATAGGAGGCCAAACCAATGCATGAATATATAGGCCAACAATAAGGAAGATTCCCTCACAATCTACAGAAGTTGCTAGTGATATAGGAACAAACTTTCACTGTAGGGTCAATATCGGAAGTCCCAATTAAGATCCTGTTTCTCACCATCTGGTCCTCATCTTAGAGGGGACAGTTGCAAAGGTTTAGCTCATAGTGGGTGCCACGTGGGGAGGGACCACGACAAGCATGGTGGCAGCCACTTAACACTGAGCTCCAGGACAACTGGGCCCTGCCAATGTATCAATCCTGACAGGAAAGGAGTGCCAACCTCCTGGCGGACCTACATTTTACAACTGGTAACCCAAATGATGGCATCTGGCACAGTTATGGCTGCAGGAGGGGCAGATGTTATTGGATCAAGAAAGCGGGCTGGTACTGGATAGAACTCCACACCGGGCAGAAAAAAAAACAATGCTCACTCCAGCATAGAGGCCTGGAAATGGTGACGAGGGGAAAGAAGCAGACTATGGAAAACTCAATTCAAACGGGAAAAGGACCAGGCAGTCATGACTGCAGCAATGCTAAGCGGACCACAGGAAGGGAAGGCCGAGTAAGGTCAAGAAATGCATCAACTGCAGGTTCCTGCAACAGCAGTATCAGGGAACTCGGAATAGGATATCCTCTGGCAAACAGACATCCCTGGCATCGACGACGAACTGATATGAATGTGGAGAGACAGAGGAGGTTCCCTGCATAGACAAAGAGGGTCTTGTCATGTGATTGCCATACGTACAAAACCCGTTTGAGATGGACTTAAGTCATTGTACTCTATGATTTCCATCACTCGATCGGTTTTTAGTATACTTAGGGTCCGCACGATTAAAGGTTGACAACCGAGGAACCCATAGGTATTTTTAATTCAACTGGATCCTGGTGTTGTCCTGTAGTTTTATGTAAGAACTCCCTCCTACCACCAAGTTTTCGTGGAGGTTGAGTCTGCTCGGGTAGCGCCATCATATCAGGGTGGGAAGAGGATGCCGATGATGAAGCATGAATCTATTATGTATGGGAGGCATCCTCTTCCATTAAGGATGGCCTCCCTGGTTTGAACGGTCCCACGGGACCTGTAGTAGGTAGTACTCGACCCGACTCCTGGTCCTGCGCACATATATTTTTATTGGCACCATACTTTCTTGTGGTTAGCGATACGTACAAAACCCTTCAAAGGTGCTGTTGGGGCCCAGAAGTGATAAAATTTGAGGTTCGGCGGACACCACTGGCACAAGGCACCCCAACCTTATCCCAGAGGTAGCCAGAAATGAGAATGGGATATGAGTGCAATGTTAATGGTTTCCAAAGTTTGGACAGAGAGCAGTTGCTCAACAGTTTGGGCAGTAGTAAGTTGGTAAAAAGTTGTAAGTTAGCAGATATCACATTTGATAAGGAAGGCATACATGCTGAGAGACATGACAGGATTGGAACAGTGGTTGGGGTTGACTTGGCCCTTGTAGGGAGGCAGGTTATGGCAGATAAAAAGTTGGTGCACTTCACACAGTGTTTGACCTCTGCTATGGAAATGTTGACTTGGGTCAGACCAGGGGGTTCCTTTTCAGTTCAATCAAAGATTGTAAAGGGGTGATATTTATTTATGTGTGGCACACTTGAAGACAAAGATATAGCACTGATAAATGCTTATGTCTCTAACACTGACCAAGATGCATACCAGGACGAATTGCCAAAACACTTATTTAACATGACGCTGTAGCCACAAGTCATTGGGGAATTTTTATAAGAAGTAATGGAACAAATAGCTCTAAGAGATGGATATTTGGATGAACTCATTTACTTTACACACACCCGAAAGCCATAGTCGGCACTGGCTAAATGATATGCAGGCAGTAGAATATTGGCAAGAGTAGTAGGCAGGGATGCCCACTATCCCCACTACTTTTTTCAGTTGTAGTAGAACTGCTGGCAGTAAGAGTTAGAACTAGAGGAATTTACAGAGGTATTATGACAGGAGGCAAAACACATATTTCACTGTGTGCAGCTGCCACACTGATGTGTATACAGGTTAGGCAAGCAGAACCTAGAGGGGGCAATTGAAATTCTGCGAGAGTTAGGGGAAGTGTCGGGGTTAAAAGTGAACTGGAGCAAGACAAAAATCTTCCCAGAGTGACAGTGAGGTGCAGAAATTGAGTGCCCTATCATAACCAGCAGAGTTGAAATGAGAAAGAGACACCATGATACAAAAATGGAGTCCAAATATACAGAACTGAATAAGACCTAATATAGGGAAACACCTGATCTGCACTCCGAGCCATGAGAAGCAGCACAAATGTTTGGAAAAGCCAGCTTTTACAGTGTTTGTATGGTTGCACTGTCACAAAGTTTCAGTTTACCATGATTACTATACTATTTTCACACACTCACAGTAACAATAGGGATTGGCTGTTCTGGCGAATGTTGATTAACCTTGTCTGGGGGTACAGGATGGTGCCATCTTGCTTTAACAAAATTGCATCTGCTGGAGAAAGAAGGGGGCATGGCAGCCTTAGACTTTGAGTTATATTACCTGGCAGCACATGTGCAATGGATCACAGTTGGGTGAAGTAATGTATTATTGGTAGGGGGATGTGTGATTTCATAAGCTGAACCCCTTGAACTTACTGACAACACTGCTGAAAAGCTCAGGGAAATAACAGAAGGGAAGATTATCAAATCAGAGTAGTAAAGTCAACTTGGTACCAAGAGCTCAATAGGACACACACAAATCAGCCATAGGTACTGAGGCTTCCGCTCAAGAATCTTTGAGTTACTGGTTGACAGGGGTGAAACCCTGGCCTAGCAGAAACCACAATCCTTGTCAGGGTGAGGCACAAGCCAACCCTAAATTAACCTGTGCTCAACACTCTTGTAGATCGGCACAGAACAGTCAGGCTTAACTTAGAGGCAATGTGTAAATATCTGTTTAACACTTCAAACAACAATAAAGTGAAACCACCACTCAAAAGGATCTCATAACAGGTTTAGAAAAATAGAGTAATTTTTTATAAATAAAACAAGAGAAAAATGGCAAAGGTCCAATTAGTAGCACCTGAGATATTCAATGTTAAAGATGTTAGTGAAAATAGCGCCAAAAGGCGTGAAGCGACCACAGTGAATATCTTGTCGTTCCTGACCGAGACAAATTCACAACTTCTGGTTGACTGAGATGGAGTATGGACCAGCTACAGGGACACAGTTAGGCCTCCTGAACAGACTGCTTTAAATCCTGGTTTGCAGAGAGTTGCGAGGATCCATGTCAAAGATTTGTTGCGCAGCTGAAGTGATGCAGGGGTTCGAGATGCAGCAAGGATACAATGTGAGAGCCTCTGTCATCGTTGAGGATCCTATTGACGGTGATTGCATTGCGAAGTCCGGCACAAGGATGAGGTGAGTAGTCAGGGCGATGTGTCTGTTCTGAAGAGGTGCAAGGCCCCAATGCGGAGTCCTGCTTTGTCCTCAAGGCTGCCATCGATGGCGGGATGCGAGGGCCTGCACTGGGGATGTGTTTTGCAGTGCTGATTCTGATGGACTGTGGCGGCAAAGCAGGTCTTTAATACAGCTTTAATCCACGCAGGGACAGAGATGCGTCAGTTCTGGGCAGGGTTGCGCCGTGTAGCATAGGAGATGCGGAGGTTCCCCTGGATCCACAGAGGCTGGCAAAGCACCTTAGGACCACTTCCAAGAAGCCAGGCCTGGGGTAGCACCACTTGGCATGGTGTACTCACAGATGGCAGAGTCCAGGTGCAGGTGCAAGGTTGATGGAAGCCAGTTGTGCCCCTGAGGTTTCAGATCAGTAGACCAGCCAACTAGCCCTTGGAGTCACTTTGGGTTCAAGAGATGCAGGTCCAGTCCTCCTCACCCAGGAAAGAGGGCAGCAGGCAGCAGATCAGCACAGCAGGGCAGCAGTTCATTCAGAGCAGCAGTCTACCAGATTAGCTATTTCAAAAAAATACAAATACAAATTCAATTAACCAGTCCTTATTTACATCTACACTTGGCGGACACTCAACATTTCTCATGAAGGCTTCTGCCTTTTGTCGTGGCACATCTAATTGTCTTATCCAATTTGGGATAAGACAATTGGGTGTGCCACGTGGGAATAACCTACATCTTCCCCTTTCCCCGTAAGGACTACACACTTTGAAATTATCATTTCCTAAGCACTAGAAACGGGCAGGACCAAAGGCAGAAGCCTTTATGAGAAACTTTGAGTGTCTGCCAAGTGTAGATGTAAATAAGGACTGGTTACTAGTATTTGCATTTTGAAGTTCACTTATGTACTGTATTCTCTATTGTGTATTGCACCTTTTTGTGTTGCATTTTAAGTAGTTATGTATATATATTTTTTGAAATATGAAATTGTTATCCATGAAATGTGACGTTTACAAAAAAACAGTGTTGCCCGACAAGATGACAAGATGACATGAGAATAATGTGTAATCTTGGTTCATAAAGGAGTGAAAAAGAAGTGAAATAAAACACTCGGGCTCTGGAATACAAGTCCAAAGTCTTGTTTGAATGATTCAGCAAAAAGAGCCTATCTGGACACTGTGATTGTTACATGATATTATAGTGGTCTAGGCCAGGTAGTGTAAGGACCCAAGCCTTTCTTGTTCAAAAATGTTCTAAAAGTGGCATTTTCAGAACTGAAATTTAAAATCCAACTTAACCATAAGTTAGGATTTTAAGTTGCAATTCCAGAGTCACTAAACATGAAAGAGTTACCTATTCCTATTTGGAAATTACACTTATAAAATATAATAAGGTAATTCCAATGTTATTCTATTGGAGAGGTTGGCCTTGCAGTAGTGAAAAACAAATGTAAGCGTTTTTCACTACCAGGACATGTAAAACTTAAAAGTATATGTTCAACTTTCTAAATACACTGCACCCTGCCTTTGCGGCTGTTCAGGGCCTACCCAAAGGGTAACTTCTATGTATTAAAAAAGAAGGTTTGGGCCTGGCAAAAGGTTTATTTTGCTAGGTTGAAAGGACAGCTTAAAACTGCACACACAGGCTATGCAATGTTTAAAGTACTACTTAAGTGGGTGGCACAATCAGTGCTGCAGGCTCACAAGTAGCATTTAATTGACAGGCCCTGGGCACAGGTAGTGGCACTTCACTAGGGACTTACAAGTAATATTAAATATGCCAATTCTACCATGGTTTCAGTATAGAGCACAAGCACTTTAGCACTGGTTAGTAGTGTTAAAGTGCCCATAGTCCTAAATCCAACAAAAACGAATTCAGCAAAAATGGATTAGTGAAGGCAAAAAGTCTGGGGATGACTCTGCAGAAAGGGGCCAAGTCCAACAAATCCATGTCTGCACATCTCCTCAAAACTACCTGTAGCTCCATAGCCCTCTGTGGGACCAAACATATCAGTGAGTACCTTACAACGTTTCCTGTCTGCCTCAAAATTGGTCAGTTCACACCCCTTGTTTGGGCGGGAATAAACCCTGCATGTTAAACAGGTGGGGCAGGGATATCCCCTGCATGACTAACAGGTGTTGCTCTTGATTTAACATGGCACAGGATGGAGGTTGTGGTACAGTCTCTCCAGATAGTGGAAGTGTATTGCCTGTATTTCTGGACTGGTGAGTGTTACCCTAGACAATGAAGTGTGAGAGGATAGAGATAGGGTTGCCTTTAGAGATTTCATGTAGACTTTTAGCAGACGACTGATGATTAGTCCTTCCTGAGCACTGCCTATTGGGTTAGGGATGGGGGAATCGAGGTGACTTAGCAGATTCTGGGGCATATTCTCAAGAACGTGTGATAACTACCGCAAAATTAGCTTAACGCAGCTGTGTACATCGTGGGAAAATAACCCTGTGTTAACGTGGCATTCCCAACACAGCGGTACCATGCGATAGTCTCACAATAACACGTCAAATGAACGCGTTAAAATCAACACGACACCGCAAAAACGCGATTCAGAAATGTGAAAAATAGTAGTTGATGACGCCAATCGCGATACAAAAATCAGCGAAAACCAGTCACAGGCCTGCAATTCCCACGCGTCATGCGGGAAAATGCACTATAAAAGTAGAAAAAAAACATACAGACAAAAGCCAAACAAAAGGGAAGCACAATGAAGGTAGCCAGAGCAAGTACAGAGGACAACCAGAACCCCACAAGCCCCCCGGAGGACCAGGCTGGGACCTCGGGGTCAGGGAAGGGCAAGAACAAGAAGAGTAGGAAGAAGCAGTTCAGTCCGCAGGAAAACAGGATCCTGATAACGGAGGTGGTGGAACACCATCAACTACTGTTCGTCACCTCCACTGTGTCACTGGCAACTAAAAATTGAATATGGCAGACCATCGTGGACAAGCTGAATGCAGTCGGAGTGGTGAAGAGGACAATGGAAGAGGTCAAAACCAAGCAGAAACTCGCAAACAACCGGAAGGCAGCAATGCAGACTAGAGGTGGGAGTCCAGCGCCACAGGAGGAGCTGGACGAGATGGAGAAAATGGTGTCCACAGTCATCAGTGGGGAGACGGTGGCAGGAGTTGGGGGCCCGGACACTGCTCAACATGACCGGACACAACAGCAACAGGGTGAGTAACGACCAGGGACTGGGGGGACGGGGAGAGATGGGCACAATGGCACACATGCACAATTATGCATTGCACATCTGCGGACAAACCATGCCCCAGACCCCCAACTCCCACCAAGCACTGTATAAGCACAGAAGTCAGAGGCACAACGCATGTAAGGGATAAGGGGCAGCTAAATCAGAGCTGCAGGGGCGACTCCCCCAAAATACGGCACACACATTACATGCAGAGCACATCAACATTGACAATGATGTGGTACAATCTGCAACATGTCCACAACAGAACAGAGGACACAACTGGTGCCACAAGTGCGTAGAAACTGGCCAATCACATTTGGCATTGCAGGGAAATGTGAGTTGACAATGTACAAGTACAAACATACATCTGGGATGTTGTCGGAATGTCCACTGTCCCGCATCAAATAGGCAGCTCCCCTCAAACAGTCACAATGTACACTGTCATGCAGTCTGAATGTAAACATGTACAAAACGTCAACATACATGTGAACACAATGTTAAACTGCATCTCCCCTTCACATTGCAGGGGGAAATCCAACACATCCTGCAGAGCAGGCCGAACCTCTCTTCTCTGATGACGAAGAGGACCACCACGCCTTTGACTCTGACACCCTCCAACAGCTCGTGGAGTGCCTCCGCAGCCCACTTCCAGGAGCAGGGCAGCCCAGCTGCTACGAGGAGAACCCACCCCGTGCACAGAACACACAGCAGGCAGCACCCACCACCACGGCTGCGTCCCAGGACCTTCACGACGACTACATGGCCTTTCAACGTCGTGTGTTGGGGTAACAGGAGAAGCTGGCTGAACAGGTGCAGGTGCAGGTGGAGTTCGACCACATGGCAGCCAAACTAGACACCATACGTGGGTGTCTAAGTCCCAACATGGACACCCAGAGTCCGCTCCATGCTCTCCGAACAAACCATGGCTGGCATCGCTAGAGTCCTGACTCTGCGACAAGAATGACTGTCTAGTCAGAGTGCCTCCAGCGATCTCGCCTGGGAGTTGGGACACATGCGGAGGATCATGGAGAACATGGAGCGGACGCAGGCGGAAAGAGCGGCTGCCACGGCTGCACACCAGCGAGAGGTAGCTGGGTCCCTCAATGCCCTAAAGACCCTCCTCATGGCAATGCTGCCACAAGGCCTGGCGCTGATGCATGCTGCTGCTACCACCCCATCTACATCTCCGGCCCCTGAGATGTCACTGCCACACAGTGCTGGAGACAGAACACCACCACCCACATGTGAGGCACATGTAACAGCAGAGGACAAAAATGCGGATGAATCTGCCTTCGTGGTCAGAAGGACGCGTAGCATTTATCTCCGCAATGCGTCCTGTTTCTGCTTGGTTCTGCCCTCTGCATCATCACTTTCCACTGACCCCCGATGCACTCTGCGACACTTACCTTGGACCTCGACATGGACTGCCATATTCTGTTTGGTCACCAATGACAAACCTATCAGACAGCGGACTGAACTCCTCCTCTTCTGATGTACTTGTCATTCCCTTAAGGACTCTGGCTGGCCCTCCACAGGCCAACAATGTAAAGTGGGGTTTGCATGGCCCTGTACTGCTCCAGCTGCAACACTCCACTGAATGTGCAATAAACATTCATATTCACACAGATGTGTCATGTCTATGATCTTTCAAGTGGGAAAGTATGGATGAATGTAAGGTCAGTGATTCCCCCTTACGTCCATGTTGCTCATGTTGTGGGACTTGGGTCACAGAGTGACACATTGCCGATTGCGGTCCGGGTGGCGCCGACACTACCACGGAGACACACGCATTAGTTACTTCCTTGTCCAGCCCTGGACGGAACCACACCCAGAGCCCTGGGGTCATTGTTCACACCCTTACGCTGGACTGGCATACTCCGGGACAGCCCACTCCGCTAACGCTCACGGGGTGGACGACAACGCTACATGTCCCAGGTCTTCCCTGTAGGGATCTGCTGCTAACAGGCTAGTTGTCAGCATGCTACAGCCACTCCCTCACGGCTGGTTTACACCCACACCACACCCATCCAGCATAGGCGTCACAGGACATGTGACCCTGCCAATAAAAAGGGTCTGGTGCATGTGCTGGACGCCATTTCCACTCTCTAATTGGGTGTCTCCGTGTGGTTATCATTTATTCATGAAGGCCTAGGGCCCTGCCACCTCACATTGTCCAGTGCTGGGAGTGACATGATGGCGTCCAGACCACGAGACTCAATCATGAAGGGTCCATGGATAGCGGTGCACAGACTTGGTGGCACCGGACACACTGCAGCAGGCACAGGCACACCGCCACGGGACGGTGTCTTGCGGTGCACTGAGGTAGGAGCACCTAAAGTGCTGAGCAGGTGTGCATCTTGCGATGATGTGCCGTCCTGGTGGCCCGGACTGGTAAGGATTAGTGTGAGCCCTGCTGGACCGCAGTGTAGGCCTGAGCCAGAGGGCAGTGAGGGCCTCCTGCCACATGGCGTTGCCTCGCGGTTCACTGAGTTAGTGGCACCTCAAGAGCTGAACGGGTGTGCATGTGGAGGGTGCCATGGTCCCGGGCCCCGGGCATGGAGCTCCCACCGGCACGTGGTGTGCCCTGTTGGAGACACGCCGGTGGCGGAAGGTGAGCAGTGAGGCCTGGTTGCGCAGGGGCGGGCAGGCGATGATGGCGTGTGCAACTGTATGGACTCTGCCATTCATGTCTCTGGAAACTGTTTCAGATAAGGGACTTGGGGGACTGCAGTGTATACCGGCAAGTGGTTGGAGACACACCGGTGGCAGCAGGTGAGCAGTGAAGCCTGGGTCCGCTGGTTCTCTCCCCCTCTCTCTCTCCCTCTCTCTCTCCCTCTCTCTCTCTCTCTTTCTCTCTCCCTGTCTTACTCTCTCCCTCTCTCACTCTCTCTTTCTCTCTCTCCCTCTCTTTCTCTCACTCTCTCTCCCTCTATCTCTCTCTCTTTCTTTCTCCCTCTCACCCTCTCTTTCTCGCTCCCTCTCTCACTCTCTCTCTCTCTCTCTCCCTCTCTCCCTCCCTCTCTCTCTCTCTCTCTCTCACGACTTCTTATTTAGATTTCTGTCTTACAGGCTGTGACTTACAGAATGTCCTGAGAAGACCCGCAATCACTCTTCAGAATAGTTTTTTGGGATTTATTCGGTAATAAACATATTTTTTGGATATTATGAGATTAATGTATAATTTCCCTTTTTCTGACCACACATGTATGTTAGGTGTTGCGATTGTGCGACTTCAGGCAAATTGTTTGGTTCATGATTTCGTAGAGTTGATGTGCAATATCTTTGTCCAAAGGGGGAGGGTGCCCGAGGTAGGGCCCTGGGGGGGAGGAGGTCCTGGGGGTGGTGGCGGTAGGTGTTGTTGCCCTATTGGGACTCCGGGCTGCATGATCAGTTGCTCCAGGGCATCTGTTGTTCTTCATGTGTGGCTATGGGCTGTGCTCCCTTGTCTGGTGCCGGTTGTCATCTGACTTTACACCAGGTAAGAGCAGGTGTTAAAATCCTGCTGCTAACGCGCCTTTTAGCATGTTTTGTGATCTTAGCGCCGATCTGGCTGGTCATTGAGAACGTTGTGGAGTGGTGTTGTCGCGGCTTTTTGAACGGGAACGTCTACACTGCATATTATTAGCATTACATGCCGGGGTCATCTGTGGCAATGTTTTTTGTGACTGCCATCGCAGGTAAACTGGTGATATGGGCTGTTGGCACCAGCTTGTGAATGGGGCGATACATTTATCGTGACTTTGGCTGCAATAAAGTGCCGATAACTTGGCGATAGATCCTTAAGAATATGCCCCTCCATTGTTAAGATGGACATTCCTAGACAGGGCCTGTCCCTTTTGCCTCTCCCTGACTGCTACTTCAGGAAGTCTGATAACAACCATGTGCTGGGGTTTCTCACATTATTCTGCTCATTTAGTGGGCCCTTCTGAACAGAGCCAGCATTGTCACCACCTGTTATGACAGGGAGATACATAAAACATGAAATATGAAAAGGAACCACTCCAGACCAGTTCCTAAGGCGGTACCCAATTTACCCCATTTGGATCTAGTTCTACGTTATTCAAGCCAAGCAAGGGAGTGCTCTGAACACTACTGGAAGAACTGCTGAGAACCATGGTTGGTGTCTGTCAGCTAGTCTACCAGCGGTAAGGTGCTATCATATGAAGTCTTGGCATCTTGCAGAAAGAGCTGTAGGTCCGCCTGTGACATGGGAGCCTCTCTGACCTACTGAGAAGGAGCAGAAGGGTGTCTGTTCCCACAGGAGTTGACTCTCTAAAGAAGCCTTAGTACAGCTTCTCAGCCTGGAATAGGTGTAACAAGAGAATGGGGTGTTTGTGGGACATTAACCAGAATCTGCCAGAAGGTCTTTTGGCCTCCACAAGTGTTTTTACCGCCAACAGAGGAGGCCAACAAAGTTGTACTGACTCTACCTTCTACACACTAAGGGCCTAATCACGAGTTTGGCGCTCTCAAAGCGGGCTGCCATGCCAGCGCCCCACTGCGAGACTGCCAAACAAGTTGTCACTCCACCCATTAGAATAGGACTTACTTCCTGGTCTGGCAGGCAGTGCTTTGGCGGATCCCACGGCAGTGCCTTTCGAAGGCTCATATGCGAGCCTTAGAAAAGCAGCGTTGTGGGACCATGGAAGCACATTCCAGTGTAGAAAGAAATGCACCATGGCGTGCATTTCTTTTCTTGTTAGAACTGGGGCGGCAGACATATGGGGGTGAACCATGTTCCCCCCTGCATGCACCCCGGTGCACAGAGGCAAGTTTCCTGACACACTTTTCATGGTGATCTCACTGCCATAAAAAGGAGGATGGTGAGGAAACTCAAAATATGCTCGGCGGGGCCGGCTGTGGCACCACCCACATATTCTTTCCAGTGAAAGACTGCCAGCCCAGTGGTATCCTTGATCCTTGATCCGGTGTGTTGTGGCGGTACAACTGCTGCAGTTATAATACTGCAGATGGTCCCACAGTGCAGTGGTTATCTGACCACCACCACAACTACAGTGGTCCTATGGACCACCGTAGTTGTAATAAGGCCCTAAGTCTGAGGACCTGCACCGGGGACCACAGGATGGGTGCCAACCTTTGGGTGTGCCAGGACCCAGCTGACTGGAGCCAACTTCCCCAGCACAGCATGAAGAGACAGAGGCACGCAGTAACCATGTCTGCTAACATATGTGACTCTTCCTGCATGCGTACACATAGGACGAACAAGCGCCCAACTTTTCAGGTAAAACAATTGCCTCAACTGAACATTGACTATGAGCTTTACTACAGACTTATTTGGATTCCATGCTTTAACAATAGACTTGCTTAAAGAGAGTAAAGGAAACAAAAACTGACATACCAGGGAAGTTGTTCTTCTTCACTCATAGTGATCTTGCTCCTGCTATTTAATCAAATCCACTGATTTCCTTGTAGATAACTCCAGTAGCACATGTAGAGTACAATCTTGTGGTGAGATTTTATTTTTATCTGTATTAGCTTGTTTTGGTTGTTTGGTCTTGTTTCTAAAAGAAAAGCACTGGCTGGATAATTAATGATTGTGTCTGGTGTTTGATAGTTAGCATTCTGAGTCCCTACCACTTAAACTCCCTACCTGAGAAGCCTTTGCTACCATGACAGTCAAGTGCAGAAAGTGTATACTTGGCCCAGTTGCAGACCTATAGTAGGACAGACACCAGGACACCAGAGGCAACGACTGAAACCACAGCAGTTAGGCCCTAGTAGCTTCTGCTTTCCCTATGGCCCCCCAAACAGGGTCAGGCATCTTTTCTGAAAATACAGGGTCCTGGCCCAGAGGACCTAAACATATTTGAAACATATCCAACCTACTCCTTCTTGCCAAAGTCCTAGAGACTCCAAACTCAAGAAAGACATGATTGAAATTGACCTTACAGACAAATCCCAGTCAGGTTTAAGGGCCACCTACAGCACAGAATCGATTATCCTTCTAGTCGTTGATGATATATTCGGCCTCCTGGACAAAGGAGAGTCCTGCATCCAAAAAAGGACTGTGTGAACAAGTTCTCGGTGGTTCTTCTCTTATCTAACGCAGCTCTTCAAATAAATAAAAATATTCAGCTCTCTCTCCCCTACCATATTCTAAAATGAGTTCCATCGGGATATAGCCTTTCCCCCACTCTCTTGAACCTTAACATCAAACTGCTTGGTGCATTGGAAACTCTTCTCCCACCTCTGTACTGACATCCATGTCTACCTACAAAGTCTAATCCCATGAAACACAGCCCTCTTTGCCACAACTCAGAACAAAATCTATTCTTGGATGTCCATCTATGATGTAAGAGTAAATTCTGTCAAAAAAGGATTCCTCTTGATCTTCCCAAACACAGGCCCATTATAGTCCAAACTTGGCTTAATAATGTCGACCCGTTCGACTACAAACCATCCAACATCGAATTGCCAAATGTCTTTGGATGACTCCCAAAAAAACGTAAAACTTCTGAGTTCACAAACTCCTGTACAAAGCCACACAATACTAGAACAAATTCCTCAAAGGAATCAAGCCCTTAATTTCTCAAGTATATCTCAAATCTGTGGCATGATCTGTTCTACGATCTTGAATCAATTATGGTTCTACTGGATAGCATCCCTAAACTATAGCTGCCCCACCCACGAAAGCTCTAACATTAGTCTCAGGAACTAGATGAAATGAACACATCATACCAATTTAATTTTCATAACAAATTTTATTTGATTTTAAAGGTACAAATGGGTCAGGGCCTGATGCTAATACATATGACAATCGATGCAGAAAGTACCAATTCTGAAATAATATTAACAATTCAGCCAGTCAAACATCTGGCCTACAAATAGAACACCAGGCCCACCAAGTACCCACCACCGCTTGCAGTTTGATATTCATGTAGAGATGCTTGCAATTACTAGTATGTAGCTCATTAATGAATCGTATGTTATATTGGGGGATCTATGGGGGATCATGGCGTAATAACGGGGTAGGTCTATCCTTCTGTATGACACCCAGCCGGACAAAATCTTTCTATGTTTTTGCAGGCAACCCCATGCCTGGAAGCCTACGATTTCAGCGCCCATGCATTTATGCATGGCTTTTTTCCAATTCTCAATACTTGGTGGAGTCACTGCCTTCCACAGCTGGGCAATGTCCCTTTTGGCCAGGGTTAGGCCTGGGAACAGCAAATGTTGCTTATGGCGATTGTCGCCAATTTCTTCTGTACTATGGAGTAATAATAGCTTGGGGTTGTGTGGAATGGTCCAGGCCAAGACCTCACCGAGGCAGGACGCAATCCTCCGCCAGAATGGCTGCAGCACTACACAGCACCAAACCGTGTGTAAGAATGTGCCTTTGGCGTCTCCGCAGCGGAGGCAATGAGGGGACTGAATGACCCTCATTTTCCACAAACGAAATCGGGTATAGTATGCACGGTGGAGATATTTAAACTGGATGAGACTGTATCTTGTGGAGACTGCTGCATTCCGGGGGCTGGCTAGGGCCTCGCCCAGTCATCATCAGTAATTGTAGGGATGTTGATCTCCCAAGCCTCTCTGGTCTTATGTAGTGTATTTCGTGTGTGTGTGAACAGGGTTTGATAAATGTGTCTAATCTTGTGCACTCCCTGATCTCCTATTACCAAACGTCCCTCTAGGGGATGGAACTCAGGTAGTTCTTCCAATAAACGAATGTGGGGTGTTAGAGCATGTCGCAGTTGGAGATATTTGTGGAACTGTGATCTATGTAACTAAAACTCTGACTAGATTTGTTGAAAGGATTTCAGCGTGCATCCCTGCATGATGTCAACTAATGTGGAGATTCCAAGAAGGACACATTTATGAAAGCCTTTAAGTGAAGAAACAGCGCGTATGTATGTGCCTTGCCACAAAGGGGTCGTCTGTGTCAGGTCTCCCATCCATCCTATGGCTTTAACCGTGGAGCGCCATAGTTGTATGGCTGTTTTGCTGGCTGGAGAGAGGGTATCTAAATTGGTTTTTCTATACAAAAGTTTTTGTAAGGGAGTACCCTCCATGGCAAGCAATTCTACAGCATAGGCTGGGTCAACTTGTGAACTGTACCACCACTCATTGATAACTAAGAGCTGGGGTGCAGAGGAGTATGCGTGTATATCTGCAGCAGCAATGCCTCCACAATAGGTTGACTGTGTGCATGTGGTTAATGCAACGCGGATCGCACCGTCCGACCATAAGAACTTATTAAGAATGGCCTTTATTTGGCTGAACCAAGAGCGGGGAACAGTATGAGGGAAGTTCTGCAGCCGATACAATATTCGAGGCAATGAAACCATCTTGAAAATGGCTGACCGGCCATATATTGACAAGGGAAGGTGTGACCAGATGTTTGTTTCCTCCCGAACTGCAGGAAGAAGTGGGGTAATGTTGTGCAACTATTGTATCGTAGGACTTGATTAAATGAGGATCCCTAGATATCGACTATCAGCAGCTGCTCCCCCACCTGCCCCTCCCCCCAGCACCTTGAGACCTTCACAGCTGAATAGCGCACTTTATAAACCTCTAATTGATTGATATTTAAGTCCCTCCATGACGTGGGTGAGCTGTGCGACCCAGGCCCTAGGGCCCTGGTCACCACAAACTATGTAGAGCACAGATGTAGAAGGGTTGCCGCCCAGGCTGGACGTCTCCTCGAACACCCGAAGTATCTGAAGCATACGAGGACCGGAGAACCAAGGGTCTGTCATAAACAACAGGACATCATCAGCATACAGTGCAATTCTATCGGAATACTCATGTGACCATTCAAACCCTCGAATCAACGGGTCTTCTCGCATCCAGATGGCCAAGGGCTCTATGGCTAGGGCAAATAACAATGGGGACAGACAACAACCCTGCAGTGTGCCTCTATGAATGGGAAAGGGGTAGGATCTATGTCCCGCCACCTGCACCGAGGCCGAGAGGTCAGAATAAAGTAGTTGAACATATGCTAGAAATTGGGGACCAAGGTCATCATACCAATTTTGATCACCTTCTACTAGCTTCTTATAGAAGTCAGGTGCCACTTTAAGCTGACCTGCAAAGTACATGAAGCTCTGCATTCTGGAACTTCGTCCTCACATTCCCTGAAACCTGTGAGTCACTAACACCATGAGTCCAGAACACCCAATCTTCAAGAACATATACATTCTGAAACAAACCTTCACCAGAAGTGTTTTCATGGAATGAATACCATCACCCAAGACATGAAAACGAATTGGGAATATGGTGTATTCAAGCAAGAGATTAAATTCCTCCTATTTCAATGGCATTGCCATATTGAGTCCAAATACATCTATTGTGCTTGCTGATTACACTTCACTAAATCCCTCAGGTCCCACAATCTAACTCCAGTGGACAGAACCTCCATTGACTTTGTTACACAGATTTCCTAAAGACTTGCATTTTGTACATTACCTTATTATTCTCTGTGCTCAACACTAACCTAATTGATGTATTATATATACAACTCATCCATGTTGTAATTACTCTGACGCCTCTCTTTTTGAAGCGCTCTGTTATCCATTGCAGGGACTGTTATTACCAATAGAAAGCGACAAATAAATCAATTCATGTCATCGTTTCTTTTGGTCATTGTAGGTTTACCTACTGCCCCCTGCATTCATTTTAACTTTGCTATTGGCCCTGATGCTTATTTATTTTCAGGGTGGTGAATATGAAACTAATTGATAAAAAATGTGCTTCATTGTGCCTCTGTGACCTGCTCTCCTGTAAAATATCCACCTATGGACTTTGAGAAAGGAACTTCACAATCTGTTGTTGATCATGCTATGCCTTGCGTTACTTTGCATTTCATTTGCCATGCAAAGTAGTCCACTGCTGTGCAATTTGTGAAGATGTGATTGCTAGAAATATATTTTCCTGTATTGGTATGTCACTGTTGTCCTAGATTGTTAATTCTATTACAATTTGAACAAATACCTTGTTTACAGTGCGTTGTTGTAGATAATTGCAGTAGTACGTTCTGCAGGATGGATTCGTTTTCAGTCTTCATGTGTCACAGTAGTGCTAGTAGCTTTTGCCTCTGCTTCTACAATACTCTGAACAAGGGTGTGAAAGTCAATTTTGGCTAGCGAATTTACTCAAAATGTGCTGACTTTGTCAGGAGAGCTCAATTTCGCACAATACTCTGGCCTACATGCTCACATCACCTACACTATCAATAGGCACTACTCCGGTAGGTCCTGGTGTCCTCTGACTCTGACTTCTGACTCCTCCTGGAAGACAACGATTCACTAATGTTGGATTCCTATTTACCTTCTTCAGGAACACAAGAAATGTAGACGTCCTGATTCCCCGGACTCGTCTTTAATCCAGATGAGAAGGGCACCACCTACTGCCCTACCTAGATCCCAGTTGGGACAAGTTCTTCGGGTTGGAATAAATAGGATGGGTAGTTCAACGCTTGAATGCATTGATTGACTGGAGCTTGAGAGTGTTTGTAGTCCCTTGATGGTCCCTGATACTTTAGTACCTGCTTGTGAGAGTCTAGGGGTAGTCTCCTACTATGCAAATAGTCCCCTAAAGTGCACACCATCTTCTGCAATATGTAAATTTCATTCTGATTGTCCAGTTGTGCCAGGGTACACTCATTTGGAAAATGTTACTGAAGTAGCAACTACTTGTCTTACCCCCACCAGGGGAAAATTGTTATCCTGGAACATCGCAGGGTTGAGTTCAAAACTCTTGTCACCTGAGTGGCTAGCTTTTATCCATTGTTTTGACATATGTCTCTTTCAAGAGACATGGCTCTTGACATCTCTGCACTGCGAGGGATTTGTAAACTACCATGTCCCAGTGATAAAAGGGAGAATGGGTCGCCCTTCTGGTGGTCTAGCAATATGGATTCGCCAGGAACTGAACATCAATATAAAATAACTCCCCTCTAATAATAATGATATACAGGTGCTGGGACTAAAGCCAAGTCAACTAGAGTCAATTGACATTTACAATATTTACGCCAGGGGAACACGGGGAGGCAGGCCTGAAACTTTATCAGCCCCGGAAGACCTCCTTGATCAATATTCTGCTAATTCTAATATTATAATAGCAGGAGATTTGAATACAACATTTGAGCCACTTGAAATAGGAGATTTTCCTCTTACCGAGGAGGAGGATGCTCAATGGGGCATTCCACAATTGGAACTTACGCCTGTCAAGAAGTGGACAGATGTAGTTATTCAGATCAACACCATTTGTCTTGACAGGGGATTAAGAGCACTAAATGGGAGGACACCGCACGATAGATTAGGGTGGAGTACATTTAATAATGGGTCTAGTAATAGTAGAATAGACTACATCTTGGTGAGTTTGAAATTGTGGCATAAAATAGATGACATGGAAATAAGGGATCGTATGGAAAGTTATCATAACCCCCTGTGTGTTACCTTCGAGAAGTGGTGGCATACGTGTCTCCAACTCAGTGAGGTAGAATTATGCACATTAGATGTGGTTCCTACTCACGATATGAGGCGACTGAAATGGGCAAATCTAGCAAATCAGGGTGATGTACTGACTAGTATTTCTAATGATACTGCCAGTGTCCTGATAGAGTTAGAAAATATTATATCTGCTGGGAGGAACCTAGAATATGTCACCCAGTTACATGAAAGATTTTTTGCCTACATGAGAACTTACTTTATTAAGAGACACAAGCCGAAGAAACTGATACCCCAAAGACTTTGCCGCTGGTATAATAGCGAGTGTAGACAGGCGCGTGCTAGCCTTGGGAGGGTGATCAAAATTGGGGAGCCTGCACAGGTACGGACTGCCAGGGCGAATTACAAGACCACGATGTATAAAGCCAAGCGTTCCAGGGACGAAAATCACTGGCAAGACCTTAGAGAGGCTAGCGTTCAAAATAATAGTAAACTATTTTGGAGCTTATTAAAATGGGATTATGGCGGCCAACCTGAGGAACCACATAACTATGTCACCCAGGATGACTGGGTTAACCATTTTAAGTCGCAGTATGCCCGATGCCCATCTGAGGAATATGGGGTAGAATTTAATCATGTGTTTTATACTAAAGAGGTTTTTAATAGTAAGGATGTTGAATTGGCCCTTAGATTAGTGGCGGGTGGAAGAGCACCAGGTCAAGACGGTATTCCCGCAGATGTGTTTACACATGATAAGGAACGGTGGGGGAGATATATTAAAATGTTGGCAAATGCCTTAGCGCAGGGAGCACCCATCCCGGATTCTTGGAAGAGTGTGATAATAGTCCCCGTATATAAAAAAGGGGATAAATCATTACCTGGGAATTATCGACCCATAAGTTTGATCGACTCATTGCAGAAGCTCATAGGTAGGTTAGTGCTAAGTAAGATACAGGATTGGATAGACGACAATAATATATTGTCCCCTCTGCAAGCCGGATTCCGGGCATTCACTAGCACCATTGATCAGGTGTTTCGCTTCATCCTTATATACTGGAAAGTAGTGTTTCTGGGCAAAGGCAGTCTTTATGCCACCTTTGTGGATTTGAAGTTGGCCTTTGACTTAGTACCACGCACTAAATTGTGGGTAACCTTGAAAGACCTAGGGTTGCCAAGTGAACTCTTATCAATGGTAATTAGGCTGCACGAGGATAACTCAGCTAGAATCCGATGGGGGTCCCAGGGCATGGATACTAGTACATTCCCAGTAGAGTGAGAGGTGCGCCAAGGGTGCGCTATGGCACCCACCCTATTCTCGTTGTTTATCAACGGCATAGTGGATCACATATCATCCGTGAATACTGATGCCCCAACACTTGCAGGGACCAAAATACCCATTTTAATGTTCGCCGACGATACCTTGATAATTTCAAAAACCCCGTGCGGACTCCAGCAAGCTTTGCTTATCTTTGAAGAATTTTGTACAGCTCGTGGTCTAGAAATCAATGTATCTAAGACGAAGTTCATGACTTTTAATTCATAGGAAAAATTTTAATGAATAATCAACCACTGGACCAAGTTAGAATGTTCACTTATTTGGGGGTAAACATTCAGAGTGATGTGAAGTGGAATCAGCAAATTGATCTTGCCACACTTAAACATCGGCAACTGGTAGGTGCGCTAAATGCGGAGCACAAAAAGTCACTCACTAAACCTATGTGACCTGTGCTCCAGGTTTACGACATGAAAGTGGTCAGTGCGGCCCTTTATGGCGCCGAAGTCTGGGGGTTCGAGAATATGCCCAAACGTAGAGTCTCTGAAAATAGATTCTTGCGTAGGATCACCTATCTCCCCCAAAGTACACCACAGTGCCCTCTGCTCTACGAGCTTGGCAGAAAGTCCATATCAGATATTGCAAAACTACGCCCTGTTTTATACTGGCGTAGATTGTGGACTACGCCGGAATTGAAGTTGTATGCATTGGGTTTCATAGATGTTATTAATTCTGATACTTTTCACAAGATAAGTTGGTTGAGGGGAGTTAGGGATGTCCTTACAAGCATGGGGATGAATTCTCTCTGGTCGGATCCACTCTCAGCATGTTTTCCCTCAAAAGAAGTAAGAAAAGAAAGGTACTGGGAGGTAGTGGTGCATAACACCCAAGGATATAGTGAATCATCTTCATTGACAGGTTTGTTTTTGAATTTTAAAGACAGCCCTGTCTTAGAACCCTACTGGGACACGGGCTCGCTGCCTCTTAAATCTTTTACATCTAGGTGGTCGAGCTCAGGTGATGACAAGTGCCCAGTCTGTTTATTGTGTAGTGAAACGATTGTCCATATGCTATTTGTGTGCCCAGCTTATGCTGCTCCGCGCCGGATTTGGTTGAAACCTATATGTAAAATGTTGGGTACGAGGTAGAGCGCGGAGGCAGAAAGGATAATACGTACTAGCACCTTATCGTATATCTCTATAGGAGCTGCCAAATTTCTGGGGTGGGCGTGGGTAATAAGGCTAAAACTTTCAACAACACGAGCAAATTTGACTGTTTAAAACTAGATAGCCGTAGATTGATTGATACAATGAAAATTATATTGCCCAGGCAGCAGATTTACTCTATTGTTAAAACTAACTGGAAGTGAACAAAAGAAATGATGATACTGTACAATTTTTTATTGCAATTCTTTTTTATCTGTTTTTTAAGGCAATTTTTTAACTCTTTTTAATTGTAACCTGCTCCAGTGGTAATAACTATTGTAGGATATTTATCTCTTTGTCACATACTTTACTAGATTTGAGCTGTATTCCGGAAGAATCATGTATACATATGTAAAATGCTTTTATGACAAAGTGTTGAATAAAGCGTTTTGGACTGGACTGGACTGGATTCCAAAAGCACCCACCTGATCAAAAAGCACCTTGCAGGACACCTGGCTGGAGGAAGACCTGGTGCCTAGAATCCTGCCTAAGGAGCTATGAAATGCAGGGCAAACCACAAGGAACCTTTTGAGCACTGTGGAAAAGAGGGAATTAGTCATTTTTCTCACCACACAGCACCAGAGCATGGTTGTGAGGCATATCTAGGAGGCTGCTGTCAAGGATGACACAAAAACCAGGATGGTCATATTCAGAGCATTTTGTTCCGCTGATAACTGGACCAACATGCACTCCATGCAGCAAAGGTATCAGGAACGTTTTGTTAGTAAATTGCTATCTCGCTATCTGGAAGTCAACCAATTTCTTGATGAAGAGCAATTCGGACTCTGTCCAGGTCATGGGATGGAAACAGCTTTGAGTGTCGGAACAGGACACTCAAAACCAATCACAACGCTATGTTGCAGCGCTGGTGGCAAGGTAAGTTTATTTGTAAAAAAAGATTTATTATTATTGCACCAAGTGTGGCCCCCATGCCATCCCCCACGATCCCCTTGCACGATGGCTAAATTGGCCCTGAATACACCTAGAAGGTCCTCAGTATCTTTGGCTCTGAAGGATTTGCATTGGCTGCTATTAAGACAAAGAATAATTTTTAAATCCCTTTGCATATTTTGCGTTATATAATTCTTAATAGCCTCACCCACTTTTGCTGGGTTCGTTGTTTCTCAGGAGCAGGAGAGAATGGGTTGCAAAACCCAGCAAAAGTGGGTGAGTGTATGGATATCAGAGTTATTTTCAATGTTTTTGGAGTGATTGCTGAGAGTATGAAGTAAGGATGCACCTAATAGTCTATTTGACTTCAGTAACAGTTTGAAACAAATCAGATAAGTAAATCGGATATAGAGCTCTGTTTTGACACAGGAGTTTGTTTGCACACAATGAGCACAAATAAACTGTTAAGGCTATTAAGAATGATATAACGTTGAGGGGGACACGGTTCTGCCATTCGCATCTCTTCAGAAACAGTATAGCATGATGGACACTGAATACTATCGGTATCTCTAGGTCCGCCATGCGTTGATGACGCAGGTCCCTGGAGGTGGGAGGCTGCCGGAGGCTTCCCCATTGGAGGACAGAGTGCTAGATGGACACATCCCAGAGAAAACCATCTCCATTCTTTATAAGAAGTTAATTAACAATATGGAAGATCCACTTCAGATCCTTAAGGGCAAGTGGAAGAGTGAAGGATTGGAACTGGATGAGGAGGACTGGCAGGATGCGGTCTCCTCCCCGAGGGTGGTGGCGACCCAGGCCAGGCTGAGACTAGTGCAGCTTAAAATATTGCATGTGACATATGTAACGGGTCCCGGACTGGTCCGCATGGGACGGGCAGAGAGTGGAGAGTGTAGGCGAGGGTGTGGAGAGTTGGGGACCTTTATCCACATATTATGGAGCTGCCAACGGATAGAAGTGTACTGGAGGGAATTACACCGCACTATGCGGAAAGTGCTAGGGGTCGAGATGCAGCCGGAGGCACGGAGGTGCCTTGTGAATGTCTGGGAGCCCACAGACCTCAACACATACACTACGCAGTGGGCCACGTTGGCGTATATGATCGCAAAAAGGAACATTGCACAGTTGTGGGGTGCAGTCCGGACCCCCCTTTTGGAGAGGTGGAAAGAGGATTTAGATTGGTGCATGTTTAGGGAAAAATCGGTGTTTGTAGCCAGGGGGTGCCCTGGGAAGTGGAGCAACATATGGGGAGCCTGGAACCAGTATAGAGGGAATATATGTCCCGCACCTTGCCTGCGAACTGAGGATGAGGGTTATGGCACCCCCTAATCGCCAGGAAATGATGCTTGTAATGTATATTGGAATGGAAGAATCTAACCTGATAGAAATTGATGTCGCCTGCTGTTGTGTCATTGATGTATCTCAGTCGAAATGGTTTAATAAAAAGAATTTTTAAAAAAAAGGAATGATATAACGCAAAATATGCGTGTCACGAATTTCTCTTTCTAAATTGAGGAGAACGGTATTGTGTATGACACAGAAGGAGTTTTAGGGCTAAGTGCTCGCACATAAGTTTCTCATTTACTGTATGATGGGAGGTGCACATGAAAGTTTCAGTATCACAATGAAAGTAACATTATATGCTATGTTAAGTTAGATGTATTTTTATAGCGCACGACTCACCCGGGGGCATCTCGGTGCATACCTAGCAAAGAGAGGATAAAACCGGCATCAATTAATGTGTGTGTTAAAACAGAAAGGTTTTTAAATGTTTCCTAAAAGCAGTGTACAAAGTACATTTGCGCAGGGCCAATGGAAGCTGATTCCAGTACCGTGGGGCAAAGTACGAGAAGACTCTGCCCCCAGTACGAGTTAGATGTATTCGGGGGACCTTTAGAAGAGCTAACGAGTTGGATCTAAGGTTACAGCCCGAAACCTGCTTAGTGAATTTCTTTTGCAAATAATAGGGCCCTTGCCATTTAAGGCATTATAGGTAAGGCAACAAATCTTAAAAAGGCACACCCTTGTCTAAACAAGATTTCTGAGACAGTTAAGGTCCTAAATTTATCATTTGCCATCTATCTGACAAAAAATGTTCCAGCCATTTTAAGGCTATACCTCGAATCCCACAAGAATATAGTCTCTCCACGAGCAGTATGTGTGAGATAGTATCAAATGCCGCGGAGAGATCTAGGAGGATCAGAACAACTGATCCCCCAGCATCCATTATCTGCCTCAAGGAGTCCGCTACTGCCAGGATAGCAGTCTGAGTACTAAAACCTGGACGGAATCCAGATTGTGAGGGGTCTAGGACTTTATTGGACTCGAGATATGTACTTAACTGCCTATTTATAATGGTTTCCAATTGTTTGCCCAACAGGTGTAACAAAGATAGATCAAACATATGCTTCTTTCCAAGGGGTAGGAATAATGCCTCAATGGATAGAACAGTTGAAAATTTTAAGAATTTCGGGGGCACAGCTGGGAGATAATAAGGCCATGGTTTTTGGAGGGCAAAGGTCGCCAGGCGAACCAGATTTGGCAGAAGATAATAATTTAGAAAGCTCATCTCGTGTGATAGTTTCGAACTGATCCAGAGTACTTGCAGATGGTATCTCCAGTACTTCTGGTCCTGTAAGAAGTGACAGCTTCTGAGACTTAATAGTTGGAAAATTTGCGTAAATCTGCATAATTCTTTCCTGAAAATAGATAGCTAAAGAGTCACAGAGTTCTTGAGATTCAGCCGAGGATTGTCTACAGGCTTGAGGTGATACAAAGTCTTTAACTATGTTAAATAGGGCTTTAGATGAGTCAATTTGATTTATGATGTATGTTCGCCTGGCTGGTTTTATGTTCTGATGGTAATTGGATAGAGCTAGTTTGTACGCTTGTCTGTCCAGGGACTCTTTACTACATCTCCAACGTCTCTCTAGTGTCTTGCACTTGGATTTGTCAATTTTTAACTCAGCTGTATACCAGGGGGTGGATTGCCGCTGCTGGACTGAGCTATGTTTTATTTGAGGGATTGCAAAGTCCAGTGCTGTCACTAAGATCGAGTTGAAACCTTCCAACATTCCGGAAACGTCGACGTCATACGGGCCAGGTTCCAATGAGTGGGGATGGAATACCTCCTTGAAGGATTCCAGGGATAGCTTATGACAAGGCCTGCGTAGCTCCTTCTTCTTCCTTTCCAAATTTCCCATTAGGGTAGGGGTAGACGGAAATTGATAGGTAAACATGACCATAAAATGGTCAGTCTAAGTTAAAGGGTATGGGGAATAGGCGGTGAGGTGATCTATATGGGTAAAAATTAGATTAAGGGCGTGGCCAGCCCGGTAGGTAGAGCCACTAACCCTTTGGGAGAGTCCAATTAGATTAAGACTGGTTACAAGCTTGTTCACTTCTGAATTGGCAGAGTCTTCACCATGAAAATTAAAGTCCGCCAACAGAATAAATTTGCTGGAAGCTCGATCAGATAATTAGGGAAATTAGCTCTCGGGCCAGAAGGTCGATAAATTAATGCTCCGTTCCAGCTGTCCGTGGAAGACATGTTTATTTAAAAAATACCCAGTTCCAAGCTGTCGGTGCATAAGGTCGAAGTCCATTGCACCTTAAGATGGTTTTTAAAAGCTATGGCAATATCTCCCCCTATTTTGCCCTCTCTATCTAGGTGGATGAATTTATAGCCATCCGGGATGGCTAAATTAATCGATGGATGGTTTGTGGGTGTTAGCCAGGTTTCTGTGAAAAAGCAAAGCTCTGGGGAATGCGAAGTGATCATATCCCATATTTCAATTGGATGTTTTGCCAAAGATCTTACATTGCATAGGATATACTTAGGACTAATTGAGTCATTGTCAGATTCGTTTTGTAGGTCAAGTGAGCAAGTAGTGACCAAATTACTCTGAAAAAGGCAAGTTCTGCAGACTACAGGTCCTTCCAGGGCAGTTGGGAACTTTGTTGGACAGCATATATTGGGAGAGTGATTAATTAGTCATCTTGTTCCAATATCGAGCAGGGCTTTTCCAGAATAGGTCAGGCGGTTAGTAGCCAGAGCCGTAGTCCTAATTTGGGCAGCATTTCCTGCCTCTGGTCTCGGTCGGGCACGGACGGGAGCAGACGGGCTTGCCTTTGGCGCGCCAGCGGCGCGCCCGCTGTGTGCGTCCGCTGCACGTGAGTGAGCACTAGCTCAGTCATTATACTATCAGGGCAAAACAACTGGCCCGCAAGCTGTAATTACCACCAAGACGGCGGCCCCGTCGACCGATAATCCTCCAATACCGCCGAGTCCCCCCGGGGTCAGCACCTAAGCGGCTGTTGTGGTGGGGGAGTGGGATGGCTGAACGCAGTTAAAAACAGTGAAAGTGCAATTCTAAAACCAATCGCTAATGCTGGGAAAGTAAATTAAAGGCCTCCCGGCTTCCGCCTCAGGAGTTGCTAGATAGGGCGCGTGCGCACTATGGCAGTCTTTATACTATCAGGGCAAAACACCTGGCCCGCAAGCTGTAATTACCCCCAAGATGGCGGCCCCGTCGACCGACAATCCTCCAATGCAGCTGAGTCCCCCCCCCCCACCCGCCCCCCCCCCGGTCAGCACCTAAGCGGCTGTTGCGGTGGGTGAGTGGGATGGCTGAACGCAGTTAAAAACAGTGAAAGTGCAATTCTAAAACCAAGCCTAATGCTGGGAAAGTAAATTAAATGCCTCCCGGCTTCCGCATCAGGAGTTGCTAGATAGGGAGTGTGCGCGCTAGCGCAGTCTTTATACTATCAGGGCAAAACAACTGGCCCGCAAGCTGTAATTACCCCCAAGATGGCGGCCCTGTCGACCCACAATCCTCCAATGTAGCCGAGTCCCCCCCGGTCAGCACCGAAGCGGCTGTTGCAATGGGTGAGTGGGATGGCTGAACGCAGTTAAAAACAGTGAAAGTGCAATTCTAAAACCAAGCGCTAATGCTGGGAAAGTAAATTAAATGCCTCCCGGCTTCCGCCTCCGGAGTTGCTAGATCGTGCAGAACGTGCACTGAGTAATGGGTGCCGCGAGTGAGAACCTTCACGGTTTGATGGGAATCGACACATGGGAAGTCATAAAAAGATATCTTATTATGATCTGAAATAATATGGCAATTTTAAATTTCAGGTTGGATTCCGAAAGAAGAAAAGGGCAAGTATATTCACTGCCCAAGCACGCACTAGCGTGCATGCATCACGTATACAAAATAGCATAATGAGCTAAACAAACTGGGGAGGTGTGTTGTAGCACCCTGACGAAAGCCCTACCTTAGAGTAGGGCTGAAACATGTTCCAAAAGGGTCGTAGGACCATTACATACTAAATACCACTTACAATTTCCAGCTTCAACATCACTGATTACTCTGCCATTAAAGGGATACCTTGGAGTATTCAAGAGAATTTTAATCTTTAGTTACTCCACCTGGTCTTTTTCTTTTAAGAGCTCCCTTGATTGAGCCCACCCTGGCCTTTAGGAGTCAGGGTGAATCCAATGATGAAGCATGGCACTACTAGAGTGTGTGAGGCTTATTCAAAGAAAAGTAAGTCTTTCCTTTCCCGCATTTAGAAATGTAGTGTCATTGTGAAGACTAGCATTACCCAGCACCTGGAACCATACGTGGGATACTTGTAAGTTGCATGCATGAACAGATAGGAAGGACGTATCCCTCCTTTTTTCCGTTCGACACTAAAAGGGCCTTTCTACCCCCCGATCTGGGTAGGGGCCACCACCCCTCCCAGATCTTAATGTGTAACATTTACTGCGTGTTCCCCTGTGTTGAGGGAATTGGGTGGAGAGTGTTTTTGGAGGGAGGCTAGGGTTTTATATCCAGCTATCCGAGTTTTACATCATTTTAGGGCAATGGTCGTGGAGAGGAGCGGGTTGCACCTTAAGGGCCTGTCATTGCTATTATTTTGCTAAGTGTTTGTGAAGTCGCTGCTGTCCCTATTACTGTGTGGAACTGTCATGTGAAATGCCAATAACATTTGTTTACAAAGAGTAGGAACTGTGATTTCCAAATTGCGATTCTTACCGAATCGCAATTAGGAAATCACGATTCCTATGTAAGAAAGCGTACCATTTCTAATTAGCGGTTTCTAGTGGGTCACACGTGGACCTACCTCATGAATATTAATGAGGTAGGTCGAAATTTGCAACCCATGTGGAATCGGAGCCATCCCAGGTATGGTGGCCTGCTGAGGTCAGCATATTGCTTTTTAATAAAGCATTTTTCTTTTTAAATGAAGTCCATTTTCTTTATAGGAAGTCTGAATTTGTCTCAAAAGACATAGATTAAACTTTGATAATTCATTTTTTAAAAGCAGGCAGTGGTCCACGGGACCACTGCCTGCTCTTAAAAAATATATTTCCAGCAGTCTTAAAGGGGAAGAGTCCCATGTAATTTCTTCCCATTTGCGATGGGTTACACACACTTTTAAAATGGTAGTAAAGTATTACAGTTTGCAACCAGAATTCGGTCACAAACAGAAATACATACCATACTGATTCAGTATTTGGAAGGGACTCCCAGAACACGTCCCTTCCAAATACTGAATCTAAAATGCAAATTGCAATTCGGTAACAAGTTACAGAATCACATTTTGCATTTTGTACATGTGAAAAAGCATTTTTTCGGTCGCAAACGGCCCAATTCCACAAATCGGGCCGTTTGGGACCGGAAAAATGCTTTGTACATCTGGCCCTTAGAGCATGCTGACCACTTTCAACTGCTCATGCAAAGAAACCCATATGCTTACTCTCCGAGCGAAACTTTACAAGCATTTGTCAAAAACTCTATCGAGTGAGCACAGGATGTATAAATGTGGCACATAAACCAATACACATTAATTTATTTTTGTAGTTTTATATAGCGCAAACTTGACCTGAAGGTTCAGAATGCTTCACAAGATCACCAGTTGTGTTACACAAGGACACATTCATTTTTGTTAGGCACAGAGAGATTAAGTGATTTGCATAGAATCACAGGATGTTGAGCTTTATTGCAGAGACTCGAACACAGTTCCCCAGATTTGAGATCGACCGCCCTAGCCATTAGGATACATGCTCTTCCAATTTACAATTGATTTATATAATTTATGTAATTTATGGGATGTATTCAAGGTGAAAACTACTCAAAAAGAAATGTTTAAATACGACCTGTTTTTTAAAATTGACTTAAAATCCGAAAATTGTTTAATTCTCTGACATAAAAGCCACTGGTATACAATGCCATTGGTCCTCTATCTTATATAAATGCAGTTGTTTAGAAAGTCGTGCGCACAGCAAGAAGGGACTATATTCCTATTTCCACATATATTACAGTCTGCCCGGCAACATTCCGTAAAATAATATTTAACTAAACAAATTGCTGACTTGGGAGGTACACCTTAGCTGAAATGTTGTAAAGCATTAACTCCCGATTTAGTGCCATGCTCTAAAGAGATATGACTGCATTCTTTTAACCTAGTGACCTTGGACATTCCACTTCTAGTTTGTTACATGCCATTATTTTTGAACTACGGTATTCATCTTATCTCTGTTTGAACATTTGTGCAGAACACACAGGAGGTGCATTAACTCATCACACCACTGTACCATTAATCAGCTCTTAATTTCTGGTTGAGAATTATCATTTGATCTTTCAATCATGTGTTTCAATGGCCTCAGTTATAAAATACAATTTTGTCAGAAATATAGTTCTTTTGAAACACTACACAAAGGTGCTTAAATGAATGGTAAAACACATTAGTGACGCTTGCACATATTTCTTTATGGCAAATTACAGAACTTCCCTTAAATGTATACTCTGAAATATGTAATGCAAGTTCACAACAAATGTGGACCAGAAGTCCTCAATGTCAGTAGATAAGGGAGAAAGTAACCCCTGCCGTACATTAGAAGGATATTGCAAGTCAACGAGGAGTTCCATAACTATATGGAGGAACAAGGCCGAAGGCCGAAGTCCTTTATATGGTTATGAAACTCCAAGATGACTTGCTTATCATGTACGTCAGGGAGTACTTTATCCCATATAATACATGGTCACACAATCATCTTTACAACAAACCACTTAAAACCTTGACCCTGTTCTGGGCCGGTCGCTCCACGCACCGCGCACACTCCCCGTGAGTGAGCCCAGGCTTCCCCCGCTTCTGCCGAGTTTCGCCGCTGCGCTGCAGCTGAATTCCTGGGCCTCTGTATTTTGTATTCTGCCTCTGTATTTTGTTTCCTGCCTCTGTATTTTCTTTCTGCGCTTGTTTTTTCTCCTTGTTTGCGCCGTAACTATGTCCTGCCCCTGCCGCGTTTCCCGCCCTTCTCCCCGCTCCCCGCCGCTGCTCCCCTGCGGCCCCGCCCCTTTTTCTTCTGTTTCCCTTCCCATTCGCCGCCCCGCTCCCGCCTCCCAGCTGCTCCTCCCTCCCACTTGACCATTTATGGTGGAGTGCACGCGGTGGTGAGCAGTGACCCTTGACCCTGTTCTGGGCCGGTCGCTCCACGCACCGCGCACACTCCCCGTGAGTGAGCCCAGGCTTCCGCCGCTTCTGCCGAGTTTCGCCGCTGCCCTGCAGCTGAGTTCCTGGGCCTCTGTATTTTGTATTCTGCCTCTGGATTTTGTTCCTGCCTCTGTATTTTGTTTCTGTGCTTGTTTTTTCTCCTTGTTTGCGCCGTTACTGTGTCCTGCCCCTGCCGCGTTTCCCGCCCATCTCCTCGCCGCTGCTCCCCTGCAGCCCTGCCCCTTTTTCTTCTGTTTCCCTTCCCATTCGCCGCCCCGCTCCCGCCTCCCAGCTGCTCCTCCCTCCCACTGCGCCATTTATGGCGGAGTGCACGCGTACGCGCAGCGAGCACGCGCAGCGGGTGCGCCGATTGCGCGCCAAAGGCAAGCCCGCCTACGCCCGTCCGCGCCTGGACCGCACCCAGCGCCAGAAACCCTGGTCCTCACCGACGCAAGCCCGCCCGACTGAGCTACGACGCCGCCGCCCTCCTCGCTCTCAACACCGGCTGGATCAACGATTGCTACCGAGCCACCCCGAGACGCACTCACGGACCCTTCACCTGCCAAGCCTGCAAGTTCACCTGCCTCCGGACCTGCACCGCACCCGCCAAACCCAACACCAGCAACAACCACCTCAAGTGTATCCTGCTCAACACCCGCTCCGTCCACAGGCACGCCGTCAAACTCTGGAACCTCCTGGACACAACTTCACCAGACGTCGCCTTCCTCACAGAGACCTGGATGAACGCCTCCTCAGCCCCCGACATCGCCATAGCCATCCCGGACGGCTACAAGATCACACGGAGGGACCACGTCAACCAAACCGGAGGAGGCATCGCCATCGTCCACAAAAACACCCTCCGCATCACAACCAACTCCGACAACAGCCTCACCGACGCCGAACACCTCCACTTCCAGATACACACTGACCCCAAGACCACCCTCAGAGGCACCCTCATCTACAGACCCCCGGGACCACGCACACAATTCAGCGAAGCAATCGCAGACTTCGTCAGCCTGCACGCACTCACCTCATCGGACTACATCCTCCTTGGAGACCTCAACCTCCACTTGGAAAACGACAAGGACCGCAACACCGCCGCCCTGCTGGACAACCTCGCCAACCTCGGACTCAAGCAACTGGTCAACACCCCCACCTACTACGCCGGCCACACGCTTGACCCCATCTTCTCCTCCAGCAAGCACATCTCCTTCAGCCACTCCACCGGACTACACTGGACAGACCACAGCTGCGTCCACTTCACCTTCAGGAAAACAACAATCCACCACCACCCGCAACAGGCCACCCGCAGAAGCTGGAGCAAGATCACCTCCGACCAGCTCACCCCCGCCCTCAGCCAGAACCCACCCACCAACACAACGGACCCCAACGAAGCAGCCCGCAACCTCGCACAGTGGCTCACCAGCTGCGCCGATGACCTCGCACCACTGAGGAAACCTCCCAGCAGATCCGGCAGCAGGAGAACCCGGTGGTTCACCGACGACCTCAAGAACTCCAAGAAAACCTGCCGCACCCTCGAGAAAACCTGGCGCCACAACCCGACAGAAGACAACATGACAGCCCTCAAGGACGCCACCCACAAACACCACCAGCTGATCCGCACCACCAAAAGGACGTCATTCAAAGAACGGCTGGACAACAACTCCCACAACAGCAAGGAACTCTTCAGCGTCGTTAAAGAGCTCTCCAACCCCAGCGCCAGCAACAACGACATCACACTCTCGCAAAACCTATGCGACTCACTCGCCACTTTTTTCCACCAGAAGATCACAGACATACACAACAGCTTCGGCGCCCAGACCACGCACCCAACCACTGAAGCAACGCCCCCACTACCACCATCGGCACCTGGACCCCTGTCACTGAAGACACCACCCGCATGATGAACACCATCCACTCCGGATCCCCTACCGACCCCTGCCCACACCACATCTTCAACAAAGCCGTCTCCATCATCGCACCCCATCTCCGGGACGTCATCAACAGCTCCTTCGCTTCTGCCACCTTCCCGGAGAGCTGGAAACACGCCGAGATCAGCGCCCTCCTGAAGAAACCGACCGCGGACCCCATGGACCTCAAGAACTTCCGTCCCATCTCGCTTCTCCCCTTTCCGGCCAAAGTCATCGAGAAGACCGTCAACAAACAACTCTCCGCCTTCCTCGAGACGAACGGCTACCTCGACACCTCACAGTCTGGCTTCCGAGCAAACCACAGCACCGAGACCGCCCTCATCGCTGCCACCGACGACATCAGGTCCATGCTCGACAACGGGGAAACAGCGGCCCTCATCCTCCTGGACCTCTCGGCAGCCTTCGACACGGTATCCCACCGCACACTGATACAGCGACTCAGCAACTCTGGCATCCAAGGAGCGGCCCTAGAGTGGATCATCTCGTTCCTCACCGGAAGAACCCAGAGAGTCCGCCTCCCACCGTTCCGTTCCAGTCATCTGCGGCGTCCCACAAGGATCCTCACTCAGCCCCACCCTCTTCAACATCTACATGAGCCCTCTCGCAGCCATCGCACGTCAACACAACCTCAACATCATCTCCTACGCCGACGACACCCAGCTGATCCTCTCCCTCACCAACGACCCCGCCTCCGCCAGATCCAGCCTCCAGGAGGGCATGAAAGACGTCGCGGAATGGATGAAGCTCAGCCGTCTGAAACTGAACTCAGACAAGACGGAAGTCCTCATCCTGGGACCATCCCCCACCGCCTGGGACGACTCCTGATGGCCCCTGGCACTGGGCACCGCACCCAAGCCTACGGACCACGCACGCAACCTGGGCGTCATCCTGGACTCCTCCCTCACGATGACCAAGCAAGTCAACGCCGTCTCATCAACTTGCTTCAACACCCTGCGCATGCTCCATAAGATCTTCCGATGGATCCCCACCGAAACCAGGAAGACAGTCACCCAGGCCCTCGTCACCAGCCGCCTGGACTACGGCAACACCCTCTACGCCGGAACCACTGCCAAACTTCAGAAAAGGCTCCAACGCATACAGAACGCGTCAGCACATCTCATCCTGGACGTCCCCCGCCACAGCCACATCTCCGCCCATCTGAGAGACCTGCACTGGCTCCCCGTCAACAAGAGGATCACGTTCAGACTCCTCACCCACGCACACAAGGCCCTCCATGACATGGGCCCGAAGTACCTCAACAGCCGCCTCACGTTCCACACACCCACCAGCCAGCTCCGCTCCGCCAGCCTCGCCCTCGCCTCCGTTCCACGCATTCGCAAGACCACCGCCGGGGGAAGGTCCTTCTCCTACCTGGCGGCCAAAACGTGGAACTCCCTCCCAACCCACCTACGGCTGACCCAGAACCATCTCTCCTTCAGGAAACAGCTCAAGACCTGGCTGTTCGAGCAGTAGCGCCTTGAGACCCTTACGGGTGAGTAGCGCGCTATACAAATTCGCCGATTGATTGATAGATTGATTGAGTGCATAGCTCTTTCATATGAAGGAGCTGGCATGCTTGCAAACATGAAAAATTAATATACAACTTCTAGTGCAAAATGAAACACATCAAAAACCTGTTACTTACCTGATGCAAACAGATATTAGAAACAGTTCAATAAAAGTCAGTTTAAAAAAAATAAAAATTGCACTTGCTGGGAATGTTTAGAAGCATGCAAAATGATTCCAGCTTTGCCTCTATGCAAGTAGTGCAAAAGCATAAACATATTCTCTCTGCTTGTCATTGTAGGCTAAAAAATATAGCAGAGTAAAGAATAGCAACATTTTATTTTTGTTGCTTTAAACTGCTGCTCTGTGACCTGACCTGCTTTCCACACTGAGTGCTGGCTCAGGAAACAGGTATTATGACATCAGAATGCGACTGTAATGACTTATAATAGATGAGTTCTGATGTCTTTTCTTTATAATCAGTGACTGAGTGTGTCACAAGTCGCTAATTATAAAGAAATTAGAGCCTGGTGTTTATATAGGGATTATAGAATCCCATGCAATATATAACAGATAAAGTACCCCCAGCAGTACATGGAAAGGATGTTGCAAGTCAAAGAGGAGTTCCATAACCAAATAGATGAACAAGGCTGAAGGCCGAGTACCTTTATAAGGTATTGGAACTCTGATGTATTTTGCAATATCATTATCATGTACACCAGGGGGTACATTACCCATATAGTACATGGTGCGTAGCTTTTTCATATGAAAGAGGGAGCATGAAGAATAAAAATGAAATCTCTAGTGCAAAATTAAATACATCAACAACCTTTTAGATATTTGTTGCAAACAGATATCGGGCAATAAGCACATTCCACAAGCCAAAATGGGGTAAAAGGCCGCTTTATTGAATAGGTAAGCATTTTCATTTAATACATATATGCAAAACAGGCCTCAGTAATACATATTTAAATCTATCACCCCCCCACTCGTAAACAATTCCCCACAACAAACTTCCCCAACATTGTTCTCACTAATCCTCCTCCCCAACCCCTAGCTACGTCTCCTGCCTACCTCTTGCCTCATTCCTAGCTCCCCTGTTTCCCTATGTTTGAAGCTATTCAGAATGCCCCCAACCCTTTCTGCCTGTCTTTATCTCCTCCAATTCTGCCACCTGTCCAAGCGACAACCACCGAAACTCACTAACTTTGCAAAGTTAAATACCCTTGCTGCATAATACATCCTCTAAGGGAGGATGGGCAGCACCAAAAGAATGACCCTACCTCAAGCCGAAGTGGGGGCTAAGGCAAAGAATATGGCTGACAGGACGTGCACATAGGGAGCTCCACCTCCCCACTGACCAATTCTTAATTTATCCTGCCTAATACACCCCATCCGATCTGTATCAGTCTCAGTGCTTTCTCAGGGAAATACTGGAGCTGGGGCTTTCTTCGAACCGGACTGACCTCTGTCACCGTCGGAGCCCGTAAGGTGTTGGGCCAGCTTGGGTGGCAGGACCTGCGAGCTGCTGATCGTGCCCCAACTGCATCGCAGAGGTTTGCCTACTCCCAGCTGCAGATGTCCCATGGCAGTGAGAGGCTCGGCCCGGAGCCCCCTTGGATGCTGTTGATCTGCTGGGAGGCTGCGATGCCCCGCGTTCAGACCTGTGAGATCCCAGACCTGTGGAGCAAAGAGAGGTGAGCGGCCCATGTGACTCCATGCGGTCTTGCGCAGCTGGGCCTCTTGCAGCTAGGGAGGACTGAAGTGCTGGTGGCATGGGAGAAAGGCACCGGGACAACGCTCGATTGGAGTGGGACCTAACAGGAGGTGAAGGACTGTGCTGTATCCCCCTAGTTGAGGGAGGTGCTGGTGGCTGCGGGGGAGCACTGGTTCAACAGCGGAGGGCTCCTCTTCCTGATGCTGGCAGATGGTGGTGTACTGGCCTGGTGTGATGTTCCCCTTGCGAGGAGACAAAGAGCAGCCCAGGGCGCTACACAACCCACTGGTAGGTCCTTCCTCCTTCTCGGGTGATTGGAGCGAGTGTGTACTGGAGTGTTGACAGGGACCGGCAATCACCCCCTGCCTGGGAGGCAAACTCCCAGCCTGACTGTGGTATCAGGGTCTGCATCGTTGGCAGAGAGAGAGGGAGAGCGAGGCCAAGCAAAATATTACTGGCTAAGGGTTTAACCTCACATCCAACCTTAAGAGAAATATGCGAAAACATCTGTGAACAAAATTCAGAGATGGCCTCACAAGTCATAAGCATATGTCCCCAATCTCCCACTCCTTACATCTGGGGCATGTTTTGGTAGGAGTGCGGAACATCTCTGCTCTATTACACCCCCTTTCTGGGGTGTAATAGAGCATCCAAACATTCAAAAACATAATTCTGTGAAATTTTACCCCGTGGCAACATAAATCCATATTCAAAGTACTTCGCCCAAGTCTCATCATCAATCTGTATCTATGTATGCCCCAAACATTTTGCCCAAATATTAGAGGTAACTATAGAACTGTCAGGCCAAAGTTCCCTGTACCAAGAACTCAGGGAATCATTCACGTTATCGGGGCTAAACAGTTTCCTGATCACCCTAGCCGAACTGTGAACCTCATATAAAGAGAGGCTACCAAGAACAGATATCATCTGCCTATAAGAGAAGCTAAAGAAACTTCCTGCGAGGTATTACCAAAGCAAATATCTACCACCGATTTTACTCTATTCTGATACAAAAAGTCTCTAATCTTAAAAATATGAATCTTTGCCCACTTCTTAATGGCAGATGGCTAGAGACCGGTCACATAATGGTATTCAACCCCCATTTCCGGGTGTGGCAAAAATAAAATTATAAGCTGATGACGTTGCCCTGTATTTGCTCCCAGAAAACAGAATATTGAGACAGCGCAGCAAGAGATCCGGCGGTATACAAGACTTGGGGGGTATAAAATGAATGAATCCAGTCTTTGTTGTTCAATACCTCTATGGAGGTCCTACCCTTGGATGTCAGATGCAATTACAAATCCACACCAAGAGATATCTAGGGATATTTTCCTCTGATTCTGTCCTGAATAGTTATTGCTTAAATTTCCCCCCGCTTTTTAAACAAAATCCATCCTCTCTTCGCCCTTTGGAAATCTCTCCCTATTTCCTTAATAGGATGGTTATCACTAATAAAGATGTCGATTCTTCCTCTTATATTATTCCTCTTAATAAATTTCCCCTGCAGATTGGAAGCAGGTTTTTTTTCACAAGTTAGAGAGTAGATTTTCAACATTTATATGGGGTAATAAATCTACCAGGGCCAATTCAAAGATACTCCAACTGCCTAAGATGGAGGGCAGTTTGGCACTCCCCTGACCCAGGACCTACTACTCTGTGTATGTTGCTTTACAGTTACACTGCTTTGCTATGCAGGGATCTCAGTGGGACAATTTTTTGATTTGTATATGCTTGGTTGCTGTGGTTTAGTCAGTTAGGTCGATAGCCATTAAAGAACCCAAAATACTGAAGAAAGTGAGGTATAAGACCTTGTCGAACATTATTTCTTTGAAGCAACACTTTTTCCACAAATTTAAAATACCTGTGATTCATGCTGCAATCCCCTTGGCATGCTGTTCCTATCTCACAATGTAAGATTCTTTGGATTTCCTGAATGGGTAAACAGTCAGTCAGCGGAGGCCTTTCTTGAGGGTGGGGTACACAGCACTCTGTGCCCTGGGGGCCATTCAGACTTTTTGTGGTAGAGAGGGCCCACTGGGCATTGACCCCCATTGCTGCCACCAGGAGCCCCTCCCAGGGCTTTCATTGCCAGGATTATGAACTACTGTGACAGGGACATTATCCTGAGGGCCGCCAGGGTACTTGTGGTCCTGCAATTTGAGAATCACAACATCGCCATATACCCAGACTACACTCATAAGGTTCAGGAGCGGCACAAGTTCTTCCTTGCTGTAAAAAAAAGCACCTAGAGATGAACCTGAAGTATATGCTGGTATATCCTGCGAAATTCTGAGTCAACGCCGATGGGAAATCTCACATCTTTGAATATCAGGAGGAGGTGTGGCCATGGTGGGTTCTATATCCCCGGGTGTCGGCACGTCTGCTGAGTCCTGTGGACCCCTTCCATGATCGTACTAGGAGGGGCTTGAATGGACGCCCTCAAGGTGGAGATAGTGGCCAGAGGGTGCCTAGGAGGCTCAGTCGCATTGTGGACACAGAGGACTGCACCATAGACTCTTCCGCAGAAGGTCAATTCTTGGTACCCGAGACTTTGATTAATGTGACCCCCGCTGAAGGCGGTGCCCTTGACTCTCCATGGACGACTGACATGGTGCCTGAAACTGTGATATCCTGATTTGGGGAGTTCTCCATTTCTTATTGAACATTAACCTTGTTGGTTCCGCACATCAGCTTTGATCACTTTACTCCCCCACCTGGGGGGATGTTTTCTATTGGGATGGAACCTGTCAATGACTGCCCCCTGTGCCCTTTCATTATGGTCGACTATCACTGAGTGGGGCAGATGGGATTGTACACCTTTGATCAATTTTTTTGCATTGGTGGGAGGAAGTCTTTTGGCGGTAGGGCTTCTATCCCTCTCTCCCCCCTTCTTTTCTTTTCTTTCTCGTTCTTTCTCCTTTCCCTTAGACGTGACACTTGTTGGCGTCTGTTGGGGATTCGGGGCATAGTAGTGTTCATCCTGGCACTTTGATCTGATTTGGACTTGTATGCAAATATTGTTCTGTTATATCTGTCCGGTGTGAGGGGGTTTGTAATTGTTTTTTTAAAGTTGACCTTAAAGGTTTAGGCCATTAAGTTGCAGGGAGGGGCATCTTGATTCACACTCACACTTACATTTGCCATTGTCAGTCCCGACACCTATAAATTGAGGTCCTGGAATGTGAGGGGTCTGGGTACCTATACAAAAAGATATAGCGTGATGTCCTTCACGAAGCAGAATGTGGTCCGGATGGCATGTCTACAGGAATCTCATCTCTCAGACTCAGAAGCTAGTAAATTAGGTAGGCGATGGAATGGGCAGCTTTACTTACCATATTACTCCACATTTGCCAAGGAGATCCTTATATGGTTGGCCCCAGGGGTTCCTTTTGTTATGTTAATATGTTAATACATTTCTTAAGCGCCCAAATGCCCGAGGGCATTAAGGTGCTAGCTCCAATTACAGCAAGGTGCAAACATGGACAAGAACCGATTCAGACAAATAGCCACATTTTAAGTGCCTTTCCAAAGGCCGATAGGTTGGGTGTGGCTCTCATAGATGGAGGTAGTTTGTTCCAGAGTTTGGCTGTGGTCCAGACAAAACTTCTTCCTTCCCAACTGGATCTGTGTATCCTGGAGATCCCCAAGTTGTTGGCCACGGATGAACGCAGATATCTGGGTGGCTCATATTTTATGAAGCTGAGTCTTAGAAATGTTTGGCCGCCACCATTCATTGCCTTATAGGTGATACGTAGTACCTTAAATTTAGTTCGCTGTTTCACAGGAAGCTAATGGAGTTTGTGTATTGCCTGATTACAGCAGTCACTACCGTCTTTTTGGTATCTTCAGGTAAATAGGGAAGAATTTAAACTATAGAATGCTGAATAGACCACTGAGTTCACTTGTTCTTTAAATGTAAGCTATCCACTGTGACTACTAAATTTTTGGCTTTCTAGACTGGGACAAGAAGGATGGGTACCAAAAAAGTAGGCTGGTTCCCAAATAGGATAACCTCAGCCTTAGCTGGGTTACGTTTTAGGCAGTTTATGTTCATCCAAATTGCTAATTTCTAACATACATACAGCCTTGAAATCTGTCTCCTATGAGCCTGTCGTTCCCTGCCACTGATACAACTATCTGTGCATCATCCGCATACGAGGTAAGATCAAAGCCATATGATTTAATCAGTGGACTTGAAATCTTTCTCCTATGAGCCTGTCATTTGCTGCCACTGATACTACTATCTGCGTATCATCCATATGCGAGGTAAGATCAAAGCCAAATTATTTAATCAGTGCCGTGAGAGGTAACATATATGTTAAACAGTGTCGGGCTGATGGAAGAACCTTCTGGGACTCCACATGGGAGAGAAAAGATGTCTGATACAAACAAATCCTAGGCTACTTACTGTTTGTGTTCAGATACAAATTATTTCAGAAGGGTAAGTGCTGTTCCTTTATTCCCTAAGGCCTGAAGACAGTCTACCAATAAAGTGTGGTTGACCATATCAAGCGCTGCCGATAAGTCAAGCAGAATCAACACAGCCTTGCCGCTTTATCTATGGCCATCTTTATTTCCTCAGGGGTTCTTAATAATGCCGTATCTGTACTATGGCCGTTTCTAAAACCAAATTGTGAGTCATCTAATAGCTCATTGCTATTAATGAAATTGGCTAGTTGTCTATTCATTTCCTTTTCTATTAGTTTGGCTGGGATAGGCAGCAGAGAGATGGGTCAAAAGTTAGCAGGATCAAAGGCATTTAAATTGTTTTTTTTCAGCAAGGGCAGAATGGAGGCTCTCTTCCACTGCTTGGGGAAGTACCCTGACTTGAGCATACTGTTAAAGACGACAGTTAGCTAGTCTGCAATGATATCGGCAGCTATTTAAAAAAAAAAAAAAATTCTCATTCGCCTCTGACCCCAACAAACTGGTAATCCGCAGGTCGCCACTGTTACTCATTTTGGAGAGGTAGGTTTTATGGGGTGCTGCCCCATCCCAATGTCGCCCGCCTACCAGTGGTTCACCTACATCCTACCTGCTGCTAACCTCTCATTGTTAGTAAGAGGATGGTCATGCTCTCCGCAGATTTCAGGAAACCGAAGACTGTGGCTAAAAATAGAGCCCACCTTGGATCACTATTACCTGATGACCCAGTGATACCAACGGGGTCCATCGCAGTCTGAGAGCTTCCCATGAGGCCTAATCATAGGACAAAAAGAAGGTTTCCTATACATAATACAGAGACAAGGTAGTTTTATCTCTGTCTAGGCTAGAGACCAATTTAACAGGCAGTCCCAAATAGCTCTCTTCATGCTATTTTTTAGTCTGGCCAGGTCAATTTTAGATGTCTTATACACCGATGAGAGCCATTCCGAATGTGTAGGAGGCAAGGCCTCAGCCCATTTCTTACAAATTTCTCGTCTGGCCAACAGGATAGCAAAAAAGAGAAAACCTCTACTGTGGCCAGTAATTTCAGTTTGAATACCAAAAATTATTAAGCTGAGGATAATGTGTACTGGGTATCCTAAAATAGACTTTATAGTGGAACCCACTTTTTGCCAGAACTCAGAAATAGCAGGACAAGTCCAAAACATATATATGTCGGGGGCCCTTTCCATGCTACATTTTTTGCAACTGGCAGGTGGACCATTGGACATCTTAGAGAGTCTAGCTGGGGACAGGTAGGCCCTGTGTGTGGTGAAATAATGATTTCTTCTCAGCCAAGCTGGCTTCACAACTGAGAACAAAGTATTATAAGATACCTGCCATAACTCAGCTCAATCCCCCTCCACAATCAGTTCTTCCCATAATTCACCCGCTAGTCTGAAATCCCCGTCTATGGCCTCCTCAACTGCCCAATAGAAAAAGCTACCTCCTTCTTGCCTGATGGCTTTTTAACAAGGTGTTCTTCAAGGTCATTCCCCAGTCCAATCGTTTTTTTATGATTTTGTGACCAACTTTTTAACTGAATTTACTTTAAATCTAGACATGCCCCCTTCCAATTTCTCATCGAGTGTTGTCCAAGAAAGGAGAGAGCCGTCTTCAGTTAAGTCTCCCCATGTTAATAGACCTGCTGTTTTTAGTGGTATGGCCAGCGTGTCCTTAAAACAACTTGGAGACCCCGGGCTGTCCCACAATGGAGCTAATCTAGAGTAATACCCCAGACCCGTTGACGTTTTAATTCTGGGCCATATTTGGGCTGCTCCCCATAGAACCTTCAGCCTAACTTTCTTAAAAAAAATGTGTCTCCATATTTAAAAAGAAAACCTTCATGGGGAAGCCCCGCCTGATCCAGCATTGCTTTGAACATTTTCCCTCTATCTGCTGAATCAGGGGATTTCAACAACATTCTTGAGTGGGTTAATTGAAATACCCACGCATAATACTGAACATCCAGGAGTGCAAGACCACCCTTTTCTCTTCTCCGTCTTAATTTTTTCCAGGAAATCCTGGTTGCTTTGTAGTCCCACACAAATGAATTAATTGCCTGCTGGAATCTGTTGATCAATTGTTTATCGAAATGTAATGGAATAGTGTTAAAGAGAAAAGTTACTCTAGGTAAAATAAAATTTTTTATCAGGTTTACTCTGCCTAAAATGATCAAGGGAAGATGACCCCAGGATCACATTTGTTTTTGGCTCTCTTTAAGAAGTTGGGGGCCGTTGTCCAACTTAAATTCCCGGCCCAATTGAGGATCATGTTTAATAATAAGATGCACAATGTGCGAACAGTGCAGGAGGCAGATGATCTTTTAGAGAGTTTAAAATAATCTTTTCTACATTACGATAAACTACGCAGTTTTCGTAGTTTATCTGCTAGAACTTGGGTGAAGTGCAAAAAGAATTTGGTTAAGTACTGTCCCAGTAGATGCATTATTGGGCATATGTTTGAACATTTAGCCTTTTTAGAAATATTTGATAGACACTAGGTACACATGAGTTAACTACTTTTTTAAAATATATTTATACACCCAGCACCAGCACTATCTTAAACTAAAAGTAAAAATAAGGCAGAGCAGGGTTCACAGGCAGACAGAACCTGGATTCTCTAGGTAAATAGTGGTTGGGTTCTCCAAGGGGGGAGGAGCAGGGTTAGGGGGGTGGTGGAGTTAGCACGGGTGAGGGAGCAGAGGGGTAAAAAAGAAAAAAAAGCAATTCTCATTTGCCTTTTAGCCCTATTATGTTCTTTTTTCCACCGCTTTTGGTCAAGGGTAGATTCCGTGCAGGATGGGGTAGGGTCAAACTGTGGTCTCCTTAATCCTCCATGAGAACGCTCCAATGTTTGTCATGGAACGTAAATGGCCTCCGAGTTAAGAATAGGAGAGAAAAAATCTTACAATATTTGAAGGATTCACCCGCACATATAATTATTTTGCAGGAAACCCACCTTACCAAAAAAGAAATTACTGAAATATGTCGGAAGCTTAGGTGGGTGGAACACTGTCTCTGTTCTGATCAATCGGCTAATGTTAGGGGGGTCGCTATACTAATTTAAAGGCAAGCTAATGTTAGCCTTCTGGATGTGAAGACGGATTCAAGTGGTAGATGGGTTATAGCAACGATTTCTGTGGAGAGTACCCCTATTACTGTAGTTGGTTAATATGGTCCTAATCAGGATGATCCTTCAACCTTAAAAACAATCTTTTTAAATCTGCTGGGGCTTCCTGACAGGACAATTTTTGCAGGGGATTTTAATATAGTTCTGAATCCTTTATGGGATAAATCCCCAAATAGCAGAGCTAACATCCCGTCTAAATCTAGAGCTTTTTTGAAAACAATGATGAGGCAAAATTCACTAATCGATATCTGGAGGGAGAGGTCGGGCACCCAATTGGGAGTGTCCTTCTATAACAAAAAATACAGACACAAATCCAGGATCGATTATAATCTAATCAGCAATGATTTAAGAAGCAACATCAAAGATATAGGCTATTTGACCACCCACCTTTCGGATCATGCGGCCGTTTGGATGGATTGGGATCTTGTAGGGAAAGTTCAGCAAAGGGCTTGGTCATTCGACCGTACAATCCTTTTAGATAAAGAGGAAATTAGTTATCTGTCCCAGGAGATTAAATCTTTCCTAGACATCAACATTGGCTCTGCTGATGTCATTGTGGTCTGGAACACCCTAAAATCCTTTCTGAGGGGTTTAGTCACGAATAGGATCTCGTATAAAAACAGGAAATATAGGGAAGAAATTTTGCTTACAGAGTGTCAAATGAAAGAGGTCGAAAAAAGGATTATGAAAGAGACAGATCAGGAGCAAATTCAAATATTAATTGCTAAATTGGAATCTCTCAAAGTGCTTCTGGAGAGCATAGTTCAGGCTAGAATCTCCAGTAGGTGGGAGGTGAGCAGGCTTGCTCATTTTGAATACGGCGAGGGGGCTGGTAGATTACTAGCCTGGAAGGCTAAATCAGACAGGGTGCGTAACCTGATCAAGGAAATATATGTTGCAGATGATAATACACTAACACTACATTCTTTAAGGAATTATATGAAGAGGATAACAGCATAGATAAAATCATTGCTAGAGATTGGTTAAACTCGGTCCATATCCCAGTTTTGGAAACTACTGAATGGGAAAATCTAGAGGTGGAAATCTCGCAGCAGGAAGTAAGGAAGGCACTTTCCGCTTGTAAAGCTGGAAAGGCGGCTGGGCCGGACGGCCTTCCGGCCGAAGTCTATAAATCCTTGGGTGAAGTCATAATTCTATTCATGACCATACTTTTTAATAAGATCCTAGTAGATGGGGTTAAACCACTCACTTCGTGGGGAGAAGCAAACATCACTTTGATTCTGAAACCAGGTAAATCCTCTACCAACTGTGGGTCGTATAGACCCATCTCGCTCCTTAACTCTGATTATAAGGTTTTCACTAGGATTTTGGCCAACAGGTTAGGAGTAGTTGCAGGAGATCTGCTACATACTGACCAGAAGGGGTTTATAAAAGGCAGAAATGTTTTTGATCTCACGCACGACCTGATAGGCGCGATTGATTTTTCTTCCAATTTTACTCTTCCACTGGCGGCCATGACGCTTGATGCAACAAAAGCCTTTGACAGGGTAAATTGGAATTATCTTGCTGCCGTACTTGAGAAACTGAATTTTGGTCCAAAGTTCTGCCGAACTATTAAACTCATATATAGTGACCCGTCGGCAAGGCTGGTAGTCAACGGTAAACTGACCAAGCCTTTCAGCATTAAGAGAGGAACAAGACAGGGCTGCCCTCTCTCTCCCCTCCTTTTTGACTTGTACATAGAGCCATTTGCTCAGAGTCTTAGGGAGGAGTCAGCCATATTGCCATTCAAGAGTGGTACATGAGATGAGGAAGGTAGCCCTGTATGCGGACGACATTTTAATCCTCTCGTCAGATCTAGAGACATCATTTCCTCAAGTCATCAGGTTAGCATAGGAGTTTGGTAGTGTTTCTGGCTATGAAGTTAATGCAGGAAAGACTGAAATCATGACCTGGAACTTGCCAAAGGGTCGATATCACACTAAAGATGAGATGAGGTACTTGGGAGTTAAAATCGTCCCTAACATTGAGGAGATAGCCAAGGTGAATCTTCCAAATATTCTTAAAGGGGGCGGCTAGTTTGATTGTGTCCGGGGAACAAAGGTCTAATGATGACCCTGATTTAGCGCTGTGGATTAGTGATAAAACCTGAGATTTGGATATTTAGGAGAACTCACATAAAGTGGCTGGGTTTGGTTCCTTAGTCTGTTAAGGGTGAGCTTTCTGACTGTCATTATAGTTATGCCTTAACTTATTATAGATCTGTTCCACTTTTTCTCTGAAAAAATTAGCCAAGGTATTACAGAAATTGTGATTACTGTTCATCTCCTTATTTCCTGGTACTGTGACAAGCTTGGTGACTGCTCTAAAAAGTTCCTTAGTTGTGTTTTTAGCTGATTCAATAGATTTAGTAAAATAGCTGGATTTTTCTTTAAAAGATTGTGATTTGTATTAGCTGATGGCAGTTTTATATTTTATTTTTTCTGTTTCACTGTACTCCTTCAGCCACTTACGTTCTTGTCTCCTACATGATTGCCTCTAAGTTCCTCATAAAACCAGGGTGCGAGAGCTTGTCCCTGTTGGAATGAATCATTTTTAATGGTGCTCCCTGGTCTATAGCTGAGGTCAGCCATTCCTCAAGGTTTGCAATGGTAATATCTATATCTTCAGTGAGGGCCAGATTCCTTTGATTAAGGACCGATGCCTTAATTTTATTCCAAAGCACACAAGATGATGGACGGAATGTTGCACATTGGCAAAACATTCACCCCCAGTCACAGATCTGGGTTTAATCCATCGTTATTTTGCTCACCACGCCACCCCAGTTCAGACATGGCCATATGCAAATCAGTCTTGACCCTGTGCCTCATGGGAACAGTCCAGCCCGAACTGCCAAGCCATGTCTTCCCTGGACTGGAATCAAGCATCCTAGGACCGGTTTCGGGGTTTCACCCCTCTTCAGCCAGGATAGCTTGACTCCAGTGGCGTAGTGAGCAAGGGACCCACGTCTGGGCATACCCTTCCCACATAGGGCGAACAGCAAAGCACACAAGATGATGGACGGAATGTTGCACATTGGCAAAACATTCACCCCCAGTCACAGATCTGGGTTTAATCCATCGTTATTTTGCTCACCACGCCACCCCAGTTCAGACATGGCCATATGCAAATCAGTCTTGACCCTGTGCCTCATGGGAACAGTCCAGCCCGAACTGCCAAGCCATGTCTTCCCTGGACTGGAATCAAGCATCCTAGGACCGGTTTCGGGGTTTCACCCCTCTTCAGCCAGGATAGCTTGACTCCAGTGGCGTAGTGAGCAAGGGACCCACGTCTGGGCATACCCTTCCCACATAGGGCGAACAGTAAAGCACACAAGATGATGGACGGAATGTTGCACATTGGCAAAACATTCACCCCCAGTCACAGATCTGGGTTTAATCCATCGTTATTTTGCTTGCCACACCACCCCAGTTCAGACCTGGCCATATGCAAATCAGTCTTGACCCTGTGCCTCATGGGAACAGTCCAGCTCGAACTGCCGAGCCATGTCTTCCCTGGACCGGAATCAAGCATCCTAGGACCGGTTTCGGGGTTTCACCCCTCTTCAGCCAGGATACCTTGACTCCAGTGGCGTAGTGAGCAAGGGACCCACGTCTGGGCATACCCTTCCCACATAGGGCGAAAGCAAAGCACACAAGATGATGGACGGAATTTTGCACATTGGCAAAACATTTACCCCCCAGTCACAGATCTGGGTTTAATCCATCATTATTTTGCTCACCACGCCACTCCAGTTCAGACATGGCCATATGCAAATCAGTCTTGACCCTGTGCCTCATGGGAACAGTCCAGCCCGAATTGCCAAGCCATGTCTTCCCTGGACCGGAATCAAGCATGGAATTTTATTCCAGGCATGATGTTTTACTGCATTATCAGGGGTTTTTCCTGGTTTAGGAGTGGGTTGTGATTTGACTGCAAACAAAAACTGCGTGGTGGTCAGTCCAAACTAGTGGACAGTGTTCTAATAGTGCTAGGGAAGGGGCATTAAAGAAAATTCCATTTAGCATGGTTCCCGCTTTATGTGCGGGTCCATCCATAAACTGAGATAATCCAAAGCATGCAAGTGTATTGTTAGGTTCCTGTGTATCTTTTTCCTCTAGGATTTCCAGATGATAGTTAAAGTTTCCTAGAGTGGTGATATTATTAATAAGGAGACTCGTTCCTAACAGTGAGCTTAGGGTAGGAACAAGGGAGATTCTACAGCCTGGAGGGCGGTAGATTAAAATACCCTTGAGGGACTGAGTTTTGGTTATTTCAATATTAAATGACAGAGCCTCACAGTCCGTCCTGGATACTGGTACAAACGTGGCTGTGATGGAATCTCTATAAATTACTGCAAGTCCACCAACCCTCTTAATGGGTCCGACAAGTCTAAACATGACGTAGTTTGGGGCAGATCTATTGCTAAATCTGGGCCTGAAGTTTGATCTGCCCATGTTTCAGTCACAAAGGCTATATCGATTTGCATGTTTTGTATTAGGTCTGCAAAATCAAGTGCATGTTTTATTAATGAGCGTATTTATTAAAGCTGCTAAAATTTCAGTTTCTGGTATTCTACTCGCCCCTCCCAAGTTATCCTGGTTAGCTGTTAAGGACCTCTCCGAACAACTCACTGCGTAAATTATAGGCTGGGGGCAATCAGGGCATAACATGTCAGGATTCAGAGATAACCAGTACGGTTTGAGAAGGCCACACACTGGATTTTTACCTTTAGGATTAAGCACGATTAGCTTTTCCATAGAATAGCGTATAACTAGCCTTTGTTGGCTCTTCAAACTGGCGTAGTGGCTGGCACCAGGTGTATTCTGTGGGGGAACGGGCGCAAACGGGCTTACGTTTGGTAAGGGCACAAGCCCTAAAAAAGAAGTGGGGGGACGAACCTAGTTAATCAGAATGCAAGTGGCATCATGGCGCATGACATCGCGGAGCGTGACATCACGGTGCGAGATATCACAGGAATTGGCACCACAGGAAGTGGCATCACAAGAAGTGACATCAGACCTTAAGCCCTCACATATATGTTTAACATGTCTATCATAAGAACATTGGAGCGCATTTCGAGTGTACAGGGAAACCCCTGATTCATGTAGAAGATTCAAACTTTTGTAAGCTACACACAAAACAATGTTGGCTTTTGTCAGCGTAAACTCTCTCTACCCATAGTGCTTTACAAGAAAAAATAGTGGTACTTAAATTATTTCAACGCCTCCTCAGGGGTAGTAAGTGCTATTTAAATTAAATTTATTTTGTGTAAATACTGGGAAAGACCAACACATCTGACATTCTTACAATACAATACATGCATAGCCAGTACACAGAGACTGAACAAAGTAAAAAGCTGCCTCTCTTAAGTATGTGTGAAGTGCTAACAAGGTGTGAACATTTGTTTCCTCTCCGCTGCATTTGCTTCTAGGTCTGAGGCCCCTGACTACTCCCAGCAAAGAGACTTGAACAAAAGGAGGCCTGATGACCCCTCGGATTCGGCCTTTGTTATAGGCCCAGCAGGAGTCTGAACTAAGAAAGGCCCCTCCCGGGTGCACGTTGTCGGATGGAAAGCAGACATCTACGTGCAGGCACTGCTGAAAGTGTCCCGGTGTTTTCAAATTACACCGGGACGAGTTAAGCATACTTTTTCAGTGGGGCCAATCTTCTTGGCAGGGTGGACGGCGTCCACCCAGTGAAAATAGTGGGTGGACACCATCCACCCGCGTGTGCCCTGGACTCGTGCCCTGTCTTTGGTGCACCTTTTGAAAACAAGGAAGACTTGGGTCCTGTACTCCCCAGAATGGACCACCCAAATATTGAAATCACAGAAAGGTGGCAAGGGAAGTTTATTTTTAAATATTCGCGATAAACCTGAGACCACTAATTCGGAGGTTCTTGAGCATTTATTCTGCTTAGTTTTGATAATTCAAAAAGACATTCATAAATCAATTGGACATGTCTTTTAAAAGGAAACACCACATTAGTAAATCACACAATTGCAACACATTTGTATGCGTGATTTAGAAACATTTCATTTGTGAGACAATATATACAACACATACATAATACCAAACGTTATTTGTGACAAAAATATAGACAGCAAACCAATGATCACAAGACAAACATCGATAAATTATGTGTGCCAGCCTAAAATTAAACCAGTCCTGCATTTGCACTGAAAACACAAGGCGGACAATTGCTCATTCAAAGACACATGTCTACTGTCCTGCCTGTGGGAGGGTTGGGATGCATATCCTACTTGAGGGTGTTGACAACCTAGAACAAGGGGGAAATAATTTCTATTCAGTCCCCTCGTGGCACACCCTGTTCTGCTGTCCCCCACACTCAACAGCCAACGTGTTTCGAATCCCCAACATTTCCGGGATCCTCTTCAGAAATCGGACTTGGTTTGGTATCGGCTCTAAAAAAATGAAAAGAAAAAATGTTGCTATAAATCTGACGACCCCTTGTATGACCAGAACTTAATGGCCAGCACATGTATGATAGGTACCTCAATTGTGCTGCAGACAGATGTCCATTATCTGTTCTTCAATTCATAGTGTTAATCGAGGCTACAAAAAGATAGACATCTGGGCATTAAATGTACGATGTACTACATGAGAAACACATCGTATTTCAAAGGATCATGGAACGGGGTTCCTACCTTAACTTTTCTGGGCGTGTGGAAACTCTTGATAATGATTTCAAAACGGTCCAGGATCTAAGGATGGTAAATGAAATTATTATCAGTACTGAGTCTGCCTGCATTCTGTGTGCGCAATAGAGTTCAACAGTGAAAAGCTGACTCGCGCTACAATGTTACCTTGAGACTCGTGAAATGTAGTTAGAGCTCCTGGGCGCATCGCCATGAATTTCTTCTGCAATAATCCTGACTGTTTCCTGTGTGAATGGAAAACTACATGAAAAGAGGCTCCTGGATTTTGTGAAACCCCAACTGTCCCAGCAGCAGATTGTGACTTGTCTTTCATTTCAGCCATGCGAAGGCAGTTAGAAAATCATCTGTCTCCTCTCATTCAAACCGGCAGCACTTGGTAACTGCCACTGATACCTCCTTAAACAACCTGGAAGCTGGACTGTGAGGTCAAAGGCTCCGGGGATTGTGGGCCATGTAGTCCATGTTCAAAACGGGTGACATTTTAGAGTTTAGTAATTTCAGATAACTCATTCAGGCCGTGCAAGGCCGTGTTAAATTTCATAATGAGAAATGCCTCTCTTCGTGCCAATATTGTCTCAGGGTCACCACCTCTCAGGTTTTTCTTTGTTATCAGTGACAATACAGTCCATGTAAAGTCATCAAATCTGTGGTTCAAAGTTATAAAATGTTCGACCATGAGGGCAGTAAGAATTTTATTCTTCAAACGTGAGCGGTGTTGCACAATCCGATTCCGTACTTCTTGCAAAGTTCTTCCAATATAAATCTTTTTGCACGGGCATGTAACTGCGTACACCACGTTTTTGGATTTGCAATTCGTTAATTCATTGTGATGCCAGTGTCTCTGGCCGTCAGTGAAATTGCAGCCCTCAGTGGTGGAATTGCATACCGAACATGTTCCACATTTATGATGCCCCTGCACAGGTGGAAGATTTAGCATGGTGCAAAGTGTAGACGGTTTTTTACTTTGGCCTGCTGTGTTGGCAATTTGTTGCCCAATACTTCTGTTTTTTTTAAAGTGAAGAGGGGTGGTCCGATGTTAGGAATTGTACCTTCTATCAAGTGCCAGTTGTTGCGTATAATTTTCTTCCCGGGTTGTGTGTAGGGCCCAAACGTGGAAACACACACATTACGATCAGTAGGTGACTTGATTTTTTTGGTTACCAAATGTTCCCTATGTATGAACCATGGCCTTTTGAGAGTGTTTTAACAATTTGTTAGGCTACCCCCTTTTCCCGAAGTTAGTTAACAAGTGCTTCTGCATGGAACTCGTATTCTTCCCTTCATGAGCAATTGCGCCTTATGCGCAAAAATTGGCCAAACGGCAAATTGTCCTTGAGGTTTCTGGGATGGTAACTTCTGTAGTGGAGGGCATTATTTTTATCCGTGGGTTTTATGTGAAGTGTGGTAATTAACCCACTGGGTGACGTTTTCACACTCACGTCCAAGAATGCAAGACTCTGATTGCTGTATTCAAGGCTAAATTTGACAATGATTTTTTTATCCAAGTCAAAGGCGTAGCCATGGGCTGTCCATTTGCGCCTGAGGTGGCAGTCCTCTATATGGCTAAGTACGAGGAGCAAATCCTGTATCAGAACAATCCATACAGTCCATACCTGAAACAGCGGTTCAGGTATATTGATGTCGTTTAGTGCCTGTGGGAGGGGCCCACCAACATCCTACAAGAATTCCACACATAGTTGAATGATCGCAGCCCAGACATCAAATTTAGCCTTGAATACAGCAATCAGAGTCTTTCATTCTTGGACATGAGTGTGAAAACGTCACCCAGTGGGTTAATTACCACACTTCACACAAAACCCACGGATAAAAATAATGCCCTCCACTACAGAAGTTACCATCCCAGAAACCTCAAAGACAATTTGCCGTTTGGCCAATTTTTGCGCATACGGTGCAATTGCTCAAGAAGGGAAGACTACGAGTTCCATGCAGAAGCACTTGTTAACAAACTTCGGGAAAGGGGGTATCCTAAGAAATTGTTTAAACACTCTCTCAAAAGGGCATGGTTCATACCTAGGGAACATTTACTAACGAAAAAAATCAAGTCACCTACTGATCGTATTGTGTGTGTTTCCACGTTTGGGCCGTACACTGGAAACGGCCACTACAACGCGGCCTTTTCCACGCATAACAGTAACCACGCATGCATTACAACGCATGCGTGGTTACCACGAAAAGCCTTTACCACGCATACCTTTACTATGAGATACGTAGTAAAGGCATGTGTGCTATAGGTAATATTAAAAAAGAGGGTTTGGGGGGTCTCCCGCCCCCACAAAAAAAAAAACTGATCCCATCGATGTGGAGGCAATCGGCGTCGTACCGTCGTTAGAGGAAACGGAAAGACACTTCTGCTTCCTCTTTACGACGTGCGACGCAGATAGGAAGAGCTTCCAGAGAAGAGAGGACGTAGCGAGGTAAGGGGGAATTTAGTTAAAGTAAATAATGAGGGGGACGTGTAGTGAAGGGGTAATTTAAGGGTTTGTGGGTGGGGGAATCGCAAAGGGAAAGATTTTTAATGTTGAGGGGAGGGGAAATTATTAGAAGAAAAAGGGGAGGGGGGTTGCAAAAGAGTAATATTAAAAAAAAGAACATTTACCACGAAAATGCCTTTACCGATATGCGTGGTAAATGCATTTCCGTGGTAAATGTTATTCGTGGTAACAGCATTCGCGTTGTAACGCATGCGTAGAAAAGGCATGCGTTGCAACGGAATGCGTTGTAATGACATACAACCCCCTACCAGTGGCGGCTGGTGACATTTGAAGGTGGTGAGCCGTAAAATTGTCATACTGCACTTTGGCGAGCGTGTGTGAGCTCAAAATTCCTCAAAAGTGCCGTACATTCATCTGCTCTCACTCTCATGTACAAATAACAAATATGTTTAGTTTGATGCTAGCCGAATCACAATGTGGTGGTGTCTGCAGTAATTAATGACCACATTAGTTTTATTGCCTATAACTACGTCCTTTGTTTTAATTAGACACCCTGGCACTCTCCGTGATCTGCAGTCACTCCCGTCAACTTATATCACACCATACACCAAGGTCAGAATACACAACAATATACACAGACCCACATTATGAATTACTCGACAAAACAAATCACAGAACACTGTATAGCTTCACTTCAGTCCTACAAAAAAAGTGCCAAGCCATAACTCATTGAAAAGTACGACATTGTGACATCCAGATCACAACACACAGCTAAAATAAATCAACGTTCTCTTTACCCGTTTACTTTGGCTATCACATGATTCCACCTAAGGACACTAAATAAAGAACAATTTAGCCCGTATCACAACACACTGTTATATAAAACCTCATACTGTTAACACAATCATTCTATATCTGCAACACCAAATCGCTAGTTGTAGTGGTACGTCTACAGAGTGAAGCAGAGGAGCAGAAACAGAGAGCCTCAGCTCATATTCTTGTTTTCTCTGTGTCCCCGTCTTGGAATTCTCTGAACACCACACATTATTTAATAATCCTGTACACGATCCACGTGGCCCAAACCTAGCCCTTTTATACTATGGAGATCAGTTTAAACCTGTCTACCCCTGCTTTATTTGCGCAAGTCCAGTTAACTGCTACAGCAGTTTGGCGCACGCCGCATCTTCACTCTCCTGACTTGTGTGTCAGCTGCCCTGCCATGCTTGCACAGTGCTTTGGCTACCTGGGCTTGCCATACATCTTGTGCTGATCCCACATGGGATACCATTATGAAGGTCGGCAAACTGCTAGTTTGGAGACCTGCAGTGCTTCCGATTAGTAAGGGCCATTTTGTGAAGCGGTTGATTGCCACAGTAATATACACATTAATGTCAGTGGCTGCACCAGGCTTTAAGTCAAAAGTTATCGTGGTGGCTAATCATTAAGCTTAAATTGATATTGCAATAACTTCAGAAAACAACCAATGAGATTTAGGCCCATATTTCAGTCTGTATTCAACCTCCCGACACCATCTCCTCCTTGCTCCGGTTTTACAAGCATTTCGTTGTCTTTAATGGAATAGAGGAAAAGGACACAATAATGCTGACCTGAAAATGCCTAAACAGTATGCGAGCAGCTGTTATTTGCAACACTTGTGTTTTTGGAAAAGATTTTAACCAAAAAATGCATCCTCATGTCAAAAATTAACACAAGCACATATTTTATGCTAAAATGTATTTGCATTTGGTAGACTTACGAGTAATTTCATGCAGTTTTGCAAAAATTGTGATATAATTATACAAAATTCTCACATCCTTAGGAGCAGTCGAGGCCAGCATTACGGGCGGGTGGGGGGGTGGAAATGGGGTTGTCGCACCGCGGGGATAGGGGATAAGGCAAGAGGGGTTTAATGGGAAAAAAATATATAAAATAAAACTTACCATCCCACGCCTTCTTCTCGATGGGTCCTGACTCCCGCCGTCTGGTCCTGACTCGTTTTCCAGTTCCGTCCCGGGCCGGCTGCAGCTCTCCCCGCGTCATCAGGAAGTGCAGCCTCCCTCCTCTCCGCCAATCAGAACTGGTGAGGCGAATCTGAGCGCGCCCCACCTGGGCCATTTTCTCTATGTAGGCTGCTGCATGCAGCAGCCTACATAGAGAAAAGGGAGAGTGGGCGGTCCTGCACGAGGGCAGGGGGAAGTGGCTTGCCCACTGTTGTACATACTGAATGTTTGGTCAGCCCTGGGGCCGACCAAACAGTCAGTATGCAGAACAGTGGGCAAGCCACTCCCTCCCTGCTCTCGAGCAGAACCGCCCAACCCAAACTAGGCACTTCGGCTTTCTCGCAGTGCGAGAAGGCAGAAACATAAATGGTAGTTATTACCATTTATGTTTCTGCCTTCTCGCACTGCGAGAAAGCAGGGGGGCGGTGCCCAAACGCCCCTATAGACGAGCCGCCACTGCCCCCTACACACAACCCGTGAGGAAAATTATACGCAACAACTGGCACTTGATTGACGGTACAATTCCTAACATTGGACCACCCCTCTTCGCTTTGAAAAAAACCCAGAAGTATTGGGCAACAAATTGCCAGCACAGCAGGCCGTCTACACTTTGCACCATGCTAAATCTTCCACCTGTGCAGGGGCATCATATATGTGGAACATGTTTGATATGCAATTCCATCACTGAGGGCTGCGCTATCACTGACGTCCAGAGACACTGGCATCACAATGAATTTACGAATTGCAAATCCAAAAACGTGGTGTACGCAGTTACATGCACTTGCAAAAAGATTTATATTGGAAGAACTTTGCAAGTACGGAATCGGATTGTGCAACACTGCTGACGTTTGAAGAATAAAATTCTTACTGCCCCCATTGTCGAACATTTTATAACTTTGAACCACAGATTTGATGACTTTACATGGACTGTATTGTCACTGATAACAAAGAACAACCTGAGAGGTGGTGACCCTGAGGCGGTATTGGCACGAAGAGAGGCATTTCTCATTATGAAATTTAACACGGCCTTGCACGGCCTGAATGAGTTATCTGAAGTTACTAAACTCTGAAATGTCACCCGTTTTGAACATGGACTACATGGCCCACAATCCCCGGGGCCTCTGACCTCACAGTTCCGCTTCCAGGTTGTTTAAGGAAGTATCAGTGGCAGTTACCAAGTGCTGCTGGTTTGAATGAGAGGAGCCAGATGATTTTCTAACTGCCTTCGCATGGCTGAAATGAAAGGCAAGTCACAATCTGCTGCTGGGACAGTTGGGGTTTGACAAAATCCAGGAGCCTCTTTTCATGTAGTTTTCCATTCACACAGGAAACAGTCAGGATTATTGCAGAAGAAATTCACGGCGATGCGCCCTGGAGTCTCAAGGTAACATTGTAGCGCGAGTCAGCTTTTCACTGTTGAACTCTAATGCGCACACAGAATGCAGGCAGACTCAGTACTGATAATAATTTCACTTACCATCCCTAGATCCTGGACCGTTTTTAAATCATTATCAAGAGTTTCCACACGCCCAGAAAATTTAAGGTAGGAACCCCGTTCCATGATCCTTTGAAATACGATGTATTTCTCATGTAGTACATCCTACATTTAATGCCCTGATGTCTATCTTTTTGTAGCCTCGATTAACACTATGATTTGAAGAACAGATAATGGACATCTGTATGCAGCACAATTGAGGTACCTATCATACATGTGCTGGCCATTAAGTTCTGGTCATACAAGGGGTCATCAGATTTATAGCAACATTTTTTCTTTTTGTTTTTTTAGAGCCCAAACCAAACCAAGTCCGAGTCCTGAAGAGAATCCCGGAATTGTTGGGGATTCAAAACGCATTGGCTGTTGAGTGTGGGGGACGGTAGAACAGGGTGTGCCACGAGGGGACTGAATAGAAATTATTTCCCCCTTGTTCTAGGTTGTCAACACCCTCAAGTAGGATATGCATCCCCACCCTCCCACAGGCAGGACAGTAGACATGTGTCTTTGAATGAGCAATTGTCTGCCTTGTGTTTTCAGTGCAAATGCAGGACTGGTTTAATTTCAGGCTGGTACACATAATTTATCGATGTTTGTCTTGTGATCATTGGTTTGTTGTATATATTTTTGTCCCAAATAACGTTTGGTATTATCAATGTGTTGTATATATTGTCTCACAAAAGAAATGGTTCTAAATCACGCATACAAATGGGTTGCAATTGTGTGATTTACTAATGTGGTGTTTCCTTGTAAAAGACATATCCAATTGATTTATGAATGTCTTTTCAAATTATCAAAACTAAGCAGAATAAATGCTCAAAAACCTCAGAATTAGTGGTCTCAGGTTTATCGCAAATATTTAAAATAAACCTCCCTTGACACCTTTCTGTGATTTCAATATAGGGAATGGGGTCCCCAAACAGTACTGCAGCAGCCATGCCTGGTAAAAATGTATAACTTTAAGGAATTAAATACACTCTTCTAATATGACTGCCAAAGTAACTCTGCCACCCCCACAAGTCAACACCCTGTCAGGCTGCCAAAATGCCTTGTGCTGCCCTACCTTTCCTGCAAAAGAGAAAGCAGGGCTGTAACACGCCTGTGGTCGCTCTGTTGCAGCATTCACCAGAAGCAACTGTACCCAAGAGCCCCTGCCCGGACAGCTGCGGAGATAAGACTGGTTTCTTCAGTATACTTCCTCCTTGGATACCTGGGATTAGTTGGAGGGTTCCGAAAATAACTGTCATCTAGTATTTTTTTCTTTTTTTTAACTTTATTTATTGGTATTTCAAAATCACGACAGTGTTTCTTAAACAACTAAAAAACAATCATAACACTTGGGCGCGGAAATCGTTAACATCCTTTGTACCGGGTCCCAGCCGTCACGGCATTCTCTAAAGGTTGTAGGGCGCATGGTAAAACTTAGTAACATGGGCATGCATTAAATAAATTTGATGGTACAGGCAGTGTAGGTGATCTTGACGGCTACCAATAATCACCCATGTCTTCTAGAGCACAGGATGACTATAAATTATGCAATAGGCAGCAGTACAGGTTCGGTTGGGCTTGGTCTTATTTGGGCAAATAACCCTCAAGGGGATGCTGGCGGGGTGGGGGTGATTGACTCTTTCCGTCTGAGCCAGTCTAGATGGAGCCCAAATATCTTGAAGTCTAGAGGCGGGGGCATGAGTTCCCAGAATGTGGACAGTTGTCCTTGACAGAATGCAACATCTTTGATCCAGGAGTCAATGGATGGGCTTGTGTCTTTTCCCCAGTGCACTGATATTCTGCGCTTGGCCAGCAACAACAACATTTTGACTAGACGGCGGTCAGCGGGGGGAGCTTCTTTAACATATCCTAGGAGTCCTACTAGTGGAGTATGGTCAATATCCACCCCTGAAATATCTCGCACTGCGTTAAACACTTTGACCCAGTATCTCGCTATCAGCGGGCAGTGCCATGCCATGTGAAGAAATGTGGCGTCTGGCAACTTGCATTTCCAATATCTGCTGTCTGCCCTTAGACCCATATCAATGATTTGCAAAGGTGTTCTATACAGTTGGTGTAGGAACTTGAAGTGGTTTAACCGTAATCTGTAGTTGGGGGGACCGAAACTCTAATGGGCCACAACAGTAGAGCCATTGTTCAGCTCTGATTGGAGGCGTAAGATTGAAGTTCCAGGCATCCAACGCCAGTGGGTGAGTTATCGGGTGCACTCGCTGTGTGGCAGACTGTGTTCGAGTGATTAGTTTGCGTGGTGATGCTTGCGTCAATAAGTGTTCCAGTGCGGCAAGGTTTGGGGTGGGGACGGGAATGTATTTACTGCAAGTGGACTGCAATTGGTAGTAGAGTGTTAGACAAATTTAGGGGGGTCTCGTCTCCTGGCTGGGGGGGAATAAATTCATCATCTGGGTAAAGGACTGCAAATTTAGTGATGTGAAAGTTACTTGCCTGCCTTATTGCGCCACTATCCTGTAGCATGGGGAAGTGGGGGTGTGGTGCAAATGGGATGGATGGGGAGTATAAACTGGAGGCCCCTTCTCTTCCTTAATCCATTCCACACTCACCTCAAAGTCTACACGGTATTTACCTAAAAAACTGCCAGCTAGTGTTGACAACAAAGGCCGACTATCACATAGATCACTAATTGGGTAACCCTGCTATCTGACAGAAAACTGTAATCAGCCATGAGAAATGCATGAGTCAATAAAGGCTGAACCCTCATACTATGAAAGTCCACCCTCATCAATAGAAGGAGGTGGAGGAGGAGTTCTAAATAATTTGTCAGAAGCATAGGGCTTTAACAGGTGAAACAAGAAAAACTGAATGGACTCTCCAAGTTGGGGGCAACCTTATAAAGATGGTAACTAGATTGATCTTAAATGAAATAAAAAAAGGAACCAAACAACGAGACTCACATTTTGAGCATCCATGTTTTATTAGGTAGTTTTAAAAGATAAGCTTTGCTCTATACAGAGTAATTAGGCTCTACACACCTATGCCAGTTTCAGCTGACTGGAGACAAATCCTAACCTATCTCTCACTTACTTTCTTAACCTCGTCTAGGCAATCATTAACTGATGGAACAGGGGTTGAAATAGGAATAATCACAGGCCTTATACTAGGATGAAATCCCTGCATATAGTAGAAAGGAGCTACCTTTGTAGAACTCTGACAAATATTGTTATAAGCAAACTCTGCCTATGGAAATAAGTTTGCCCAATTATCACAGGTAGCATTGCAAAAGGATCGCAAATATTGCTCTAAATTCTGGTTTGTTTTTTCTGCGGTTGAAAACCAGAACATGTCAACTTAGAAGTTTCTACTGATGCACAGAGTGCCTTAAAAAAAATTTAAATGTATTGTGGTTCACAATTGAAAATTATTTGTACAGGAAATCGAAGGAATCAACAAATCTCTCCGATGGAAATCAAACCCATGTCTGTGGTAGAGGGAAGTTAAGACAAGGCAATGATAGGGCTATCTTGGAAAATGTGTTAAGTTACCATAATAGTGGTTTGCCCACACAACGGAGGAAGCACTATAAAACAAGCATTGGCATAGCCAAAAGGTCTCGCCTTTGGGACCTTTTTAGTGTTTTGCTTGAGCTATGGGGGTGGGGGGGGGGGTAAACAAGGCACCACGGACTGAACGTAAATCAAACAGCTGCCCAGGCTTTTTGATGAAAATATTACAACTTATTGCACAAGGAGGTCGGCGTGGCAGCCCCGGGTGCTGTGTGCTCCAGATTTGGAACTACAAAGGAAGGTCCCGCGGCTGTGCTCTGAAAGGACCATTTGGCAGTTACACAGCCTCCTCCACACGCAAACACACAGAGGCAGACACACATGCAGAGAGGCAGCCGCACACGCACGCAAACCAGACACACTCATTCACAATCTCACTGACACACAGAGATACACACACAGACAGAATTACAGACACGCAGAGAACTAAGTTGGCTAACTTAAAAAAATCTGGTGCTGCATCATAATGAAATAACTAACAGGGTTCCTAAATATGCAACTCTAGAATTGCGACTCCAAGAAACAGTTCAGGGTTCCTAAAACAATCATCAAATCACATTATAATAGAAGTGAAAAAGAGCCCAAAGAAAAGATTCGTGAAGGGAATAGCAGGGATTATGCCCAGTAGCGCGCTCAAAGAAAAGTCAACCCAATGAAGAGAAATAGACAAGGAGCTCGTTTTAAGGTAAACACCAGCACTCACGTCGGGACAGAAGTTCAACTAGAGCCAAATTGGGGGGGGATTCTTCCAGCAATAGGCAGAGTGGAGATGCAGGGTCTCTAAGTAGGGGCGAAAAAACAACAGCTCCTCATTTACAAGCAAATGGTCTTTTAAAGACCTGTGAAGTACTCGGATGCGGCTGTGTGTGTGCCCCGGAAGCTGTCTCAGCCTGGGCTGCCACACACGGGGGGGAGGATGGTGGGTGGAGATCAGCTGAGGCTGAAAACAAAGCAACAACTTCACGGCTAAAGGAAATCAGGCGGAATTGTTTTTTAAAACACACGATCTGTGTTTTCGTCTCTTATTTTAAATGTGTTATTTCTTTTAGTCGCTGTGATGCCCATTTAGCTAATAGAGTATACAAATAATATGTACAGCAAATGCCCTGAACATCACATTTGTGGCTTTTTTGTGTTTTTATGTGAACAATTTCTAAAAATAACACGAAAGAAACAAAGATCATGTCTGTGGTATGCTTTTTTGATCGTCCACATACGGGAAAAAAATATAATTGCGGTGACACTCCTGAGAAAAACAGTGTGAACCCAGCTTCCCTGCCATTTTCAGACTCGAACATTTCTTTAAAACACATACCGTACAGGATGAAAGGCTGTCTGCGCGGTAGATCTCCTCTGTGATTGGCTGAAATTATGATGGATGTCACGTTTTAGGGTAGGATGATATGGCTCTGCACATCCGTGAAACCTCAGCCATTACCCCTGGTGAAACCCGGAAGGTAGCAACCTAGGTGGCCTCTGCAGCAACCGTGAGTATTCGTCTGCGGCGTCGCCTGAGAAAATCTGAGGCGCGCAAGCAGACTGGGTTTGATGACGATCACACTGTTCTCCCGTATCTAGGGCACGCCGTGCCTCATCTTTGTTACAAAAACAAGCCTGCACGTGGTGCGTGAGAGCTGGCGCGCACGCTTGTGTGAGGGAGCAGCCCATCTGTTTTCAATTATCGCTCACGCGGCTGGGCACGATAATTGGAAACAGATGTCGCCCGTGCGGGTAACCGCACTGGTTAGGCCATGGGCGGAGCAAAGGTGGGACATGCACCCGCCTTTGCCAAATTGCGTGCTGTCTTTTTTGAAAGACAGCACGCAGATCCCAATTAAAATAAGCAAAAAAAGCTCGACCTAATGATGCTCCACAGAAAAAAGGAACACTCATAGAGCAAATGAGAACCAGTTTGAAAGCTTTGAAAAAGAATATTATATGAAGTGATTAAATCCCTTGCAAACCGGGAGAGTTCTAACTGAAGCTAGACACTCCAGAAAATTGCATAATCCATGAAGTGAAAAGGAACCATATGGACAGGGGTAGACTAGAAAATGTAAAAGAGCCCATATTTAAAATAGGGAGTTCATGCAGAATATTATTAAAAACGCTTAGTTCAGGGTTGTCAGATGGAGGACAGGGGTGCATTATTCCTTTGGTCCTACTCTTTTTCAGGGACACATGCTGCGAAATTAATATTTCAGATTTTGGAGAAAGACTGTCCTGTTTATCAAAGATGATGAAGATAATTAATGCTATATCACTAAATGGTGACAGAGGCTAGAGCTTCTATGGTGCTTCTTTCCCTGGAGAATATATATATATGTATTTTTTTTTTAAAGATGCTCACAGTAAGTAAAGGTGCATAAAATAACTTCTGGCATGCAAGGTGACCCAATGTGACCTCACAGAGTAAATGAAAACATTTCTTAACAATCTTAACAAGGAGAACACTTAGATCTCATAAATGGCAAGAAAAATAGGACTGCGCGGAACACCTTCAACGACTTAAATAGAAATATTGGCTACCACTAGGTGAGTGATAGTTCATTTCACACTCTGCTCTTTGCTAACATAAGCAGTATTACTAGATTACTTTGAACAGGCTATGTTTTTCAAGATGTAGTTTACAATGAAGCTTACGGAAGGACAAAAGCAAACATTAGTGGCCTGATGGAGTTCTGCCAAGGAGAATCATGACATAGGAGGTGGGTAACTAGCTGCTTCAATGAAGTGTTTCACAGAGTAGCCATGCACATCCCATAATGTGATAATTAGTTGCCACAGCAATTGTTCTATATTTCCAAAAGCTTTTAGGAGTGACAAAGCGCAGGTCACATTCCCAGTATGAATGACGAGCTCCAGCACCTGTTGAGGTTGTAATAAAATGCATGCTTGTTGTTAGCTTTGACGGTCCCGAGAGCAGGACTCTATTTGGGTCTCATTTCAGGCGAGGTTCTGCCATTTGCAGGCCTAACTTTCTCTATGTCACTGCCTGTGCCATGTATGCTGCCTCACAGACGGTCCGTCCCAGTGCTGGGCAGTTAGGTTGGCAGTAGCAAGGTGGGAGGTAAGATGAATGGAACAGTATGGGCCAAGTTAAAACGAGTCCGTTCTTCAGGAAAACCCCATTTGTTTGCATATTTTATGTTTTTATTATTTCATGGACCAAACCAGGCGACTTCCAAAGTCACTGCGGCTTAAGGATACAACACGTGTTATTTTGCTCACATTCCCAGGTTTCATTCCAGTGCCCTGCATTGAGTTCACGTTCTATACACCGTAACAATTTGCATATTCGAAGATCTTCCTAATCGATAATCTAACACGCCGTCGCAGTCAGGAATTGGCACCTCACTTCCAGGTATGTATGCTCCATTAAAACATAGCTAGCAAGGCTGCATTCCTGCAGGCGGAAGCTGCAGGACAAAGGGGGCAGCGCGGGAAAGAGCTACAATGGACCAATGTGATGGAAGGGAAGACTCTGAGGCGTGAAGAGAACGGGGTTGGAGGTGATGAAAGGTAATGATAGGGGGATTTGAGAGCGCAACAAGAATGCAGGTGCAGAATCTGAAAGATTGAACAAAGGGTCGTGTACGGTACTGATGAGTGCGCTGAGAGGACCCCTGGGTGACAGCCTAGGGTACCAGGGCAAGAGGATCGTCTTCTCAAGGTCACGTGGTCCGCCTCAGCATGCATGCCCTAGGGAGTGTGCTCCGTTGTCAGAGTTCAGAACTGAAGCCTCCTTTGGAACTTCCGCCTGTTCTCAGCACATGGAAAGACCACCCAGTGACCTAAAGCAGTCTAAAGTCACGGAGACTTGTAAATACCTAGAGCCAGGTATCAGCTTGTACTGCCTGCTGGATACGGATCTCACTTTCAAAGGCGAACCGTGCTGAAATTATTGTTCTACATCAACAGTGCGTCTGGCCATGTGATCAATTAATCAATAACTTAAGAAAATAGAGAAAAGCTTATGGGGTTTTAACACTTCTAAAGCTCGCGCTATGTCACTGCCAAGGTAAACGGAGTCAGACTGTCCCTGAAAGCACTGTGAGGAGGGAAACAACTTGATGCGGAGCTTCCCAGCGGAATGCCGCACATTCCTCGTGCACCCACAGTAAAAGCAGATCGATGATTACAAAACCCCGGGAGCCTGACAGGACGTGCCCAGCTCAGAGACAGACTCCGATGCAACTTACTAACCACTGAAGACTCATACTAACATGACATAGCTTACATGAGAACCGATGCGCCGGCGAATGAATTATACAACAGCACTATTTACAGGAGCACTGTCTGGTGCTCAGGTAAAGAGCTCTGATACATTCGAGTCAAGTTGGCGCTATATAAAACTCCGAAGAAAGGTCTGTAAGAGATGTTTAACACGCTCCAGATATTTGGAACCGTTTGTTTCTGGCTCATGTATAAGCCCCAATCGGCTGAAGTCTATTCACTGAAGCCTTTACTAACATGCATAGAGCACTCCGTAGATAGCGACTGTAAAAAAAAAAGATAAGGCTGGGCGCAGACGCGTAGTGGTGCGCGCACACACACACAGCGTTTCCCTTGTGGGAGCGAGCAGGAGCACCAGATAATTACAAACATATGTCGCCAAAGCTCGCTCCCGCAAGGGAATCGCCAAACATGCATGCGTTGCCATTGAAAGCAATGCAATGCGTGCACGTTTTTTCCCGACAAAGCGAATCAATTCCAAGAGGTCTCTTCCTATGCAGTGCATGCGCGCTGCGTAGGCGAGACCTAAAAATCTGTAGCAATTTTATGCCAGGGGTAGGGAGCTATAAGCAACGATTGCAGTAGCCCAAAGGCCTACTGATGTATTATATTTACTTTGGAACAGACTGGGATGAGAGGGGGGTCATGTAAAAATGTCATATATGATTGTAAAGTTACTACTAGTAGTGACTTTATTAGCATATTTTAAGTTACACACACTTGGCAGAAACCTTCGGAATTCTTCTGGACGTCTCCCTATGGTAAAGTAAAAAGAAAGGTTTTAAAGCTTATTAACATTTAAAAAATGATTCCAATATTTGTATATTAAATAATGTTAATTTTACATATTTAATTTAAAAGCTGGACAAATAAAAATAACCTTCAGCACTATTAAATTCATTTTGCCTTCAATGATTATTTAATTGATCTATAGTAAAATAAATTTCAATTATTTTTTAAATATTTTTTTTTAAATCACCAACAATATATATTTATTTATTATATATTAAAAAGGTTCATAAAGTTATTTATATAATTATTTTTAGTTAATTCAATTAATTAAAAAATAAGTTTACATTTATTTTTTAATGAAAAAAAATAAATAGAATATTTAAAAAATATAATAGGACATATTTATAATTTCTATTCAATTCTTTGAGTTTACTTTCTTTATAATGTTTTAGTGTAGCCAGAGAAGCTAGAATTAAACTGAACTGAATATGATAATCGGTATGGCAAGCCAAACAAATTTCAATTAAAGCTATGTGTTTCATCCTCAAACATGCATAGTCATAAGTTAACTTTATAAAATCACAACAAAGAAAGCATTTTCGTAAATAAAACTATCTTGTGTGTTCATAATGTAACGTACAGTGCGCTAAACCTAAGTAAATTTTGAACGAATTCTCTTGAGAGTAGGTGGGTAATTGTTTTCTACCATCATATTAACCATTCAAGTACTCGTGAAAAACGGGCATTAAATTGGCAGCGTTCCAAAATTATGTGACTTTTTTTCCTCAAGATAGCCATTGCTGTAAGTCAAGTATGTGTTCATGATGATAATATTCACTGAATAGTCGACATAATTAACTACATTCAGGAACATACCCAGAAAGTAAAGTTGGTGGTGGGAACCTTTGTAGAGTTGCCCCCCCTAGTGGTGATGTCCGGAGTGTACTAAAAGGAAATGTGTTCAGTCTCAGAAAACGTAACTTGATTCCAATCCACTTAATGGAACGGATTTAATACAATCTGCGGGCTCATTTAATTAACGTCATTTACGGGTCACCAGCGGATGCAGCTGCGACCCCCTTTTTTTTTTTTTTGAAGATTTATATAGCGCGAACTCGACCCGAAGGTATTGGAGCGCTTTACACGAGCACCGTATTTACATTTCACATTCAGGCACGGGAGATTAAGGGTCATATGTAGGTAGCTAAATACCGGTCGTTAACGTCCGAAATTCGGTAAATATCCCGTTACCGACCGGTATTTAGCCAATTGAGATGTAGGAGTCCAAAAAGAAGGATTCGGTAATTATGAATCGGTAAATACCGATTCATCTTCACCGAATTCTAAATTTCCGATTCATAATTACCGAATTCATATTTACCGATTCGGTAAATATGAAATGGTAAAACGAGAAAAGAGATGTAGGTAAATTCGGTATTACCGAATTCCATGAAATTCGGTATTTAAGAGTCGGTAATTAACACTGAGTGAAAGCAGGTGGTAATCAGCCACAGTGCATATAAGCAATCCCAAAATGCAACAGCATGAACACCATGGCGGCTCTGTATGTGATTGCAAGGCGCCTACGTCTACAGGCAGCAGGTCTGAGGATTTGGAGACGGGAGGAACACATTTACAGACAGCGTATCACACTCTTTCAACAGACTGAGGCTGAGATACATGAAAGGTACAGGCTACACCCCCAAACCATCATGGACCTGATAAGGGACCTGCACCCACTCCTGGACCATCCAACAACAAGGGCGCATGCCATACCACCACATGTGCAGGTGCTCTGTAGCCTACATCTACTCACATCTGGCAGTTACCAGGGGGTGATAGCTGCGGTAGGCGGGGTATCCCAGAGTTGCCTGTCCCGTTTCTTCAGGAAGTTCCTGGATGCCATGATGCAGAGAATGCAACACTACATTAGCTTCCCAAACACACAGGCTGAACTGCAGAAAACAAAGACCGACTTTTACCAGATGGCACAGTTCCCGCATGTCATAGGCTGTATTGATGGCACACACATTCCAATCTGCCCACCAGCAGCCACTGAGCACATCTACAGGAACAGAAAGTCCACCCACTCCATAAATGTGCAGGTAATCTGCGATGCAGGCAACATAATCACTGATATCATAGCTAAGTTTCCTGGGAGCACCCACGACTCCTACATCTTCCAGAACAGTGGGATCTACACACGCCTGGTTGCCGGAGAATTTGGAGAAGGATACCTGCTAGGTAAATCACTGTGACACTCCCTAATACTTACCGCATATGAATGTGTATTGAGGTATGTGACTAATGGTACTCTCTTACTCACCTAGGCGATAGTGCATATGCCGTGCGGTCATTCATCCTCACTCCCTACCTACACCCATCAACCCTGAGTGAGAGACGATATAATGTGGCACACAAATCAACACGCAACGTGTTGGAGCGCACGTTTGGACTATTGAAAAGCAGGTTCCGCTGCCTCCACAAAAGCGGAGGCGCACGCCAGTACACACCCATCATCTGCTGCAAGATCATTGCCACTTGTGCAATGCTGCACAACCTTGCCACAAAGACAGGTACAGAGGTGGAAATAACAGATATTGAGGACAATGATGATGAGTTTGCACAGCCAGAGCCCAACGCAGCAGGAGTGGCAGCAGCAACAGATGGGAGAGAGAGACGGGCAGAGATCACATGCAACTATTTCTAAGTAAGTAAGGGGACACAGCCAGTAGTTGGATGCCATGACGTAGTTTTAATTAGCCGGCACTACGCCACAACACAACGGCAAAAGTGGCCTATCAAATTGGTGACATCCATAGTTGGAAGTCAAGGGTTCCTTCACCCAACTGTGTCCTGTAATTGTTTGCTGCATCAGCGTCTGCGCCCATGCACTACAGTGCGGGATGCCAGTGATTGAGTGTCCTCACTGGCTGTGGGACCAGTGGCAGCCCCATGCTGCCTGATGCTCCTCCGTGTGTCTGTGACAGAGGGGGTAATGCTGCTCCTACTGGTGGTGTCCTCGCTGTCCGCAGCATCCACAGCACCAGTTGTGGCAGACTGGCTTGTAAGCAGCACCTCAAGTGCACTGGTCACCTTCACCAGCCCCCTTGAAACATCATTGCTGCCGTGCACAAGCCCCTCCTGCATTGCCATGGAGCGCCTGCAGAGCAGAGAAGTGGCAGTTGCTAGGCGGTTCACTGCCCTTGTGTGGTGATCAATTTTCTGCCTCTCCCTTCGCCGTGCTGCTCTGTCCTCATCCATCTTTGTGCACAGCAGCATGACGGACTGGTACATGTCCCGCATGCCCGCAGCCATCTCCCTCATGCCCTCAGCCATTCAGCTTATGCCCCTTTCAATGTTGCCCATTGTGTCATTGAGGCCATTCATTTGGCGCTGTACTGACTGGATTGCCTTGCCTTGTAGGCGCTGCACCTTCACCATGCTGGCCTCCAGCCCTAAGAATACACCATGGCTCTCACCCTGTGGAGGTGGACTGCGCACCCGAGCCCTGCGGCGGCGTCTGGCACCTGTGTGTGCTCCCTCAGAGGCGGAGGGCAAACCGGCATTGCTACCATCCAGTGGCACAGTGGATGTTTCCTCCCCCCTCGAGTCTTCTGATGAGGACTCTGACACATGCAATCTGGCAACAGCACGCCTCCTAGACCTGACCAATGCAGGTGGTGTTGATGCGGGTGATGCCAGCAGGAGTGGCGAGGCTGGATGTAGTGGCGAGGCTGGCTGTGGTGGCATGGCTGGCTGTGGTGGTGAGGCTGGCTGTGGTGCTGTTGTCTGCCAAGCAGTCGTGGTGGCCTTCTCTGTGCTGTCCTTCCGGGGTGCCCTCTCTCCCTTCTCCTGAGCAGTCCTGCGCGAAGTATCGCCTGTGGACAGAAATTCAACATCAGCTCAATGTACCTGCAGCCCTGCATTGCTAACATCATAATACATTTCTGCAACACTATCTCATTGTCCTCTGCCTGCTTATCGCTAATGTGTGTCACATGCCTTGTTGTTCTGTGCGATTCTTGTCATGATAGGGGTTTCACAGACTACATCTCCCATAATGCATTGCTGGTATGCACAAACACCTGTACTGGAGTGGGATTCACATTGCCCAATTGGGGATTTGGGATAGGGGAAGGGGGGGCACAATGCTGTGCATGCGTCTTACCTTGTTTGGTAGCAGCTCTGGCAGAGCTGTCTGCATCCCCAATCCCAACACCACTTTCGGGCTCAATCGTGGACTCCACGAGCTCCTCAAGTTTAGTCAGGGCAGGTGCCCTGTTCCTTCCTCCTCCTGTCCGGCTGGCCTGTTTCTTCAGATCAGCCATCTTCCTCTTTGTGATGATACGGATGTCGTACCACTGCTTCTTCAGCAGATCAATGTCCCGGGGGGTCACTCCTATGGCATTTACCTGCGCCTGGATTCCAAGCCAGATCCTTCTTTTCTCTGATTCTGCCACTTGCAGGGACTGCTTTCCGAAAAGCTTATTGTGCTGCTTCACCACCTCCTCCACAAGTACCTGCAGTTCTTTTGGACTGAATTTGAGTTTCCTCTTCCTTTCCCCTCCATCTCTCTCTGTGTCCTGGCTGGCCATTGTGTCAGATTTCTTGTGCAAGTTCCGGCACTGGCTCTGTTGCTCTCCTCTGCACTCCCAGCCTCTCCAGAGTCTGCTGATTGTGTGCACCTGCCTGGGTGTGGCCACTTCCTGGTTGGGTGGGGTGGGGTTTGCACAGGATTGGCTGATTCCTCAATTGCTGTTCATTTGAATTACCGAATCGGTAAATTCCGATTCGGTATTTACCGAATCGGTAAATACCTAATCGGTATTTACCGATTCGGTATATACCGGTTCGAAAACTCAGGTCGGTATTGTAGAATCGGTAATCATTTACCGATTTTTACCGAATCGGTAAGAGTTACCGAGAAATTAGGTACATAGGAAATACCGATTTCTAAATACCGATTCGGTAAAATTCGGTATTTAGGAATCGGCATTTCTAGGTTACCTACATATGGCCCCAAATGCGGCCATGTAATTTTAAAAGAGGAGACACCACCTTTATTTCGTTACTAAACACAGCAACGTAAAGCAAATTCAGTTACACTATGATTTGCCCTGGAACAAAAATGTGTATTTGATATGGCCAGTGTAAAACCCCTTCACACCACTCAATATGGTGCATCTTTGCACCTGTGGAAAATATATGTATGCCCTGCCAACATTACACGTCCATTCCCCCCACTCTGTCGCCTCTCACCTGAAAATAAGAATCCTTCATGTTGTGCTCACAGTTACTAATAAATTAAAACGCTACACGCATGAAAGAAGCTTAACAAATACTATGAGTATTCAATCCGTTTATGTGGTATACTATATAATTCAGCCACAGGGAGCCACTGGAGGTTGTTTATCAAATGGTAATACCCTCACGTGGAGGAACCATCTTCACAACCAGGACACAGACAGTCTGGGCCGGATCTTCACTGGCTCCGCACAGAGGGCGCAGACAGGCCGGCTCATCGTGGTGTCCACACACTGGTCGGGAAGCCCAGCTCTTCGAGCGCACTGTGTTACGATACAGCTCATTCATTGTGGACGGTGCTACAGTGTTCAGGCTGCCTGGCTAATCATGGGCCCCTCGCACACGTCAAAGACGTCATAGACAGCTCGCTCGTCATGGGATCTGCACACGGACTGTTCAGCCATCTTGGGCTCCACAAACAGGGCACAGAGGTCTCGAATAGCCATGGGCTTTGCAGAGTTGAAACTAAATTATTCGTCATTGGCTTTGTACAGAGTGCTGAGGGATCCCAGCACACCAAGCGCTCCGCACTGTGCAAAGGATGCCCAGCTCATCACGGCTTACCTACACAGGGCACAGGAAAACTTATTATCCTCTTCAATAAATAAATCCAGTAATTGTAGTGCAAACAGTCTAAGGCTCTGGGAGCCGCCAGAGAGATTAAGGGGCAGATTTACAAGCCCCTTGCAACACTTTTGCACTGCAGTTGCGTCACTTTTTGTGACGCAGCGGCGGCATAAACAATGCGCCACATTGCAGCCAATTTACAACGTGACACATCTAGGGAGATGCGTCACCTTGTGAAGCCCTGCGCCACATTATACCTGCGTCAGGTATTCCTCTAACTACTATTTTTGGATCCACGTTTAAAATAAAAATAAGATTCATACAAAAATTGGAAATGTGTCTGTTTGGACTATTGACTTGACTGATAAGTGTTATTTGGTGCACCTTTGGCTTGAATTTGGATTACCTTCTACAATCATGCTTGGTAGGTCAGTTGCCCTGAAGTGGTGAACAGTCCATTGGGTAGTGAAACCGGTTCTATTCAGGCTGCATTCAAGCTTGAAATCTTTCATAGCTTGAACGGAAGAAGTGCACTTTATTATATGAAAAGCTCTGTAATTGTCTGAGATTAGGTATAAAGGGGTTGTCCTGTTTCCAAAACATTTTTTTAAAAATTTATTAAAAAACAGTGGATATAGTAAGTAGATAAAGGAATCTTTGGTTTTGTTCACAGCATTTAAGGAATGAAATTATAATGGAGAGTAGCATCTGCAAAAAAACAAATCCCTATATTTTATGGAATCACCCACATGGATTACAGAGAATAGTCCTATTATTAAGGTTAAATCTGCTTCTGCTGCGAGTTATCACTGTGTGATCCTTGCCTGAGCCACGTTCAAGACTTAAACCATGTGACGTTTGTATGTCCATATCTCCATTTTGTACATCAACAATTTATGATACCATTCTTTCTGAAGCATAATATAAGCTCGGCAGTTGAGTGTTTATTTCCCCCCACACACACCCTCCCCCAACTGAAAAGGTTTGCATAAAAATCTTGAATTTTTTTAATGTTTTTTTAAAATGTGTTTTAAATTTTGTAATTACATGAGTAATTATTCTCAGTTTTTTACTCGAATTGCAGAGGACATTAAATGTCATTATGCAATCACAAGTTTAATTAGTACTTTTTATGCTATATGTTAAGTTGGATGCTCGAAAGATGTAATGGTATTTAGGTACGTCATTATGTGAGCAAACATATCTGCTTATCTTTAGCCCTTATAGCACTTTATCTGCTCATTTGCACTTTTTATTCCTCGTATTTTAATATAGAGTGTACTGTATTTTGGATAGTCTAGACCATCAAAATGTGAAAAGATTTCTTTGCGCATTTACACTGTCAGATCTAGGCACTCTACAGTGGAGTATTGTAGTCAATATTGATATTGCATGTTTGCACTTAATAAGGTAGTACATATATTCTGTGAATGAGTTTTGTAATAGAATTGTCAATTACACAGATTTAGGTCAAGGATCCCCGTGTGTCAACTTTGAATGGCTGAAATAATTTATCTTTTAATGGTAGTGATATGCTTTCTTTATAAAAAACTAAATTGTGAATGTTTGTAATACTGTTGTATTGAGGATAAGGATGAATTGCTATATTCTTTATGTGGATCTCTGTTGTGTTTCATAACATACTAAATAAAATTGAAATTGATTAAGAGTCTTTCGAAAGGGCAGAAGCATACTTGGCAATATGCACACTTTTATCAGAATGGTGATAAGGATCAAAATGCTTTAAATTAATAGTCTAAAAAACCCTTGAGTAGGTATTAGGGCAGAGTTCTTTCTGGAAAGGTCCTGAAGTTCTTATATCTATGTTTACACCTTGTTGGTAGGTTTTGAGGACCACATGGTGAGTCCATAGGTCTGCCTGGTAAGTGCTACATTCCACATTATATGTCTCAAGGGCACCTGTTAGTGCCTGAGGTCAAAGGAGTTGGTTCTAGAAGTCTTCCTTACGGATACAACCAGCATGCCTTGAAGTGGTCATGTAGACAGGCTAATGGGACCTTAGGGCAGGCGTTTGTTTGGGTTGACAAGTTACAGCTGACAGGGCTTTAGGTCTTGCTGGTTATTTTTTATGTTCATCTGGTTGGTTAGGCCTTAATATGGCTAAATAACCTTGATGTTCTACTGCTGTTATAGCTGGTAACTGGTACCCCAGTAATTCCAGCATAGTGACATATCCCACTGCATGGTTATTTCTACACCTAGTGCAGCACTGTATGTAGATGGAGGTGGTTGGGGCAGCAACTGGTGTCTGCTGCTAAAAGAACAGTACATACTGCGATAGTTGATGACTAGTGCCACCAACACAATGTCACTTTGGCATAGTGAGGCTGCTCCCACAGAATCACACACCACTGTAGTTGATTACGTCTACCACCAGAACAGCACACACAACTATAGCCATATACTTGTAATCTCAGGGCAGCACACATTTCTTTAGCTTATGACAGCTGCCCCCAGGACAGCAAGCACTCCTCTTGCTGATGGTTACTGCCTTCAGCGAATCAGACGCTACGATAGGCTACTGCTGCCCAAATGGCAACATTGGTTGCTGTAACTGGAGTCTCGCTCAGGGCAGCACACATTGTTATAGCTGTTGACTGTGACTTTCAGGGCAGCACTCACTACTATGGCTAGTAAAAGCTGGCTGAAAGGGAGCAGATACTATTATGGATTGATATTTCTGCCCCATAGTGCAGCACACACAGCAACTGAGGGCACTGCTCACCTTCAGGGAAGCATACACAGCTATGAGTGGCTACGGCTGCCTTTTTCAGTATCCAGTGTAATGGCTGATTTTCACTGCGACAAAACTAGCAAAGGCTGCATTTGCTGACGGCAGCTGCCCAAGAGTAGCAGCACCCCACTATGGAAATTTACTGCTGCACCAGGAACGTAAATGACTGCTGTTTCTAGTATCAGGTGATCCCTGAGTCACAGACATGGCTACGAAATCTCTGTGTGAAATACTGGTGTAGGATGCCCAGTATTGGCTTCCCCTGCATGTATTTAGCATCAATAGCTGAAGTGTACTTAATAGGATTCTGCTTTCTCTCATTCCATGTATTTCATTCTAAGCTACTCACCTCCCTTATTCCCTCCCCCCGCAGCCATTATAAAGTCAAGCATATGTGCCTTGTTTGGAACCACATTACTTATTATGGTGCTGGAAGAGCAATTTGTGCTCATCTTCTATGGGTAAAGCTTGTTCCAACAGATCAAGCGCAGGCCTGAAAGATGAGACATTTGAACAAAGGACTCAGCTCAAGACATGGACCGCTTCTACTAACCAACACAAAGAAGATGGGCTTACTGGCCGTTTCCCACATTTTTTATTCTGATCTACCTGGTATGCAAGTGCACAACTCTAGTTTTGTATTGGCCATATGGATGTTTGGCTCTAATACACACAGGCGTTGAACATTACAGGATACCTATGTACAAAGAAGGGGAGAGGGGGAGGAAAGAGCAGACTAGGAAGTATTAAAGAAAATGTCCTCCTAATCCTATTACTCACTAGAGTAACTGACACACCAGAATGAATATGGTAAAATACTATGAGTTCCTTCCTCTCAGGAATTGGGGTCTACTGAGGAAACACAAGGAATGATTATTTCCCTAAAAAGAGAAAGACCCTCACTCACTGAGGTGACTTGCTCCATCATTAGAGCTCGTAATTCTTCATCATTAGAACTCGTCAGAGAAGAATAGCTTTGCTTCGACACAAGGAGGCACCCAGGATAGGTCAAAACTCACAAGCTTAGAATACTACGAAAATTATGCGCAACAGGGCCAGGAATTCTGGGTACTGATAAAGTAGAAATCTCAGGGTAATCTCTCTTCATAAATTTAGAAAATGTGGCACCATTACCTTTAATTGCCATTACCTTTGTTTCCACTCAAGGCGATGGATCTTGGCCACCGTATTTTGACCAGAAGGGCTCCTTCATAAACATGGGCAAATAATCAAATGCAAATAAACATTTTAGTCCATAACAAGTTGTGAATCATTTTAAAGAGAATTATTTTATAATTAATATTTAAGATTATCTGACTCTTCATTCATTTGTAATGTATCAATCAGGTTACGGAAATGATAATAGAAAAAGAAAGTTAGTACAAAGCTTACTATAATTTCCATACAGTGCGTTCCATAAAGGAATTAATCCCTATTCTAAGAAAATGAGGCACACATGATGTCATAAAGAGTTCTAATTAAAGCAAGAGTGAGATTAGTATGAAGCTAAATCAATAATTAATAATTGCAGAATCTTCCATAAAGAGCAATAAAGCATAGAGCAAATAGGCCTTGGCAAAGCCAGTTAATCAAAGCATAAAGCTTGGAGATTTTAATAAAAGTGAGAATGGAACATCATCTGCTTCTAGTCCGCCTTTGCCTGCATCTGTTCTGCACTCATCAAAATCTGCCCTCTCCTTCCCTGCATCTGCAAATCACATCTGTTATGCTCCCTTCAGTTCTGCATCGAAGTCTGACTGTTTGCTATTTTACTCTATACTTATAATATGTTTGCATTATCCTTCTTGTGCTAAACTATATTTGCTATGGCTATTTAACAAGAATAGAAACTGAGCCCTATGCTAATTACCATCATTTTGAATTTTGAGGATTTATTCACATTTTGATTTGAACTCACTATTTTTGACTACTCTAATGTTTCAAATTGTACATAAACCTTCATGATTTTAACTTTGAACCTTGTCTGATGTAAGGCTGGGCTTATCTCTATTCAGGGTTTGTCATCCTTTGGGACTCACACAAGGCACCCACTCCTGAAAATGAGCTCTTAAGACTTAAATTATCATTAACAGTTTTGATAGAAAAAATTGCACAAACATATTTCATTCACCCATGTTTTGTGCCATCATATTCTTCATATTTTCCCATATGTGTTTAATGTCTCTCAATTTCAAATGTTAGCATACATTCGTGATATAAGGTGGTCTCATGCATGCATATTTATCACATTCATTCTCTCTTATCAGGGGAACTATGTTAAGCGTACATCTTTTTTGTTAACTATCTCCTGATCTGTACTAGTAGTATTGCTATTGTGGCCCAGATGTACTCTCCTTTAAAAAAAAAAAGACTTTAAATACCTCAGATTTATTGATTTTAATGTAGCCCCGACGAGACCTTGTCCCTTCCAGTGACAAATGTGCTTGTCCATCCCCACTTATTTCATCAAGGGTAGAGTATCTCCATAGAATCCAGCTGTGTTGTTCCATGGCTGCATAGTGCTTTGCTTTTTTTAAGGAGGAGGCAATTATGGTTTCCTCAAAAGGCTTCCCAATGCTAGGCGTGTCCTATTAAAGTGTGTCTGAAGATGAAAAATCCATTGTTATTTGTGGTACAATAATATTGAACTACTGTCGTCAACATTTGGTCATAATTTCTCAATTACTGCCCACTTAAGGTCATTCTCGGAGTGACCACAGTCTGAAAAGTGTTTCATCAGTTCGATATTGGATTTTTCAAACTTTATTGTGCTCCTGTGTCTGGTAATTATGATTTTTATTTTTCTTGTCATTCTACCGATGTTCTCAAGATAACATGGCCAGTTTATGATATATATGACATTTTCTGAATTACAATTTGTATGGTTTTTCAGTATTCAATGTTCTTCAACCAAGGTCCAGTTTTTTCGTTCTTGTTGTTAGGGGACAGATATAACAACTCCAGCATAGATAGTGTCCTGTGTTTTGAGGATGATTCCAGAGTCTTTTAATGTCAGAAGTAGAATTCACCCTCCTTGGTTCAGGTCTTGTGTGGATTATGATATATTTCAATGATTTGCCTCTTCTAAAAGAGAACATAGGTTTTTCATACTGTAGACCAGATGTGAGTATCCTGCAGTGTTTGTAGGCTATTTTTTTCATTGCATTGGAATAAATATTATATGTGTTCATACATATTATTCTGTCTTCCTTTCTCCTTTCAGTGATCTGGAGCAGATCTTCTTGACGGATATACTGGGCACGGTTTTTGGACTAATGGATAATGTTCTCTGGATACGCCATATCCCTTAATTTCCCATAGTTTCTCTGCATGTCTTGAAATCACTTTTTTTAGTGCAGTTTCTGCGAAGTTGGAGAAACTGTCGAAAAGGCAGATTTTCCTTTAGTGGCCTTCAATGGAAGCTGTCAAATCATAACAGGTCATTACTATTTGTCTGTTTGTAAAAGACTTTGCATTTAAATGAGTGAGTCCAAGCACTGATATTAAGATCAAGAAGTGACAGTTCCTCCCTACTCATGATGATAATGAAATTCAAAAATGAATTTTTACTATTTAGCTAATCACTCAAGTCTTTAATCAATACTTGGTCTCACTTCCAAATAACAAACATTGTTGTCTATGTATCATTTCAGATGCTGATATTTTCCACCTGGGGATTTGTGTTGTGAAGTAAGTACTATATTTTGAAGTAATGTACACCTAAACAGACAATACTGGGAGTGAATGTGCTGCCCATAGACATCCTGTGTTTCTGGAGTCCCATTCCAAATTACTGAAAAGTGTCTTTACCACCTTTAGGGATTCTGCTTGGGGGCTTCTGGTGTAGAGAGATTTCCATTTCCAGCACAGGCTTCCCCCAGGTGTGCTCACAGGGTATCTCTCATTACAAGGATGTCTGGCATGAGTAAGTCCAATGCCAATGATGTAGGCTGCTCTATAATACAGCATTGCTATGATTCCCCAATAGGGCTTGAGTAATGTAGTTTGTTGCAGAGTTCATTACAGGTTTATGCCTCTACCACATTATTTTATGTGGAGGCATCCTAATTACCTGAAAATATGCCTACAAGGTGTACTCATTCAATAAGCTGACAGATTCTGAAATTGATATTGCCCTTATGTGATATTTATCCGGGTGTCTTCAGGGATGTTATTGTGGAGTAATATATTCCTTAGAGAATGCCTTTATCTTTATCTTTATATCCATGTAAAAGGTAATCACAAGAGAAACAAACAAAGCTATGAGAGCCTTACCCCTCTACTATGTTGCATGAAATTTGTATTCAATGAGGGATCTCCTGCACTTCAAAGAAAGCTGGCAACCCACCGAAGAGATGACAGGGGCTGAAACATGTAGGCAGAATTAGATGGCTGTACGAAACATTGTTCTCAATAGACATTCAGAACAATCCTATAATTTTTATCATGTCCAGGGTACCCATTGAATAAAGGTGAAACCCTTGGAGTATACCCTGAGAGATTTTTATAGAACAAACTGTATAAAGTTATAAAGTTTATAAAGAACTCACGATTCTGGTTGAGTCCATCTGAGAAGTATACACCACCTGGAACGAGGAGAAGACACCAATAATAAAGCATGCCACAGTAAACTGTGGGGTGGTGCCTTTTTGTAATATCGTTTGATATCTGGGACGTAATAGGAGATTCAGAATCAGTCTTATAACCAGTAACACACATATTCACTTAGTTTTCTGAAAGTGTTTTAAGTCTAAAAACATATATTTGTTCCTTTGTCAAAAGTTGTATAATAATAGTGTTTGGATCTGTGTGAATTATAAGCTTTTTTAACAGAACCCATTTAATGGCATTCCTATTTATTTACCCTTTCTCCAGGACAGGAAATGGACGATCATCTTGATAAAGATACAACAACACAGGATGTTACTTCTGTTCTAACTGGTTAGTATTGTACCCTTACTTGTAGTCATCCGCACATAGCTCATAAAGCAAGGGTTCATATAACTGCAATTCTCAGTATTTCAAATGATATGCCTGCAGAGCTACTAGGGGGTTTGGAGGCATACATTCATTTCCTTTGTTACTGTTGTAAATGTACATAAATCTACCACATAATTAGTGGCCACTCACTGGAGGTAAGTTCCAAATGTTCTTGTTTTGTTTGGTGTGTTGATGTCCTCATGGGCCTTGTGTGAGCCAAAAGATCTATATGACTTTGGTCTCATCTGAATACAAAAAAAGTTGTATTAACTGAAAAGATCTTTGTTGCACTTAGTCCTTTCTGCAGAGTCAACCCCAAATGTTTTGCCTTCGCTCTCCTGTTCTCTGAACCCGCTTTTGTTGGCTTTTAGTACCCTTGCTAACCACTGCTAAAGTGCTTGGGCTCTCTCCTTGAAACAGAGTAGAATTGGTTTGCATCCAATCAGTTAATTTAATTTACTTGTAAATTCCTAGTAAAGTGGAACTGCCTGCACCCAGGGTCTGTATATTAAATGCTACCTGTGAATCTGCAGCACTAATTATGCCATTCACTTATGTAGCCCTTTTAAACATGTCTCAGGCCTGACATTGAAGCCTGTGGGTTCAGTTTTAAGTTGACGTATTTCAACCTGGCACAGTACACTTTTTATCAGGCTTAAACTTTTCTTTTTAATACATATAAGTTATCCCTAGGGTAGGCCCTAAACAGCCCAGAGGGCAGGGTGCAGTTTATTCAAAAAGGGAAAAAGAAGCAGAGAACTCTGGGTAGTTCCTAAGTTTAGGTGGAGAGCAGCTTCTGTATAGAGCACCCTACAACACCAGAAGCACTCTGAAACTGCTCACTTCAAATTCCTGTTTTTCTAGCAAAGTCTGAAAAGGTATTGTTTGGTATTTAAAAAGTTGCACATATACCTTTACATTTTACATATGCTGGTAGTGAAAAACTCTTACATTTATTTTTCACTACTGCAAGGCCCACGCCTCTCATGGGATAACATTAGGTTTACTTATTACATTTAATAAGTGCTAACTTTCAATTGGGAGCATGTGGACAGGTTGGATTTTAAGTCACAATTCTGGAAATGCCACTTTTAGAAAGTTTATGTACTGGGGGGTTGGGCCCTATCATTAGCAGTCAGGTTAGGACCTTTAACCTTGAATATAAAATATACGTATTTGGCTGTAATGATTTGGAAACAATTATTTCAAAAGAACCCAGACAAATTTACTACCTTGGTCTGTGTATTCATTTTACATTTAACTGGACAATTATTTACACATTTATTTACTATATTTGTAAATATGTCCTACCGGACAACTGTCCTCTTTTCCTTTGAAGACCTTTAGAATCAACAAAAAGTACAAAAAATTACCAACCAATACAAAAAAACATGTATTGCAATTTAGACATGAAAACGTTTATGACAATAAGGACTTCATTTTCATTAACAAATAAAGCACCTAACAAGACTTTCACAAATTGGAAAACATATTTGTAAATACATTCACATTGATGAAAACTTTATAACACTACCAGTCTGAAAAATTTGAAAAAACGAGAGTGATGAATCACAAATGGTAGGATTAATCTGATCCTCTTGGAACTGGCTAGGGAGTTGTTACAACAATGATAAGTAGTAAAGTAAATGCTTTGATTATGTTGTCACTAGCCATCATCTAATATCTTCTGCTGTTCTCCTAATATTTTCGTCAACGTGTTTTATATCCTATATTATTTATGGGTTCTCATCAGGGCCTAGACTGGCCATTTTCAGTAAAATAAATTAATAATATGTACATTAAATTAGCTGATTTCCGCTCCTATTTATGTTGAGTTCCATTTTTTACTTTTAGGAGACTTGGTTTACCTCAATTCTTCTGTGGCGGAGAAGAGGGGGGTTTGGAATATCTCTATGTATCCTTACGGGGGGGGGCATTATTTTTTAACCAATTTGAAGATTGTAAGTAATAAAATTGTCGTATTACACATGATGTTAAACCAATTGGTTCAATGTACGATGTCATTGAATTGAAATTTGTACCTCTACTCATTGTAATGAAGGGGAGACTTCTGTTCTCCAATTCTTCTCTCTGTAAGGCTGGCAGCACTGAAGAAATCATCTCAAATTGTTTATCTGTAAAAAACAAATTGTATTGTTTTATACATCATAATTGACTTGTTTTATACTTTGGAATCGACGGTGGCTGGCTCGCAAGTCTTTAAAATGCATATTACGTGTATCTTTAAACGGGGTGCTGGATTAAATTTGTCGCCTTTTCCTGTAAAGTTTCAACATAACGAAAGCGCACCATCCGTTGTTGTGTCCGTGCACAGGCAAATTGTAAACACTGGATACATTGTAGCCGGTTGGCATAATTTAGGGCAGTTTGAATTACATGTATCCTTAATGAGGGAGCCGGCTAGCTTGAGCTCAATTTTTCTCGATTGTTTTTACCAAAATGCAAGCACTCAATTCCTTGTTGTATCAATTTGCTCAGGATGGGAGCGAGTTGGAAACATTGTTACTGAAGCAGTTGAATTTACGAGTGAATTAGTAGTCATATGCTTAGGGCAACTTTGTTGCAAGGACAATAACCTCTCACTTACTTTCAATCTCCCTTGTTTGTACACCCAGTATTGGCAGCCGGCTGCTCCATCTCGAGTTAAGCAGCAATCTGGTTGTTCGTGGGAAGCGTTGCTTGGAAATATTTGTTCGCTCAGACCTGATTAATCAGTCGAGAGAATCTAAGCAAGAACTTATGGTACATGATGTTCTTGATGGTGAATTCGCAAATCATATTGTTCGCAATTCCTATTGTATGTTTTCGTTTTTCGTTTTTCGGAAGTCCTCATCCTCGGACCAACCCCCTCTGCCTGGGACGACTCCTGGTGGCCCCCTGCTCTGGGCACCGCCCCCAAGCCCACGGACCACGCATGCAACCTGGGTTTCATCCTGGACTCCTCCCTCACGATGACCAAGCAAGTCAACGCCGTCTCGTCATCATGTTTCAACACCCTGCGCATGCTCCGAAAGATCTTCCAGTGGATCCCCACTGAAACCAGAAAGACGGTCACCCAGGCCCTCGTCACCAGCCGACTGGACTACGGGAACGCCCTCTACGCTGGAACCACAGCCAAACTACAGAAAAGACTCCAGCGCATACAGAACGCTTCTGCACGACTCATCCTGGACATCTCCCGACACAGCCACATCTCTGCAGAGACCTGCACTGGCTCCCCGTCAGCAAAAGGATCACGTTCAGGCTCCTCACCCACGCTCACAAGGCTCTCCACGACATGGGCCCCATATACCTCAACAGCCGCCTCACGTTCTACACACCCACCCGACAGCTCCGATCCACCAGCCTCGCCCTCGCCACCGTCCCACGGATTCGCAGAACCACCACCGGAGGAAGATCCTTCTCCTACCTGGCTGCCAAGACGTGGAACTCCCTCCCCGCCCACCTCCGACTCACCCAGGACCATCTCTCCTTCAGGAAGCAACTCAAGACCTGGCTCTTCGAGCAGTAGCAGCACCCCCCACCCCCAGGACCATCTCTCCTTCAGGAAGCAACTCAAGACCTGGCTCTTCGAGCAGTAGCAGCACCCCCCACCCCCCTCCCAGCGCCTTGAGACCCTTGCGGGTGAGTAGCGCGCTCTATAAATGTGTTTGATTGATTGATTGATTGATTGTGATGGAGTTGGGTCTGTCTACAGCGTATTGGAGGCGTTACCAAGCAAGGACGACACAGCCAGATTCAAGGATATCGGCATGTTGTCGGGCCTAATGAAATCTTATGAGACAAATAACATTCAGCCATACATGATTCGCGACTTAGAAAAGAAATGCCTGAAAGAGATCTAATGGGGGCGTATAGTGCTGTTGCCAATAAAGTAATTGAACGCTGACTGGAAATCCTTGCTGAAGTTTAACAGATGCAGGCTGTGCAACCACAGAGCAGAATCTATGGAACATCTCATATGCTGCTGGCCCGCCTTACTCCAAAACCGCCGTAAATTGCTAAAACGAATGTTTCTAAGGTATGAGGTCAGAACATGCGCTGACGCAGTTGACTTGCTCTTGTCCTGCACAGACCCTTCGGATCAAGTTATATTTGGCAAACTCATGAGTATTTTTCGAAGGGACCTAAATGAAACAAAACCAGCTGCAAACTGCGCTGCCTATGCTGAATAAATCCAGACCACGACAAGCGGGACATGCATGACAAAGCCTGGCCAGTGATAGGAAGGGAGGCTGGAGAACATAACTGGCAACAGCCGACAAGAAAACAACACAAGCCAGGAATAGTGCTTGCACGGAGGAGTTTGAACATTAGATGTTTCCCTCAGGAGCTCGGGTACATAGCATGTTGACTCTTCGCACATAGCCATTGCTTACAAAAGGTGCATTCTCAACCTTTGGTGGTAATTTTAAGTCATGTATTTTTGCAAAAAGTTATCGTTTACAAAAGGAGCGAGGCCTGTTCTCCAATTGTCAAATTTTTGCTCACAGTCATTGCTTACAAAGGGTACGTGGTCAATTTTTAAGTCATGTATTGTTGCACAAAGTTACTGTTTACAAACAGAGCAAGGCCTGTTTTTTTATACTGTCATTTTTCGATATTGAGGTGTAATTTGCAATGATTTTAAGTAATTATGCAATAAAATTATTCACTCACACATGAATAAGCAAGCAAAATCCTTTCACATCAGTCCATGAAGTAAAATGCAATCTTAAAGTGAAAATCATTTCATGCATATAAAAGCAATGACATTCTTATTAATGAAGGAATGTGAAATTATGCCCAAGCGTAATAAATTCAAGTCAGTATTCATGTCAAATAAACAAGTATTATAAGTTCTCATCAGTGCTTGCAAAATGTTCAGTCCTAAGTATGGCCTAACACTAGGAGCCACCAAGCACCTAAATGTAAAATAATTCTGTAAGACAAATATTCATTGTTGTTTCAATAAATCTTCTTATCAATGTAAAGCAACTACTTAGAAAGTTTCATTCATGTAAGTTAGATTGTGAAGTTTTTGCCCCAACTTTTTGATCTCTATGGTGTATTACAATAAAAGCAATAAAAAATGACTTTTACATTTGTTATAAACATTGCACAATTAAATTGAGACTTATGTATGTATGTATGTATGATTTATCATTTTAATTTACATTAGTTTGCATATTATCTGTGAATATGTTTGATAATTTTCCATTTCAGCATTGTAGACATCAGAAAGGATGATTATTAAACATGTTAAACACACAATATATAAATTCTTTCTATTTCTACAACTCTAAAGCACACTTTTACGGTGCTTGTAATCTCGTCTTCACTCAGTATCATTGAAATACACCTATGGTGTGCAAGGCGCGCATTTGTTTTCGTGTGTGGTTTTGTTGTTGAATCCAGCGTTTAAGGTCCTAAAACTAGTTCACAACATTTTCACTGCAACAGGCTTAAGATAAAAAGCTGCTTCTAAAATATAGATTTTAGTAATACCCAGTGTATGCGGTGTCTTTTTAGGTCTCGCCTAGCGTTGCAGCGCGAATGCGCTGTCATCGCTTTGCGAGGCATGCAGTATATACTGTAGTGTGGAAGCTTCGTGGAAGCTCCGCCCACTCTCTGCCCATTGGCTTTTGTTTTAAATGCTGCCTTCCGATTGGTTTGAGGCTTGTTAGTCCCTCCTCATTCATCATTTGTATCCTTCCACGGCTATTGGCCCCTTTACTCCTGACACTATTTTCTTTTAGGTATCGCCTAGCGTTGCAGCGCGAATGCGTTGCCGTCGCTTCGCGAGACGTGCAGTATATACTGTAGTGTGGAAGCTTCGTGGAAGCTCCGACCACTCTCTGCCCATTGGCTTTTGTATTAAATGCTGCGTTCCGATTGGTTTGAGGTTTGTTAGTCCCTCCTCATTCATCATTTGTATCCTTCCATGGCTATTGACCCCTTTACTCTTAACACTATTTTCTTCCCTGTTTTCCCACCCCACCACCCCCTCCCTCAGTCTGACTTCTCACCCTCCCCCGCCCCCCCACCCCACTCCCGTTTGTGTTTTCTTGCCTGCCGGCACTTCCGTTTTCATCTTTATTATTGCCACCTTGAAATATGCGAGTTCAAGATGCGTGCTGTACAAAAACATCTTGTGTTTAATGAACTAGATTTTAATGTTACGCTAAATATAATAAGACTCTAGGCAACATTTGGGGTATGCATGGCAACTGACGCCTCTTAGTTCACAAATGGCATTGTTGTCAGTCGGGAGGAGCGGCAGTGTTTTAACTCATGCTTAAAACGAGCACTTTTAATAACTTCCTCTCAATTCAGTGCTATAATCTTGTGTACTGAGGTGACGCGCTAAAGAAATGCACTTTTTTGAATCCTGAAGAGACATTATCGCACATTTACATCATGTTTACTGTATGATTAACATGCCGATCATTTTCACGGCTCGCCCACTGGCTCATATACGCTTGGCTCGTCTCCGGCTGGCTCTACCTGTTAATTAATATATTGGCTTGCGCACCTCTAACAAAGAGAGATGAATGGATACATGACAGTGAGCCCGGTAGATGGTAGAGAAATAGACTGGTGCAGACAAACAGACAAAGTCAGTCTCCATTGCCTCACGTCAGAATCATCACTTTCAATAACCTGGAAATCTGCCAGCAACTCCTGCATTCCCCAACCTCATCCCCCTCACCTATTCTTAGCAGAAGCGGAAGATTCTGAGCTGTGCCCTGCTGGTGCAGAGGAGCACTGGAGAGTCTGTAGAAGCGCTGGGATCCCTAGTCTCTCCGGGCGGGCACCTAAGCCTTCTGGGTGCCTTCACACTCAGGACAAATTAATACATTTTGTTCTGTGCTTTAGTCGCCCCTCTGTGAGCACTGTCTGGTAGATGAAGCTCTGTGTTAATAAACACATTCAGAGAGGTGGTTGTGTACAAACAAACAACAGCCACAATACCGTACGTTTTGAACGTGTAGTTAAATACCTGCTCATCGAGTACCTCATTGGCTGATCATTCCATGGCACTACCAAAATTACATTTGGACACATTTGCTCAACTGTAAAACACTCCCTTCTATGGGTCATTTAACAACTCGGGGCTTTGGGGTTAGGTAACCTACTTTGGATGCTGTGTAAAAGAGTAAATACAAAAATTAATGCAATGAAACTAAGCAACCAGTACTGTCTAAAACACTGGCATTTTGTTTAGTTAATGTCGACTTTCTCATAGATGCGAGTAAAGTACTCTTAATACCTTAATGAAATCTGCACACTTTTAACTAATAGCACCGGGCGACCTTTGACAACTAGGCAATGAATACATTTTCATGTACCCTCAAAGCCCCCCTGCCCGCCACCCCCTTGGCAAACTTAATTTCCTCCCAGTGTTTGGTGGATAACCAAGACGCAGGAGAGTGAGTCAAATAGTCTAGAAAATGAAAGAGAAGCCGGGATTCGGATTCACATGCTCCGATCCCGATCGCGTTGGTTAGTCTGTAAGCACTACTTTTATTAATGAGTTTCGCATTAGTAAAGCACTACAGTGTGCATGTGTGGCGACACTTCACCCATGAGGTACGTGCCAAGCAATTGTTGACACAATCCACACTTTGCGCCTTTTTCAATATATTTATTACGAAGTGCAGGCCTTTCCAAGGGATTTTGCACACTACATACATTCACTCCAAAAATAAAACATGTAGGTAAAAAACATTGCCATTTACAATGTCAATAGATCTAACTCACAAATGTGAGACCTATTTGCATTGCAAATGCCTGTTTTTTTTTATAATCTGTCCCTGAAAAGCACATATTTCACAGCTCAACTGGTACCTGCCTTGGAATACCACCCAAAAAGAATACATCTGTGTTATCAGGAAGCTTCAAATGATACAATCAATTAGGCCAATACTGGCTTCCAAGCACCCTTCACAATTGCAGATTAACCAATTGCGCTCATTTACATTTACTTTAGGCAAGCCAACTGCACTGGTAAGGCTTGTTTCTTATTTAGTTGTCTGTCCCTCCCTTTGGTTCTTCAATCAAAGCATTTCAACTGTCAGAATTAACCGGGAGGTTTGGTAATTCATTACAAGTAGGGGTACCTGTTTTTCTTAAATTTAAAAATCATGTGTGCCTGGTGCCGCTAGGATCCCGCCCACTTCGACAACTGTTTTGGTGGTCATATGTATTCGGAAGTGAATCGGTATTATTGGGAATTCGCGACTATGGTGTTCCCCACGATCAGTCTCTCGCCTCTGGAACTGATCAGTGATGTTTATGGACATTGCTCCCGAGTGGTGGAAGGCGGACATTGACCTCCTGGAGGCTGGGACGCTATACCATCTGCTTTACTCGGAAACCGCCAGGCGATGACAGCTGGAATAAGAACCTTGAACTTTGCCCGCGCCCTTCCCCTGTTTGACGTCATTTCTGGGCGCATGCGCACTGTAAACTGGGGTGGAGACAGCATTACAAGCGAAGTCTGACAGCTTTCTGTTGTCGCTGTCGAGGATTCACCGTCCGGCCGAGTTTGCCGTGGCCATGCTGAGACCGGTACGAGAGAGTCTCAGTCCGGGGGCCGCCCGCCTGGGGGTGCTCCTGAGGCATCTCTCCCCACTGCCGACCGACATTGTATCCTTTTGCTACATTTAGGCGTGTGCTGCCAGCGTGCACGGGGTGGTGCCTACAACCAGGAGTAGAGAAACGCTGCCAAGGGGCAGTGTGGTGGTACTTCCTGACGCTTCTGCTCAAAGTGGTTAACCGACGGTTCACCTTGTCCCTTCCTCCAAGTGTGTGGGGTCGTCATCTTTACAGGCATGACGACGATTGGCTTCTTGTACCTACCGCATAACGATACCGCATAACCACTTTACCCAGAGAGCGCCGTGGGCAAAATGAAACTTCGGCGTCCCTTTCCCATTCGTTATCTATAACTGTGTTGAAAAAAATGGAATTAGTAGGGGGAAAGTGAGAGGGAAAGAGAAAGGAGGAGAACCATGATAACAAGCATTAACAAAGCCATTAGGTCTCGCCGATACAACAGCAATTGGCTTGGCAATGTGTTTTTGACATGTTGTTCAACAGTGTGGCTGGTATTCAGCATGGCAAAATGTTAGTGGTGTGGAGTTTCTTAAAGTGGAGTGGGGGGGAGTAGTGTTATAAACTGGATTTGTTGGAGTAGAGGGAGCAGATATCAGTGACAGAGAGTGTAGTAGAGTTCTGTGATTCATAGAGTGGAGTGGGTTTGAGTGGATTGGGGTATTGTAGTGTTTTGGGTTGAGTAGAGTAAGTTAGATTGAGTGAAATAGGGTGGATTGGATTGGGGTGGATTAGAGTGAGGTGGATTAGATTGGGGTGGATTGGATTATAGTAGGGTTTCTTGGAGTGGGGTGAATTAGAGTGGAGGGGGTTTGACTGGAGGAAGGTGGATTGGATTGGGGGGGTGGAGTGTGGTGTATTGGACTGAAGTGGGGTGGATGGGAGTGTGGTGGACTGAACTGGAGTGGGGTGGACTAGAATAGGGTGGATTGGATTGGCATGAGGTTGGGAGGATTGAAGTGGAGTAAATTGGATTGCAGTGAGGTGGATTGGCATGGGATGGGTTGGATTGAGTGGAGTTTATTGGATTGAGGTGGATTGGATTGGGGGATGAATTGGATTGAGGTTGATTGGGGTGGGGTGAATTGGGGTGGGGTGAATTGGGTTGGGGTGAAGTGGATTGGGGTGGGGTGAATTGACTGCAGTGGGGTGGATTGGACTGGACTGCAGTGGGATGGAGTAGGGTGGATTGGATTGGCATGGAGTTGGGAGGATTGAAGTGGAGTAGATTGGATTGCAGTGAGGTGGATTTGAGTGGGATGGGATGGATTGAGTAGGGTTTATTGGATTGAGGTGGATTGGATTGGGGTGGATTGGAGTGGAGTAGATAGTATTTGGTTGGAGTGAGGTGGATTGGTTTGGGGTGAGGTGGATTGCAGTGGGGTGGATTGGATTGAGGTGGATTTGAGTGGGGTGGATTGAAGTGTAGTAGATAGTGTTAGGTTGGAGTGAGGTGGATTGGTTTGTGGTGAGGTGGATTGCAGTGGCGTGGATTGGAGTGAGGCGGATTGGAGTGGGGCACATTGTTTTGGATTGGAGTGGGGCACATTGTTTTGGATTGGAGTGGGGCGAAAATAATGTGAAGTGTCCCGAAAATTACACATTATTTAATTAAATGCTTGTCCAACATTTTGCGCTAGTTAGTGAGGGATGCATCCTGTGGTCTATTTCGGGTTTGAAGATGTTTTGTCACTTCGAAAGAGCAACATCGCAATTAATGTGAGCAACAACTTTGCGTTCTCTTCATTCCCATGGTTCCTGTGCTCCAGGAGTATGATTTCTCCCTGGACGCAGTGTGATTTTGGGCATCTCGCATAACGAGCGTAACTTGAAATAACAGAAAGTATGTGGTTATGTCAGCATAAACAAGATTTCACACAGGCCCACTCCTGAGGTGTATAGATAGGTGTAAGCTGCTATAGTGCTTGAGTCGGTGTTTCTGTTTAGTGTCTGAACTTCACTGTGTTGCTGCGGTTTCGGACCTGGAAGATTCTGCTTTGGCTTTGGAGCTAGAGTGTGTTAGCCTGTAGTATCTGGACGCTGGAGTGTTCTTCTGCGGTATTGAAGCTGGAGTGTGCAGTTTGATTTTATTTGTAGCGAACTATGGTAGTAATATCTGAGGTTGTGTGTGCTTCTTTGTTGTGACCTGGTGTGTGCAGTTCTGCTTTCTGAATCTGAATGTGCAACTCAGTAGATGTGGTGTCTAATCTGAGATTCATTTTCGTTATGTTTTTGTTGTTGAAAGTTATCTTCCTTTATCAGGGTTCACATTCTCTTCCTCATAACCACTTTTCAGTCTGCATCATTTCAGAGCAGTGTTGCTACTTTTTTGACAGTCAGGAAACTCTAGAAAACATTTAATTTTATAACAAAAACATTGTTGAGTGCCATGCTGTAATATCGTTTGCAAATTGTAAAGCTTTGGACACGCTGCAGTGAACATATATTTATTTTAGGTCTTGCCCCCACAGCTTTCAAATGTCTGTTGTTGAAGACCAATTGTGTGCAAGCCATTACTGACATTTGGCTTTGGGCAAGACTAATGCTGATCATTGGTTCACTTTCTTATCAACCTAATTTGCTTACTTCTTAATCAATGGCTTTCATTCCCGTTCCAGTGTTTGCCCCTCTCGGGAAGTATATCTTCTTTTCCACAATTTTCACTCGATAACCTTCAATGGCTCACATCAGGAAACTACTCTTTGAGCTCTTCATTGGCGTGAATGTATTTTCTTGCTCTATCCGTGTGCCGCTTCCCCATTCACTTCCCGCCCCCCCACCCTTTGTATGCTTCCCACCCCTTCCAGCTCATCTGTAAATGCAGGGCAGCAAGTTTCTTCCCTGATTTTACCACAGAGCATATTTTATCAGATTAGTTTTGGTTTAGCTCCTTTGTTGTACATGTTGCATGAAAGTCTCTTCTCTGGCACACAAAAGCAGCATTTGTGGTACAGCAGAAGGGGTGGTCTGGTGCACCCACTCAGCTGGAGTTTGAAATGGTACACTTAGCAAAACTGAAAGGAGATATCTGTTCTCGGGAGTTTTATGATGAAAAATACTTTACAGCATTGTCAATCATTAGATACATTAATACAATATATATGCACAGCGGGTCCTTGCGCATCGTGTAATATCTTTCTAACAAGCATAATCACTTGTGAGATATGTTAACACCGTTGGCTGTGCAATGTCTCAAGACGTTTTGAGTGGTGTCGCCGTGGAAGACATCATGTCTCTTGACTGGGTTTGGTCGGGAATATGGAGTATGGTATCGTTGTGGGCACTGAGTCGCTTGTAAGAGATGTTAACACAGTTGTGTGCACAGTGTCTCCGGTTGCTCTGCATGATTACGCCATAGACAGCCCCTGTCTCCTGCCGGGGTTTGATCCGGGATGTGGGGGATCATTGAGGTAGGCCTGGGGAGAGTGAGGTAAAGGTCTTAATGACAAAGTGATAGTGTGCTGATGTAGGCAGGCTTCGGTGTTAGGTTGTAGCTAACCCTTCGGGAGAGATCTGTTGTGGAAGAGGTCTTCGAGCTGCCTTTTGAATTTTAAGTAGGAGGGGTTAGTCCTGAAGTGTACTGGGATGGAGTTCCAGATTTTGGGCGCACTACCTGTGAAGGATCGGGATGTGGTTTTTTGTTTGCGAGTTTTAGGCTGGATAAAGAGTAGAGTGTTGGTGTTCCTTAGGTTTCTTGTCTGACCTGCCTTCTGGAGTTTGGAGGCCAGGTAGGCGGATTACCCTGTATGCAATGCTTTGTGCGTGAGGCATGCGGTTCTGAGGTTGGCGCGCATTTTGGCTGGGAGCCATTTTAGTTCTCTGAGTGCCAGCAAGATGTGTTCATATTTCTTTATCCCTGTGACCATTCTGGCTGCTGCGTTCAAGGTTGATTTGAGGGGAGCTAGGTGTGATTTTGTTGCTCCTGTGAGGGTTGCACTTCTGTAGTCCAGTCTGGACAGCACCAGGGATTGAGTGGCTTGTTTGAGGTCGTTCAGCGGGATGAAGGGTTTTATTTTGTTGAGTAGTTTGAGGAAGGTGCTCTTTGCGGTGTTCTTGATGTGTTTGCTCTTGTCTAATTTAGGGTCCAGAGTGATTCCAAGCCGATTTTACTGAATCGGCTAGGGTGGGGTTATAGTTGAGAGCATCAGTGGCTTTAAGCCATTCTGTAAATTGGGGGTTCTTCTCCTTGTTGGAGATGAGGATGATTTCCGTCTTGTCTTGATTTAGTTTCGGATGATTGCGTGATAACCAGTGTTGGACTTCTCTAAGAGTGTTGTTCAGTCTCTGAATGTCTTCAATGGAGGAGGTTTCCAGATAGATCTGGGTATCGTCTGCATAGAGGTGGAAGGGAATGTTTTATTTTTTTTTAGAATGGTGGTAAGGGGTTCCATGTAGATGTTGAAGAGTTGAGGCGAGAGTACTGATCCTTGGGGACACCTCTGCCAACGGGGAGTAGGTCAGACGAGAAGTTTTTGATTTTTATTCTTTGGGTGCGGTTCTGTAGAAAGGAGGTGAACCACTGTAAGGCCACCAAGTGCCTTAATGAGTAGTGTGTGGTTGACTCTGTCGAAGGCTGCCGATAGGTCTAGGAGAATAAGTAAGCAGTATTGGCCTGTGTCGAGAGATTTGTGCATGTTGTCAGTAACATTTAGGATTGCTGTCTCTGTGCTGCAGCCTTTACTGAAACCCAATTGGTGAGGGTCAAGAAGGTTGATATTGTCCAGGTGTTGAGTGAGTTGGAGGAGAACACATCTTTCCAGGATTTTTGCTAGGAGAGGGAGGTTAAAGACGGGTCTGAAGTTGTTCATGTCGTTTGAGTCGGAACCTGGTTTTTTGAGCAGCGGTGTGACTTGGCCGATTTTGAGGAAGTCGGGCATGACTCCAGTGCTTAGGGAGCTGTTTATAATCTTGGTCCAGAGCGGGGCTAGGGAGAGTTTTAGCTTTGTAGCCAGTTGGGTAGGTATGGGATCCAGAGCGTGTGCTGAGGGTTTAGAGCTGGAGATAAATTTGATGACCTCTGCTTCCGAGATGGGATTGAAGGATTTCCATATGTTTAGGGGGTGCTTGGGAGATGAATCTTCTGACCCAGGAGGCGGTTTGTTGTCGGGGAAACTGCACTGCGTGTCCAGGGAGAGTTCAATCTTGGTGATTTTGTCATCGAAGAAATTGGCAAAGTTGTCGCACAGGTCTTTGGAGGCCACAGCTGGTGACGATGAGGGCTTGGAAGTTTGCTGCCCAATGATATTGAATAGTTCTTTGGGCCTGTTCTTTACATTACCCAGGGCATTGCAGAAAAAGGAAGTTTTTTTCGTTCTTTGTATTTTTAAAAAATATTTTGCGCATGCTGATTTGAGTCTAACTCGTAGGGCTGTGGACGGGTTGTTTCTTAAGAGTCTTTCTGCCGCTCTTTCTGCATTTATGGCTGTGTTGAACAAAGATCTGGATGGTATGGACCTTACTTTTTTCAGTTTCAGGGGGGCTATTTGGTCCATAATGGAAGTCATTGTGATGTTGTAGTGAGAAGTGAGTTCTGTAGTTGAGAGCTCACCAGTGTGGATTTCGAGGAGGGAGTTTTCTCTTTCCTCCAGGTCAGCGAGCGGAATCTGACTTAGGGGGAGGGTCTTTTGTATGGGGCTGGCGTTGGATCGTTTGGTTGATGTGGAATAGAATGATGTGGTGATCAGGCAAGGTGTGGTTGATGGAGACTGTCAGCTTGAGCGATGATGGCATCTAGGATTGAACCTTTGTTGTGATTTTTCGCTGTGCAATGCTGGGAGAGGTTGTTGTTGCTTAGATCATTTAGGGTTTTGATTAGTCGGTTGCTCTCCTCATTCCAGTGTTGATTGAGGTCTCCTAGAATTATGTTGTTGGAGTCGCGAAGTGAGCATTGAGTTATCAGGTCAGAGAGGTGTTCTCGGAATGAGGCGGTGTTTCCTGGTGGACGGTAGAGGAGATGGGAGTGTAAGGTTTTGTTGTCCCTTGTCTTAATGGTGACAGTCAGGCATTCGAACGAGTTATATTTGAGGGTGTCAGTTTCCGTCACGGAGATGTAGTTCTTGTGTATGATTGCGATACCTCCTCCATGTTGGATTTTTCTGTCTTTGTGGATGATTGTGAAGCCCGGTGGCACCAGCATTTCCATAATTGGGGAAGAGAACTTGTTTAGCCATGTTTCGGTGATGAATGTGATATCTATGTCGTGGGTGAGGATGGTCTCTGCCAATTCTGTTGCATGTTTGGTGGCCAATGTGCAGTTAACTAGCATGCAGTTTGTAATGGATGCCTCATTTTTGTTGTTTTTTGTTGAGGGGGCCCGGGGGAGGGTAGCGAGGGCGACAGGGGGTCTTGAGGGTCTGGGTAGGGGGTGGTCTCTTCCAATTCCAGTGATGACCTGGATCTTGGAGCTAGGGGTGATAGTGGTGGAAGCGTCGTACAAGGTGGCAAGATCTATCGCTTCACTTCTGGACGTTGTGGCTCTTGTTCTTTTTGGTCTCTGTGTCAGGTTCGGCAGAGGGGTAGTGGCCCAGCTGCGCCGTTGGGTCTTGCGAGGCCATTTGTGATTGGTGGTGGTGGATGCGGGTGGCGGAAGTGGGTGTTGGTTGGGCTTACAGGGAGTGGAGAGGTTCCATAGAATTTCGGTGAGGCCCCGTACTACCGTTTCTAGCTGGCTTTCCAGCAGGGCGAGTCACTGAGTCGTCTCTGAGGGGTAGGAGGTGGGAGAGGCTGGGGAGGACCTTGTGGCTCTTATTCTTTTGGGACCCCTTGGCTGGTTCCAGATGGGGGTGTTGGTCGGTTTAGATCTTTGAGTCGTTGGAGGTCTTGCGTGACTAGTATCGGTAGATGTGGGTGTCTGGTATGGGTGCTGGCTGGGCTCTAGGGGTTGACTTTTGGTGTTGGAGTTGTCCCTATGGTTGGTCTTGGAGACAGGGTGAGGAGGATACGGGCGCGGTTCGCTCAGCCCTCTCTTTTGTGTCAGAGGGGGAAGGGAATTGGGAGTCGTTGGTGGCAAGCAATGTTCGTTGGTTGTTTGTCGGGCGTGGTGGATTAAGGAAGGAGGCGGGGGGGATGTTGTTCAGAGGGGGGTTGGAGAGCTTTGCCCGTGGAAGGGTTCCGCTTGTTAGTGGAGGGGGAGGGTGCATTGAGTGCTATTTGGGCGGGGTCTGCGTAGGGGGAGGCGGTGTCCAGAGAGGGGGAGGGCTTGGTTTTCCTGGCCGGGGTCTTAAGGTTGCTTTGTGCGATCTCCTGGAGGGGCGGTCTGTCCGGGGATAAGTAGTTAGATGGGCGGGAGCTTTGTAGGTGTGACGGAGCGTTGCGGAGTGTGGGGAAGAGGGAGTCGAAAGCTTCCAGGTTGTCGTTGTTAGCTTTTAGTGGGCTCATTCCCCGATAAGCCATGCCAGGTACCATTTGTATGAAGTACATGCAAAAAAAAGATTTGGAGGGACACAAACTTGCACAAGCCCACAACCCTTTGGTAAATCAACTTTTCATCTGCAGTGTGTGTTCCTATAAGTATTCTAAAGCCTCATAGGATGATCAAATGTCCTGCAAGATCTCTTGCAGGATCATCAAGCCATCTTAAGTCTTGTGAGATGAGCCAAGCTCCTGTGAGATTTTCTGTATGAGTACAGAGAAAGTATGGTGCTTGAGTATAAAATCCCCACCAATACTTGACATGCACTCTTCAAGAACATCTAACACTCTAAGTAGGAAATAGGGTACCAGCTCTAACTCTGGTGCATTCAGGGGTAGCATTACTTACTGCATCTTGGCCCTCCTGCTTCAGCATATTCCAGAGATTTGTCACTTCCTGGCCTCACATTTTGGAATCAACATATTGGTTTCATATCTTGATCCAGGTCCCTATTCTGCTTCCCAACTCTTGCAAAACAAAGATAAAGAGAAGAGGAGTAAGACAAGTCTTGAGAAAAAATGTATAGCCTGGAGCTGAGACTCATTCAAAGTATAGCAAAGGCCCTGGATTCAGTTAAAGACACAGCATAGACTTTAGACAAGGTAGAGGAACAGAATAAAACTCACTCTGAATACCATTTGCCTGTTGAGCATTCTGTAGTCTAGTACATCAACCTTAAGAAAGGACTGGTGACAGGACAATCAGCATATACATACGACTAGTGATAGGTAGGTTAGGATTTAGAAACACAACCTCAAGCAAAGATCTGTTCTATTCCACATTCTCATTTGCTGCTCTAATGAACTTAGTTCATGTCGTAGCCAGATGTTGGCCCTGGGAGGGACAAGCTGGTGCAGGTCTAGGCAATAGTATGGTGCTCCGTTTGTGGGTATACATACATTAGCCTGTAAATTCTACGATAAACTAGAAGATTATGTCATAAAGGGAGATTAATGTTGAGTCAAAATCGAAGACCCCAGTACCCAGCCTTGGGATATACGAACAAGTAAGGTGGTAATTGTTGTGGTGTACATTGTCATTAGTAGAGGGAGAGTGGTTAGAGATGGAACAGAAGAGCCATTGTAAAGTTGTGTTGCATTGCACTGATTTATGCTTTCACAGTATTTTTGTGGATCTCTTTTTCATTAAATGGTATTGTAGCTCTAGGGATGAGAACAGAACACTTCAAGACAAAAAGATGAAAGAGAACTAGAAAAGACATGAAGGACTAAAAAAGAATAAATGGTCCTTAACAAAAGAGGAAGAGAATTCCAAATGGATGGAGCGATAACAGAGAGTTGGTGAGCACCAATGGAAGATTTAAATAATCTAGGGTTGTTCTGTAAAACACCAGAAACTGTCCTTCTCATGATTTCTGGAGGGGCAGGGATAGTAAGCATGGTACAGTTGTCAGTGTCACACATGTCAGTGTGATCAAGGAGTAGGACAGTAGTAGATGTAGGAGGTTAAAATGAGTCGGTTAAATGTCAGTGGGGCTATTAACAAAGGTGATTTACATGTAAGTAATTTAAACATGTAATTTTACTATTACACTTTAGAGTAACTTTTCTATAATTTGTGTAGCCACAAAATCGGAGTGTAAAGTTACTGAAAAGTGTATACTTGCACATCTCCACCCCCTGAAACCGGGAGTGGAACTAAATTCATGAGTGTAATTTACTGGTGCCTAAAAGAAACAGAAGTCCAGCACCACAGATGGCCAACCACTAGTACTGCAACACCTTCCCATAGAAAATAATGGCAGTAGGGACCTGAAATCATACCCCCCAGGAAATAATGTCAATTCCTTTAAAATTGTTAAAAATATATATAATTTGATATTGTAGTAACAGTGGTTGGCCATGTGTAGTCCTGCGGCCATGTGCAGCTCTGAGCTGGAATAATTTGCTAATGTTTGGGTCCCTTTTCGGCTGTATTGACTTAGGAAGCGCAGTTTGTGAATAGCTGCGGGCTTACTCCTTTGTGTCTGGGAGCAGATTTCTCCATAAACTCCTATCTAATCCTCACCCCGTTAGTTGTGAGTATGCCCCATTTTCCAGCCGCTCCCCTCTGTCTCTCCCATACTTAGTCATAAATACTATTTTTATTGTGTGGCGCCTAGATCTATGCACAGAAAAAGAAGGCAGAAGCAGAGGTGGAGGTGGAACCTCCACATGTAAGTTTGTGAATAGCATTTTGTAGTATGTTATGTACTATTGTATTACTACTAAACATAATACAAATTGCAGTTTGTGATTTGGCCCCCAGGTGTCCAAAGGTGTGGGGATAAAAAGATGCAGAGCTAGTTGGTTAGTGTATGGATCACATGAGCTCGATGTTAAGTGGTGGGAGTAGAGTCAACAGTTGTATGACAATATATAGGAAGCAAAAATATTGAGTGAAATATCGAGTGACCCAAATCGTGCCAAGAATATAAGTTTCAAAATCATGGTGTTTCCATATTTTAAACAAATATCGTCCAAAAACAAGGAAGAATATCTTTATTTTTTTGTAATTTTTTTTTTTTACAAACAAATTCAAAATTGATATTGTAAAGTAATTAATGTAACTTTTTTCATTTGTCAACAATTAATCAATATAAATAAGTAGTTTTAATCAATACTTTAATTGTAGATCTAATTATACGTGCATGTATGTGGTGGGCGCACAAAGCTTTAAAAAACAATTTTTTAAAACACATTTGATATAAAATATACATATATTTACAACAAATTAAAAAAGTAACCTGTCATTTAATACTAGTAAATATTTCAATATTATCTATATCAATATTCAAAAAATACAATTGCATTGTAACAGATAAAATAGACTTATATAGTACAAATACCAAAAATATATTAAATATAATAGCGAAATACAGTAATATATATTTAAAATATAAAAACGTTATGCTAAAAATTAAATATTACAAAAAGCAAGACATTAAAACATGTAAAAGAACAGTAAACAATAATATTATAAATGATTATTATGAATTCAGTCTGATCATCAATAGGAAAAGCATTGGACTTTGGGGAGCAGCTAGATTTACTTTTCCCACTCCAGCTTAAACAACAGTAGGAAAAGTGTTAGACTTCAAAGGGGTTGCATTTACCATTCCCTCTCCAATGTAAATAACAGTAGGTAAAGCGTTGGACTTCGGTGGTATAAGATTAATATTTGCAGATGGAAGGAGCGAAGTGAAAATAACGTTATGTATCTAGGTTAGCTGGCTTGGCAGTCTGTTTGACCTATGCATATTTTGCCGATGGCGGTAAGGAGCGTTTGTTGAAGGAAGAGCGATAACATAATATTTTACAGCATACACAGCAGGTGTTCCAAAATACAACGGGATGGGGAATTAATAGAGAACTTCAAAGCTTTTAATGTGACGTAGAGGTGCTGCAGTGTTATTAGGTCTCAGAGGGACTGGTCATGGCCTTGTTGAAGATTGACAGGGGCTGTGTAAATCCATCTGAATATCGATTGGTGAAAGCTCATGGGGTGAGAGGAAGAAGGCGAGGAGGGATATGCAGAGAAGGGAGATCAGAGGAATGGATGCTAAAGCCTTGTACACATACTTGAGACTGAGACACTGCATGAGCACTAGCCATAAGACAGCTTTTTGATGGATGCACAAACTACACTGAAGACAATAAAATGTAACCATACCTATCTCAATTTGCCACAGAATGGGCGTTTCTATAGACATTTTTAGCAGCATATAAGGTCAGCAGAAAATTTCATGCAGCATTTGTTTACCAGATAAAAATATTTTTCACAATTTATAGTTAGTAATAAGTTTGCACTTCAAGTTATTGTTGGGTATATGTAATGAAGTGTCAGTGCATAACTCCATTGTTTATAGAAAGCCGATTTTTAGGTCTGTGTTAGCCAGGACCTTTTGATTTTACTAAAATATGGATACAATTCTTACAAATGGGAACTTTCAGCCACCTCGGTTCATCCATTGGTCTGTCGTTGCATTATTCACATTTTGCTTTCCCTCACCACAGCATGGGGCAGTTGGTCAGCCTACTTAACCCTTTTGGTGCGTCTGCCTCCCTGGGGTGGCGCACGTCCACTGGCCGACATCAGGGAGGGCCTCCTTAAATCCTTTTTATTTTTCTTTGAAAGGCGAGACGGAAGGCTTTCCGTGTCTCTCCCCGCCCCTTCCTGCTCATCTGTGAGGTCAGTGTGCCGCGAGGCGCACTGATGTCCCAGTTTTCCCCACCTGAGCACAGGACAGCCGCAGGTAAGGCCGCACTTGACTCTGGTGGGGAAAACATGCCGAAAACGGCCTCCCAGATTTCAGGGAGGCCTCTATTGAAAGGGCAGAATCACCCCTTTCAAATGAGGCCTTCCTTAAAGGGTTTCCTGTCCTTCGATTGCAGCTGCGCTGCGATCTACAGTCAGGAAACAGCCACTAGACACCAGAGATGTAGGGAGGAGGGGCAGCCGTTGTGAGAATGGGCCACATCCCCCCCCCCCCCCCCCCCCCCTGATGGGGGCATTTTTTGTTTTTAATTTTGGTTTCCCCGGAGAAGGTGCAATCGACCGTTAGTGTAAAAAAAAAAAAATTATTTGACAAGGGGTCGGCCCTCTTGTTCACTGGCTGCCCCATTGATGTGTGGTTTCCCTGGGGGCCACGATCGGCTGCCAGGGAAACCGCAACTTTAAATATTTTTTTTTTTTTAAAGTGTGTGTGTCTTTGTGTGTGTGTGTCTGTGTGTAGTTCTTATATATCTCATAAATAATGCCAGTAATAAGTGAATGATACTTGCCCACTTGTAGTATATAATAGGGCACTTGCCCGTATGGTTGGAAACATCCATGTAAATTGCCACTTATGCACTTGCCCATTTGTAGTATATAATATGGCACTTGCCCAAGATATCAGTGTTTGAGGTTTCAAGGGATTCTGGGCAACAGAACCTGGTGAGAGTCACAGAAGTCACCCCATTCTGGATTCCTCTGGGTGTCTATTTTTCAAAATTGTACAGGTTTGCTAGGTTTCCCTATCAGCCAGCTGAGCTAGGGTCCAAAAACGACAGCTAGGCACAGTGCAAAAAAAGGGTCTGGAAGAAATGTGACTCTATGCTGATCCACACAAGTGAGGTACCATTTTTATCTGGAGACTTGGGAGAATGCTGGGTGGAAGGAAGTTTGTGGCTCCCCACAGATTTCAGGACTTTCCATCACAGAAATGTGAGGGAAATGTGTTTTGTAGACACATTTTGAGGTTTGCAAGGGATTCTGGGTAACAAAACCCTCTAAGAGCCACACAAGCCACCCCATCCTGACTTCCCCTGGGTGTCTAATTTTCAAAAATGTATATGTTTCCTAGATTTCCCTGTGTGCCGGCTGAGGTAGGGTCCAAAATCCACTGCTAGGCACTTTGCGAAAATAGAATGTATGATGATACTACGCGACCATGTTGATCGCGGTATCTTACAATGCAGGTTTTACAACGCAAGTCGTTTCAACGACTTGCGCTGGAGGGCGCTGGACTTAGGGATAGTACGATTTACTATTCCAACACCAGTCTACGTACAGTAGGGAAGGTCTTGGATAGTAAATTGTACAATTCCTTAGCTTACAGCGCCCTCCAGCGCAAGTCGTTGAAACGACTTGCGTTGTAAAGCCCGCGTTGTAAACCTATCGCGGTGAAACGCCCGCGTAGTAAAGGTCATCTCCCGTGAAAATAGGGTCAGTTTTCACTGGAAAAACTTGATGCGTCCACGTTGTGTTTTGGGATGTTTACTGTCATAGCCACTAGGCCTACCCCCACAAGTGAGGTAGCATTTTTATTAGGAGACTTAGGGGAACACAGAATAGTAGTACAAGTGTTATTACCAATTGACTTTCTATGCATTTCTGCCTTCCAAATGTAAGACAGTCTGTAAAAAAAGGAGTCATTTTCAAAAATACCCTTTAATTCACATGCAAATATAGGTACCCATATAGTAGGAGTTTTACAAATAACCTCTGCTTCTAAACTTCATATGTTTTTCCCATTTCGGAAATTCATAGTTTTTCTTGATGCCTATTTTTCACTCTTTATATTTTAGAAAGTGAAGTGCTGTATACCTAGTACACAATGAAAAACAATTGCAAGGTGCAGCTCAATTATATTGGCTCTGGGCACCTCTGGTTCTTTGTGAACCTACAAATCCTATACACCCCGCAACCAGAAGGGTTCAATGGATGTAACCGTATATTGCTTTTAAACATCTATCATGCTTAGTAGAAGTTACAGGCACAAATGGCTGGGTTTTTTTTCAACTTGTTTTAAATATTTTTTGTTTCAACTGTTATTTGCTAAACCTTGAAGGATCTACACAAAGGACCCCTTGCTTAATTCCGAATTTTGTCTACTTTTCAGAAATGTATAGCTTTTTGGGATCCATTACTGGTTTCACATCAATTTCGACCACTAACTGTAAGGAGGTTGAAAGCACAAAAAACAGCAAGGAGGTTGAAAGCACAAAAAACAGCAAATATAGGCTATGTCCCACTAAAATGCAAAAACTGTGAAGAAAATATTGGTTTTCTGACAGAAGTCTGCCTGTTCCTGAAAGGTGGGAAGATGGTGGTTTTAGCACAGCAAACCCTTGTGGATACCAATTGCAGGGAAACAGACACTTTCTTCTTCAGCACTTTTTTCCAATATTTTGCCCAAAAAACTAAATGTAGCTGTATTTTGGCTAATTTCTCGGGTCCCCTCCATGGGAATCCACAAACCCTGGGTACCTTTAGAATCCCAAGGCTTTTGCAAAAAAAGGATGCAAATTTGGCATGGATAGCCTGTGTTGAAAAAAAGTTATGAAGCCCTAAGCACAGACTACCCCAAATAGCCAAAAAAGTCCACAGTGGTGGGGGAAAGGCCCAGCAGTTAAGGCCTTAAGACACTGGTTAACTTCATGAACTTTTTGCCCAAAATGCCCTTCTAATACTACCGCCGCACCATTGTAATTGTCCATGTCTAATGCGTCTCGCTTGACACTGTTTATCTTCATTGAACAATTGAACTTGAATTCGTTTTTCGTGACACCTATACGATGCTATTATATGTCGCATGAACTTTTTGCCCTAAAATGCCTTTCTAATACTACTGCCACACCCGATGCATGAATTCTGTTTCTTTTGACTCCCCGTTTACAATGCGGTTTCTACGCGCAACATGCTGCCATCCAATTCATGCACTTGAAATCGGTCTCCTTTTAATCCTGTGCTACCTTCCTGCCGTACTGTACTGTGTCATTCTGTCTCCCAAATATTTGCCACCCAATCGGTGGGTTTTTTGCTTCTGTTTATGTATAACCCTTATTTTCCAATTAACACATTTTCTACTGTGGTAAATATAACCCACCATATGTGATGACCACCGGTTGATCACACACCATTCTCCTCCCTCTACATTGTGTGCCTTAAATTAACTTCTAATGTATAATAATTGTACCATGCAATCCCATATTGAAATATGTATTTCATTAACATTTAACTTGCACACTTGTATATACTTATGATTCACATATCAAAAGTTCTACATGCTTCCTGCCGCTCCTTCTGTCTCTACTCTGTCTTTTCCCCTTCTCTCCTATCCTATTCCCCGGCTATTTCTCATTTGCCTCAATCTCCCATATATCTGTTCCTCCCTGTGTGATTTCCGAAATATGTTGTCCCTTTTGCCTTTCCCACGTGTCTTGTCCTTTAATATGACGGACCTCACTGATGTAAACAACTATACGTCTCTGTCGTTGTGCCCCTTTTCTTGCCCTTTCTCTCCTCTCCCTTTTCTCTCTCCATTCCTTTTTCCCCCTTCACTCCATAACAACCCATTTCTCGGCTACTCCACAAACTAACAAAATTCCCCTTTCTATGCTTTCTTCCTTTTCTCACCGACTTTATAAATAATTATCTTTTTTTCTCTGGGGGATACACACCACCCTCCTTCCCTGTAAACTATGTATGTATGCACAGCCCTGAGGAAGCCCCCGGCCGGATGGCCGTGTAAAGGGGTGAAACGTGTTGGCTGTCTCTTCACTCACTCTTACGGATAGAGTGACAGTACTATCATAAACAAATGACAAAAAAAAAAAGTGCGTGATTGGAATTTTTTCCCAGTAGGGACTCATGAAACTAATCTTGCCCTGACAATCCTGTTTAACTTCACTTTGAGTAGCTGCATTTTGCTCTTTCACAAGGAGCACATGTACACACAAGCTTGTTCCCTTCAGTTGTTAAATATATAGGTACAGCAGACTCTTTCTTGTTTACTTTTGATTTATCCCCTGCTGCTCTACCTCTATTAACTTAGGGGTTCCCCTTTTGTAGTGGTTGTTCCCTTCAGTGCCAGTGTTTTTATTTTTTATTTTTTGTTTTTACTTTATGTTAGAGATTGGGTTACTGGTTTACAGGGGTGTGAGCCCTGGTGAAGCAGCAACCACAATTCTAATCAGGGCAAGGCACACGCAGACCACAATTTACCTGTGCTCAACCCCGTGGTAGCTTGGCATAGAGCAGTCAAGCTTAACATTGAGGCAATTTGTAAAGTATTTGTGCGACACTTCAAACAGTAATACAAAATGACAAAAAAATCCAATCAACAGAACCTGAGTTATGAATTTTCAAAGAATAAACTGCAAGATAGCTGTGGTTGGAGATTTATGCTTTTAGGCGCTATCTAGTCACGCTGGACCGCATCGAAGTCAAAAGTTCAGGCTAACAGCGATGACTCACGGGTCGGATACAATCCCAGATTAGTCCCGCTGATGTTTTACCTTCTCAAGTTTGGTGCCATGAATCCTGGTTGAATTGGAGAGGGTCTCTGGGAGCAAGGAGAGCGTAACGTGTACCAGTCAGTGTGGCGCAAAGAGCAGGCCAAGTGTCGTGGGTGGGCTGGATCTTCGCATTGGCGGTCCCCCATTGGCCGACTATGCTGCTGTGCGAAGAGACGGACTTGTGGTGGCTCATACTGATTTTTGGTGCAAGCAGCGCAGTTTCAGTGCAAACTGGCCACTTTGCTGTCAAGAAGGTCCTGAAAGCTTGAATTTTAGAGCTCAAGAGCCCTCCCAAGTGTTTAGGACTTGAACGGCACCTCTTAGGGGTCAGGAACTCGCTGTAGAGTGGTCGAGGAGCTATTGGGAAGCCTGTTATGCCCCTGGGACTCAGAACAGGATGCCAGCAAATTAGCTCTTTGAGTCAATCTGGGGTCCTGGGTTCAAGATGAAGTTGCAGGGCCAGTTCTCCTTCCCCAGGCAAGAGGGCAGCAGACAACAAATCAGCACAGAAGGGCAACAGTTCCTTGTAGGGCAGCGGTCTAGCAGACTGAAAGTCCTTGTAGCAGCACAGCAGTCTTCTTCTTGGCATAGTATCCACAGGCCCAGAAGTATACTGAAGTGGTGGTGTGCGGGTTCTTTCTTTTATACGCAGTCATGCCTCTGAAGTGTGGAGAAACTTCTAGAGGTATTCCTTTGGAGTGCACATATGCCCTGCTGAATCCTCGGTTCCTGCCCAGGCTCCATGCTAACTATAGAGGGTATACAGTCCTTTGTGTGGAGACAGGACAATAGCCTATTTACGTCTGAGGCTGGGCAGAGCCCCCTCTCCCCTCATCCTGCCATTGATGGCCCATCCAGTCACACTTAAGCTCCTATTGTGTGTGGCTGTCTACGAGCAATGCACAAAGCCCAGCAGCCAACTACACCCAGTTATGTGACCAGAGACAGGCTGTAGGCATCAAATAGCTAAGGCAAAAAAATGCCAACATTCTAAAAGTTTCTTTTAATTTAGAATCCAACTTCACCATAAGTTAGGATTTTAAATCAGGATTCCAGAGACACCAAGCATGAACCAGTTATCTCTTCCCATTTGGCAATTAAACGTATAAGATGCAATAAGGGAACTCTAATGTTATTCCATGGGAGAGATAGAACTTGCAGCATTGAAAAAACGAATGTTAGAGTTTTTCACTACCGGGATATGTAAAACTTAAAAGTACATGTCCAACTTTTTAAATACACTGCACCCTGCCCACTGGATTCAAGCTAGCCTTCCTGATGAGAGGTGATACCCCAAAACCGGTCCAAGGAAGCTTGTTTCTGGTTCAGGGAGTACCTTGCCTGGCAGTTTGGGCTGGACTGTTCCCATGGGGAGCAGGGTCAAGACTGATTTGCATATGGCTGTGTTCAAACTAGGGTGGCATGGTGAGCAAAAGAACGATGGATTTAACCCAGATCTCCTGACTGGGGGTGAGTGTTTGAAAAATGTCAACTCTCCGTCCATCACGTTGTTGTGTTTGCTTGGATTTGTTCAGGGCCTTCCTTAGGGGTGTGTATATATTAAAAAGAAAGCTTCGGGCACTGAGACATGTTAAAAGGGCTACTTAATTGAGTTGTACAATTAGTGCTCCAGTCTCACTAGTAGCATGTAATTTACAGGCCCTTGGCGCACATGTAGTGCACTTTACTAGGGGCATAAAAGTAAATTAAATATGCCAGTTGAGTATAATCCAATGTTATGTTTTGAGTAGAGAGCACAAGCACTTTAGCACTGTTTAGCAGTGGTAAAGTGCGCAGAGTACTAAGGCCAGCTAAAACATAGTCCGCAGAAGCAGGAGGTCTGAAGGCAAAAAGTTAGGGGGAAAACACACCAAGTATGCCAGGTCTAACACATGACCCCCATTTTCCTCCTCACTCCGCCCCAGCTAGCTGAAAGTGGGGAGAACTACCCAACCCGTTGGAAGTTCTTCTCACTATGGCGGAAGAACCTTGAGAGATAATCAGCACTGGGGTGGTCTGTTCCAGGACGATGTTCCACCGTAAAATATATTCCTTGTAGGGAGATGGCCCACCTCAGCAGTTGGGGATTCTCACCACTCATCTACATTAACCATCTGAGGGGTCTGTGGTCTGTCTGAACCCAGAAGTGAACACCAAACATGTATGGTCTGCGCTTCTTCAGCAGCCAGACCACTGCAAAGGCTTCCGTATCTATTGTGTTCGACCTCTGTTCCCAGGTAAGTAATCTCCTACGTATGAAGGGTACAGGTTGATCCAGGCCCTCTTCTTTCAGCTGTGAGAGCATGCCCCCTATGCCATGTCCTGAGGCATCAGTCTGCACAATGAATTCTTGAGAGATGTTTAGATCACCTGCCATGGCTGCTTCTTGGGAGTCGGCTCTGTCAAGAATGCAACAATGGTGCCATACCACTTGACTAATCTCCTGTAGTAGCCTGTGAGGCCTAGGAAGGCTCTAGCCTCTCTCTGGTTCTGGGAGGGGGGAGGGGGGGGCGGAAGGTTTCAGTCTGCACCTTGCTTCCTCCTATTTGGTGGCCCAAGTAGACCACTGAACCCTGCCCTATCTGACACTTACTGGCCTTGATAGTCAGGCCTTCCCTCTGCAGAGCACCTCCTAGCTAGAACTGAAGACTGCAATGTTGCCCATATAGGCAGGACTGAAGTTCTCCAACCCAGCGTGAACCTGGTTGACCAAGCTCTGGAAGGTGGCAGGGGCATTCTTAAACCCAAAGGGCTTTTCCCAAAACTGGAAGTGTCCTTCTGGGATAGAGCAAGCAGACCCCTCTTTAGCCCCCTCGGTCAAGGCAATCTGTCAGTACCTAGATGTAAATTCAGACATGCTGAGGAACTTGGCAGCTCCTAGCCAATCTATGAGCTCATTAGTTCAGGGAATGGTGTGTGCGTCAATCTTGGTGTCTTCATTGAGCCCTTGGTAGTTCATACACAGCCTAACTTCTGGAGTAACATCTGGAGAGGCAACATTGGGGACCCACATCACTGGGCTGGACCAAGGGCTGTTTGAGAGCTAAATAATCCCGAACTCCAACATCTTGAGACCTTCTCCTTAATTCTGGCACTCACCTTATCAGACAGCCTGTTGATTTTACTATTCACAGGCATGCTGTTCCCAGTATCAATATCCTCGGTACACCATGTAGTGAGTCCTGGAATAAGGAAGATTATAGAGGTAAACTGCTTCAGCAACTGGCGGCAGGCTCTCTGTTGCTCTAGGGTCAGTGTAGGGGGGAAGCTTACACCCTCCACTGACCCGTTCTGCTCCTTAGAAGAAAGGAGGTCAAGGAGAAGTTCACTCTCCCCTTCCACCCCATTGTCTGTGACTAGAAGTATGGTTAACTCAGACCTCTCAAATTGGGGTTTGAGGCGATTGGCACGTAGGACATTTAAGGAGTTCCTGGGAATCTTGAGGTCCACTAGGAATGTAACATCACTCTTGCGCTCCTTCACCTCATAAGGCCCCCCCACTCAGCGGTCTTGCAGGGCCCTGGGCTCCACCGGCTCCATCACCCACACTTTTTGGCCAAGCTGTAACTCAATCAGAGTGACATTCTGGTCATACCGCCATTTCATGTCCTCTGCCTGGCCTCTAGAGTTTCCTCTGCTTACTTCCAGAAGTGCTTTATCTGGTTACTGAGTATCAGCATGTAGCTGACCACATCCTGGGGCACCTTCCTGGATACTTGCTCCCAGCCCTCCTTCACCATACTGAGAGGTCCTCTCACAGGGTACCTGTGCAAAAGTTAAAAGAGGCCGAAGTCAACCCCCTTCTGCTGTACCTCCCTGTAGGCAAACAAAAGGCATGGCAGCAGGATGTCCCACTTCTGCCTCATGGGATCCGACCAGCCCATTAGCATGCCTTTTAGGATCCTGTTGAACCTTTCAACAAGCCCATTGGTCTGAGGGTGGCCAGGAGTGGAGAATTTGTAGGTTATCCTATTACCCCCATATGCCTTTCAAATGGTTGTAGGGTAGGCTTGCACGTGCCTCTTGACTTCCCAGTGGCCTCAGTTAGGACAGGACCTGCAGAACGCATTCGAGGTCCTCCTCATTTGAGGCCAGTAAAAGTGGCCTAAATGGCCTGCCAGGGGTACATCATGAGCCAGCTCCAGTAGGAAGACCCTGCACCACTGGGGGACCAGCAAGATACAGGAACCTTAGGCTCAGTTTACAGGAGACCATTCTCCCAGTAAATCAGGTGATCACCAGAGATGTCGCCAGCTGCCTTGGCCTTGGCTTGCTGCCATAGTCCCACAAGATTAGGGCGTTCCCTCAGAGCCTTGCAGAACTCCTTCCTGGTGGGACCCACTTCCTTCTGCCTGTTGCTCAGCTCAGATGGGTTCCCAGGGCCGCAACATCCTCCCCTGGAGGCTCTGGGGCTTCACCCTGAGGGTCAGCCTTCTCCTGGACCATTTGAGTTTCAGGACCAGGTTTCTTGGGCCCCTTGCCCTTCCTCTTTTTGGCAGGTACCTGGGCCATTCTTTCAGGCTCCAGGTCCTCCTGAATACTGCCTAACCATGTGATCTGGCAACCCTAACATCTCCAAGTGAGACTTGAGCTCCACCTCCTTCCATATGGTGTGCTCCAGGTCATTGCCAAGTAGACAATCCACAGGCATTGACAGACTCAACTACCCTCAAGGAACCTGAGACCCTCCCTCCCCCCCCACAACCCCACCCCGCTTAAAGGGAACCAGAGCCACTGGATAGTGACTCTCATGGTTGTCAACTGAAACAACTTGGTCGAATACATTTGGGACTACCTGCTCTGAGGTCAGCAGATGACATCTGACAGTTGTCATGCTGACTCAAGCGTCTCTCAGAGCCTCCATCCTTTGCCCATTGACGTTGACCCACTGCCTGTACTTCATAGTATTACCAGGCATACAGTTCTCTGCACAATCTCTCCATCACCCAGGGACACTAGGGTAGCCATTACTCTGTCCCCCAAATTATCTGGGACAATCTCCTTCCCAGGCGCTACACTACCAACCCCTTTGAATGTTCATTTTTGAGGGGCTGTGCCTCTTGCGACACTTGGCATCCTCCTTGAAGTGTTCTTCCTGTTGGCACTCATAGCACTTGGGTGGGGGTGCCGTTCCTGAAGAATTACTATTGGGGAACCATCTCTTCTTTTTCTCTGTTGGGGGATCGGAGTCCTGACCTGAGGAACTAGTTTGGGGCCCTTTAGAGAACTCCTTGTTTTTGTGTGTTCCCTGCCCTTCCTCTTATGGGAACACTGACCCCACTGTGGTGATTTCCCTTCCACGCATCCCCCCCCTATTCCCCCCCACCAGATATCTTCTTATGGATCCTGGTGCTGACCCAGCGGACTGCCTCCTTAGCGAACTCCCTTTGATCAGAGAGTTTGCTGTAGTTCTGGTTTTGGTGCAGATCTGCAAAACAAAGACTGAACATTGGTTCCTTTGCAATTAGGTTGCACAGCCCCTGGTAATCCTTTACTTCACTGCCCTTCACCCAACCATCCAGTGCCTTGCAAATGAAGTCCACACAATCTACCTGGGTCTGTTGGGCAGGTTTCTGGATGTCCCTAAACTTCTGTCTGCACTTTTCTGTGGTCAGACTATACTTCCCTTATATATTCTTCCTTCATGGGCAATACCTCCTCCTTCTCTATGGCTAGTAGAGTGTCCCTCCCTTCACAAGGGTTATGCCTCCACAGACTAGCCTTCTAATCTTCAGGAATCTTGTGCATCTGTTAGTGCATCTGTTAGGCAATCTCATATGCCTCAAACCACTTGTCAATATCATCCCCACAAGAAAGTCAGGCACCACACCTTTAGGAATATGGACCTTCTTGTCACCAGATGGCACTGTAGAAATGCTGCTGCCATTACTACTGGACTCTCCCTGCCTGACCTTGAGGCCCAACTCCTTAAGACTCCGTTCATGAGCCAACTTCAATTTTCTCTCCTCCATGGCCAGTCTCTTTTCTTCGATCTTGAGATTGGCCATATCCAGCCTGTACTCCCTGTCTGCCATCCTTTCCGCCAGCTCCTCTGGGGACATGTTGCAAGAGGACACTGCTCCCTGCATGAGAAGGGACTTCCAATCCTGTAATACTTGGCTGTCTTTACCAGCAATAGGTTTACTGAGTTCAAAAAACCAGTAAAATGGCCACTGACTCCCATTAATGGGCAACTTCCCAACAACGATATGAACCACTAAAAATGCACTAAAGCTCTGCTTTTTGTGAACCCTCTGCTGCAGTAATTATTTGACTACATTACAAGGTCATAGAAAGAGCAGTTTAAGGGAGAAGATTAGCTCAATAAAACAGTTTCCCCTCCTCAACCGGTTGCATTCCAAGAGCTTCCTGTGTGCCCTGCTCCGATCCTTCCTCATCCTCCTGTTACTCGTGGTCATCTGTTGTGACTGGCAACTGGTGGGCCTTTGCCCCTGCCCTCAGGGCCTTTTGGAGCTGTACCTTCTTGATAGCTGTCTTGGTGGGCAACCCCTTCTCCTGGGAAAAAAATTAGTCTAAGTGTAGCTCTCTAGGTTGATGCTCAAACTCAATCTTTTCAGGTGAGGCTGCAGACACAGTCAAGTAGAGTAAGAATTAATTTGGAAAAAGCAAATAGGCTAATCAGGAAGAATTTAAAACTTGCAATTGGTCTTGGTTATGAGATAATAATATACACCAAATCACTGTATGGCAGTGCACAAACCTAAGTTCTATCCTCACCGCTGATCACCAATATTAGAAATTGAATTATTGATTGACTGGGGTGTGAGCCCTGGTCAAGCAGCAACCACAATCCTAGGCAAGGCACAAGCAAACCCCAAATCAACCTGTGCTCAGTCCCCTGGTAGCTTGTGTACAGAATCCCTGCCTTTCGTGCCCTGGCTCCAGACATACGACAGGGTTTAGCAGCCCTATGTGTAAAGACAGGACACAGCCCATTCAGGTGTAAGTGAGGCTGGGCCCAGGCCCTCCCTCCCATCCTGCCAGTGATGCCCTATTCAGACACACCTAAGCTCCCATTGTGTGTAGCTGTCTAGGAGGGCTACACAAAGCCCAACTGGCAACTACAGCCAGTCTTGTGACTAAAGACCGGTCGCAGGCACCAAATGGCAAGAAAATGCCAACTTTCTTAAAGTATGCAAATCCGATATGGTTGAATGCACTCAATAGTAATCCAACTTTTTCTGTTTTATGGCTCAACAGCGTATGATGCGTGCAGACTGGATATGCGCTCTGCCCATGTCAGAAAATGGAGCCTCGATAAGGTCACCAAACCAGCTGCGCTGCCATATGTGTACATGAATCAACAAAGTCTAAAATCTTTAGTAAATTAATCCCACTTTAATCTTCATTTTTATCAACATTTTTCATCTTGTTGTTTTACACTTTATTTTTTCAAAAATAATCCTTTCAGGTATTACACAGTAGCACGAGTGAGTTCATGTGTCCCGATGCTTGTTATAAAATACCCAATGCATTTCGGGATAATTCTCTTCATCAGAGGTATCTAAAATGCAAAAATTCATAAAAGAAAATCAGTATAATTAATATGACCTTTAGCCAGTCAGACAACACTGATTCTACTACACACTCCGTGAACATTAAGCCTTATGCATTTACAGTGATGGCTCACTACATGCAAACCCTGACATGCTTTGCTTAACAAAATGGTATGGTCCATTAACCCCTTGGTTTAAAATGATCCTCATTACCACAGATCCCCACAATAATCATAAATCCCCCTTATGTTAGTTTCAAAACAAAACCTCCACAGTACCCTATACCCAGTACGTGAAAAGCTACTGAAACCCCATGTTTACAGGTAAACCCCTTCATTCAGGGAGGACATCCCAGTCTAACTAGGACCATGAACCTCATCGCAAACAATGATCATAAGACCCCCATATTTATGTAGAAAAACAAAACCTCGCTTGTGTGGGTGGGACAAGGGCCTTTGACTGGGAAGAGCCAAAAACAGATGGATTAAGGGAATAGCACAGAGAATTCTAAGCTCTTCATTTAAAAAAAAAAAATACTTTTTTAGCCAATTCTGCATTGGACAACCGCACAAGTGAGGTATAATTTTACTTGGGAGTCTGCGGGGAACGCTGTGGGGTAGGATATTTTTGCCGGTACCGTGATTCCACCTATAAATATGTGGAAAATGTGTTATTGATTTTCAGCTAAAATTAAGGTTTGCAGGGGATTCTAGGTAGGAAAACATTGGGGGATCCATGCAAGCCATACCTCGCTGGACTCCCTCAGGTGTCTAGTTTTCAGAAATGTGTGGGTTTGGTAGTTTCCCAAGATGGCCGCCGAGCCCAGGGTCAAAAACCCAGGTGACACAGGCCCCTCCAATTCCCCCCCCCCCCACCCTCCCTGCCAAATCCAGGTTGTTTTGTGATCGGTAATTTTGATGTCTCCTCAATAAGTTTTGGGCCCTTGTCTGTCGCGGGTACTTGGGCCACCCACATGAATGAGGTACCATTTTTATGGGGAGACCTGGGGAGAATGCTGGATGGTAGAAAAATGTTGTTTTTTATGACACCAGAATTTTATGACACATTAATGCGGGACTACAGTCTCGTTTTGAGGTTTGCATGGCACTGTGAGTAAAAACAATTGTTGGGATCCATGAGAGGCACACCATCCACTACTCCCCATTTGTTTTGCTTTACAGAAATATCTAAAGTTGACAAATGTTCCCTAGAGACAAACTACACCTTAGCACAGAAAGACAGATGAGACAAATATGACTACCCTTCCATCTGTTCCTCATGTGTACACACACATACTGATTAGATTTGGCACGAGTGAGTGAAAGGTTCAAAATGTATATTTTATTAACAAGAGATTTCACAAAAAGGAAATGCACTGTTATTAGTTCAGATTTTTAACCTTTTAATTATTGACTCACCGCTCCTGAGCTATAAAGGCACGACAAGGCACCTCCCTCTTTACAGGCGATTCACGCACCTTTCATACTTGACACACACTTTCACACCACCAGCTGCGGACCCAGCACATTACAACACTCACATCCACAGACAATATGGAGACAATGTACACCCTGGCAGAGAGGGACAGAAAAGACAAATATTACTTCAAAATGAACAATTCCTCAAGTACTCGCACATACTGGGTGGATTTGGCAGGAGGGTGAGTGAAGGTTCAGAGTGTAAAAATCTATTAACAAGAGATTTCATAAAAAGGAAATGCACTGTTAATACATAAAAGGTTAAAAACCTGAACCAATGACTCACAGCTCGTGAGCTGTTAAGCCACAGCAAGGCACCAACCTCCTTTACAGACCATTCATACACCTTTCATATGTGACGCACAAGACCATTCACACCGCAGGGCCCAGCACATTACAACATTCACATCAACAGACAGTACCACTAAATATGAATTGCCAGAAGGCTGGCAGTCATTTGCCAGTGCTTGTTTAAATAGGCGTGGCTCTTCAAAGTAGTGCAAATAGCATTGATAATGACTGCCTTGAATCAGTGGATCTCACATTAATAATTTAAGAATGAAAGGTTGATGGGAGCCACGAGGCACTCAACTATGGAATTTCAGGTTGCACACAAATCATACCAGCATATGCCTGCGTTCATAACCGCAGAGTTCAGTTAATTGAATTCATATTTCATTAATATTATAAATATGTCAGATCTACCTATTCTAATAAAACAAACCATTCTTGTTTCTTTTTTGCATATGTAGGTGTGCTCAAATGAAATTGTGTTTATACAACCTTTTATGGCTCTTTTAGAGTCGAAATAAAGTATTTCTGATTCTGAGGCATGCTGCAACATTTTGATGGGATCAGATGAATGATTGCCAGATATGTGGCAATTTGTAATCAAAATAATTAATATGATTGGGTTCTGTCTGTCGGTGAAACTTCTTTCAGATGACATAGGGCCAGATGTACAAAAATCCAAATTTGCGATTCGGAAATAGCGATTTTTACCGAATCGCTATTTGTGAATCGCAAGCCACAATGTAGGAAAACAATCGCTAAAAGTTAGCGATTCCTTAAAATTCTCAATCCCAAATACCAAAACGGTATTTGTGAAATCGCAATTTTAAGAAATCGCAAATTTGCGAATCTGCTATCCAGGTGTAGCCTGACATCACAAGCAGGAAGTGACCCTGCCCATGCTATTTCAATGTGCCTGGGGCTGTGGGAGAGGCAGAGAGCAGGAGCACACCTCCAAGAGCTGAACAGGAGTGCTCAGACAGGCATAAACTGACAGAATTGACACACAGGAGAAGGGAAAGGAGCCTGCAGAAAGGAAAAGAAAGCACAAATTCAGCGAAAAGGAGTTGGAGGTCCTCATAGAATTAGTAGTGAAGACTCATGATCAACTCTTTGGGGAAAAAGTCTCCATGTCCCAGAATCGCAGAAGAGGAAGATCTGGCTGGAAATACAAGCCAAAGTGAATGCTATTGGGGTCACACAGCGCTCCATCAACAACCTAAAGAAGTGCTGGTATGACTTGCACTCCAGGGCGAAAGACAGGGTTGCAAATAGGCTGAATAAAGCAAAAAAAAACAGATGGAGGACCATTCACAGAGCCAGCAACAACACCCCTGGAGGACATGGTGGAGTCCACCCTCCAGCCCGAGAGCATAAGTGGCTTAGGAGAAGTGGACAGCTCAACCACGGACAACACCAGACAAGGTAAGATGCATGCACGTTTTGTCCTGAACCCCCACCCTCCCAAATCCCCAATCACACATGAGCAAGTTAGATTGCCACTCCAGTACACATTTTGTTTACCAGCAATGCATCATGGGAGATGCAGTCCCAAACATTAAATAGCAAAGCAGTGACAGAGGTGAACACATTCGCAGGGGACTCTCACCAGTGAATAACCAAGCTAAGCACTTTTAGTGTGATTGCCAAGTCATGTACATTTAATGCAATTAAATTGAAATAAGGACACGCAGTAATTGGTCCTCTTGTATCCACAGGCGAACCTGCGCCACAGGCAGAAGACAGCCAGACAGATAAGGCACCTGGGCAACAACATGCAGGGGAGGAAGCGTCGCGCACAGGCTCAGATGCAACACCTGCACCAAGACTTAGCAGGTACACCGTGGAAACACTACAGGAGATGGAGGGAGGTTTGGAAGAGACACAGGAACATGGGACAGTCCATGCCCGAAGAGCTAGCACAGCCTCCAATTCACCAGTCTCCTGTGCAGTGTAGTCACACCAGTGGTCTCAGACGCAGACCAAGGCCACCACATGTTGCTGACCAATCAACTGTCTTTTCGGGTCTTGAGGGCACTGTGGTCAAGGTGCAGCGGCTGCAAATGAAAAGCATGATATTAATGCAACGGCAGCTGGTAAGAACATGAGGGATATCAAGGAGGGCATTTCTGATCTGAACTTCACAGTTGCAGAGGGTCAGAAGGCCAATACAGAGAGCATGAAGGACATGACTGTGGCAATACAACAGCTGTGCACCACCATGCAGAGGGAACATGGCTCAAGGCGCCGAGACAAGTAACGCAGACTCAGCCGCATGGATGGGTACATGAAGGTGGTCAACCGCCTCTGCAACGCTACAGCTGTCCTGAGCAGACGCACAGTCGCCATGCAGGTGGAAATGGCCCACTCAAGCCAGGATGTTGCAAGGGGGTTGGTGCAGGTCACCAGTGCTGTCGAACTGCTCCAGACAGCCAACATAGCTGCCACAGGGGCTGGGGACAGTGAGGAGGTTACAAGCCGCAGCAGCAGCACTCCACCAGTCACAGAGCCCAGACGGCGGAGTGCAAGGCTAGGGACAGCAGCAGAACCCTCGTCAAGGGAGGGCAGTGTGAACACTGACCGTAGCAGTGCTGTGTGTGATCGCAAAAAAAAAGTTCATGCTGTGGCAGACATTTGCAAATGGGTGAGTTAACCCATGAGAGAACAGTTAAAGGGTTGTAAATGTGTATGTAGTGTGGATATGCCATGATGTGCAACTCAAGGCACACAGAGGGCAGGATTGTGAGGCTGTGTGCACACATATTGCCTGATGTCAAGGACAATAAAACACAGTTATAGTTATTCAAACGTCATTTTCAGCTTTGTCTCATTACTCACTTAGAAATAGTTGCGTGTGATCTAATCACATCTGTGTCTCCTATCTGCGGCACTTACTCCACCTGCTGCTCTGTGATGTGGGCGTGGGCCTTCCTCATCCTCTGAGTCCGAATCTGTGATGTCCACTGGGGTTCCCTTATTTGTGGCCAGGTTGTGTAGCATGGCACCGGTTGCAATGATTTTGCAGCATATCGGGGCGGTACTGCCGTGCACCTCTACTTTTGTGAATGCAACGGAACCTACTTTTCAGCAGTCCAAATGTCTGCTTCACCACATTTCGCTTCGACTTATGAGCAGCATTGTATCTCCTCTCATTTGGGGTAGTGGGGTTGAGAAATGGGGTGAGTATGAATGAACGCTCTGCATATGCGCTGTCACCTAGATGAGAAAGGAAAAAAACATCAATCATAGGCCACTTCAAATACATCCAAGGTGTACAGCAGAGTGTGTCACATGCATTTACCTAGCAGGTATCCTTCTCCAAATCTCCCCCAGTCAGACGTGTATAGATTCCACTATGCTTGAAGATGTAAGAGTCGTGCGTTCTTCCTGACAATTTGGCAACGATATCAGTGATGATGTGTGATGCATTACAAATGACCTGGACGTTGATGGAATGATATAATTTTCGGTTTCAATACACATACTCAGTAGCTGAACCTGGGAAACCGACCTGGGGGACAGATTGCGACATGTGTCCCATCAGTTCACCCAATGGCATGTGGGAATTGAACCATCTGGTAGAGATCCATTTTAGTCTTCTGCAGTTCCTGTTGCATGGTGGGAAAACGGATGTAATGGTGCATTCTTTGAAGCATGGCACCCAGGAAGGTGTTGAGGAAGCGTGACCAGCAACTTTGGGAGACCCCTCTGGCTGCAGCTATCACCCCCTGGTAACTACCTGATGCAAGTTGGTTCAGTGAACACAGGTCCTGCATGTCTGATGCTCCAGGTTTGGATGCAGGTCACGTATCCGGTCTAGGATGGTAACAGAGTCAAGCCTGTACCTATCATGTATTTCTTTTTCTGTCAGTTGGAGCAGGGTAATGCGCACTCTGTATATGCGTTCCTGTCGCCTCCTCATTCTCTGTGCTGCTGCTTGTATCCGCATCCTCCTTGTTATGACATACAGGGCTGCCATTGTGAAAAATAGTGAGGCATTCTGGGCCTGTTCATATGCTGTGCACCTGGTTACCACCTGCTTTGAGTTGGTAGTAATTTGCGACTCACAAATAGCGATTTTCATTGAAATGGCTAATTGCGATTTTTCATACATTTGTTTGCGAATCCTTAATAGCGAAATCGGAAATACGGAGTCGCAATTTGGGACTCTGTAAGTTCATATTCGCAAAATAAGAATTTGCAGAATGGATGGTCTCTATTTTTGCGATTCCTTAATTTGCGATTGTGTTTTTTCTTCTCTACAGTGCACAATTCTGCTAATTTCTGCGTTTTTGCAATCGCAATTTAGCTTGCTTCATCTGGCACATAAAGCAGAAAAACCTATAGGTTTACACGAAATTCCCACTTTTTTGTATTTACTGTGGCTTTTTTCATACAAACAAGTTATTTGCCCTCAAAAATGTTTCAGAGATCTGTCCAAACTTCAGCACAGATGGTGAATACAAACTATCCAACTGAATTTCGGTAAGAGAGGTTTGCTTGTACTGCTTGAAACTTGTTTTTGAAATAGAGCGCATGCAAACAAAAATGTTTTAGATTATTGCAGCATAAATATATTATCTGTTTCTTTTATTGCACCATACTGTATCAACAACTGTACACAGGCATTCATTTTAAGAATAGCTGTTTTGTTGTTGGCTATTATCCTGTTTTTGATGTGCAACCTTAGAGTTATGTGTAGTCTTTCAATATTCATTAAAATTGTGTGTTTATTGTGATTGAAATCATCCTTCGTGTATGTAAAGAAAATATTTCCTATGCCACTGTGGTAGTTTTTCTCCTTGCACGTGTGGGCCATTGATAACCTTCCGTGCCCATGTCTGCCTGCCTTTGGTTTGTCAGGAGTATATCCCTAAATAATGTGCACCAAAGGTGGTGGTCTATAGCAGACAGGCTGCCTCTATTCACATGTGCATTCAAGGGCTCTATCTTCGAACAATTAGCAGTTTTCAGGCTTCTTCAGCACTCTTTGAGTTTGGCAGTTTTTGGTGCGGGGGATACCTTGGGGGATGCCTTTTCCGATTCTGGTCAGGATACCTGCACCAAAATCCACCATTTACTAGTATTCTCCCTGAAATGGGGAATCTGCACAGACTGGGTACTATCGCTCAGTTTCCAGACAGTTTTCACTGATTCCCCTGAAAAAACAGTTGATATTATCCAGTTGCTTAGATCAAGTTAAATGTATTAGTGAGAGGGCAAGCGGGGTGGGATGTGGGACCTGGAGGTCCGAGCAGGCTTTATCCGACCCTGCAGATCATTGTTGCGTTCCCCTGTACTGCTGCAGGGATCAGGCCGAGGCCGGGCACTCCATCCTAGATGAAAGTTCTGTGTCTCTTGGCCCAGAATGATTAAGTCTAGAGATTGTGAACACAATAATTCTGGACCCAGAGAAATTTGGAAATGTCGGAGACCGGATTTTACCTGACGTTATCGCTCTGGGTGAAATCCCACTACTGGTAAAGCTGACATAAATAGTTACATGTGAAGGAGGATATTCCATATTGTTTAGTTGACTTAGTACATCATTTGATAACTGTCCTAGCCTACACTTGTCTTAATATCAGCCTGCTATTCACCTCTTCCTAGAACACTCCTAAAATTTAAGGTTATAGTGATGTTCTAGTTAAGTAAGGTTCTAAGACTTTGAATAACATAAAAAAAAATGCTAGCGATTCATTGAATAAAAACAAACGCTTAGGTTGCGTTCTAGTTAGGCCCTTTAATAATATAAAAACGATTTTTTTTAAACAAAAAAACTACTAAACGCCCTAGCTATAATTTACCGAGTTAACTATATTATGTGCCCTCACCATGTATTGCTTATGACCTCATTTATTACATCACTGATGACCTGTTCAGTGACATCATTAATGAAATCACTGGTGACATCTCAAATTACTTCATTGATGACATCACTGGTGACATCAATTATGACATTATCCAACTTACTGCTGTTAAAATTATTAGAATGATGTAAAGCATAAATTACTCTTCAGACACAAAAGCCCGGACTGGATGTGGGCAATCAACCAGACATGGGTGGGCGAGCACCTTCTGCACACGGTCTTCGCCCTGTGAACAACTCTTCAAGGAGAACCCATTAGACACCAAAGGGTCATTAGGTGGCTGACACCCCTACTACGAACAGCCATTTCTCTGTCCCGAACATGTAGCAGACAGTCGACCTCTTGTGGGCGATCAAGCACCCATGGGTGGGAAAGTAGCTTGTGCATACAGTCTTCACTGCTATGCACAACTCCTCATGGAGAGCCCACTGCCTCCATACAATCAGGCCCTGGAGCCATCCCTCTGGTCTATAAATTCTTGTGGGCAACCAACCCTCCGCCCAACACATTTTCATTCTTTTCTCTTTTAAAAATATTAGTTTTTTTGCTGTTCCATGGTACTTCGCGGGACCACATGAGGATCTGTGATGGATCCCACAGGAGTCTTGCTGGACCACAGTGGAGGCCTCGCTGGGACCTGCGCCACTAAACCATTTTTTTGGGCTCCACAAGAGCCAGAGGGTCAGTGTGACCCCCTCCCCACCAATTTGACATATTTGGTTGCTTATTTTCAGGACACAGGACCTGAGCCTCTAAATCTTTTAATGGCAGCACCAACATTTCTGTTGATGTTGCAGCCGGCCATCAGATCGCTCAGTCCTGTGGGAATTGTGGACTAATCAGATATTTTTTACATTCCAATAACACAGGAATTCTGCTGGACCAACTGTCAATATATGCTGTATTCTGTAAATCGCATGCTATGCAAGTCAGCTGTCTCTCTACCTCAGCAATAATTTCCACTCTGTTAAGAATATGAACAGTTTAACCATGATGAAATCATCATTGCCCAAACTGTCAGTTATGCAAGGTATTGTCTGACTTTTGTATGTTTGGTGTATCCTGGGGAAAAGAAGATGGCCTTGCCTGGTGATGTTGGTGTGGATTATCCCTTTGAAGTGGGCTTCAGCAGAAACTGGTGAATGATGTCTTGGGAAGAATTAGTGTTTCCTTTCTCGTTTGTTCCATCAGGGTGGGATTCTTCCTTCTTTGAATGCGTGCAACAATATCCTTGAACCATGAACTCTTTTCTTTGTCATTTTGTCTGTGGGATGGGCTACCATGTTATTTTAAAGTGTGCAACAATATTGTTTTAAATACAATGGATTTTTCTTGGTTTAAGATATGTTCAGGTTATCGCAGAGTTTCTTTTGAGTTTGAATGTGAAATTCAGCTATTAACAAATAATTAGAATGGTAATTATTAATTTAAAGTGCATTCCTATTAAAATCTATAGGAGTAAGTTTTTAGAATATGATATGATATTTGGGGGTTTGTGATATACCAAATGTGAACAAAAAACATTTCAACAGAGCTAGCAAATGTGTATCGTTTCTAATGTGAGAATCCTCTTATAAATGTGCACATTTTTACAAAGTGTGTTTCATAAACTTTAGCTGTAGCGCTGTCACTTTCTGTTGTCAACAAAGGCACCTGACAAGGAAATAATACACAAGAAGTATTGTTGAACGAGCTTATCGCTCAGCGTTTACCTGATATCCGTTTAATGAATACCGGTTCAACAATTTTTGATGTATTAAGTTGAGGATTGAAATGTTAATGGCCGTTAACAAATGTTGAAGTTACAAAGCACACTTTTAGAGCGCACATGTTGTGGTATTTCTAAAACGTTTGTGAGAATGGGAAGCCCTCTTAGTGACGCATTCATTGTGAAAAATATTACGCTAAATTATTTGTAAGAAAATTACATTTTAAATTTGTCAGTTACAACAATTAAACGATCCCCAATCAGACTTTAAATTCATAGGTCCATTTTAGTGCCTCTTAAGTAGAAAAAAGAGTTGATGAACAAATAATTGACTATGACAAGAGATGGTTTTATAATGCATTATGTTTTGGTTGAGCATACCATTCTCAATAACCTCATACCTAATTCCAGATACATTTTACTAAATATTCGATGTTTAACAGTTCTGTTTTGAAGTGTTTAATGGAACATTGTTGTACATACTATATTTGTCTTCATTTTTGTTCCAATAGATATTCCCTGGATAATAACCTCCTGTCCCCAGAGCAGAGACATTTTTATGAAGAAAATGGGTTTCTCGTGATTAAAAATCTTGTTTCAGATAGAGACATTGAAGAATTCAGGTAAACAAATTGATAGTAATTAGCGCTGATGATTTGTTCCATTTGTAAGTGGGTTGGGGGTCTTGATTGATGTGGAGATCATGTCCATTGTTCGATCTGTTTTTCATATCAGAGTGCATATTTCTTTTTTTGCCATCACACATTTGGTTGCATGTGTTTGCCTTGAAAGCTTTGTAGACATCCTTAATTAAAATTTTACTTTGTAATATTTTTACATACAATTGCATACTGCAAACCTTTCTTACTTTAGAACAAGATTGATTATCTTTAATCCTCCTATTGTAGTACTGTTCCCATTTAAAGTCCCCCGTAATCTCGAAATCTTTACCTGCTTTCTATCACTCAACCATTTGTAACTGACCTGAATCAGTGGCTGAAAAAGTTTCATTCAGTCACCTGAAAACTCTCAGAACTCTGCATGCTCCCATGGTGAAATTTACAAACCTTATCCACAGAGAGTAATTTCTGTTACGTTGCAGCCTTCTTTTCTTGCTTACGTACACGAGTCCTTGATGGTAGCCCTTTTCATGCGCTTATAAATATATCATTATTATAACAACCCCACTCAGTTATCTTGGATGCCATTGAGAAACATTTCTGGCTTTTTTTTTTTCCACTTTTTTTTATTGAAACTGAAAGGTGTCATACAATATTAAAGTTCAATACAGAAAATACAGAGAAAAAAAAAAAAGAAACATTTCTGCCTTGATCATTTCTATGGTCCATGCTTATTAGTGCTTCAGTATATCTGTAAATAGTTGGTAAAAGTTTATCAATTTCCATTTCACCCCTCAAGTAAATTTTTGTTCTTGATCCAAATTCAGAGTCAGTTTTAATTGGTTGCCATTGCTGGGACACCTTTCTTTGCATTTAAAAGATAATATTATACTCTCATGAATGTAGTTCTGTGTTTCAGGATCAACTCCTTAACAGTTGCATAGTGTTTGTAGGGGATACTGGTGAACTGTCATGCAGTTTTAGCTGCATAGTGGGGTCTCCCCTTTGACTAGATGCCTGTCGTGGCATATTATTCAAACCTCAACTGTGGAGCTTGTGGTGGTGGTCTTCAAGTCATTTCTGGCCTCTAGTGTAAGAAATGTTTCACATCAAGGTCATAGCACAGAACATGTGACCTAATAAAGAGCAGTTCCTGGATTTTGCAGATGAATGTGCTTTAGGTTTAACAGGATAATATAGAAGGCCCAAAGGCAGAACACTGAAGACAGTTCTCTGAGGTCAAAGCACTAAACCAATAGATATGACACCAAAGACGTTAGTAAGGAAGATGCTGGTTAAAACGTTACGTTTTAGTGCCCTCATTATAAATTGCACTTATGCTGTTATTTGCTAACCTGAGAGGGGCTCCTCTCTATGCAGCCCTTAGGATAACAGCAAATGGTCCCCAATGACCTGGGAGGGCTGGCCAGCTTCTCCCCTTTCAGCCATCATCCATTCTGACCACAGAGACACACAATTAATCTCTCTCCCTTCCCTAGGCCTTTAATACAAAGAAATGAAGAGAATATTTAACAGAGTGGCTGGAGGACAGAGTATGCCACAAAGAAGTCTACCTTGACGTATTGTCAAGCCATTCTCATTGGTTTTAGTGTAGAGCTACAGACTCTGGCTAGTCCAAGACCTAGTGACCCTGCAACATGTCCCTATACATGATTCAAGAGACTTTCTTGCTTCTATTTGGCAGGGACAGAGATAAAGACCGGAATCTCCTGCCCAGGATGAGGAGAAATTAAAATTTGTGGCCATGAATCCATGATCCCTAGGAGATCCAGCATATATTACGCTGATGATCTGCCTGTCATGAGTAACTGAGGCAATGAGGATATCATAAGCAGGGAAAGCAGTCTTGATAATGTTAGTTCTGTGCGAGAGCAAGTGTATCCGAGTCCTCCTTTCTTTTTGTTATGTTCAATAATTGTTTTATATTGTCAATTTTCCAGGAATGAATTTGAAAGGATCTGCAGGAAAGAGGTGTCTGTTCCAGGATTGATAATTATGAGAGACATTGCCATCGCAAAATCTGAATTTGTTGCAGACCAGAAAGCCATTACTAAAATACAGGACTTTCAGAATGATGCAGAGCTTTTCAGATACTGCTGTCTGCCTCAGGTAAAATAGAAGGGCACTCATGTGATGCCTTGATTTATAATTCCATCTTAAGAAATGCTTTGAATGGCTTTATGAAAGGCGGAAGCTGTTTGCATTGAGTCAAGAAAATAGAGCGAAAAGTGAGCAATGGCATTCCAGCTAGAAAGTACTTAGCCCTCATGCCCTGCAATGATCAGACCAGCTCTGCTTCAAATAATACACGCCACACGTCACAGAAACAATGGATGTCTGGTAGGTTCTGGACAGGCAGACTCACTGAGGTACTGAGTCTGCCTGTCCAGCGTGTACCGGATGCAAATTGTGTCTGTGCTTCGTGGCCAGTATCATTTGAACAACGCCTTCTATGTGACGAACAACACTGGGATTGTATCTGTGATTTGTGGCTGCTCTGTTAGTTGCTTCCATTTGTTGCTTTACTAATGAAACCTGTGGTTTAGTACCCTTTGGATCGAAACGTCGACATCTCATGTGGTTATCTGGTCAACAAAACTCAAGTATGGGGATATACTCTTGTTAATTTTGAAACTCATTGTAGATACCTCATGTTTTTTCGGTTGTATATATGTAAATATGTTCTTTTGCACTGAGCACTTTCTGCATCTGGCGCCACCTGCATTGATTGTTCGAATTCATGATGCTGTCAAAATAACATATCACGTTGGCATTATATTGTGGGCCTTTCATTTTATTTTTTGATATACAACCTCACTCATAGTGGCTTAGGTACCAAGTGGATAGCAGATCTTTGAGGAAATTGGACCCACTGGAACATTGTGTAGTTCTTTACCAAAGTTGACCCGGGTTCTGTACTGGGTGTAGGGTTCGGTCCTTGTGTTTAATATATAAGCACAAAGGAGGCAACCTTTGTTCTATTTCACCATTGTTGCCTATTTTCCACTTTTATATACACAAGATCCGAAAAGGGTTCTTGTCGGATCAAGAAGGTTGAGAAGGCCCTTTGTGAAAGAAGAAGGAAAGTGGGATACGTCCTCCCCAGTTAAACACTTTTAACCAAACAAAATATCCCACCTCAGAACACAAGGGTGTACCTAAAAGAACTAGAGGGACCGAGGATAGGGGGGTAAATGACCCCAGGTGTGTGCAGTAACCCTGCATGTCTATTGCGGAAATGGATTTACTTTTTTTTTAATACATATATATCCCTCACACACTCTAGTTGTGTCATGCTTCATCATTGGGTTCACCCTGACTTCTAAAGGTCAGGGTGGGCTCAACCATATTCCAGGGAGCACTTCTGAGAAGGGTGACCAGGGGGCTTAGCTAGAGATTAAAATCCCTCACCTTCTCCAAGGTATCACTTTATTAGTGGAGGAGGTGGGGAGAGTAAAAAACAATATATCAAGGGTGATGTGGACTATTATGGTCCTATGACCCTGTTTCAAATCGACATGTTTCACCCCTACTCCAAGGCTCAAAAAGGCCCGGGGCTTTCATCAGGGTTGCGGAGTGGTACCTCCTTTTTTTTTTTTTTGTATGTAAAACCTAAAGGTAGATGTCCTGCATTTTGAATACATTGCTCCCTGCCCTCTAGTCTTTCCAGTGCCTACCCTAGGGGTGACTTATTTGTATTAAAAAAGAGGTTTGGACCTGCAAAAGGTTTATTTTACCAGGTCGAAATTGCAGTTTAAACTGCATACACGTGCTCTGCAATGACAGGCCTGAGGCATGTTTAAAAGGCTACGTAAGTGGGTGACAATCAGTGCTGCAGGCCCACTAGTAGCATTTAATTTACAGGCCCTGGGCACATGTAGTTCACTTTACTAGGGACTTATAAGTACATTAAGTATGCCAATTGGGTATAAGACAATTCTTCCATGTTTTAAAAGGAGAGCGCTCCTGCACTGTAGCTCTAGTTAGCAGTGGTAAAGTGCTCCGAGTCCTAAGCCAACATAAATTAATTCAGCAAAAAGGGGAAGAGGAAGGCAAAAAGAAATTGCGCCTCCCCCTGCAGAGAGGGCCAGGTCCAACAGCCCAAAATTTGGAAATCATAATGCCATCACCTGCCAGTACTGTCCTTTCCATCTAGGGCGACTCTCTAAACACTATCTAATTGGACACATAAACACAAGTTCACACCCTGACATTGTTTACATTATAGTGTAAAAGATGTTCCTAAGACATGAACTGTACAAAGCTACTGTGTTTAAATGGATCAAAAAGCTATTTTTTTAGGACTTTTCCAAACTTTAGGGGTTAGGCGTACACCTTCAAGGGAGATCCGCTCCACCTGGGTTTCCTGAATTGAAGGACTATGAATAGATTGTTATTCTCAGAAAGGAGTTTGTAATTTGGTCTCTATTTCACTAATTTTGAAACTGATGAGAAGACCATCGTGTGGACCAAACAACAGTGTTTTAAAGCGTACTCTTTTATTTAGCGGTGCCTTGCAATGGTCTAAACCTTCCTGAGAAAGTTATAGTTTCTAAGTCCAAAGAGTAAGAGTTATTCTGCATTTTTAGTATGTAGAAGTCTATCTAAGATTTTTGCTGACAATCTGATAGACTATAATTGTCGATCTGGGGGGGTACTTGTATTGGCAACTACGGTCTTATGAACAAAGGAAAAACCCTAAGTGGTGTTTACAATTGAGGGAAAAAAACCTGTTCTTTTAGATAAACATGATGTTGCTCAAACGTAAATTCAGGCCCAAATAAATCCTCCTACCTTTCTGATAAGAGAAGCAGGGCAGGTGCTTTTTAAAGAAGATCTTAATAAAGTGGCCTTTAAGTTACGGGTGTTGTGCATCATGCACAGCCTGATAGTGACTTCCAGCCGCAGATTCCTTACCTTAGATTTTTCCCCAGGCGTCAAACTGGATCCGTAATTCTTTTTGTGAGCAGTACCCCTGCGCTCCAGTAGGTGGCATCGTTCGGCCCTGTGTGGCGTCGTACGAGCTGGAAGTGACATGCATTGTGCCTATATAGATGCCACCCCAGCTTGTCGACATCAGTTTTTTTCTTTCTGTGAGAGTCAACGCAGATCTGGAGAAGAGCTACACCCAGTCACTTTTTTTGAGATTTTTTTGAGACATTGTCTCCTGGTGTGGCCGGGATGGCTACAAGGAAAGCTGAGTTTAAGCCCAGTGTCGCCTGCCACTTGCAAATGTCGGTGACTAACCCACACATAGTCTGCCTCTGGTGTCTTGAGTGTGACCATGGTGCCAAGACTAGTGTCGATTGTTGCACAAATGCACCCCAAGGCCTTGAGGAAGCAGTACCTCAAGCTCATTGCCACTCGACATGTGACACCGCGACCGTCTTGATCCCGGTTGAGAGGAAGGTTCCACGATCGTTTGCGGAGCCATCGCGCATCGTCTAAGTCGTCCAGACATTCGGGTAAGTCCCACAAAAAGATGGAAAACAAGAAGTCAAAGCGACCCGCCCAATGAATATCTTGACTGAGGTGCTTTAGCCAGGAGTCACCCCTTCCAAATCGCTTTTCCCTTTTAATGAAGCCCTCACAGACGTCCTACTCAGAGCCTGGTCCAAGCCCTGCACAGGGGCCCCCGTGAATAGGACAATTACCCGTCGATGCCGCCCCGCCCCACAGGGGGGGGGGGGGGGGGATCTTATCTAAATTAGACTATTGTAACAGTCTATACCTGAGCATGCAGCAGCAGCATTTGAATAAGCTCCAACTACTTCAAAATGCGGCAGCTAGGATGCTAACTGGAATTCCCAAGTATACTGCAGTTAAGAGAGAAATAAGTAAGCTCCACTGGCTGCCAATAAGGCAACGGGCCAGATTCAAGTCACTCTGCTTTGCCTTCAAAGCTCTCCATGGTATAGGTCCTGACCATCTTAAGCAACGTTTCAGCTGGTATATCCCTGCCAGAACTTTGCGCTCCCTGGTAGCAAAAATGATTCAAAAAAGCCAACAGGGGGTGGTGGGGGCTGGAGCTTTGTCAACTGTACTGCTAGGGTATGGAATACTCATCCTTTCCATATCCATGTCTCCCCAGATCTGCTTTCCTTCAGGAAGTCAGTAAAGACCTGGCTTTTTAGGAGTCAGTAGCTTCTGGTCCGCTGTTTCTCCTGTCTTTCCGTTAGGTGTGAGCTAACTTCTGGACACCTTATGGTAATCGTGTGCTCTAGAAGTATAATTAACATAACATAGGAATACACCACCGCGGAGTGCTTAGTGGTCCAAGCCTCCCCTTCCAAACTAAATCCTGGCACATTAACTACGACACTCCACCAGACAGGGAATCCAAGATGCTGGATACCTTAGGAAAGAAGATGTTTTCTTCTGCCAGGCGGGCACTGCAGTCGGTGAACACCGCAAGCCTTTTGGGCTGGTACTCCTACTTGCTCTGGGACTCGGTTGCGCAGATGCTGCCTATGGTCTCAGAGGAGACTGAGCCATACTCTCCCAAGCTATTGCAGATGGGAGGGAACCAGCTAAGTCCCCATACAATGTGGGCTGGATATGACAGACTAACTGGGCCAAGCGGTTTCTTCGTGGGTGGCCCTGAGGCACCGTGCCTGATTGAGAACCACTGGCTTTCCAGAGGATTTCCAGGCCTCGCTCATGGACATGCCCTTTGGTGGCTCTCCTCTCTTTGGAAACAAGGCGGACTCAGCGCTAGAGCACATAAACATAGTAGGTCGCACACTGCTCGTCATACCAGCAAATAGCCCCATAGAACTCTGGATAATGTAGTGGCAACGGTGAGTACGCCTATGCCACGAGTATGTCACTGTAATGCCATCCCTGGACACGTGTTTCGAGGTAATTGCCTCTCGTCAGCAGGGAGCAGGTAGGTATGTGGGGTGCCAAGTAGACTGCCAAAATATTAAAGGTAAATTACCTCTCACGGCGCGCAGGTGCGGAACCAAGGCTCGTCAGCCCAAATCGCTCGAGGGAGCTTAAATACATAAACATAGTAGGTCGCACACTGCTCGTCATACCAGCAAATAGCCCCATAGAACTCTGGATAATGTAGTGGCAATGGTGAGTACGCCTATGCCACGAGTATGTCACTGTAATGCCATCAGCGCTAGAGTACCATAAGGACAGCAGAGCTACGGGCAGGACCTTGGGCCTTTCCATGAGCTCTCACTGACCTCAGTCCAACTTTCGCTCCTTTGATTGCCACAGAAGGGGCTTCCAGCTGTCTCTCTACCCACCCAGCCACCAAAGCACTCAAGCTTTTCCAGTTTCTGCCTGGCCGAGGATGCGGTGCCCACAGACCTAGTGGGTCAGGTAGCCAGAGATCGGTCAAGTCCACCATTCCCCTGGCGGACGCAGCCTCCGAGTCTCTTTAGTTTGCCCTCCAACCATCATGCGTACCCAGCTGTAGGCAGAATACGCCATCACCTGCACCACTGGAGTCCGATAACATCTGACCAAAGGGTTCTTCAAATTGTCCGAAGGGACTTCTCCCTTCACCATGCCAACCACTTGCGACAGGCTGATTGAGGACCATATCTCCTTACTCAGCCATGAAGTGGCAGCTGTCTTGGCCAAGGAAGCCATAGACAAAATGCCGGCATCAGAAGTAGGTCATGTTTGCTATACCCGCTACTTTCTAGTGCCCAAGAAGGATGGAAACCTTTTTCCTATCCTAGACCTGCGCCCTCTGAATGTCTTCTTTTTCAGGAAGAAATTGAAAGAGCTCACCATCACTCAAGTCCTGTCTGACCTGGATCCAGAGACTGGATGGTAGCGTTGGAATTACAGGACCCGTACTTCCACATCCCCGGCCTACCTGCCTACAGACGTTCACCGTCCTCATCGTTGGCCTTTACAGCTCCTCTCGGGTGTTCACCAAGGTGATTGTGGTGGCTGCAGCTCATCTGCATAGAACAGAGGTGCCATTACTCCTCAGGTAGTCGTCTCCCACCAATGTACTATGGCAGACCTCCTGTACTCGCTGGGATTCTCTGTCAACATGCCGAAGTCACACCTGACCCATTCTTAGACGCTTCCTTTCATTGGAGCTGTTCTGGACACAGTGCATTTTCAGACTTATTCTCCTGAACGGTGAGTCCAGGATATTTAGATTTCAGTGAGAATGACTCGAGGCTGCTGGGCCTCATGGCCTTCCGCATCCTGCTTGTGACGCATCCCCACTGGCATATGCGGGCTCTGCAGTGGGACCTGAAGTTCCAGTGGGCGCAGCATCAGGAGAAGCTCTCAGACATGGTCTATATCTTGGCGGGCACTGCAAGAGATCTGCAGTAGTGGTTAAACTGTGATTGGGTCAGCGGCAGACACCTTTCCCTTCCCCATCGAGATCTGACAGTAGTGACAAATGTGTCTCTCCTGGGATGGGGCGGCCATCTGGGAGAGATGAAGATCAGAGGTCTTTGGCGAATTCAGAACTCCACATCAAACTCTTGGAGCTCAGAGTGATCCAACTGGTGTTGAAAGCGTTTCTACCCTCCTTCAAGGTAAGGCCAGTGCAGGTGTTCACAGACAATAACACTACCACGTGGTACTGCAACAAACAGGGCGGGTGGGTACTTGGACTCTTTTTCAAGAAGCCCTGTCTCTCTGGACATGGCTGAAACATTAGAACATTTCCCTGGTGGTTCATCACTTGGCTGGATCTCTGAGCGCCAGAGCGGACAAACTCAGCTGAAGATACCTAGTGAATCACGAATGGAGTCTCCATCCAGAGGTTGTGCAAGGTCTCTTTCAGCAGTAAGGAGAACCGTAGTTAGATATGTCTGCCACCGCCAAGACCATGCAATGACCGCATTTCTGCATACTGGAGTTTCCAAGCCAGCTCTCGCTCGAAGATGCTTTTTTGACTCGAGTGATGCTCAGACCTCCTATACGCCTGTTCGTCCATACCACTCCTGCCCAGAGGTCTAAAGAAAATCAGGAATGAATGTGCCCAATTCATCCTGGTTTCTTCGGACTGGGCTTGGAGAATCTATTATTCCGAGTTGTTGGGCTTTGCCATCAGTCCTCTGATCAGGCTGCCACTCCAGGACGATCTGTCGCAGCAGCAGGGGAGGGTCCACCACCCAAACTTGTCAACACTCTGACTTCATGCGTGGAGATCGAGCGGCGTCTGTTGACGGCTTCCAGCCTTCCGCCCGAAGTCTGTAATGTCATCTCGACAGCCAACTGTCCTTTCATCAAGACCGTACACTCCTGTCGTTGGGGCAAGGTTGTGGCATTGTCCTAGCTGGGCTATGCTTTGGGCATTCCTTTTCAAGTTTCCTATTGTACATAGGTTTCTGAAAAGTCTCCAACACTTGTTTCCACCTTCATCATGCCTCAGTGGAACCTAAATTTAGTTCTGATGTTTCTGATGTGTGTTCCTTTCAAGCTGTTAAACTACTGTCCTATAAGGCTCCTTACTATCAAGGCGGCCTTTCTAGTGGTAATAACATCTGCCCAATAGGTCAGCGAGCTTAAGGCTTTGTCATCTAAGCCTCCTTACCTCAACATCTTCCCAGACAAGCTGGTGCAAAGTCCTCTGCACTAAAGCTTTCTTCCTACCGAAGTTGGTCACTCCCTTTCATGTAGACCAGTGTGTCACCCTTCCTACCTATTACGCTACACCTCATCTTTTGAAAGAAGAAGAGGGACTGCGCTGGCTGGACCCAAAAAGAGTACTGTCATTCTAGCTTCACCACATAAGAGTTCCGGGTAAATGAACAACTCTTTGTGAGGTATGTCGAAGCCCATAAAGGGAAGGTGATACAGACAAGGACCATCTCTCGATGGATCATGCTCTGAATCTAAATCTGCTACGCTTTTGCTAAGACGTAACCCCCTCAGGGTTTGCATGCTCCTTCTACCAGAGCCAAGGCTGCAACCACTGCATTAGCATGCGGAATTCCGGTCCTGGACATCTGCCGGGCAGCAATGTGGGCATCTCTGCATATGTTTACCAAGCACTACTAACTGGTCAGTCGGGTCCGTAGGGATGGGCATTTTGCCTGCTCTGTCCTGCAGGACTTGCTAGTGTGAAATAATTTCACCGACCCTCCTCTTACTGGGAAGTATTGCTTTGGTATCTATTCTAAGGATAGGAATTTGCGGCTAGAAGGCTCCATCAGATGAACAAGTTACTTACCTTCGGTAATGCCGTATCTGGTAGAGACTCTATCTACCTGCAGATTCGTTACAGACCCATATTCCCTTCTCGGCGAATGAATTTATAGACTTGGGGCTTTTTCCCCTTCTGGGCCCTAGCTTTCCCACACCAGTTGTCAGTACTCTTCATGGCTCCACGTGTGGAAAGTCGTCAAAAGAAACTGACGTCAGTGCGCTAGAGTGACACCTACAAAAGCACCTTGCACATAACCTTTGCGGACAAGCATACGCAGAGCCGAACAACGCCACCTACCGGGACTTGAGTGTTGTACTGCTCACGAAAAAAAAGTCTGGATCCAGTCTGACACATGGGGAAAATTGTAAGGTAAGGATTCTGCAGCTAGATCGTCTCTACAAGATAAGGTGTTACCAAAGGTAATTCATTTTGTCATGAGGGAGCTTGGATTGAAGCAGTTGGATTTCATCCACCATTTATTCTCCATGGCTGGTTTTCTGTTTCCAAGTTACTCTCACTCTTTACATTCTGCACGGTCTGCATCTACTCTCCAACTGAGAAAAGTGTTAAACCCATTTTATGTAGCAAGGATATGAAAGACGCCAGATGCAAGCTGAAAATCAGAAGGGGGAGCGCTGAACCCTGAGAGACACTGATAAAGCTGGTCTCTGACGAGGGTTAAAAAGCCCCAGACTGTACCATCTGAATTTTGCCTGAGATGAAAGAATCACCCAGTTTAGTACTGTGCCCATGATGGAGGCTTCTGATACATAAGTAAAGAGGACCCCACAGTCTATCTTGAAGACCGCGTACAGATCTAGTAAAATCGGGCTCTGGCACCACAATTCTCAGCAAGCTCATCAGTCACACTGTGCATTATGAAAAATTGGCACTGTCATCCCTTTGCATCCTCATTTCAATCCCAGAATTGTCATAGCTTCTTCCCAGTCTTTAATTTCTTCCCTGACGGTGCATATGCTGACAGCCATCACATACTGTTATTCTCCTGGTGAATAATAAGATGCTGATGGGCAAAACATTTTCTTTTCAGTTTTGTAGAACTCTAAGGACGAGGGTTAATTATGAGAAGACCATAGATGTTATTTTTACCAAGGGAATCCATGTTACAAAGGGAGGCAAGAAGAAAAGTGTGAGGCAGGGCTGAGATGTATGAATGTTTGAGTAGTTCTACATAGATTAGGTTGGAGGGCATCTTGAAAGTGAAAAAATTCATTAAGGAGCTACCAGTCCTACATTGTTTAAATCAGTTTACTAAATTTAAGGCTGGTGGGGGTGGATAAAGATTGACCCACTGTTGAAAGCTTTTAAAACTGAGTTTGTACAGGTGTTGCTCTATGGTCTTTTATGGTCTCAAATGCTAGTTGGACCCCACGTAAATGTGAAAGTAACTTTCCCGGAGCTCCACGTATCCTCCTTTGTCTGATTTAACGAGTACATTGTAAATAAAGGGAACTTAAGGAACTGTTGCGTTACCGTATCATAGAGAAACGTGACTTCAGTTCCATCAGAGATCTTTTTGCATAATGACCTGTATAGCTGCATTTAAAAATTATTTGAGAACCTATATTAGTATAAATTCAGCCGAAGAGGTACAGCATACTCTAGAAGAAAACACTGCACATGTGATATAGAACTACTGGGTAGTGATAGCTCCTAGACATCTAAATCATTACCAGATCCAAAAATAAAAGGGCCATCATGAAGTTTTGTTTTGGCCAGTTTCCGTTACTTGCAGTACTTGGGGCATCGATAAACTTTCTGTGGGAAAACAGGCTGTGTTGCCTTTACACTGCAAAACTGGAATTAGTGATGTAGTTTCTGAGTGCACTTGCTTTCAATACAGCTGTATATTAGGCCAGATATTCAAGATCTGATTTAATGACTAGGATGGGGCAACTGTGTTTGTTTTACAAGGGGAGAAAATTGTGGTTTGTATTAGGTCGGGGTCCTTAATAAAAACGTGGAAAAATACATTAGAAAATAGAATAAGGACATTTCAATTGTGAGGTGTGTATTATGTTATTTTTTAATAGTTTCTTCGGCTTTATCTGTGAAATTAAGTTAAAAAAAATTTCGACTGAATAGTGGATATCACAGGCAATTTATTCTGACTGGCATATAATTAAACCTGGGCGTAGTTCGTGGTGTTCCGCTACGCAGAACTCCACAAAGTGCAAAAAAAAACTCAGCCACACTACGCGAAGCTCCGCGACCAGCTGAGAGCGTTAAAAAAATGGCAGTTTGTGGTGATTGTCAGTGCCAGGTGCTTGTCCGCAATGTGCAATCATCGCGAACGGCACCATGCTCAACTCAAGCGGGCGCTGCTTCCTTTCTGCCCCTCGAGTAGATTTTTACTCGAGGGGCAAATTTTCTCACCGCGAACGGACGGTTTCTCAACGCGAGCGGTCGCATACGCGACCACTCGCAATGAGAAATCTGACCGCCCGCGTTGAGAAATCTCACCGGGAGGTGGATTGCGCTCGCTCGCCAACTTGATGTTAAACAACGCAAACAAGGAAAAAACTCCGCTGTGCGTTGCACAGCGGAGTTTTTAGGAACTTCGCGTAACAAGGAGTGCAGAAAACTCCGCGAGCAGAGTTCACCGCCCAGACCTACATATAATAGCGAAATATAAGACTAGTGCATTAGATGTAGCGTCTTTTGGCAGACATAGTATAATGACCATTTCATAGGAGAGTGCCTGATGTGCCTTTTAAGGAACAGTAGCTGATGGGCGTTGGGATTTCTTGTTGGCATATTCGATGGGTAGTGCATTAACTGGGCAGTTCATCAGAGTGTCTGAGTTGATGGCACAATAACTGGTGGATTTTTCACAGCTTTCTATCTGATGTGCATGTTGTAACAAAGTGCCTGATGGATATTTATTTGCATAGGTTTGATTGAGCATTTACGGAGCTACATTTGCAACTAATTGATCATTTTATTTTCAGTCTTTTTTGTTGCCACTTAAACATCTTTTCAGTGATGACAATATTATTTTTACTCAATTCGCCCCCTCTTGTACTGCTCTTCTGTACACAATTTCTCATGAGCTAATTAATATTTCCATCCCATTTTCCTCAGAGTTGAAAGGATTTCCGGTTTTGCTGCCAACAATAAGCATTGGTAAAGCCACTAGGCCTGGCTTAATCTATGGGCAATAATAAATCCATTATACATTTAATAAAATAATGAGTATGTATGTTTTTAGGTTTCACATTTAATGATGCTTGCACTAGTATGTTGCTGGCACCATTTTGGCAAACATTGAATTAAATACTTACTCCATACATATCATAAGAGGCTTCAGGTTCGCATTCTTCCACTATTGGCTTGGGATATTGCTTAACACATCTTGGATCACCCTGCACTAGCATTATATTTTCAAATCAGCTTAGGTTTGTCCTTTTGATTTTTGTTTCCTGCATGCAGAAGTATTATATATGTGAAAAGCAGGCTCTGTCATCATACATTTAATAATTTATCTGATTCATGGATTGTATATTCAAAGCAATTTTTTTATTTAACACTGCAATCAGTATTTTTATTTGCTTTAGTCATCAGCAGACTAGGATACTTATGTGCACAACCCAAAGACGTAAAATGTCGGTGCTTCTTTTATGCGGAGCACAATGCGGTTACCAGGACTAGGAAAGCTGCAGTTTTAAACTACAGCCTATGGATGTCTTCAAAGGAGAATGCAATTGCTTCAAAGCTAAAGTTGCAATATTTAGCTACAAGATGTCCTCACAAACGAATACAATGGAGAGAGAAAGCTACAGTTGTGTTATACTTTCAACAGATATCCTCACCGAAAATGGAAAACTGCAGTTGTAATAAAGGGAAGCTAAACATGCCCACATAAAATAATAATGTAAGAGAGACAAAAAAGAGCGCAGGGTTGCAGCGGAAGATACAGAGGATTAAGTAACTGTGACTGGATTGAAGTCTGGGAAACAGTAACGCACATGATCCAGCTGAAGCGGTGTAAACTTATGAACATAAATCAATAACCTTCATACTGTCAATAATATCATCAGTAAAGAAAGACCAGCTCAGAATACTTGTCAAGGTATCTTTATCTACATTTTTTAATTGAAAAGGTCAGAATGCAAAAATACAATTAGAATCATTTAATAAGTGGTTATTAAAATGTATACAGGTACAACGAGAGTGAGAAAGAAACACATCGCAAATATAGTATGCAATTTCAGGATTCATATGAACCAAATTTCGGTTGTAGATTTATCGTGACCGAGACATAATATAGACTAGAGCACAGCGTGCATTAGCCAAAGTAGTCAACCCTTCAGCCGAAAGTCTGAAGGGTTGACTACTTCACCAGCCGATGAAATGCAGGAGGGGAAATCAGGAAAGTTCAGTTCAAGGGAAATCAAAGTTTAGACCGACAGCATGTCGCGCCCAAGAATTGCAGAAGGTAACCGGCCCACGTCCTTTTCCCACAGGGCTAATATACCTCAAAATGTCTTTAGTTCCTGCCCACAATGTATCACTAACTCAGTTTGCACGAATTCTTTTGGCCATGTTCTCATGGTGTGATCGTAGAATGATCATTCTTCAGTCCAAATAATCCGGAACCCACATGTAATCCTTTGTCTTTTATCCATTTGTTCTCTAAGAATATGGAAATTATCGCAAGAGGCAAGAGGCAGGGGTGCCCCCTCTTGCCCCCTCTCGCCCCTCCTGTTTGCGCTGTTCACGCTGGCAATGGAGCCCTTTGCTTGTCTTGTCCGCTCTGACCAGCTCCTTACGGGATGGCGATGGCCCGGTGTAGAGGAAGATAAGATCGCCCTTTATGCTGACTATGTCCTACTGTTATTAGCAGATCCGTCTCGACCAGGTCCCCGTTGCCTCTGGGCCTTGCGGCTTTTCGAGCAAACCTTCGCCCTTCGACTGAATTTGGCTAAGTCCGTACTGGTCTCTCTCCATCTTTCGAGAGAGTGCTCTGATTGACAGTCCTCGATACCTCTTCGGCGACAGTCCTTCAAGTACCTGCGAATTTGGGTCGCCCTTCTCCTTAATCTCGCTTGGTCACTCAACGTCACCCCGTTGGTGAAAAAGGTTCGGGTGGATCTCCTCAAGTGGCAAACTCTGCCACTGAATCCTATGGGCAGAATAGCCCTGTTTAAAATGATGATCCTGCCGAGATTCCTTTATATGCTTTAAAACACACACCTCTCCTTCTCGTGATACCGAGAGCTGGACAGCATGGCTGCTAGGTTCTTGTGGGGAGGCCGGCCCTCGCCCAATGTCTGATTCCCCCATATGACGGCGACCTGGGGATGACGAATCTCTATCTTTACTACTTAGCGACTCGGCTCCTCATAGTGCATGATTGGTTTAACGGTGGCTTGTCTGACCGTGCATACCGCTTAGAGCTCCACACCCTGGGCTTGGCTAACATTCTAGGGATGCTGTAAGGGTGCACCATTCCCCAAACTTTACCGGCGGTCACGCGCTGGATGCTCTTGGCCTGGCGGGCTTTGCTGATCAGATAAACTGACTCAACATACCCCATTGTGGTGCGGTACATGACTCAGAGAGGTTGCCAATCTCTCTGGTTTTCGACCATGGGATCTCATTGGTATTTTGCTACCGGGGCATGTTTGGGGTGGGAGTCTCATACACACTTTCCAACAACTACAGACTCGTTACTCCCTTCATGCTTCCCAATTCTATCGGCAGCTGCCCTCCACTGTCACATTTGTTGTAACATCCCTCTGAGGCGGAAAGCCGGAGGTTAGAGCGTTTGAATGTAAATTGGTTTTAAAAACAAATTGAAATTGATCTTTGTTATTAGCGCTTGCACTCGCTATTTTTAACTTGCTTTTGGCACTCACCCTGCTCGGCTGCTTCGCCCACTCCTCGCGTTCACGGCGCTGGAGGCTGGGCTTGCCGCTGCTGGGTTCCAGGGTCTGGTCGCACCTGCGCTGGGATTGCCCCGCCCAGTTGACCTACTTAAACCTGTTCTCTTCCCCCGCTCGCACTAGATTTGTTGTAACATCCCTCTGAGGCGGAAAGCCGGAGGTTAGAGCGTTTGAATGTAAATTGGTTTTAAAAACAAATTGAAATTGATCTTTGTTATTAGCGCTTGCACTCGCTATTTTTAACTTGCTTTTGGCACTCACCCTGCTCGGCTGCTTCGCCCACTCCTCGCGTTCACGGCGCTGGAGGCTGGGCTTGCCGCTGCTGGGTTCCAGGGTCTGGTCGCACCTGCGCTGGGATTGCCCCGCCCAGTTGACCTACTTAAACCTGTTCTCTTCCCCCGCTCGCACTAGATTTGTTGTAACATCCCTCTGAGGCGGAAAGCCGGAGGTTAGAGCGTTTGAATGTAAATTGTTTTAAAAACAAATTGAAATTGATCTTTGTTATTAGCGCTTGCACTCGCTATTTTTAACTTGCTTTTGGCACTCACCCTGCTCGGCTGCTTCGCCCACTCCTCGCGTTCACGGCGCTGGAGGCTGGGCTTGCCGCTGCTGGGTTCCAGGGTCTGGTCGCACCTGCGCTGGGATTGCCCCGCCCAGTTGACCTACTTAAACCTGTTCTCTTCCCCCGCTCGCACTAGATTTGTTGTAACATCCCTCTGAGGCGGAAAGCCGGAGGTTAGAGCGTTTGAATGTAAATTGTTTTAAAAACAAATTGAAATTGATCTTTGTTATTAGTGCTTGCACTCGCTATTTTTAACTTGCTTTTGGCACTCACCCTGCTCGGCTGCTTCGCCCACTCCTCGCGTTCACGGCGCTGGAAGCTGGGCTTGCCGCTGCTGGGTTCCAGGGTCTGGTTGCACCTGCGCTGGGATTAGCCCCTCCCTCCTCAACCCCTACATAATGCAGACTCCGCGCCGACGGCAAGGCAAGCCAAAGGCAAGCCCGTCTGCGCCCGCCCGCGTCCTGAGGCGCCCGGCGCCCCGAAACTCTGCACCTGTGGGTCCCTCCACTGTTTATTCAATATCTTATTCTCCGACGAAGCTCCACAGCCTTAATATTGCCTCTTCTTCCTGTTCTTCGCTGGACTGCTCTGACCCGGCCCCCTTCAGATGCGCGCACTGCAATTTCGTTCCGACTGGCTCGTTTTCCTCTCATCTATTACGTCCCTCTCCCTACAAGTTTTGGAGTATTAATTGCCGTTCCCTGCCTAAGCACAGTGAACATATCTTTGATTTTCTATCTTCCACCCAGCCTGATGCTATGTTCTTGACGGAAACCTGGCTTCAGGCAATCTCCGGTCCTGACATTGCATGTGCCTTGCCTCCCGGCTATGTTATTGTCAGGCAAGACAGAGCGACCGGCAAAGGCGGGGGAATCGCGATTATTTTTAAAGACCTCTATTTCGGCTCCCTGGACGCTGTCCCTCTGCCTCATTGCGAAGCTGCACTTTTCAAGCTAGTGCTCTCTCCACGACTAACCTTATCAGGTTTACTCATTTACCGTCCCCCTGACAAACCCACACAGTGGTTAACCTCATTTACAGATCACATTGCCCCCTTTGTTATGAAGGCAGCCAATTTTACTATCGTAGGAGACCTAAATCTTCATCTAGAGGACCCTCTAAATCGATTAAGTGGCTCGCTTTTATCCGACTGTGAAGCCATCAATCTAATACTACTTAACAAGGGTCCCACTCATCAGGCTGGGCACCTACTCGACCCTGTTCTCTCTAATATTCCGCTTGACTGTACCTATCCTGCTCTTCCCCTTGACTGGTCCGATCATTTTGCCATCCATTTCACACTACCTGCTGACGTCAACAGGTATTCGCCTCCCCCCGAGAAGATTCTTCACTCTAGAGCCTGGTCTAAACTTGACATCCTGGCCTTTAATGCCTCTTTGATGGCCAGCTGCCCAGACATCAATCTCGAGTGCAATGTTGTGGCTCAGGAAGTGTCACATTGGCTTACATCTAATACAGATCACCACCTCCCATTGCGCCGCAGGCCACCTACCCCCCATCTCGTTCCCGCCCCGTGGTTTACCGATGCCTTAAAAATCTCTAAATCTAAGTGCAAACATCTGGAGAGGCTCTGGCGCAAATCATATTCAAGTAATGACAAATTAATCTATCGTGCAGCACTCAGGCTATACCATCAAGCCTGTCGAAAAGCAAAAGCACTCTTTGTTTCTCAGTCAATTGCTAAGGCTATAAATCGACCTAAAGCCCTATTCGCCATGGTCAAGAATTTGGCTGGCTCTAACACTGCCCCCACACCTCCTGTGCTTGGAGAAGCGCAATGCAATGAAATAGCCGACTTCTTTCTATCTAAAGTCGAAGCCATTTATAATACATTGTCTTCTGACCCCCACGTCCATGTGTCCAACCCTTTCACTCAGGTTCCACTGACTTCATCAGATCAGCACACATTGCTTTCCAAATGGCCTCTGCTGGATGCTAACTCTTTGTCAGCTTGTCTCGCCAAAGTCAATTCAGGCTCCCCCTTGGACCCTGTTCCACCCAACATTCTTCGCCAACTTTCTTCTGATGCTCTCCTGATTATCCAAGAACTTCTTAACTCTTCTCTGAGGGAGGCCATTGTTCCAGACGATTGGAAAAGGGCTCTGGTGGTGCCCCTTCTGAAGAAACCTGGCGCCGACCCTAAAATTCTTGCCAACTTTCGGCCTATTTCCTTACTGCCCACGTTCTCTAAGATCCTTGAGCGTCATGTCAACCTGCACCTTACTTCATACGTGGAATCCACTGGGTTTTTACATCCTTCCCAATCTGGCTTCCGCGCCCAATTTTCCACTGAGACCACTCTGCTGGGGGTCACTGAGAACCTTCGTTTACATCTCGATCACGGCCAGACTACGGCGCTTATTCTTCTGGATTTAAGCGCCGCTTTCGATACGGTCTCACATTCCATTCTGCTGAAAGTTCTGAGATCTGCAGGGGTGTCGGGCTCGGCCCTCGACTGGCTGTCCTCGTTTTTAGACCATCGCACTTTTCAGGTGGTCTCGTCTGGTTCCTCTTCCTCGGTTCGTTCATCAGCTCACGGGATCCCGCAGGGGTCCTCGTTGAGCCAACTGCTTTTTAACCTCTATGTGAAGCCCCTCGCTTCCATCGTTGAAGACTCTGGTCTCTCCTTATATTCATACGCTGATGATACCCAGATCATTTTCTCCCTCTCCTCTGCTGCTGCTAATTCTCCTTCCATTCTCAAACTTGGACTTGGGCGAGTCGCTGATTGGATGCAGACCAATCTCCTGAAATTAAACGGAGACAAAACTGAAGTGCTCGTCCTAGGTAAGCAAAAACATCTCTGGGGTCCTTTACACTGGCCGGCTGAAATGGGTCCCGTACCTATTCCAGTGACTCATGCCCGCAATCTCGGTTTTATAGTTGATGACTCTCTCTCCATGCGTCAGCAGGTGGTGAAGGTAGCGGCCACCTGTTTTTCCATCTTAGGTTGGCTACGTAAAATCTTAGGGGTGCTCCCAGAAGGTTCCAGACGCCAGGTGGTCCAGGCCTTGGTCACCTCTCGCCTGGACTATGGCAATGTACTTTATCTTGGCATCACTCAGGAGCTGCAGCGAAAACTTCAGCTGGTACAGAACTCTGCAGCTCGCCTCCTCTGTAAGGTTCCGTGGAAATCTTCAATCTCCCCTTTTCTCAATGACCTTCATTGGCTTTGCATCACTCACCGAATCAAATTTAAGGCCCTCTGCTTTCTGCATAAAATCAAGCAAGGGCGCGCCCCTGGCTATCTCATGGCCCTTGCTCAACCTTATTCCCCCTCTCGCACTCTCAGATCGTCCACTCAGGGAAATTTTAGGACCCCTCGTTTCAAACTGTCCAGAATGGGCGGCTGTTCTTTTTCCTGTATCGCCCCCAAACTGTGGAACTCTCTCCCGTCCACACTGAAATTGAAACCATCTCTCATCAAATTCCGCAAGGACTTAAAAACCTGGCTCTTCTCCGCACAACTATATTGATGTTCTTTATGAATCTACTGGCGCCGGGAGACCCCTTGTGGGTAGCTGCGCGCCCTATAAATTCAACACCAAATACCAAATCACATCCCAGAGGGCACCTTCCTGCCCGAATATAGTCTGCCCGAGGCTCAGACCATGATCTGTAACCTAGGGAAGGGAGGGATCTCTCATATTTATTGCTCCCTCGTCAATGACACACTATCACACCTCAGACAGGTGGGAGGGTTGGCTCGGGTCCCTAGACAATGCTGATTGGAGAGATGCTTTGATGGCTCCCAAAACAGTCACAGTATCAGCAAGACTTTGTCTAGTTCAAGTATACTACCTTCACGCTGCCTATCTTATGCCGCTGCGTCTCCATCTTGCTGGACGCCGACCAGACGCATCCTGTCCCCACTGCACCCACCCCCAGGCCGACTTCTATCACATGGTATGGCTTTGCTTTGAAATCTCACACTATTGGGAGTCAATAACAGGGGAACTCACTGAGATCCTGGGCTGGGAGGTACCCCTTGATCCCATGAATGTTCTTCTGGGTATCTCTGAGGGGCTGGATGGTTACAGAGCTGAAAAACTCTTTCTAAACACAGCTCTGATGGTGGCCAAGAGGGACATTGCAGCCAGTTGGTTGAACTCTGCTGCCCCCACCGTGAGGCGCTGGCGCAGAGGGGTGGATTGGTGCACCGCACAGGAACGGCCCCTGTATGAGGCCAGAGGCTGCCCGAAGAAGTTCCGTTGAATGTGGGGCAAGTGGGTTGGGGTGGTGTAAGATTGACTCTCCTACTGAACACTCGAGGACTGGAATGGATGCAGCACTGTCTATGGGTTCATCTATGCTAATGATCTTTTCATGTAAATGTGTTGCGCGACGTTCTTTACAAACAGCTGGTATTGGTTATCTCTTGTTGGTTTCTCATAGAATCAATAAAATTGGTTATCAAAAAAAAGAATATGGAAATTATTTCACATTAGACCTAAGACGCACACTTTTGCATCTCATCCCAAGCATGCGCATATTTACGATTCGCCTTGCAACAAGTTTGACATTTTATGCACAACAAATTGACATTTCAACTGAAGGAAAGAAAACTTCAATGATAACATTCGCTGCAAAAGTAATCCAGTCAGCTTTTATAATTCAAAAAGGAAATAATGAAGGACAAAAGACATTACTAAGGCCTGCAATAAAAAATCAAATTAATTTTGAGGCCTACATAGAAATCCACACAAGCCTCTATATTCTTTAGAGAAGAGCATACTCTCTTTAAGGCACTTTAAGGATAATATAAACGCATATATGAGAAAATTCTGTTATAAACATTTGTCTAATTACACTCATGTTTCCATAATAAAGCAAACAACACTCTGCTGCTTTCAGCTATTACATGTTAAAGGTAAAATGTTTTAGCACAAATCTTTTCATTAATGCATTTCTTCTTTTATCATGACTCATTTAAAGCACAAACTGTAACTATTTCTTTTTATTATTATCATAACATTATTTATTCCGGCTTCTCTTCTCTCTCTGTCACGATTGACTCAATCTCAAACCAGTTTAACTTTGAAAATGAACCCTTCTGTATGCTTTTACAATGCAGTTTTATAAGCTTCTCACAATGCTTAATAGGACAAAATGTTAGACATGTTCCTTAAGTACGTTTAGTAATTTTTTCTCTTTTGCATGCAGTGAGCAGGATTTGATCTAGTAGAATAATTTTTTTAAATAGGCATACTTCATCACACACTGTACAACTGTTGGATGACAGAGGACATATAAGCCAACCTGTGGCGAGAGAAGGTATTGACTGAGAGAGTGTTCTATTAGCATTGTGGAAATCAGGGTGATTAAATGGCTGGGAAAGCCCCTACTTGATCTCTGTCCTTATAGTGATGACTGATTGTATGAAGAAAAGTGTGCATCGGCCGACCTACTGAGGTGACCCTTTATTGTTCACTTGTCCTTTTGTGCTGTCTGCAGCATTGTTACATGGGTTCTAAGTTGACATATTCCAATGTTAATCAAATATGTAAATTGGAGAAGCTTGGTACACATGTCGTTATATTGAGTTTGTGATCATTAGGCTTGTGAGAGGGTAAGGAGAGAGAAAGAAATGCCGAATCACTCTTTAAGAACTGTCAGCATGGTGCTAAATTTGTTGTTACACAGTTTTGCATTGGGGGTATACTATGTAAATGGTGCGGTGCATCGACACAGTATGACTGGAGAAAACTCAATAACGTATGTTTGAAAAAATGTAGCAGAAAGCTAGAACTGGAGCTGCACTAAACAGTCTCTTACAAAAGATAAATGCCGGTGGGGGCATAAAATTCAGAGGATGGCAGCAACCTTCTCTTGTTGTGTTTGTTATGTTCACTCTAAGTGGCCAAGGGTATGCCCAGATGTGGATCCCTTGCTCGCTGTGCCACTGGATTCAAGCTAGCCTGAATGATGAGAGGTGATACCCCAAAACCGGTCCAGGGAGGACCTAGCCTGGCAGTTCGGGCTGAACTGTTCCCTTGACGAGCAGGGTCAAGACTGATTTACATATGGCTGGGTCCAAACTGAGGTGGCATATCCATCCCACTTACTGTGAAAAGTGCTGCAGCAACACATGATGGACGGAATGCTGAATGAATCAAACATTCACCCCTAGTCAAGAGATCTGGGTTAAATTCATTGTTATATTGCTCACTCCGCCACCCCATCTCTTTTAGGCTGTACATCAGCTTTTCCCACACTGGCCCTATTTCCACTTTGATTAAAGAATTTGCTCATGGAGCTTTTGGTGAGCTTTTTGTCGTCTTCTTTGGGAGTGGGGGTCGTCCGTGTGCCGTGTGTCTTCATCCTACTTTTAGGTTTTAGGCTTTAAAGCATCACACAATTGCTAATTAACTGCTAATCTGACATGTGCTGGTCAAGGGTGGTTGAAAAGTAAGCCACAGGTCTTCGAGCTCCTTCATGCATCGGTGTCAATACTGAGAGTGCACACCCATCTCTTACACTGTAAAACAGTATAAAATCTTTTGTACAATTTTTTATTTTTTTTGCATATTTATATAGCGCAAATTCGACCCGAAGGTATTGGAGCGCTTTACATGAGCACCGTATTTACTTTACACATTCAGGCACGGGGAGATTAAGTGATTTGCCCAGAATCACAGGATGCGGACGCGACCTCGAGGATCGAACCCTGGTTTCCTGCACCTGGTTTCCTGCTTAGCACAATTTTTCTTTCAGCTCCAGAAAGGCTTTGGGACAATCTTTATCCCAAGGGATTAGGATCTGATACTTCTCGAAGTTTTAACCTCTGGAGAGGTTTTGTTGTCGGGAAAACATTTGGTATCCATTGTCGACAGTAGCCAGCCATTCCCAAAAACATTCTGAGCTCTTTATGTGTTTGTGATGGATTTATCTGTAAGTTGGCTTCCACTCTCTCTGGTGACTCCTTTCTGACTCCCTTTGTAATTATGTGTCTTTGACAGTATTGCAGTTTACTTGGAGCCAGGTAATTCAATAATGCAATGGTGTCGTTCTTGCAAGCTTTACAAGTTTCTGAAGCTATTAGCAGATCGTCGATGTGCTGTACTATGCAGAATCACAAGCCATGTGCAAAGACTCCGGATTTGTTTTTAGGATCTGACTAAAAATGGAAGGACTTTCTGTATACTGTTGAGGGGCACAACACCACATGATTGTTCTCTGTTGGAACACAAATGAGAACTAAAACTGACTATCTTCGTGCAAAGGCACTGAAAAGAAAGCCTGACACAAATCCACAACTGTACACCATTCTGCAGTTCATGGGAATTTGGAAAAGCACAGTAGCAGGATTTGGCATAACGGGACAAGAAGTCACTACAATCTCATTAATTTTCCTTAAATCCTGTACTATTCTATATTTCCTGTTGGGTTTTTGAATTCCCATTATAGGAGAATTGCATGATCTGCCAGTTAATTCCTTCAATAGGCCTTTCTGAAGCATGTCTTCTATTACGAGTTGTATCCCAGCATCTGTTTCGGTGGATATGGTGGTGGTGTTGGGAAAACTGCATTTGGTTTTATTTGATCATGGATTGGGTCTGCACCTTTTACAAGTCTAATTTCTATTCCAGTAAAGTCCCAAACCTCCGTATTCTCTGTAGATCTGAGATTCTCTGGTAATCTGGCAACTATCAACATAGTAAACATCCCCACATTCGTGTTTTGAGTAATTTAAAATCAACATCCTCCTCATTGGTTTGAAATGCAATACCATCCGGTGTGCAAAAAATTGTGCAGTTTAACTTGCACAACAAGTCTCTTTCTAATAAGCTCATAGGGCTAGAATCACAAACTACAATTTGATGATTTACCTCAAACGTCCCTATTCTGACGGGGACCTCTTCCGAAATTGGGTTTGACATTTCTTTATTGTTGAATCCAACTATTTGGATTGTTCTTACCAAAAGAAGTGAGTCTGGAATTTCCAGTGTTCTAACAGTGGATCGCATAGCTCCTGTATTATTCGAGAATCTTGACGGTAGACATTTGCATCTACATAAGGTCCACTTTGGTCTACCTCTAGGACTGCACCAAATACACAGTTTCTTCCACTCTCGGTCACCGCCACTGTGAATTTTCCGAACCATACTCATCCAATTCAAACAAAGGAAATTGTCCTAACATTTCTTGATTCAAATTCTGGACACCTCGTATAGCATTTTGAATTTGATTCGGTTATAATTTTGGTAACTGGTTTATATTCATTGCGGGGATTACCCGTTTGTCCTAGCACCCCAGAAGACATTTGGTTCTGACCCTGCATTTGATTTTGAAACTAACGTACCTGTACCTTATGATCTGTCATTCCCTGTGAATTTTGGACTTGCCCTGAAATATTTTCGGGGTTAAATTGACATTCTCGCTTCCAATGCCCCACCCTATTGCTAATGTGACCAGCAGTAGTTTTCCTGAAAGCGGCAATATCGGATCCTGATCCCACTCCTGTAGGAACATCTCTACCTCGTCCCTGAGACACTCACATTCCATTCAAATGTGTCACAAACGCTACTTGCAGGAAAACAACTCCTTCTATCATACCCTAACATCCAGCCAGCGATGGAACTTGGAATCCCTTTTGAGCCATCTGCGTTGTGCTTACAAACGTTTTCTTAATTCTTCTCTGTATCGTTTCCAATTCATCACTGCAGCACTTTGCATATCGTAGAATTTCATCTAATGATTTTGACTGCCAACAAATGACATATTGGGTGATATGTGAAAAAATCTCTGGCTTCAATCCTAAAACAAACTGTGAGACACAAATTCCAATGTCCTTCTCTTCAGGATGTTCACTTTCACAATGCGGTTTGAAAACCTGCAACAACCTCTCATAGTATTCATGAACAGTTTCATTTGGTTCCTGCAATTTTAGTGAAGCATTTCTAATAGCATTTTCCACATCTATGTTTGTTATTCTACCATATGTTTTGGTTGTATTTACTTATTCTACTAAAAGTATATATTCTCACATGTTGTAGGGCATTTGAAAATATGCTTTTTACCTACGTTAAAATATATGTTACGGATTGCATTTCTAATGTGCTAATAACATATTGATTTCTAAATATGCAATCATTTTTCTCACATGAATCAAGTAATGATAATAGTGTCCAACATAAATATCTTATGTAATAATAAGCACAGCTGATTGCATTCCTCAATTGTTTATATAGGCGAAAAGAAGATGGAGATACAATTTATAACAAGTTGAAGAGTTTATTCCAAGCTTTTCGATTGATGCGACAATAGCCATTTAATGCGATAGCCAGCACATGTTTCGGCCCGTAGCGGCACACAGACCTTGGGCGTTTTCAAGGCATGCCGGTAAGCTAGTCAGGGTCATTAAATATAGTCCGTCTAGCAATCACAGGCATAAGACTGGCAGATCCGTCAATGGGAGGGTATCCGGTCATGTACATTTCCTTGTTTTATCTTAAGATGCGTATAATATCGCATTCGTTCAGGTCCGTCTAGTGAAATGAAATCTTGTCTCACCTAGCTTACCAGTAGGCCACGAAAAGGCCCCAGGCCTGCACACTGCTACATGGCAAAACGCATGTTGGCTGTTATCGCATTAAATGTTTGTTATCGCATCAGTTGAAGAGCATGTCTTTATAAACACTTGATGAATACAGTTAGTGTATAATATTACATAAGATATCTATGTTGCACACTATTTCCATCACTTCATACATGTCAGATTATCATTTAATTACTAGTTGTGTAATGCTTTATCTCCTAAAACCCCCAAAACTTTTCAATATATAGCGATGGAAAGGGCGTTTTTCTTCCCCAGAGTTTTGTACTGGGCAAACTTGACCCAAAGGTATCCGAGCGCTTTACATGAACACCAATTGCGTTACAGATGGACACATTCATTTTTTGGTAGGCACGGAGAGATTAAGTGATTTGCCCAGATCCCCAGGATGTTGAGGGTCCCTGCCAAGATTCGAATCAGGTTTTGCAGCATCGAGGTTGACCACTCTAGCCGTAAGGCCACATCCTCTCCCTCAAGGAAATATATCCCATCCTCCTCCTTCCTGATCAAGGCACTATCTTGGGTATTAAGTTATTTTGACCCCTTTCAAAGTTCCTTCTGTTTTGAGTCTGCGCCCTGCTTCTCCTCCCTTCTACTCGGCTGCAGCATATCTGTGATGAATGTGTCCCACTTTCTGCCTCCCTTAATCTTGCCCATTTTAGCTCTTTAAATCCTAGTCTACTCCTAGTGTCCTTTCCGGATCGCTTTAATGTCTTTTATGGGTGTCTCTGTCATTGTATTCTCTTGGGGTAGTGTTTATGTTACCTGCGTGTAGCAGAGGCACTTCCTCGTCTCAACCTTTACTTGTGGTGTTACTCTAAACACCATCCCTGAGTATTTTGAAGTAGAACACCTGTGAGGTACAGGGCCTGTTGAGCTTTTCAATAGCATGGTATTCCATGATGCAGTGCCTCATGGGCACATAATGATAGCATTTGATAGTCAAATAACATTTTATGGCACAATTATCACTTGAAGTACCTTTGCAGAGCTTCCTTTCTTTTTCGGGTCAACCTTTTGCAAATCGGTACAACTCTGCTATAAAAGAAGTTGTCTGCTCTGAAATGTGTTAATTAACTTGCACTCCGCATGACCATACACACCGAGACATGTTTCTGCCTTTAAGGTGAAGCCTAGCTTGAGTCTTGTTGCCGAAAAAGCAAGTAAGGCATATTTAGACCTATTGAAATCTCCTTGGGGAGTCTGAACAAAAAACGCTGTATACCACCGCTGCTGCTGTTCTGCTGGTTCATGTGTCGGTTGAGGGACTCAAAGCCCCAGAAGTCATCACTTCAAGGAGGGAGGGGCCTCACACGTGCGCTCTTAAGCGCTGTTGTCATCCCGTGGCGCGGGACACAGTTTGCCGCTGCTGCTGTTCTGCTGGTCCGTGGTTCGGTTTCAGGACTCAAAGCCCCAGAAGTCATCATTTCCAGAAGGCAGGGGCCACACACTCACGCTCTTAAGAGCTGAAGTTATCCCACGGCGCGGTATGCTGTTTACCACCACCGCCGCTGCTGTTCTGATGGTCCGTTGTGGGACCCAAAGCCCCAGGAGTCATCACTCTCAGGAGGGAGGGGCCACACCCTCGCGCTCTTAAGCACTGTTGTCGTACCGCAGCGCAGGACGCACCCAGGCAAATGCCCGGGCCAACTGCGTGCCTGTCCTGTGCTAGTAAGAGGTAGGGCAAGGGCAACACCCTTGACCTTAAACTGTAAGTACTGTACGCTAACTTGGTGTGGTGTGCCCTACCCCGTTTATCAAGTTCCCCTATCTCATCACTGCACTGTTCGGGGCTTGGCTTCGCCCTAAGCACATAAACGTGATCAAGCTATGGGCAAAAGAAAGGTTTGTGACAAAAATCAGGGAGCATGTAACGCGAAAAAAATCCCAAGACACGCTGCTAATTGCACCCTCGCTGAAATTGACAATTTTATTGAGGAAGTGGAGGACTTGCTTGCCCCCCAACGGGCCAGTCCAGCAAGGGAAGTCCTCTAATGGGCTTTGGAAGGCCATGGGGGAGATCTGATGTACCAACCAAAAAATTATTGTTACCTACCTTGACAAAGTGTCAGAAACCTCTCCAGCTATTACTCTATTCACAAGCCTGAATGACCGGGGCTCGCCACCTGCCTCTGATGTCAACAGCAGCACATCCTGAGGGAAAGGAGGAGTGTACAATTGCAGGTGTGGAATGCTCAAACCACTAAATCATGCTAGGAAGTCTCGAGACTATGGATAATAACCTCCCTCAACTGCTAGAGGACCATGACGCTATGATGACCTGTATTACCAAAGTTCCTGTGGTCATAAATGATCAATTAGTAACATTAAGGAACTAAATCTGTTCACTAAGGGAAAAAAAGAAGAAACTACGACTGACTCCTGGTATAGCACGTAAATCCCAATGTATCAAAATTATATTCAAATCCTGTGCACAAATCTTCCGGAGTTCGCCGTAGAACAACTCCACTGAGAGTCAGATGAAGAAGATAGAATCAAAAGAGGAAGGTGCACCAGCAAAAAGAGTCCAAATACGAAAAGAGCTCCTTAGTATTTCTTTTATTCTTGTAGTTCAAAAAGATAAAACTCAGCCAACACGTTTCATTCTACACAAGAACTTGTTCAGGGCTGAAACAAGCAACATGACAACAAATAAATAACAATACAACATATATAAAATACACATACAACAAAGAAATGTTTGTTAGTAAATAATATCACCACGAAGAAGAATCAACACCGATAAATAACACAAAAATGACATAAATATATAATGACAAAAGGTAAAAAACTTTTTGAAACGTCTATGAAAAACACATACAAATATAATATGAACACATGCCAAACTAATAGCATATATGCATACCATATCAATTTACAAATCCCAAAAAGAGAGACCCCCACACATATAATTCATCCATTTTAGGCAAGGTCCAATTTTCTGTGGGTAATGGAAATATAATGGAATTCATAAGTGAAACAGTTCTCCACAAAATTTATATCGCCAAACACTCACCAAAATAGAAGCTCTTTAACCTTCGGCAGTAAAAATGCAATGAAAGCAGTCCCATGTGCATGAAAGATTCCTAAATACGACAATCTAATGTATATAAAAAGAATATATATATGTATATATGAAACAGAATATAATAATTAGTTATATAAACAATACGTCCTAAAAAGTCAGAACAAAGAACAAATAACTAGACCCCTTTCAGACCCACAGTATACTTAGAAAAACAATCTCATTAAATACATTGTCAAGCAGCAAGACATTTATATTTCCAAGACAAATATATTAATAATCAAAAAAATATATCTACAAACAATATAATAATCAGGATAAAAGATACGCAATCCGAATAACAATATGAGAATAATAAATACAAAGAGAATTTATATTATTGACTTCAAATTAGATCAAAGCAATCCAAAAAATCTCTCACCCGAAATAGAAAAGATGTTCAGCATGAAGTGAATATGGACCGAACAGATGCATCTAAGAATATTTCCATTAAATATTTCATAGTGTCACTCCATAATAAGAGTGCAGTCAATAGAGTTCCAGAAATCTAGAACCAATAAACACAAACTAATATTGCCTCTGCATAATATGAAGAGAAAAGACACTGAGAAACAAACATCACAAAGTTTATGCAGCAAACGATTACAAGAGAATAGAGGAAAAAATTACTTGACATCCATGTAACCACCAAAACCTTCGATATCGTCTTCAGATTACCGCATATGCAAACACCCGTCCTACTGTTGAGGGCAAAAAAAGTATAATAATACTGGCAAATATAAGGCCAATGTCTAATAACTATGCTACATAGGCAAAAACGCTACTGCCTGTTAAGTCACGTCATGTTAGATGACACATTAAAAAAGAAGAATAAATGGGAAATATATGGCTTTAACTGTCACCTATATGTGAAATGACACAAGTGACCCATTCTCCCAAAAACCGCAAGTACAATTATCACATTTGCAGATGGAGAAACCAAAGACCAACGGTTATATCACACGGAGAAATACTCCTACCTTAGAAGTCCCATAGCACTGGACGCCAAATAGGTAAGCGACGGTATACTTAAAATCGCGCTCTATTTTGCCTATTTTTATATCAACACAGGCGGTGTCGGTCACCTGACCGTAAGCAGACGTCCCCGTACGTCGTAATACGATCGTAAAAAAGAGGGCGCCTCCTGTGTTGATATAAAAATAGGTAAAATGGAGCGCTGATCTGCCGTGGTGCTCCGTGAGTCAGGCTCCCGTTTGCCCTGTCTTAGCCCCTGATGGCGGACACCGGTGCGGTTTTTTGCCTCTGCTTTGCTCCTTAAGTCCTCGGTTTTCTCTTTTTGGGGTGTTGTGGCGTTTTTGGAGCCTCTCCGGCTTCTCGACATGTAGCAGGTTGCAAGGTTGGAGGCTGACGCCCATGCGGTGGGAACTCTTTCCTCCTCTCGACCTGGGTCTGTTCTCCCTTTCCATGACACGTACCTTCGGCGGCAGTGGTCCTGCCGGTGGCGTTCTCGGTATTCCTGGAGGTGCGGTGGATGTCGCTGTTTGCCTAGGCTCTCGTTTCCACCAGCAATCCACTGGTCCGGTGGTCGTGGTCTTCGGCCGCCCTGGAGCTGCGGCGCTGCAGGAGAGCACGCAGTTTGTTGCATGCTGTGTGCGCTGAGGATGCCATCATTCGGCATTTGGGAGTGACTGCTCAGGATACAGTGGTGAATACAGAGGAAGACCCAACGGAAACGAACGGGCGTAGCGGCAGCGACAAGAAGGCACAGGAGTCAGACTCAGAACTACCTTCCTGTGGGGTATCAAATGACTCAGAAGGTTTGCACTTTCAATACCATCAAGTGCCCAGAGGTAAGGGGAGAGGTGGGAAAAGTGGCCGAAGAAGAGGTAAGGCGCCGGCTAGACTACATACGAGGGAGCTTGTCCCTAGTTCCAACTCATTTAGCGCCACCAATTCGCCCCAAAGAGGTAAGAGAGCCTCTTCCTATCGCCAAACACTCACCAAAATAGAAGCTTTGTAACCTTCGGCAGTAAAAATGCAATGAAAGCAGTCCCATGTGCATGAAAGATTCCTAAATACGACAATCTAATGTATATAAAAAGAATATATATATATATGTATATATGAAACAGAATATAATAATTGAGATTGTTTTTCTAAGTATACTGTGGGTCTGAAAGGGGTCTAGTTATTTGTTCTTTGTACTGACTTTTTAGGACATGTTGCTTGTTTCAGACCTGAAGAAGTTATTTTGTAGAATGAAACGCGATGGCTGAGTTTTATCTTTTTGAACTACAAGAATAAAAGAAATACTAAGGACCTCTTTTCGGATTTGGACTCTTTTTGCTGGTGCACCTTCCTCTTTTGATTCTATCCTGTTCACTAAGGGAGTCTATGGAAAAGATGGCCAGACTACTAACAGCCAAGTTAGACACCCTTACTGACTTAGTCACAGAGAAACAATCAATTGAGCCTGGGCCCGGGCATGGTCCCCCTCCGGGGCCTAAGACCATGACTGATAATCAAATTGGAGAGCGGCTTAACCGTGCTAACCATAATTCCCGTAATTTGACCAAAAGGGAAAGATTGCCAGGTCATTCCCCCCTAACACCAGTTGGTCCTTTGTTGTACCAACCATATTTTGATTAAACCAAAGTGGCCAATAGGACTTCTGCACTATAACCAATATCTATGGGGCCTTACAAACCTAATGTGGGAAACCATAATTGCAGCCAATCAAAGGGGTACACCATGGAGGGAAGGCGGGTGGCTCCTATTTCTTTTAGGCCAGAAAAAATCCTGAGCAGCTGTATGTAAACCCTAATTTGGCAAATACAAACCTTGGCCCCTTCGTAATATCCAAGGAAAGTGTATCCATTGATGCTAGATGTGTCAAACCCTTTGAACTCAATTTGATTAACACCCCAAAAAAACAGTTTACACCGGGAAATTTATGAGTCGTTGGTTATTACGGTTATACATGGATTCAGTCCAAAAGAGTTTGCAGATCCGTCATTAGGGAGGACATATGCAATGCCAAACAGTTCTGCATTGACAACGAACAGTGGGATCACATTTGTGTTATCTTTAAGCATAAGGTTCTAGTGGATGGGCTACTTGCACTAGAACTACGTTTGAACTCTCCCTCTGATACTTGCATAAGACTCCAAATCAATCCCCCAAACACTACTGAAATTCAGTCAACAGTTGATAATCGAAACTCATCCATAAAAGAGGGGCAACGTAAGCAGAGGAAATCTAGCAGTCTCATGAACACTTCTGACATTGACTGACTTCGAAATAACACCCGGGATTCCCCTGTATCTCTAGAACCGCAGCATTTATTTATTGATGAAAGGAATTGTTCTACTACACCTCCCATTGATAATTTCCCAGTAAGCAAAAGGGATATTGCCATCAAAAACACCAGAGTTACCCCTCTTAAACATCAGGGTGAACAAACTGGGTCCATCTCGAGGTCAATTATAACTTCCAATTCCTGTAGCCTAAATTTGCTTTCTTGAACTATTGTGGGGATTAAATCCAAATTTAATGACCCAGATTCGAATACTTTTATCAACATGCATCACATCATACTTCTCCAAGAGACATGGGCCACTAATCCTATCTCTCGACCAGGTTTCCAAACTTTTAGTGAGAATGCAATCCCTTCCCAGACTGGTCGCCCATCAGATGGGCTATTCATATGGCTGTGTTTTGACTTGTTTCCCGATGTGAGACTAGTTTCAGCCAGCTCTAGTGATGTAATAGCGATTGAAATCCACCATTTGACCCTAACAGGCTTAAGATACATAGCTTTGGTCAACGTACATATCCGGTCTGTCCTCCCAGCCCCCCTCCACCCCCCCCCCCCCTCCCACCCAAAACCCAATACCCTACAGGGGAGAAGGTAGATGCCCTGATGAGATAGTTCAACCCGGAAGCTTTAGTGATTGGAGCTGGTGACATCAATACCCAAATACCAACAAATGTTGGGCAGAATCTTACAGAAATCCCAATTGGGATTCTCACAAGAACTTCCACATCACCCCTGCCTGGTTCTAACAAAAGAACCAAAATTACTTAAGTAGGAGCCCAAATTATTGAGCTGTTATTAGACCATGGCCTAAGAGTGGTTAATGTAAACACGAAGTCAGATTGTCCCCCTTGTATAACCTCTAAGAGAGGCTTCAGCATTTCAAGAATAGAATATATCCTGCTGGACACCAAGCTATGGGCAGATCTATATGATATGAAGGTGATCCCCCGACCGGATAGCGACCGCCAAGATCTAAGTGCATCCTTTTTCATGGTTGCATTTGCTGACGTGAAGTTGGATCAAGTAGTGACCCTCTCCCCCATGGTCCCCACATCTAATCTAAGAAATATTAAATGGGCAGCCATGGAGACGGACATAAAGCGATTGACATACCTGTATAATCTCTTTGTGTGGAAACTCTCTCAGGTAGACCTCGCAGACATAGATAGCATCAAGTTTGCCCTTATACATTCAGAACTGATGGGCACATTAAGAACATGCTTTGTCAAGCACCAAACAAGAGTGGCTTTCCATAAGAAAACCCCCTCCTGGTACTCAAAATCGTGCTGTTTAGATAAATCTCTCCTATCATGTGCGATTAAAAAGGGACAAAGAGATGAAATCTTAACGGCCAGAAATAAGTATTAATCTACCTTAGAAAAGGTCAAAAGAGATTGGGAGGAGGATCAGTGGTTATTTATGGCAGAAGCCTTACAGATGGGTGACCATAAGACCTCGGTTAACTCCTTTAGTGCTAACCATCTGGAGCTAACTATACAACCTGAGCTATGGCTCTTACACTTTAGTGGCTTGTACAAAGTCAAGTTGAATCAGAACAATCCAACAAGTACCCTGCTAGGACCTGTGAGTGACCTGATGGGAAGCTCAAATCATGAAGAGTATAATAGATTTGATACTTTAAAACTTAATCTTACTTTTACTATTGATGAAAATCATCTAATAGTTAAATTAATGAAAAAAGAAAAGGCGCCTGGGATGTATGGTATTCCAGGTGATCTCATCCTGTCCCAACCGGACATCTGGGTCCATACCTGAACGCTGTATGTAATAGTATTCTAAAAGGCAATTTTATTCCGCCTTCATGGCATGGAGCAATTATCCAACTCATCTTCCAAAAGGGAGAAAGATCAAACCCCTCAAACTACAGACCCATCAGCCTCTTGGACAACAACCACAAAAATATTCTGTAGGCAGGTGTTGTTCAAACTTAATGATTGGATGGACGAGAACAGCATCCTAGAAGAGGCGCAAGCCGGGTTTAGACCCAAGATTAGTCCACTGGCCCAGGTTCCCTGCTTCAAGGGGATAACCTGGAAATATGTCACCTTGAAGCCTGACCATCTATATTTTGCCTTTATAGATCTAAAGGCGGCATTTGACCTGGTATCAAGGGAAACACTATGGGAGTTACTGGATGGCTACGGTATTCCTTCAGACCTACTTAGGATTCTGAGTGTCTTGCATACAAGCACCTATGCCAGGGTCAGGTAGAACAATGCTGGGGATTTGTCAGACAAGATTGAGATCAATCAAGGGGTTAGGCAAGGGTGTGTTCTCACCCGACCCTATTTAGCCTCTACATTAAGTGAGCAGTAAGTAGACTGATGAACTGTACACATGATGCCCCTAAATTAGCAGGTGTGCCGACACCTATTTCGATGTTTGCGGATGACACCCTGCTAATTTCACGTACTCCTATGGGGCTGCGAGCACAACTAAACCCCTTTGTCTCCTTATGCGAGGAAAGAGGTCTTGAGCCTAATTCCTCTGAGTCCAAAGTTTTACATTAACCCCCACAGAACATATAGAGGCAACGTCTATATATAGGGAGTCTGCCTTGAAAAAAGTCCATACTTTGAAGTTAGGATGAGTGACAATCAGATGTGGTGCCCCCAATTGGAGAAAAGCAAAGCCACCCTGCAACTGAAATCTGCTGTCATAGGGAGAAAATACTGGGTTTCTTCGGGAGGCGCTCTGTCTCCGGTCCTTTCCGTGTATAGAGCACCAGCTGTAGCATCAGCGACTTATGGAGCTGAGATTTGGGGCCATGTTCACGCAGAAGTGCTGACTAGAACTGAAAATAAGTTTATAAGGTTGTTTTTTTTTTTTTAAATCTTCCCCCAAGTTTCCCTATCACCCCACTAAGATTTGATCTAGCCCTCAACCCTATACACCTAGTGGCTTAACTCAAACCCCTATTATTCTGGATAAGACTTTGATCCACTATGAAACTAGCAACGTACAGAGACTGTGTGAAAGAGCTAGTGTCCCTTAATAAGGACTTAAGTACACCCTGGCTGGAGGCGATTAAAAGTGTTATCCCATAGAATAGCCATGGCTAACCTATGGACCCAGCCCGGAGCAGATCATGAAAAGTGATGCCCGTATAGTGAAATCCCGGTTCTGGGAGGAAATTGTACTTCAAACGTGGAAAGTACATCTAGAAAATACTATTACTGGCCAACTTCTTCTCCACAAATGCTGTCCCAGCCCAGAGCCCTACATGGACCGTATGTATCCACGACGCTCTAAGTGCTTATATGTCCAATTCAGGTGTGGCATAATGCCCCTGAGAACTCACACTACGTAGTGGGACAGGCCACTTACAAACACCATGCTCTGCCCTAACTGCCCTACCACCGCAGAAACTGTTGAGCGCTTTATGTTCTTCTGCCCACAATATAGGAATCCGCACAAGAAATGGCTAAAAGCGGCACTAAACTCTAAGGTTGTGGTACACTGGAGGGAAGCACTAAGGCTCCCAAAGAGCCACACTGGGGAATTATTTGCACTGGCAGTATCGCGTTATCTGCTGTAGAAAAATAAATAAATATGCTTTCTTTCCCTTATGCTAATACTTGTAAACTAGTATGATTACTCTAGGCCAATCTTATGCAAACCAGTTGAGTTCCCCGGCTAAAAGGGAAGTCTGACACCAAATTGTAGGCCAATTCACCTCTGCATGAGGTGAAAAACAACTACATCTGATGTGCCGTATTTGAGTGGGAAAGTGTTATGCTTGCACATTGTCACCTTTTTTTGTATTCTTATGATGCAGTACTTTTAAAGGTATTTTTGTCTTGGCGAAATATTCACAGTTGGCCTAATTCATTGTTTTTTTTATTTAAAAAAAAAATATTTTTATTTGCTTTTAAACAATAAACACTTAAATCATGAGTGTGAAATATCCAGCCATCAATACACTTTGACAATCGATGATAGATAGAACAGGTCGCGGCATCTCCCACAAACAACGGGGATCACCAATGTAGGATAACATATGTACATATATCGGAGGTCCCTTCAATGTCCAGCAACAGATCTAGCAACATTTCAAGCATTGTAACATTCAAGCGCACCTCCCGGCTCCATCCCTGACGAGCCCGACCCCTCCTCCCCCAGCTCAATCTCCAAACCACAATACCGTAGCCAAGGAGTCCATATTTTACGAAATTTTCGAGGACAGCCCCTTGCTGTATATGTTGTTTTCTCTGCCACCATATACAAATTCAAACCGTTTCTCCATTCTTGTATGGTATGGTAGGGAATTTGGGGAACGCCCCAGTAGCGAGCTATGTCTCTCTTAGCTACTACCAATCTCAAATTGACCAATAACAGCTTGTACCTTGGAAGATCCACTTCAGTGTTTATTCCCAATAGAAGGGAGCGAGGTTCTACCTCTAGGTGAGCCACCAGTATATTATTCAATTCCCGCACCACTGTGGTCCAATACATTTGTATCTTGGTACACTCCCAGATTGTGTGTATGAATGTACCCCGATTTGCATGTCACCTAAGGCATTCCAGGTTCTCCGCTCTACCGATTGCATGTAGCCTCGTCCTATCATAATAGGTTCTATGAAGGATTTTGTATTGTATAGGACGCAGTCGCAACTTGATCGCCACTTCACGGGGATGCATAAGGGCGGCCTCCCAATCGAGATCTTCTAGCGGGCCGGTAGTGCGTTCCCATCTGACCCTCAGTGGGCCGTCGTCTTCCAAGGAGGGCTCTTCACCATCCCCGTGCCCACAGTCTACCCGGAGGCGCCTCAGGTTCCCCACTCGTTTGTCAACCTTCCCCCATTCCGAGCTTGGCCTTTTCTTCCTCCGGTTGGGCTGGGGGACGGCCGCCGTCACCCACGGAGGAATTGCTCTCCCCACCGCTTTGCCCAACTGAGGCGAGTGCTGCCTTCGCCCGGGCTGTCTCCACGGCCGTGGGGATTTTGCGCATGGCCGACCCGGCTGCCCATTTCCCCGTGGATCATTTGCTTGAGGTTCTCCATCAGGGCTCTGGTGGACGGGAGCTGCTTCTTCCCTTCGAAGCTTCGCTCCATAATTCTCTCTTGGGGGTCTGGGGGCATCCTGCCATGGGGGACCCGGTGCCCCTGCCGCTCCTGCTCCGCATGATCCTGTCTGCCTTTCCTTCCACCATTCTACCAGGTGCCCCTTCTGCAGACTGCCTTTCCTTCCTTTCCATCGGTGTTGTCTCCTCCGTCACGGGAGACCCAGTGGTTACATTCATGAGGGCGCAACATCTTCGCCTCCTCCAGTGCTGCCTTGCGGGCGCTCAACACGCTTTGTGTGTTGGCCAGAGCCACTTCTTGCTTGTGGGATTCAGCGGAGTCCCTTCTGTCTTGCGCTTCTCAGGAGGGTGCCTGTGCTGATCTGCGGCACCATGTGTTGGATGGCCGGGAGCTGGCGGCGTTTATTCTTCGCTCAGCTCTGGATGTCTCTGAGGCGCTTGGTCGCACCATGGCTTCTTCAGTGGCCCTCCGTCGCCAAGCTTGGCTGAGGGATAGTGTTTTCCCTGAGAATGTTAGGGAGCGTCTGGTTGACCTCCCTTTCGATGGCGCTCTTTAGTTTCATGCCCCTGCGGATTCTGCCATTCAGCGGTTCCTTGTTGGGCTTCGTCCTCCTCCTCCTCCTCCTCCTCCTCCTCAGTGAACCTGGATGTCGGTCCTCTGCTGTGTTCTGGGAGGTGTTCTCCCATTGTTTTCTGGGGTCTAGTGTTCAGTAGCCCCGGTTGTGTGTTCTGTGTAGTTGGTGTGCCTTCAGGGTCCTTCGGTTGGCCCTTCGGTTCTGTTGGCTGCTGGTTCAGCCCCCTTTTTTGCCTTGTGGTTTTGTCTGTTGGCAAGCCCGTGTAGGTCCTGGTATTGGGCCTTTTGTGTCTTCTTTATTGGCTGCTTGGCAAGCTGTCTGCGGTTTTACCCGCAGGCTTTTCTGTTTGTCCTCTGCTGCGCAATTTTTTCCTAAGAGGTGTTGCCATGTTTTCTTGGGACTTGGCATGCCCTATGTGGGATACTTTTAGCTATTACATAGCTCTGTCATGTGCTGGGGAAGTGTGGTCACCCTTTTCGGGTTCCTTGCTCTCCTTGGTGTTAAGGTATATCGCTGGTGCGGTCTCTTTGCAATGGTCTTGGCACAGCTTGCGTTGCGCCCAGGTCTGTCCTTCTCCAGGTTCGCTAGGTCGCTCGACCAGTCTGGCCTGCTGTCTGCGGCGTGGTGTTGTGGCGATTCCGCCCTTCTGTCCGGCGATTTGGCCTGGTCCTCTATCTGGTGTTCCAGAGGGACTGGCTTTCTTTGGCTTGCTGTGTTCTGGTTCACAGTCTGGGGCCGTCCTCCATCCTCTCTCCTTTTCTTCTGCCTGTTCCCACTTCTTTCGTGTGTCAGTGTGTGTTTCGGAACCGGCTCCTCCCTTAGGGTGTGTCCTGGCCCCCCTTACCTCTGTCGTCGGCTTGCGCCTGGCTTGGTTTGGTGCGCTGCTCCGTGGTGTTGTCTGCTGCTGGCTGCGCATGCCTGCGCCTGCCTGCGTGTTCTGGTCCACCGTCGTGGCCTTTAATGTGTTCCCATGTGCCCCTGCCTCTAGTTCCGCTGGGGCTTTGTGCATCTGTGCTTTTCTTCTTACGCCTACGCTATTGGTCGTGGGACCGTTCCTGCCTTGTCCACTGCTTGCGGCCGAGGTGTGTTCGGCTGTTTCCCATCACTGTGTGTGCTTCTTACGGTGGGCCCTGCCTCCGGTTCTGCCTCTTCTCCCTGGGGTTTGAGGTGCTTCTTTTGTTCCTTGAGGCCCTTTGGGCGGTGTCTGCCCCTGCGGGGTATTGGACGTCCTTCCTTAATTGGGCGTGGGATCTGCTGGCCTTCCCTTCTTGTTTCTGTGACAAGTCCCCTGCTGAGGCCCTGTCTCTCTTGCTGGGGAAGCTCTCTCGCAGGCCCTCCTCCCTTCTGGGTATGGCTAGGGTATCTTTTCTACGTTAAGGAATCTGCAGCTAGTAGTCTCTATCAGATGTACAAGTTACTTACCTCCGGTAACGATATATCTGGTAGAGACGATTCTAGCCGCAGATTCCTTCACGACCCGCCCTTCCTCCCCGTTCTGCGAGGACCCTCAGCTTGGTTTTCTGCACTCGCCGATCTCTGGGTGGCTTGTCTTCTGTGAGTGTCCTCTTCGCTTTCTTCCGGTCAGGTTGTCCGGTTCTGCTTTATGGTTCCATCCCCCTTCTTTCTTTTGATACAGGGATGGTTGGTTGCTGGGTGCCTTTGCTTCCCTCCAGCTGGTTTCTCTCCAGTGTAGGGGTCTCCTTTTGCTCTTTTGTCCCTCTGTTTGTTTGGAGTTTCTGATCCCCTTGCGGTCTTCTGTGTTGGGGATTCTTTACTTGTACTTTGGCCTCCTGCTCCTTTCAGGGGGCCTGGCCCTCCTTGACTGTGTAGTCAGGGGGTGGATTGCTGTTGCTCCTCTGTTCCGGGCTTGTAGCCCTTCACTGTGCGGTTTGTGGTGGCAGTCTCTCTCTCTCTCTCTCTTATATAATATATATATATATATATATATATATATATATATATATATATATATATATATATATATATATATATTCACTGAAAAAACCAAAGGTTTCACACACGTTATAGTTAGGAATTAGCATTTAAAAAACCTTGCAAATTCACTGAAAAAACCATAGGTTTCACACATGTTATAGTTAGCTGGACATTTCTCTCATACAAAACCAATGAAATTCCCCCGTTATAGTTAGTTCAGCTAACTATAACTCGCGCGCCCGCAATGCACTGCTGATGACGTCACATATTACATCACTCATGACATGGTCAGTGACATCACTCATGACATCACTGATGACATCTCAAATGACATCACTGATGACATCACTGATGACATCATCCAGTGAATGTCTGTTTTTCTGAAAATTAAATATGTTTTATATATGTATATCTCAAGGTTGATGGAAGAATAAATGGGTATATAAATGTCTAAATGGATGATTTGTTTTCGAAAAATTGATTGTGTAACCGATTGTGTATCATAGTGAATACATGGCTTAGTGTGTAATGTTTAAATATGTAAATATCTGTATCCGTCTCTCACTTTGTGTATAAGTGGCTGCATGGGTTGGTGAGTAGCTACATGGGTGTCTATATAGGTTATTAGTTGGTTTTTTGAGTATCAGTCTGAGTGTCTGCATGGTTCGGTGGGGGGTATTACGTAGTGCATAGGTGCATGAATGAGTGACTCACTGTTTGTATGGGTTGAACACAATATGTGTGCAGGACTGTATGGGTGGATGAGTGTGTGTATGGGTGTGTTAGTGAGTGAATGCCTGTCTCAATAGTGTCTCTATGAGTAACTACATATGTTTTAAACTAGTATATGTGACTATTGGTGTATATAAGTGAGTATATGTGAAAGTGAGAGATTGAAAGAGTTCCTGTATGAATAAGTATGTGTTTCTATAAGTGATTGTTTAAAAGACTAAATATGTGTAAGTTTCCGTAGAAGTAAGTGTGGTGGTGTGTGTGTATAACTGTATATGCAAGTAAATGTATGTTTGATTCTTTATTAGCATGAGTGACTATGTGTGTGAGTAACTCTATGGATGAGTGGCATTGTGTAACAGGATGTATAGGTGTATAAGTACATATGATGAGTGAGTACATGTATGAGTGACTGTATAGGACTGTTGGTGAATGAGTGTATGTGGATCTTAGAATTACTGAAGAGGTTGTTGTAACTGGTATTGGTATGTCGATTGTTTTGAAAATTTTAGTCTCTATTTTTGAATGTGTGTATCAAAGGTTATATTAGGGGGAGAGGAGGTCTGCCACTCTACCACAATGATGATGTCATCAGTGATGTCATGAGTGATGTCATTTGAAATGTCATCAGTGATGTCATGAGTGATGTCACTGACCATGTCATGAGTGATTTAATATGTGACGTCATCAGCAGTGCATTGCGGGCGCGCGAGTTATAGTTAGCTGAACTAACTATAACGGGAGAATTTCATTGGTTTTGTATGAGAGAAATGTCCAGCTAACTATAACATGTGTGAAACCTATGGTTTTTTCACTGAATTTGCAAGGTTTTTTAAATGCTAATTTCTAACTATAACGTGTGTGAAACCTTTGGTTTTTTCAGTGAATTTGTACGGATTTTTAAATGCTAATTTTTGAATTATTTAATTAAATATTTTTTTTTTTATAATAAAAATAAAATTCCTATGTATTCATTTATATATTATCTGTATCCTTTTATTTGTTTTTGCTCTTTTTTTAAAATTTCAATTAGGATAAAGTTGAACAGTTTATTTAATTTTTGCAATTAATTTTTCTCCACTTTTTTTTTTTTATATATAAATTCTTGGGGTGCGCGCTCTGAGCGCGCTCCTAGTACAATTTCGTAAGTTTTTTATGAATACCGTTGTACGTTATTTACGTACGCATATATACGTCATAGTGCGCGCTGGGAGCGCGCACCCACTACGTATGCGTACGTACGTACGCATGCGTGCGTGCGTCCTACGCGCTCCACGCGGTTCACTTCCGCATACGCTTAAATTACGCGCAATAACGTTCGCGTATACGCGTGTTCAACGTATGCGCGTTACGTGCGCGCATATGACGTATGCACATGCGCTCCTACGCGTTCGCGCATGCGTAATCACAAGGTGCGCGCTCGGAGCTTGCGCAGTGCGCGCACCTCGGGTTATATGCTTCATAAAACAACACTTCTTATTGGTTATCATTACTTTCAGTTTCTGATTGTTTCAACACCACACCCAATCCCCTCATGGCAAGTCATGTGATCAAGAATCATCACTTTTGATTGGTTTGAAGTACTTTCTGTTCCAGATTCTTCCCAAACCACACCTACTCCCCTCATTATTAGTTCTGATTCCTTTGGAGAAGGAGCTATTCTGTTGTTGAGAGACAATGGCTGAACAGCAACCATCTTCAGACAGTGACCAGGACACTCTTGAGAGGCAGAGGAGCAGGAAGCAGAAAGATAGCTTTATATGGCAGTTTTTCACTTTTCCAGAGGGACAAAAAAAGGTAAATCCACCTAAAGTTACTTGTGTACTTTGTCAAAAAGTCTTGTCACGTGGGAATCCTAACAAGAAGTATTCTTTTAGCATTCACACTATGTTGAGGCATGTTGACAAAATGCATCCAGTGACTTTTCGTCGAGCTTCTGGAGCAAACCCTCCACCTGCTCAACCGACGACATCTGCAGCAGCTCAGCCGAGCACATCTTCGGCAGCTCAGCCGAGCACTTCTTCTGCAGTGGTGCCTTTGCCTTCTTCCACACCTCTTTTTGGACCACCTTGTTTTGCGAGGTTGTCCACACGCTGCACTGATTGCGGTCGACTTATTTTTGTGTGTCTTGATCTCATTCAGAGAAAGTTTGATGCGCATGAGTGCAGTAGGCCATAGATGTTTTGTCTTTTTTTTCGTTTTTCTCTTCCTGTTTCCCTCCATTAACTCAAGGGCTCTTTTAAGAGCCACTTAAAAACTAAACCCCAAAAATTTTTTGGGGGATTTTTTTTTTTATTTTTTTTTTGGGGTGCGCAACCAAGGATGTTTTTAAAATTTTTTTTTTTTTTTTTTTTTAATTTAATGTACAAAAAGAGGTGAAGAAATGGAAGCATGAAAAGAGAAGATTGAGAAATACAAATATTTTTCACTTATTTTTTTTTAAAAAAAATATTATTTTGAAAAACATTTTTTTTAGTATTTTGCAAGGGAACAGAATTTTTTTTTTTTATTTTCTTCTGCAAAAAAAGAAAAAAATATTAATATTCAATCATACATTACAAAAAGCATTACATGTTTTTACATATTTTACAAAGCAATTTTTTGCCCTTTTTTTGCTGTTTTCAGAATTTTTTAATTTTCACTTAAAATAGTGAAAACAATTGTATTCATCATTTAACAGAGGGCAAAAAAAAAAACAATCTGAAAGATTGTTTAAAAAAAGCCCAAAAACTATCCTCACTAAAATATACCTTGTTAGAAATATTACATATATATTACAAGTACTTTTCTAGATGAATAAAATTTTTCTAGATAAACCGTCTTTAAACCTTGTCGCAAAAGCACACATGCCAAAATAATTTCTGTCAAAGGAGTCCACAATTGTTTTTATTACTTTTCCTTTAGGCCAAATAGTAATTTCAAAATCCTTTTTAAGTGATATCTTCAATTATAATCCTTTAAAATTACAAAAAATGCTTTCTTCAGATGCAGTTTTTAGTTTTCAAAATTTAGGTTTCAGAAAAATTAAATAAGAATTGGGTAAATCATAAGGCAAACGTTGCTTGAAAATCAATTGGGAATCATTACACAGTGTCCAGCCTTTTTCACATTTAAGATAAACTGTGTAATGTCCAGAAGTTACAGTAGGTCCTTCATGAAAAATTATTGCAACTGTAACAAAAGTTTTTCCAGAAATTGATAATTGTTGTCCTGTAAACTTCTTTATTAAAGTATCCAATTTTGAACCATCAGCTCTACAACGTTGCATCATTAAAATTACATACTGACCATATTTCACTGATTTACTTTGTGGTAATGGTAAAAATATGAACCTTTCTGAATCAACATTACTACTACATGTGTTCATACAGTTTTCACAGCAATGTTCCCATTTGTAAGAGACACCAAATAAGTTTTCAACTTCGACTCCTTCATCTTCAAGTACACTCAAAATATATATTAAGAATTCCTGTGCATCTTGCTGGACATTTTCTTTAAACTGTGTAGAACCACAACATACATCTAAAATTTCTAACATCAGTAGCACTTTCTATTTCAGTTTTATCATTACTCAGCTTCTCATAAAGGAGACTCAGCAGAGAACACAATCTTTTTCCATGATTTACTATTATCTGTTCTAGCAACTTTTCAAGATAAAATACAACATTCAGCACTACATTTGCATAGCAGTTGACACCAGAGCTATTTTCAAAATAGCAACCAACAACCTCTTCAACACTGTCCTTTTTCTTTTTCCTTGCTATCACATCACTGTCCTTTTTTTTTTTTTTTTTTGTTCTGTTCATCCACATTACAGATATTTTCAAATCTCCTTTTCCGAGAAACAACATGTTTTTCAATCACAGGATACTGACCTAAATGAGGAGCATAGGTTCTTCTTAATCTATTATACTCCTTTACACAGTTTGTATCAGCACTAACTTTTGAATCATCAAAGTCTATCATAAATAAACCAGATAATGTTTTCACTCGTGACAAAGCAACATATGCCATACCTTCTTTGAACACAGTAGAACCAATGTTTACAAAAGCACTATCTACAGTCAATCCTTGAGACTTGTGAATAGTTACAGCATATGCTAGAGCAAATGGAAACTGCTTCCTACGTACATATAAGTCTTTCACAAGCATGAAACGAACTGAACAACGACAAATGTCTTTAACTTCTTCTATCTGATCAAATTTTATTTTTAAACATTCAATTCCTTCTTTTTTCTGATAATTAATAAAACCCACAACTCTTCCCATAGCTCCATTCACTAAACCTTTTTCTACATCCAAATTTCTCCTTAAAATCGCTCGACAATTCATGCAAACATATAGATTTTTTTCTAATCCAGCTGTTTTGGAAATGTTCTTCTCTAGTGAATCCAATTTATTTTTCAGTTTGCCTGTTAATGTAAAAGTAATTCTTTCATGCTGAATTTTGTCCTCTGCTTCCATTTTCTTAATCTCTTCCTTTTCCAATTTCAAAAGTTCCTCATTGAATATTGAGCACTCACGTAGTTTTGGCATTAAGCAGATTACAGTATTTTTTTCAGCAATGTTCTTGTATATTTTCTCTGCAACTATTTCTTCATTTGGAAATAAATTATGTAGCAACCGACTCTGTAATGCTTTTTTGCCAACTTCTGTGAGTAGTCCTATTCTGATATCTTTCAGAATACTTGCATAATCTTCGTCGTTTGCTTGTCTCATATTGGTAGTGAGTTCTTTGTACTCAAAGAACGACCAAATATTCGCATTACCAATGCTTCCTAATGACTTCTTCGTGTCTTCATGTGTCACAGTATTAAACACTGGTTGTCCTTTAACTGGAGTGAGCTGTAAAAGATCTCCAAAATCTATGACGTGTTTACCTCCAAATAACACGTCATAGTCTCTCTTAAGAATTTGTTGCATTCTTAAATGCACAAAGGCAAGCATTAAGTTTGAAACCATGCTCACCTCATCAATAATGAGAACTTGCATCTTCTTCAACACTCTTGAAACTTCGAAGCATGCTTCTCCAGTTAGCTTGTGGTATTCTATTTTGTTCTCATGCTCCACTGGTAACATTAGCAAGCGATGTAAGGTAATTCCTTTTATGTTATAGGCTGCTAACCCAGTTGGAGCAGTTACCACACAAGACAAATTTGAAGCTGTTTTTTGCTGTAGGTAGCTTCTGATGACTTTTATTAAGAAACTTTTACCAGTTCCAGCTTGTCCATTCACATACATCCTGATTGGTTCAAATGATGTGCATGAGCACTGTTTTTTTTCATGTAGTAATCCATGATCAAATTTTTTGGTGACTTCTTCATAAATTTGTTTTTGTTCTTCATTCAGTTGTTGTTCCAGATTTAGTAAGTCGATTGAATCTTCCTGTGCTTGATTCATAGCCGTTTCTACTTCAGTCATGGCTACTGCAGCTTCATTTTCTATGATTGGTTGTCCTAGGGGATCTTGACTAAGTGTTCCTGAACTTTGGCTGTCTTGAGAACTGTCTCTAGCTACTTCAGCTGCAATTTTTGCTTCCTGTTCATTTTCTTCATTTAACATTTGAACATAAGTTGTGAAAGTACTGCATTTTATGCTATCTTTGCTAGCATTAAAAGAATCTTCATAGCTTTGAAATTCTCCCAGTAGTTCGTCCTCTGAACGCCATGGTTTAAACAGCTGTAAAAGAGCCAAGTAGTAAAATTCCTTTTTGTCAGTAGTGTCGCAACTCAGCTTCCTGTGATTTATCAAACTTCCTTTTGTTTGCTTCACCAAACATCCTTCCTCACCAATGACTTTATATTTTCCATTGTTGATGTCTTCTGTGGCTTTCCGTGAAAAAATGTAGTTCTGCAGCACTTCATAGAGACACATGTTCTCAAGATGATGACTTCTTTTTGGGTAATATGTATCCAACATGTTTGTTTTCAAAATATCTGTACTTTCTGGGTCATTCTCGGCCAAATATTCAATTTCTCCAACAGATTTCAGTACCCGATTTCTCATTCCTGCAAGGCCTAAGCTTACCCAAATTATTCTTCTGGATTTCGAGTAAAGACTTGCAGATGATAACCTATCTGAGCATTCGTAGGATCCAATTTCTCGATGCGATAACATCTTTAAACTGAAACTGTACAGCTTCTTACTGACAGTCTTCTCGTGAGAAATCTCTTCCCACATTTCCTTCAATTCTATTTTCTCAGATTTAGTGATGTAAGATGTGACATACCGAGCAACAGCAATAGAATTGTCTGCCACATACTGAATATCCATGTTAGCATTCCACATGGATAAAATGACTGGGTTGAAGTCATTTATAAATTTTGACTCTTCTTTTCTTTTTAGGTTGTATGTATTTTTGGGAGATTTTCTGGTTATAGTATGTCGCACAGCTGACATAAAACTGTTGACTCTTCCTTTTGAAAGAACAGGTCTAGGAAATCCAAATCGACACTTTGTGTAGAATTTATCTTTGGTCTTGTACTTCCGTCGACAGTATTTTCCACACCGATGACTTTGGAAACGTAAAACTTGTTCTTTTAACTTTTTCTCTTCTGCGCTTTTAGGTATAGCACATGTTGCATATTCTTCAATGAAAGATAACACTGCTTCATCAACATCTGTTCCAAATTTTGGGGCATCCTTGATCCACAACAGCATATGAATATGAGGAGCACCTCTTGCTTGGTACTCTTTTCTCCAAAAGAAATCCACTACTTCTCCAAGAGGTGGATTTTTTTTTATTGCAGATGAAGGACATCATAGCCTCAAATCTATGATTGAAATATCTGCAAACATTAACCGGATCCAATGAGCACAGTTCTCCTGCTGTCTTGTATTAAATGTTTTTAATGTTCGAATTTGCCTCTCGTAGAAAATCCAATAAATCATCCCAAGCGTACTCTGCACAGCTTAGGGTTACAAACCATGTAGGAGTTCCTAAATTCCGTAACATACATTTTAATTCACCATGGCGTCGGTACCAATATTCATTTGTCCCACGCTGACAAGCCATCAGATTGATCAGTTGTGTTTCCAAATGATCATCTCGGTGCTGCACTTTCTCCATAAAATCTTTAGCAGACACATTATGTAGATGTACTCCACTTTTTAAAATGCATAAGATAATGCAGACAAGTCGCTTTCAAATAAAAGATGAAACAAATAAGGAATACTTTGACGAAATCTTTAATCTTCAGCATATAGTCTTGTAGTCCGATACTCAGAAGCTGGAATCTGTTCTGGGCGTTCATCGTATCGTCCACCTTTTCCTGTAGGAAACAGCTGAGGAAAACATCGAGCTTCCAAGCTCTTCTCCCATACACTCACGGGAGTTCCTTTTGCTTTCTTCATCTGAAACAGATCAATAGTGTCTCCCATAACTTCTTTTGAATGAAGAGGATGTATGCTAAAATGTTCATAAATTTCTACTTCCTTTGACTTGTCCACTTTTTCAATTTGACCAGTTGGTGTTTCTGTGTCTTCTTGTAAATCTTCTTCTTCTTCATCTATATAAATTGATTCATACCATTTATTATTCCTTTTTTAAATATAAATTTGCTCTTTGTACTTTCCGTACATCTACCAGCTCCTGCCAAATCTTCTTATTCTTTGTAGGTACACCATTAACCAGAATAACTAATGGTTCAGTTTCCAAAGTATCTGCATCAATAGTTTCCATATTTTTTTTCAAATCCAAGGGCAAATACACCACTCTTCCTTTTAAACCTCTCAGTAAATCTGAAGGAGATAATTTACCAGTTTTGGGCTCCATACGTACTATGGTCTGGAACGGATGAACATATTGAATGAGTATAGACTCATATGTATTTAAATCAGAAAGTTCGGCAGGAATAGCATCCAATTCTAAATTATTATGTACAGCTCTGGTCAGCATTCTATTTTCTTCTAACTTGTTATAACAGTATTTACAAATACGCTGATCTTCACCCAATTCAAAACAATTTTCAAGAAATATATATGTTGCAAAATCTTTCCACTTATAATTATCTTCATTTTCACTTTTTTTATACAGATCAACATTCCTTGTTTGAATTTTATAATCGCTTCTGCGGCAACAAATACAAGTAATATTTGGTCTTTCATTAGAGATGATAGTAAATTTTGTCATTTCATCCTCAAAATTTTTAGTAATAATGAGTTCTACATTCTGTTCCTCATTTTCCTCATTAACTGTGTCCTTTTCTGCACTTTCTTGTTCTGGAACAAAGTAACAAAACTGAATCTCATCAGTAACCTTCACTAAATCTGATACAGATCCACAGAACAGAGCATTATTCAACTTTACTACTGGACTTTTAGCAAAATACAATGTTCTCACAAACTTTCTCATTTCAGTATGATGAACAGCCAGCATCCTAAAATGATGAAAAACACTTTTACACACTTTTCTAGATAGACAAGCCAGAGAGTGTCCTTGCAAACCAGTATTCTCTCTCACTCTGCATGGATCTAGTGTTTGAAGCACCTTCATCTTCTGTTTTACACTCTTTTTACTATATTCTCTTTGAAAGTCACGTAATTTATCAATAGATTCCTGACGCACAGTACAAATACTACTACAGTTCCAAGTGTACACTGGGGCTTTTGGACGTCTCCCCATAGCCTCAGCAGCCATTACTTCTTCCTCATTTCTTGGGACCATTTTCTCTTTTTCCATCACACAACCATCCTTAACTTCATATGCTCTACCATTGGTGTCAACTGCATGCAACAAACTATTACTTTGAAGATAACTCTCTTCATTAAAAAATGGTTCAGTACTTGAACTGTGTTTCCATTCTCCCAAGAACACTTTACAAAAGTTACTTTTTTTCACTTCTCTTTTCCTTTTGCTTTGTGACTTCATTGCATTGACTAATTTATCTAATCTACGCATCCTATTCAAAATTAGAATAAAAAGTTTTCTTTTTATTTCCAAAGCCTTACTTACAATATTTTCTATAAAAAAAAATTTCTTAATAAATTTTGATTTTTTCTCATATTTTTTCACATCCTTTAGCAAATTTAACATCACTCTTCTCTGAAACATTTTTCGACGAATGTTTTTAAAATCTAATTTTCGTGTTAAATCAGTTTTACATACTTCTGATTGTACATTAGCTTTTGTTTTTTGCTGTTGACTCTGTTGTTGCTTTGTACATAAAACACTGTTTGTTTTACATTTATTTTTGCCTTTTTTTGTTTTTTGAAGATCTTTTTTAAGAAATCTCTACTCTGCTTACCAGTAGACTTTTTCTTTTTGCCATCACCAGCTTCTCCGCCTATTTTTGTTTTCCCAGTTTTGTCCAGATATACTTGTTGTTGCTTTTCTTTCCTCTTTCTTGTCCTTAAAGGCATTTTTTTATTTTTTCACTGTTGCTCAGCAATACCTGCAAGAAACTTAAAAAAAAATCTTTTGTAATTATAATTCATTAAAATATTTTTTAAGCTTTTCATTAATTTCAAATGTTTTACCATTTGCCTCTCATTTGTGATTTACTAATTTGTGCAGAGTGCTAACCACCACAGTTGAAAAAAAACAAGTTGTCCCTTTCCTGCAAGTGCATGTTTTACAGAACAACTGCAACACAAATTACATCTCTGGCCACAATTCCTGTTCGCACACAGCCTCATGGTGTGCTTCTAAGCAGAAAACAGAATTTGATTTGCAAATTCAAAGCACATTTACTACTATGGTAGAGCAAGTGATAATTACTGTTACAGCCTGACACATTTTCCTTGTAGATCACAGAGGCAGAAAAGAGCACGTGTCCTATCAGCTACTTCATACCATGAGCATCTGCAACCTGGGTGAGTGATTACACTAGAGCAAAGAAAATGAGGCTTGATGATGTTTTTATGTGTTTGCATTACACACTGCTATAACATCACACAGAACTGAGTACTACACATGGGAGTGTTGGAGAAGCTGCTGCGTGTGTGTCAAGAGTGTGTTTCTTGAGACTGTCTATTCTCTGGTGCAAGAGAGATGAACAAGGAGACTTCCAGAACTGCATAAAGACTGCAGGGATGTATGTAACAGTGCATGTGTGCTAAGGGATAATTTGTGTAAAGACAACAGGCTGCCCCTTTCCTGGGACTGCAATTCTTACTGAACAACAACTTCACAAATGTAATCTCTGCCCACAATTCCTGTGCGCACACAGACTCATGCCATCATTTTAGGAACATAACACAGGCTGCCCCTTTCCTGGGACTGCATTTCTTACTGAACAACAACTTCACAAATTAAATCTCTGCCCACAATTCCTGTGCGCACACAGACTCATGCCATCATTTTAGGCACATAACACAGGCTGCCCCTTTCCTGGGACTGCATTTCTTACTGAACAACAACTTCATAAATTAAATCTCTGCCCACAATTCCTGTGTGCACACAGACTCATATCGTCATTTTAGGCACATAACACAGGCTGCCCCTTTCCTGGGACTGCATTTCTTTCAGAACAACAACTTCACAAATTAAATCTCTGCCCACATTTCCTGTATACACACAGACTCATGCTATGTTTTTTGGAACAAAACAGTGTTCCTGAATAGTACCAAATTACTATTACAGCCTGACACATTTTCCTTATCATTTACAGAGGCAGAAAACACATGTCCTAACAGCTCCTTGAGACCATGACCAAGTGTTACAGGGTGAGTGATTAGACTAGATCAATGAAAATGAGGCCTTGGTGACGTTGAATGTGTTTGCATTACACAGTGCTATCTGAAACATCACACAGAGCTGAGTACTACGCATGGGAGTGTTGGAGAAGCTGCTGCGTGTGTGCCAAGAGTGTTTCTGGAGACTGTGTATTGTCTGGTGCAAGACAGATGAGCAAAGAGACTTCAAAACTGCATGAAGACTGCTGGGATGTATGTAACAGTGCATGTGTGCGAAAGGTTAGTTGCAGTTTTGTACATATGGCAACTACCTGTGCCTTTGCTATTTAGAAAGAGAAATCTACCCTGTTGGTTTCAAATGTTTTAGCTTTTGCCTCTCATTTGCGATTAAGTGATTTCTGCTGAGTGCTAACCACCACATTTGAAGAAAACAAGCTGTCCCTTTCCTGCAAGTGCATGTTTTACAAAACAACTGCAACACAAAATACATCTCTGGCCACAATTCCTATATTCACACAGACTCATGCTGTGTTGGTAGGCACAAAACACAGGCTGCCCCTTTCCTGGGTCTGCAATCCTTACAGAACAACAACTTCACAAATTAAATCTCAGACAACAATTCCTATATGCACACACTCATGCTGTGTTGGTAGGCACAAACCACAGGCTGCCCCTTTCCTGGGTCACCAATTCTTACAGAACTAATGCTAATTTCAAATGTGCTGCCATTTTCCTCTCTTTTTCTTTCAAAGTGATTTCTGCTAAATCCTAACCATCACAATTAAAAACAAGCTGTCCTTTCCTTTCAACTACAACTCTTACTTTTCAACAGCAAAGCAAATTAAATCTCTGTCAACAATTCTTCTCTGCACACAGACTCATGGTTTGATGGTAGGCACAAAACAGTATTCCTCATTCTTACCAGTACATATTAACTTATTGTGAAAACATACTCCATAATATCTTACAAGTTCAAAACAGTTAAATATCTCGCAAACCTCAAAATGTAAAACATAACTTTTGAAGAAGATTCACAATTCTAATTTTTATCTAAAAAATCACCACATACATCCCTCTCAAACTCATAACTCACCTTTTAAAATAGTTAGTTGAGAAAGAAATGTGCCACTCAAACAGCAGACTATCAGAGTCAGAATATCAGAGCTCCACACCTCTCTCCTCTCTCCAGAACCAGTAAATGGCAATGTTTCCCTATCTTTTTTCACACATATACATGTTAATTTCAAATCTCAGTGCTTCCCACTTTTTTTCAAATGAAATCACACATTTCTATTGGTTGAAAACTTCAACCCCTTTCCAAATGTACCCTTCCCCCAACTTGTCTCCTGCCTGCTACCATAGCAACAGCTCATGGAACACTGCTGTGAGGAGAGAGGTCAGAAGTTCAGCAGACAATGTTTCATATCCAAAGAGCAAGAGTGCTTGACTTTTCAAACCTAACAGCAAATCCATAGTAATGTTCTTTGGTTACACATTTTTCTGAACCAATACAAAACGTGCTTTTTAAAATTTAAACATACAGCCTAGTTTTTAGTGTAGAATGGTTTGAAACAGCCAATGAGTTCTTTTTATTAAAAAAACTATGTGTGCCTCCATTTTTCAACTGTCTTTCATTTCATATTGCCTTTCTACTGAAAGACACATCCTGAGTGCATCCAGATCTCCTTGGAAGATGTTCACAGTGTGGATTGTAGGTCACAGCTATGTCTTCTGGAGTGAAAAATTTGCAGAAAAAAGAGGTATGGTGAGAGACCTTGCTTTGCCAAATGTAGACATTAAATGGATTGGTCAGAGAGGGTTAAAGTGGCACCAATTAATGCCTTTGGTGAAAACCTTTCTACATCTCCCACAGCCTAACCTTATTATTGTGCACTGTGGTGGAAATGACCTAGGCACTTTAACTGGGGTAGGTCTGGAAATGCTTATTAAGGACACCTTTGTGCAATTGATGTCGCTTTTTCCACAAACTGCCTTTGTATATTCTAACATATGCCAAAGGCAAAAGTGGAACTGGTCCAACCAATTTTGTCCGCAGATTGACAAAGCAAGGAAGCACGTCAACAAATCTATTTCTGCTTTCCTCAGAGACTATGGAATGGGTTCTATATACCACAACAACTTGCGTTACAACATGCAAGACATTTATAGAGGAGATGGTGTACACTTCACTGATGAAGGGAACAGAGTCTTCCTCTTGAACTTTAGACTCTGCATCGGTACTTACTTGTAGGTACCAAAAAACACACAATAAACACAAGGGCTCTTTTTAGAGCCACCTTATATCTTTTCACTTAATTGCGAATTTTTATTATTTTTTTGTTTTAAAAAATATTTTCGGGTGCGCGCACTCGGCGATATTTTTTTTCAAAATATAAATCTTTTTTTTTGCCCTAGAAGGTCCTACTGTGACCCCCTTACAATGCCTAGTGGGTCAATATCTCCCCACTCTGCCCCCTTTTCACGTTCTCCCCCTTTGTTTATCACCCCCTCTTTATGCGAGAGACAAAATGGCGGCCACCGCTTTCTGATTTCCACCGATTCGAATGTTTACTGACATCTAACAACCAATCAGAAGTGCGCTCGGCAGGGTGCGCGCACAGGACACGCTCGTACAGATATATATATTGATTTAAATGCTAATTTCTCAGGAAATACTGAACAGATTTACACCAAACCTGCAAAAGGCACTTCATGGACCTTATGGCTACCTCTCTGCCAAATTTCACATAATTCTGTTCAGCCGTTCGGGCTATAGCTGCGACTAAGTCCCTATGGAAGAATGCATGGGGGAAACGCGTTTTGGGACCCCCCTTTTTTTCTCGGCCCCCGCTTGACGAATCACCCCGAAACTTTCAGGGTAGGAGCTGAGCGGAGCGCCCCATTAGTTTTGAAAATTTCGCAAGGATTCGTCAACCGGCGCCAAAGTTATTCAAAATAGAATTTTGAGATTTCCTATGGAAACACGGTCTTAACTAGAACTACCTACTGGCGACCGCCAGTAGGTAATATATATATATTTGTGCCTCCAGGATGGCTATCGCCTTGGCTTACTCGGTTGTTCTTCGGGGGGGGAGTTGCTCTGCTCTTTCCCTGCTATGGCTTCGCTGCTATAGCTTTCTGGTGCCTTGGTGCCAACTGGTGCTGTTCCTCACCCTTTGTTTCTTTCTGTTTTGTTGCTCTGCTTTTTTGCACACTGTTCCTATGCTCTCCTCAGTTTTGTTGTGATGGCTCCGCGCTGTGGCATGGAAGCGATCTCCGAAGCAAACTGACGTCAGCGTGCTGGGTTGGGGCTTATGTGACCTCGCTAACGTCACGCCCACGGAAGACAGCGGGGCGGAGTCGCGTGGTGCCGGCGCGCAGAGATGCTGGGACAAGATCATTTTCAGGATCCAGTCTCATGCCTGGGGATAATTCTACATTAAGGAATCTGCGGCTAGAATCGTCTCTACCAGATACATCGTTACTGGAGGTAAGTAGCTTGTACGTTAGTGAGATATCCTTGCAAGGGATCTCTTCCTGAAGGAGACTACCTTCTAAAGGGGCATACTCCAGCAGCGTCACCTCGGCTAGCCCTTCGGCTCGCCAGGCATGCTGGAACCGGAGATAGGCATAGTGTTGATTTGAGTGAAGTTGGTAAGTGGCTTGCAAGGAAGCGAAAGACGTCAATTTGCCTTTGTCCAGGGTGTCTTCGACTTTGGAGATTCCTATTAAGTCCCAATTACGGAAACCTCTCAGCTTCTTAATTTCCTTCAATCGCGTCCCCTCCCATAGTGGAGTCTGCCTAGTGGGTTTCTTGTCCCATTGCATCTGTCTCTCTGCGCGTTTCCATGCCTGTACCGTTTGTTGCGTGGCCGGGAGAAGGCAGGTGGCACCCCTCCCACCATACAGATAGTGTAGATATGTACGATCTTGGAATTGCAGTCGCTCCAACCTGTAAGTGGGGTGATCGCCCAAGGCGTTGCTCCATTCATTGACTGTAATTAGATGTACTGCCCTATGGAAGGGCCTGATATCCGGTAAGGCCAGGCCCCCGTTTTACGGATTCCGTCGCAGTATTTGCAACGCTATGCGTGGTTGGGCCCCATCCCACAGGAGGGTACAGAGTTCCCCATCAAGGGATGCAAATATAGCATCCGGTATTTTACAAAATATAGAACAACTGCGGAAGAGCGATCATCTTGTACATTGCTGCCCGCCCCATGATCGTTGGAGGGAGTTTCCTCCACCTCTTAACGTCTTTCTGGAAATTGGAAAGGATACATAAAATATTATTTTTCAAGCCAGACGGAGTATGAGTAGTGATGTACAGTCCCAGGTATGTGAACCCATCTGGAGACACCTTCAGGCAGCTCCGATAGAACTGAGGTGTCGCCACCCCCACCACTGGATATAGAGTGGATTTATTCCAATTAATCTTATATCCCGCGTGACGACCATACTCGTCAAAGAGCTGAAGAATCTTCGGAAGAGTCCCGGCTGGTTCTGTCACATATAGCAGAATATCAACTGCATACAACGATATGCGCTCCTCTTCTAGGTGGCCGGAATAGTCTATAAAACCACACAAGCCCAGGGTGGATCAAATCGTACAGGCCAGGGGCACCAAAATGAGTGCAAATAATAAGGGCGATAAGGGGCAACCCTGCCTGGTACCGCGCTGGATAGCCCAGCTTGATGATCATATCCCATAAACTCGTACTCTAGCCTCGGGTGCGTTATACATGAGAGCCAGCCACTCCCTGAACATGGGACTGAATCCAAATTTCTCCAAATTACACCACATAAAGGGACAGTGAATGGTGTCAAATGGCTTCTCGACGTCTAAGGAAAGGAGCAGGTGCAGAGCATCGCGGCCTTGAATGGTGTCCATCCAGTTCGCAACGCATCGCAAAATAAAGCGGATAGCTCGCCTAGGCATGAATCCAGATTGGTCACTGTGGATCAGGGGGCCAATGACCGTCAAGAGGCGCGTCGCAAGTGCTGTAGCCAAGATTTTCGTTTCGACATTGAGCATGGATATGGGATGGTAAGATCCACAATCCTCCGGCGGCTTCCTAGGTTTATGGATAACCTCCACAGTGGCCGTCCGGAGATCCTGAGGTAAGAGTCCTTGCTCCTTTGACTCCAGGTACATCTGTAATAAATGCGGGGCTAGTGTGCTACTGTTTAGTTGAAAAAAAATTCCCCTGGGAGTCCATTCGGACCAGGGGTCTTTCCCGATTTTTGCCGGCCAATTGCCTCAGTAATTTCCTCAAGAGTGAGGTCTTCCTCCAGCCTGTCTGTCTACTTAGGATAGCAATGGCAGTCGGTTTGCGTCCTAATATTGAGTGATGTGCTCCACACTCCCCTGTGTTTTGGCTGTATAACGGCCTTTATAATATATAGCAAACGCCCCTGCTATAACTGTTGGTGTAGCATGTCTGTTGGTGGTCCCTAATGGCGAGTACCCATCTCGCCTTAAGCTCCTTTCTGCCCAACCATGCAAGGAGCTTCCCCGCCCTATCCCCTGTTCCATACAGTCGGTGTAAGACAGCCAACTGCTGCGACCGGACCTCATGGGTCGCCAGCGACTGATACTCCTGTTTGGTTATTTGGATTTTTTTCTGAAACCCCTTGTGAAGACAATGCCCACATACGTTGAGGACACGAAGGATCTACTGCGCATCATAGATGGGATGCCTTTTGACACTACACAAGACTTCTTAGTGAGCTTTGATGTGGAGTCACTATACACCTGCATCCCACAAGACGAGACTTTGTTTGTCATTAAAACACTTCTGGAAGCAAGAGATCTGCAGAGTCCCACGCCAGTTGAGTTCATCATGTTCTGTGCAACACTGGCGATGAAGGAGAATTTCTTTCAATTCGAGGATGAGTTATTTCTACAGATCTCCGGAACATCTATGGGGAGTATTTTTGCCCCTTCTTTAGCTAATCTTTATGTTCACCAATTCGAACAGGCGGAGATACTGTCCACCACAAATCCGTTTCTAGGCCATATTTTGTCCTGGAAACGATACATAGACGACATTTTAGTCATCTGGAGAGGTTCTATGGACACCATTGAGAGCTTCCACTCTTGGCTGAACAACAGAAATGGTTTTCTGAAGTTTACTTGCGAGGCTTCGAAAGAGAACCTACCTTTTTTGGATCTATTGATCAGTTCTCAGGATGGAATACTTACTACGGAATACTTACTATGGATTGGACTGAACCAATATTTTCTTTAAAGTACAGTTCCGATTCCACCCGTAACTCATCCACCACCTTTGCATCTTTTAGGACCCAGGAGCTTAGTCTCCAGTTTGTGGACTGGTAGCCAGCCTTTCTGCCCACTGTCAGCAAGAGCGGGGAGTGGTCCGAAATGCCCCTGGCTAAATGTTCTATTGTTCCTACCCCTGCGATCTCTCCTGCAGGTGCAAAGAGGTAATCCAGCCTCGAGAACACCCTATGTGCCCCTGAAAAATAAGAGTAAGCCTGGAGTCTCGGATGGTGTCTGCGCCACAGATCTGTCAACCCCAGAGTGTGTTGGAATTGTGCCAGTGCCATAGGGCAATGCTGTCCTATTCGTGCGTGTGTGCGATCAGTCATTGGTTCGATAACGTCATTAAAATCTCCCCCTAGGATGTGTGTAGCTGGCCCAGATTTAAGGAGAAGCCCTGTAAGTTTATCAAGCGTGCGTTGCTGCAGCCGTGGAGGAGCATATACACTTGCCAAGAAAACTTGCTTGTGTCTCCATGTGCCCTGTACCACTACATAAGTCCCATCTGGGTCTACCCACCTTTGGGTGATATGAAAGGGGGGGGGACTGTTTGACAAGAATCGCTACCCCTCTTGAGCCCTTAGTGAATCCTGCATGTCCCAGAACGGTGTAGTGCCCTCTGGCCAGAAAGGAACAACTCGACCCCCTCAGATTGGTCTCTTGTAGGAAGACAGTGTCAGGCTTTATTCTTTTAATATAAGCAGAAACCGGACCTCGTTTAATTTTGTTGCCCAATCCATTGACATTCCACGTAAGGACCGTGAAGCGTTCCTCAGCCATCGTAACCTCTCAGTAAGTTTACATTGTCCCTCCCCCGTTCACGAGGAGCGAGCCTTCCCATCCCTCTCTGGTTCCACAATCAAGAAATAAAACAGAACAAACAAACATATGAACCCCCATCCCGTGCAATAACCACGTCTCACATTGATCATGCATGAGTAGCTTACCCCCTCCCTACGCTCTTCGGGCACCTGCACCATCCCCCAATTCGCCAACGTGACAACTCCGACACAGGTATTCCACAAGAGGTCTGTCACCCCCCGTCTCCCTCCTGCCCCCACAACAAAACTAAAACAAAAGAAGTATATTAAATGTTCACCCTTTGTTAGGCCGCTTCCCACAAAGTCCTGGTGGCCTTAGGGTCGTCCTACTGTCCTTCATTGTTCGTCCGACCCCACAGCAGGGCCCTCTTTGCCAGTATTAAGTGGGTGTGTCTGATGTGTCCCATCTTCTAGTGAGCCAGGGTCCGTCACCTCCAGTTGTTGAATGTGCTCGAGCAGCGGGTGAGCACCATCAGCATCGGGGCGAGTCATCCTTCTCGGAATATTCGGTGTTCAGGTTCTCACTGGAGAACTGTATAGCCCGTGCCCCATGTTCTTTAGTATTGTCCTCATCAGTGTCCAATGGTTACGACCTCGTTTCCCTGGACTGTAGAGACCTCCCCAGCGGTCTCTTAACCGCATTCCGTGCTCTCAGTGTACGTCTCCTCCTTTTCTCCAGCAGTTGTCCCCGACTGGGGGTCGCTTCTTTTCCTGTGGGTGTTTTCTGCGTTGGGGGCTTTGGGCGCCTCAGGATGGGACTTTCCTCTATTCATGCCCAGGCATCCTCCAGAGATTGAAAGAACATCGTGGAACCCTGGAAAATTACCTTGAGCTTGGCGGGGAATAACAACATATATTGGATCCCCAGCGTGCGGAGCTTCGCCTTAACAGTGTCAAAGATTTGCCGTTGTTTCTGAACATCCCGTGAATAATCTGGAAACACACTCCACCACCCTGAAAGCGCACCTTGCCTTTCAGCCTCAGATCTGTTAGAATCAAGTCTCTATCCTGAAAGTTCAAGAAGCGGGCTATCAGGGGTCTGGGTAAAGCCCCCGCCGGCGGCCGAGCGGCGGGCATCCGATGGGCCCTTTCTATAATGAAGCATGTGTAAAACTGAGTCTTCGGTAGAGTGTCCTTCAAAAGGGTCAGGAGAAAGTGTCCCGGGTCTGTCCCCTTGACATTCTCTGGAAATCCGATGAAGCGTAGATTATTTCTGCGGGCCCTATTTTCAGCGTCATCAACCCTCCACGCCACCTCCTTCATCGATGTCCGTAGTCCCGACACATCCTTTTGCGTGGTGTACATAACGTCTTCGAGCCCTGAGACCCGATGTTCGTCCTCGGTGACCCTCTCCGAGACATTTCTCAAGTCCTGGCACAGGAGTGTGACTTTGGAGCGGATCTCTGCCATCTTCCCCTCCAGGATCTCCCTCGATGTGTGGATCGCTTGAAGAATGGCCGCGGTATCGGTGGTGGGGCAAGGCCACCCTCCGCCCCCTCCAGTGCAGGTAGCACTTTAGCGAAACAGTCTAGCTTCCTTTGCCTTGTCGCCTTTGGCTCCTTATCCTTTACCATTGTACGTCGTTAGGGAGTATATGTCCAGTATCACTCTGCGACCCACATAGCCTGTTCGGTCAAGTCGGCGGTGATGCCTCTACGGATCTATCCCCTGCGCCCAGGTCTTCTCCGCAGGACTTGCTGACCCCAGGGAGAGGGCGGCGGCCAGCCCCAGCCACCCCTTTAGCCGGAGCCACCTGGAAGGGGAGCGCCAGTCAGATCCGCCAGTCCCAGCTTATATAGTTCGTCTCGGAGGGGTCCCCTGGGCTCCGGAATGTGCTTTCCAAAGAGCGAAAACGGTCTCAAGTGCCACCCTCCTTCAGCTTCCGTGGGGTGGCAGGGAGGCCTACAGAGTCGTGCCCTGACCTTCTCTTCAGCCACCACCTGAGTCCCCTCCTTCTGCGCGTCGGGCCGTCACCAGGGAGCGCGTCAATGATCCCAGCTCAGTCCGGCTCACTCTCTGCCGCATTGCAGACCCTTTGGGTGCTGGAGTCCTGGGGGCAGAGAAGTCACAAGTGCCTCAGGGCCGGTCAATGGCTCATTGCGGGTCCTCCCTGCCCCCACGGCTTCGACTCTTTGCCTCACTGCCCTTCCCTCAGCTGGGAGAACGGGAGAGGCCCCCACCGCCAGTTCGTCGCCCGCATTCACTCCTCACAGCGCCAGAGCTCACAGCGGGTCAGATCACCGAGAACAGGTCGCGTGTCGCTCCGGTCCTCCTTAGGCAGGGAGGGCACACCCCCAGTCACTGCGGGCACTCACTGGCGCAGGAGCAAAGGCAGGCTCCGCCAAAAGGCACCTCACACCACTGTCTCTTTCGGCACTTGGGCACCGGAGGCGGCACTCCCATGTCCCTCGGGCCACTCCAATTCTGCAGCCGCTCTCGGTTGTCCCCTGAGGGAGGAGCCACGGGGTGAGTAGTCTTTTAATTAGCCTGTCAGGGCCTTCACCAGTGCCGGAGATCGCCCGCTGCACCTCCTCCAGTCGCCGCCTCTCCTCTGCCTATGCTCTAAGCTTCTGTGCCTCTCTGTCAGCAGGAAGCGAGTTGATCAAGCCGGGCGAGGCGCCATCTTGTTGAGAGGCCCGCCGGCACACCGCAGCTTAAAGTTCAAATTTCAGAGCACCCATTCAAATCCCCGGGTCCCGCTGTTCACCAGCATTCCCCAGGAGCCTCTGACATAAGTAGGACCCGTTTTCTGGCATCACGGGTCAGGATATCAACCAGGATTACCTGAGAGCCGGTGGAACTCGCGCAGCTACTCAGCCATGATGGTGGCCACGCCCCCCCAGCCTAATTCATTGTTACTCTATTTTCAGGTGGTGCTCTAATCCTGTCATAGATTTTCTGATGAGCATTGTTTCCTATTGAACAGTTCTTGATAGGGTGTTATTTCTCATACTGTTACCATTGAAGCCATTATTACTGTCCCCATATACCTAATAGTTACATTCCGTACTGGTATTCTTGACGATTGGTATGTTCCTACTAGCAGTTTGTTTACTTTGTCTGTCTCCACTGGCTTGTAGGCCATGACTCAGTGTATTGGTTGGACAGATTAAGGCATTGGGTGTCCAGTTGTGAAAATTAATGCCACTATTCTCTTACATCACTGCCTTAAATGTAGCGGGTGTGGTTTTCATCCACTACTTTTGGAAATTGTATTAAATGTATCTGAGATGTGCATAATGTACTTCTTGGTCTTAGTTGTGTGCAATGACTACTTCTCATTTGTCATGTTGCCTTCATAAGATTAATGAGGCCTCTCCTAGGGAAATTGTGTCACAATTCATGGAGAGTGCCTATTTCTTGAGAAACAGTATGAAGAGATGGCCATTGGTTCCCTTTTCTAATATCATGTAATCACCATGTGAGGTGACATGATGTGCATTTCCAAAAGATTCATATGTTTGTTTCCTGTTTAGGGACGATCAGTAATGATTTCAAATGTTGACAAATTTCTTTTGGAACTAGCTGACCTGATGAGGACAAATAATGGTTGAAGTTTAAACCAGGTTACACCATAGGTGGTAGTTGAGTCACAGCGCAAACTATGTAGCTGATTGTAATTTGTCAAGCTCACCTTAATTAACCAAATTTAGCCACTCCCGTAGTTCGAAAAATATAGACTTGATTTCTTCTTTGAAAGTAATCGACATATAGAAACAGGGCACAGCCACTGTAAATAGTGAGTTTTTCTATCGATCTTTGCTGCAGTTATGGTAGTTATAGTAGTCTTTTGCCTGCTTACACTTGGAATCATTGGCCAATATAATTGCTTTTGAATAACATTAATACCATCTGAATAGCACATCTCTTGTTTAGTCGAAGAGACGTTAATCCTCATTTAGACATGTGTGGTAATTAGATATCTGCCTGAAATTAGCAGATGACCAGTCTCTTTATGATTCCCCCACCTTATTTAGAGGCTGAGGGATTATGGCGTCCCCCAACACTGCAGAGAGGAAAAACGTTGCATCGGTGCAGCAACAGATTAGACACTTGCAGGGCCGGCAAAAGCCATTTTTACTGGAACGTTTATATCTGGGATCAAACATAGTGGTTGCATACATAAAAGGAACTGAAATATTCCAAGTGCACTGGGAGGAAACTCCAGAACATGGTGAGGGGCATGTTCCTTACCAAAGAAAAACGTCTGCTTTGTGGGACATCAGAAAAAAACAATGGCAAAATGATTACTGTCCCTTTTATTTATTCCCTCAGGCATTCCCCCACCTTGTATGCGGGGACTGATTTGGGGGGTAACAGGCTGCCAAGCCTAAAGGCAAGCTGTATATTTGTCAGGTGAACCGTGACTGGAATACCAGATGCAGTGCATGTGGTAGCCTGCCCACCAATCTGTGAATAATCAGTTTCCCATGATATGACTTGGTTTAAAATGGGCTTCTAATCTAGTAGAAAATATTTTTGGAGATGCCAATAGCTGCCATAGGGGTCCAGCACCTCCTTGCTAACTGCTGTCTCGTGCTTTTCCCAGGGATCTAACATGGGGTGAAATATCACCCTTTAAAATTGGCCATTTCTAATCTTTCGCACATTAAACAATAGCATCATTTGTTAACACTACATGACCTGAAGTATCAAGAGTAGTGCTACAATAATCTCTTGCAATGTGTTTAAAGGGGGTCCGCCTTTTTTGGTGACCTTCTTGTTTGTTTTGTTTTACTTACTGGATTTGCTGGCATATTTGTAGACTTATAGCTGCAGATTCCTTTCCTTAGAATTATCCCCATTCGTCAGACCGGATACGGAAAGGTTTCATTAGCAGCACCTCGGCGTGCCAGTAGGTAGCATCGTTTGACTCCACGTGGCATTGTCTGTGACTTTCGCTATGCCTATATAGCTGTGATGACATCAGTTTTTTTCTTTCCACACCAGCCAGCACAGATCCGGGAAGGGCTACTCCTTAGTCATTTTTTGAGTAGGTTTTTGGGATGTTTTGTCAAGGTCTTTTTTTTAGGTTTACTTCCTGATGTGGCAGGGATGTCATCTAAGAAGACCGGCTTCAAGTCCAGTGTGCCTGCCACCGACAGATGTTGGTAATGGACTCGCACCTTGTATGCCTCTGGTGCCTCGAGCGGGACCACGATCCAAAGACATGCACCGACTGCCACGCCATGTACCCGAAGGCCTTGAGGGCGCAATCTCTCAAGCTTATGGAGGCTTGACGTATGACGCGACGTTGTTCACGGTACCGGACGAGAGGAAGGTCCCAGGACCGGTCACGTAGCCCGAGGTCTTTGTCACATTCGAAGTTGTCAAGGCATTCCGGTAAGTCCAAGTCCCACAAGAAGAAGTTGATGCATGCTTTTTACTTCACCTCCTCTGTCGGCTGACGAGATGAGGGAGCGTCGCTACTTGAGGCCTGGCTCGTGGTTGAGCTAGCGTCTGGGTCGGCTCCGTGCCTCACTGAGTTCCCGGGAGCCATAGCGACCGCTGCCCAATTTGGAGAATTTTATGAGGCCTTGCACCTCATCTGTGGGTGGCATGTTCACTTCGGCGTGCCTTTGGGCCTGCAGGTTCTGAAAGAGGCCCCTACTGGCTCCATGCCTGCGGCTCTGGCACTAGTCAGGCCCCAAAGATCCACAGATGGATCCGGATCAGCACCTGTTGTGCCACCTCGACCTTCCCCTACTCTTATCCCAAGGCCAACGCTCCCGGCACCGCTGGTGCCATCCCCATTCTCATCCCTGTCTCCAACACGGGGGCGTCATCCGGCTCTGGCGCTGACTGGAGCCATGCCTTCTGGGCTAGAGCCTGACCCCTATTCTTATGGGCTAAGAATCAGGGAAGATAGGGAGGGGTCATTAGTCCCTGAAGAATACAAGGCTTATGACGAACCACTAGGCTAGGCTGAGGATCTGGTTGAAGCCAGAGGACTGGATATTTCTCCAGATACTGGCATGCTTTCTCCCCCTACCTTGGCTACGGAGGAGGGAGTTAAATTCACAGTAGTGGTGCGGAGGCCAGGCGTATTTGGCGCTTGAGCGCTTTAAGGACAGCATGACTATGGCCAGGTCCTTGAGCCTTTCTATGGCCACTTGTCACCCTCAATCCGCCTTTCATTCCTTTCGTGGCCACGTAAGGGCAGACAATTGTGTCTTTACTGACCCAGCTAACGCAGCGTGCACGTTTTCCAGCCTCGGGTCAGTACAACAAACGTTCCCTGCATCCGTAGCCTCCAAACCCTCCTAGTCTGCCTGCTTATCACAGGCAACCAGTCGGTGGCAGGATCCACCAAAACCTTTCCCACGGGCAGTCTATGACATCGGAGAGGTGGGTTTTGCAGATTGTCTGGAGGGGCATCTCCCTCCCCTTTGAGACTACCCTCCCTTCATGCCACCCACTTACGAGAGGCTAATGAAAGAACACCTGTCTCTTCTCTGCCACGAAATGACAGCTCTTTTGGCCAAAGGAGCTATTGAGAGAGTGCTGATGCTAGAAGAAGGTCGTGGTTGCAACCCCCGCTACTTTCTGGTGCCCAAGAAGGACTGAGGCCTTCATCCTATCCTTGACCTGTGCTCCCACAATTTCTTCCTTAAGAAAGAGTAATTCAAGATGTTCACTCTTGCTCAGGTCCTGTCTGCCCTGAACCCTGGAGACTGGATGGTGGCGTTGAACTTGCAGGACCCATGTTTCCACATTCTCCTCCCGCCTGCCCACAGGCGTTAACCTGCAGTTCACAGTGGGCCAGAGCCCTTTCAGCTTGTTGTGCTCCCTTCTGGTCTCCCCACCGCCCCTCAGGTGTTCACCAAGGTGATGATGATGAGTTGCCAGTCCTCCCCTATCTTGACCACTCGATGTTGAATGCGTGGTCACTTCAGGCTGTCATCTCCCAGCTCCAGACTGTGGCAAACCTCCTACATTTACTGAGTTTTACTATCAACATGCTGAAGTAGCACCTGACTCCCTCTCGGACGTCCCTTCATTGGAGCTGTTCTGGACACGGTGTAGTTTCAGGCCTTTTCTCCCGAACGGCGGGTCCATGATATTCAGCTATAATACCAATGTTTCTGCCTCTATCCTGGATTTTGGTGAGACTGGCCCAGAGGTTGCTGGGCCTCCAGGCCTCCTGCTTCCTGCTTGTGACACATGCCCGTTGACATATACGGTGTGTAGAGTGGGACCTGATGTTCCAGTGGGGGCAGCATCAGGGGAATTTCACCAAAACAGTCCAGATCTTACAAACCACGTTTGGGTCAGTGGCAGACCCCTTTCCCTTCCCCAACTAGATCTGATAGTAGTGACCGATGTGTCACTCCTGGGATGGGGCGACTATCTGGCAGAGGTAGAGATCAGAGGACTCTGGCCTCCGGCGAAGTTCGGACTCCACATCAACCTGTTGTAGCTCTGAGCAATCTGACTGGCATTAAAAGCCTTTCTACCCTCCTTCAGGGGGAAGGCTAGTGCAATTGATCACAGACAGCAAAACCACCATGTGGTACTGCAACAAGCAGGGCAGGGTGGGGTCATGGACCTGCATTTCTGGACATGGCTGGAACAGCAGGGTATAGCATCTGGTGGGTTCTCTGAATGCTATAGCCAACAAACTCACCCGAAGATGCCTTGCGGATCATGAATGGCGTCTCCATCCGTAGGTGGTGCAAGGTCTCTTTCGGCAGCGGGGAGAGCCGTGGTTAGATCTGTTCACCACCGATGAGAACGTGCAATGTCAGCAGTTCTGCGTGCTGGAGTTTCCAAGGTGGCTCTCACTCAGAGATGCTTTTTGTCTCGAGTGGAGCTCAGACCTCCAGTACGCCTTTCTGCGCATACCACTACTGCCCAGAGTTGTCTAGAAGATTAGGAACAACTGGGCCCAAGTCATGTTTGGGTATCTGCACGGGGCACAGAGAGTCTGGTATCCCGAACTGTTGAACATGGCCATTGGTCCTGCAATCAGACTGCCCATTTGGGAGAATCTTCTGTCAGAGCAGGACGGGAGGGTTCTTCACCTGATTCTGTCCAAGCTTCACCTTCTTGCATGAAGATTAGAGGTGACAGTTGACAGCTTTAGACCTTCTGCCCAAAGTCTGTAATGTTATCTTGGCGGCCAGATGGTCCTCTACCAAGATGGTGTATGCATGCTGTTGGGCTAAATTTGTGGTATGGTGTTCAGAAAGACACAATGATTCTCTTTCTACTGCCCTCTCTGAGATGTTCCTGTTTGTTCTTTTCCTTTGCCAGGTATGGCTCCACTCTGGGCACTGTTAAGGGATAGCTATCTGCAATTTCTGCTTTTCTTTGGTTGCCTGACGAACCTTTCATTTTCCAATCCCCTATTGTAAATAGGTTTTTGAAAGGTATGCAACATATGTTCCCTCCGACTCCCTTTGTTATGCCCTAGTGGGATCTCAATCTTATCCTCATCTTTCTTATCTGCTTTCCCTTTGAGCCTCTGCGCAATTAAACACTCGGGCTTCTTACCATCAAGACGCCTTTCTCATGGCAATGACATCTGCCCAGAGGGTCAGTGAGCTTCAGGCCTGGTCATCCAAGCCTCCTTATCTTAACATCTACCCAGACAATCTGGTGCTTCGTATGAGAGCTTCCTTTATTCCGAAAGTGGTCACTCCTTTTCACGTAGGCCAAACCATGACTGCCTGCTTTTTACACACCGCCTCATCCCTCTAATAAAGAGGAGTGACTTCACCGCCTAGACCCAAAAAGAGCTTTTTAATTCGACCTTGACCGCACAATAGGGTTCCGGGTGGACTACCAGCTCTTTGTGGGGTATGTCGGAGCGAAGAACGGACGGGCCTTGCAGAAGTGTGGACCATGTTCCTGATGGATCGTGCTCTGCATCTAAATCTTCTACACATGGTTTGTGTGCTCATTCCACCAGACCTAAAGCTGCAACCACCGCGTTAACTCAGAAAGTTCTGGTCCTGGATATCTGCCAGGAATCAACGTGGGCATCATTACACATGTTCACCAAACATTACTGTCTGGACAGTCCGGTCCCTAGAGATGGGCATTTTGTCCATTCTTTCCTGCATGATTTGCTCCTGGGAAATTGGTTGGCAGACCCACCTTTTGGAGAGGTAATTTGATTATTATTAGCATTTGTAGAGCACATAGCTATCCAAAGGCATCCCAGTGCTAGTGGCTAGACAGAGGTTGTGGCTACACTTTATAAAGCTGATTGTTAGAATAGCCAGGTCTTGAGGTTTCCAGAAGGGAAGATGACAGGATTCAGCACGGATGGGTGGGGGCATTGTGTTCCAGAGTCTGGTCACATTGTAAGCAAATCATCTTCCTCCGCTTCTTACCCTTTTGATTTTCGGTATGCCTGCAAGATAGAGATTAGTTGAGCGGAGGCATTTTCCGGGGTGGTATGGGGTAATGAGAGGTCTGTTGATAGCCGGGCCGATACCCCAAAAGGTCATATGGGCTATGCACAGAGCCTTAAATTTGATTCTTTCGGAGAGAGGTAGCCAGTGAAGCATCTTCAGGGCTGGTTTGGTCGACTTATTTTTTGGCACCCTCCGCAATAGTCTAGCCGCAAAGTTCTGTGCAATTTGGATTTTCCTTATAGTTGCTTTTGGATCTTCCAAGATAAAGGGAGTTTACGTAGTCCAAGCGTGTAGGCCTGTATCAGGGTCCTCCTTTCGTGCTTTGGAAGGAAGGAGAGAACCTTGCGAAGTAGTCTAATAGCCCCAAAAAATGCTCAAGCTACTCTTACTGCTTGGTCTTTGAACTTAAGGGAGCTGTCCAGCCAGACGTTCAGGCTTTTTAGCTTGGTCTTTGGGGTTGGGGCAGGCCCCAGGCAGTTGGGCCAGATCTGTATGAGTTCTAAGCCAGAGGTGTTACCCAGGAGCATTAGCTCTGCTTTTCCACCATTCAGCTTGAGGCAGGAGCGTTCCATCCACAAAGCCACTTCCCACAAGCAAGTTTCAAAGTCAGAGGGGGGGTTTCGTGGGCCATTGAGGGTGATTACCAGCTGGGTATCATCTGCGTAGGTGACAATTTTTATCCCATACGGCAGAATGATATCCGCCAGTGACTGCATATATACATTGAATAATGTCGGCTCAGGGAGGATCCCTGAGGAACTCTGCAGCTGATCGCCAGGGCTCTAGAGGTTGACTCCCCTGAGAAGACCTTATACGTTCTGTTATCTAGGTAGGATTGGATCCAGTCAACTGCCTCACCTGAAACGCCTCTGCTCCTGAGTCTCTCCAATAGGATGTTGAAATTCACAGTGTTGAAGGCTGAGCTCAGGTCTAGGAGGATGATGGCTGCTGCCCTCCCTTGATCAAGGATCAGTTTAGATTCCTCCACCAATGCGAGCAGGGAAGGTTCAGTACCGTGTTGAGTCCGTAAGCCTGTCTGTGTGGGATGTAAAAGTTTGTGGATTTCTAGAAATTTTGAGCGGGTCGAGTTCACATGCTTTTCTAGGGCTTTAATGATCACTGGAAGCAGGGATATAGGGCGATAATTACCCAAGTCATCCGGGTCCAGGTTTTTTTTTTTGTTGTTATTTTTTAGTAGAGCCCTCACTATGGCATGTTTCTAAAGGTGCAGGGACTAAACCGGTAGCCATAGACTGATTTATCAGTTCAAGCATGTGGGGAAGTATCACTTTTTCTGCTTTGCATAGTGCGTGGGGGCAGCTGGGTCTAATGGGGAGACTGACTTTATTTGAGAGAGGATTTCTGATAGCCTGGCTAAATTCAAGGGAGGAAATTCTTTAAGAGCATGGTCTGGGCTGGGCGGAATCTTGTCCGTTACGAAGAGGTCACTAGGGTGGGGTGGGCTGGTGAAAGCAGTGTATATGTTTTTAATTTTTCCTTGAAAGAAGTCTGCTAGTTCATTACATCCCTCAGGGGAGGTCACTAGAGATGATTCGGATCTCGGGAGTTCTAGGAAAATTTCTCTAGGGGTTTTAGCCGTTGAGTTAATTCTCTCTTCGTAGTACGCTGCTTGGGCGATTTTTATTTCGTTTTGATAGTGATTTATAGAGTCTCTGTATTACGGTTTGCTGTGGGAATTATAGTCTTTCCTCCATTTCCTCTCCAATCTTTTACAATCCTGTTTAAGTGATCAAAGTTTGGGGGAGTACCAGGGTGAGGATTTCTCTCTCACTTAATGGCTGGGTTTAGCTGGGCGACCATGTCCAGTGATATCTCTATCCAGGTGGTGAAGTTATCTGCGGCTAAGGTGAGAGTAAGGTTGGATTCTGGTTTTAGACTTTCTAGTGCTTTGGTCCACGCTTCTACTCATAGTTTGGCCCATGGCCTGACTCTCTTGGTGGTAAATTTTGTGTCTGGGGAAGGGGTGGGGAATTAACGTAGATGGGAATCGTGAAATGATCGGTCCAGGGCAGGGGGATGGGATCGCCTACAGATCATTATTGTTGGTAAAAACTGGATCGAGAGTATGGCCCAGTTTATGGGTGGGACCGGTGACTTTTTGGTGGAGTTAAGTTGCTAATAAGTCGTAAGTCAGCTCTGAAGCATCAGCCCTATCAAAGTCATTGAAATGCAGGTTAAAATTCCCCCAACAGCGTAGTATTTAAGGAGGTACCTACTAGTGTAGCTGCTACATCTGGTAGGGATTAGAGGAATTGCCCGAGTCCACCCGGAGGGTGGTAGATGAGCACTCCGGAGAGGGAATGGACAGCAACTTGTGCGAAGGTAAAAAAGAGACTCTCACAATCGGCAATAATATTAGGTTCCACCAGATATTTAAAAGAGCTTTTATATATTATTGCCACACCTCCCCCTTTCTTTTCCTCACGGTCTTTCCGTTGGATATTGTAGCAAGCAGGGAGGGTTTGAACCAGATCCGGTTCTGACTCATTATGGAGCCAGGTTACAGTCAGGAATAGTATCTGGGGCCTCATCTTCCAAGAGCATTTTCAGCTCAAGGGAGTGTTTAGGTAGAGATCGACAGTTTAAGAGAAACATTTTGAGTGCGTAGGGGCGTTTGGTCCCTGGGGTTCTCTCTGTGAGGGGGCGAAATCTAAAGGTACAGTTGGAGCATTGGAGCTTTGGAGCTCCTCACTAAGATGGTCCATAGGGGGGCAGCATTTGTGGTGCCAGGGGTTATTTAGCTTGAGTATGTGGCCGGGTGAATATGCAATTTTACCTGCGTGTTGCGCGGCAGGGGTTCTGGCCCCTGGTCCCAGACGGGTGCAGACGGGCTTGCCTTAGGCGCGCCTTCGGCCGGCCAGCGGATCCTCTGCGCTGTCATGCGGCTAATGAAGATTTCCACCTTAAAGTCAACCCGGGCTCCACCTCCGACTCTGCCCCCACTCCTCCCGCTTCCTCCACACGAACGGAAACTGCAGTGGACAGGGAAGCGGGAGGTGTAAAGAGTCAGAAGGTAGGTGCAGTGATCAGAGCCAGTTTACGTGAAATTCTAAAAAGTAAAACGTTACGAGAGGTTGAAAATGCGTTATAACAATCTGAGCTTACTAGAATAATAGCCAAGACAGAATGGGAACAGTCTGTCTAGCCGCTGTGCGTCCGCGCTGTCATGCGGCTAATGAGGATTTCCACCCGGAAGTTCAACCCCGGGCTCCGCCTCTGACTCAGCCCCCTACTTCTCCCACTCCCTGCACACAAACAGAAACCGCAGTGGACCCGGAAGAGGGAGGTTGAAAGAGTCCGGAGGTAGGTGCAGTGATCGAGGCCAGCTTACGAGCAATTTTAAAAAGTCAAACATTTTGCTTGGGTATCTAGTTTAAGGTAAGGAATCTGTGACTAAAAGTCTGTCAGATGAACAGGTTACTTACTTTAGGCTGTGCCTTATTTGGTAGGGACTCTATCTAGCCGAAGATTTCTTACTGACCCACCCATCCCATTCTGCAACTGTATTTCTAGGGACAGGACATTTTCCTTTCAGGGCCATAGTTTTCCACACCAGTGGTCAAAGTGCTTCGTGGCTCTGTGCTTCTGGTATGGTAAGTCCCGAAAAATAAATGACGTCAGCGCACCTGGGTGGCGCCTAATATAGGCACCGTAAACGTCACTTCTGGCATGGACGACGCCACACGGAGCCGAATTACGCCAACTACCAGCACACAGAGATACTGCTCACAAAAAAATTCTGGATCCAGTCTGACACCTGGGGATAATTCTAAGGTAAGGAATCTGCGGCTAGATAGTCTCTACCAGATAAGGTGTTACCATAGGTAACTTGTTCATTAGGCATGTTTGGCTTTTAGGTATTGCTACTGTAATAATTGCAAAAAAACTGTGAAAGTGATTTAAAAGACAGAAGTGGCATGTGGGATACTGTATGGCTTTGATTCAATCATAAGGGAGGCTTTAAAAAGATTAGCATTAGGAATGCCACACCAACCCTGAACTGTTGTAGGACCAGCTGCGGCATGGATATGTCAGAATAAACTCTTCTAACATGGTCAAAGCCATCTTCGACATTAAATAAGTCACCTATATCAGCTGTGTGCCTTGGAGGGTACAAGGCCCGGGTGGGTGCATAATGTTTAGAATTGATTGATGGCAAGTATGTAAATGTCATATCTCTGCAGTAAAAACTTTCAAATGTGCATGTTACAGCACTGGCAAAAGCAGTCTTTCTCTTGTCAAAGCCCTCCTTTTTTATGAAATTCATAACAGTCTAACTTATCGGAGAAGCCAGCTAACATGTATTCTTGTTTATTTCAAGAATTAGTTATTAAACATTTACTTCAATGGTAAACTTGGCTTTTTAGTAAAAGCATGTGAGAGTTGATGTCTAGAAAATATTTGTCATCTCTACCCAAGCCCTAGTCAGCCACTTAAACTGGTTCTGACATCCCCCATCCCCTGTATTGAGATTTCCTCCAGTCAAGAGCTGTCCAGGAAAAGTTGTGAATGACTGGCACCAGGGTGTGCTTCGAAATAAAAGGGGCCTTTTGTGGCAGGCTGCCCTGCAGGAAAGGTCTGTCAGAAGTGCACATGAAAGATCATTACAGGACCTCATTTGCCCAGCTATCATCTGCCTGTATTTATCAAAGGAATGTGAGGGGTGGCGTAGGAACTGACACATGCAGCTAGCCATGCACAAATTGGAGAGGCTTACTCAATCCTGTGGACTATCCAGGCCATTGTTTTATGAAAAAAGCCAAAAAATACATTTTTTTCATAGAACCCTCACCCATCAGGGATTTCCTGGTTTGGTGAGGGCTTTATAAAAAAGCATTTTTGTTTTTTTGATAAGGAAGTGGCCTGGATAGTTGACATGGTAGAGTAGGGCTCTCATTTGTGCATGAGTTTGAGGAGGATGAGCCCTCCTCTCTTATCTCTTTTCTCTCACTGATTTGTAGTACAATATACAAGCAGTGAGCAGTGGGGAATTTCTGGAGATTTAGCCTGCCTGACAGGGGTGTGGGAGACACTAAATTTCTTTAGGGGGGAGCCAGGGACAGTTTTGGGGACTTTTGATTAACCCTATACAAATTGCCTAAGATCCGTAAGCCACAGATTCTGATAAACATTTACAAGCACATGCTTTTGAAGTGAGATAGAAGGGCAAGCATGTAACCACAGTGTGCACGTATATTTTATTGTCATTTACAAGTTATCTACATTCTGCAAAGTAATTCGATTAAATGTGAAAAAACATGTTTCTATTTATAACGGTTCTGGGTGTTTAAGGTTTTAAAGGGGTTTTAGGCTTCAGGTGTGAGTTAAGAAAGAGGATATTAAGACCAATATAGGTGTTTTTAACATACAGATATGGGTACCGGATAATAAGGGTTTTAAAGGGGTTTTAGGGTTCAGTGGTGGGTAATGGTGAATTGTGGTAAGGGTATTTTAGGTTTAATGGGCAGGTAGAGGTAAAAGGAGGTAGGCAGTGTTAGAAATGGTGGTCTCTAATTGGCGGAGGTTTGCACCCTGTCCAAGGAGGGACCCTTATTCTAGTCAGGCTAAGGGAGTCACACAGCTAAGATAACCCCTGCTCACCCACTGGGTAGCTTGGCACGAGCAGTCAGGCTTATCTCAGAGGCAATGTGTAAAGCATTTATACGTACACACGCAGTAACACAGTGAAAACCCTACAAAAGAAGCCCACATCAGTTTAGAAAAAAAAACAATATTTATCTGAATAAAACAATACCAAAGTGACAAAAATCCAGCATAAGCAAGTAAAGATATCACTTTTGAAAGGTGTAAATCAGTTCAGTCATAGGAATCTATGGCTGCATCACTTATAGCACAAAGTACCCGAGATGTGTCAGAATCGAAGACAAAAACCGCCGCAGGAGAGGTGAGGTGCCGGAAAGCAAAGCGATGCTTCTGATGGATACATCTGCCTGTGGATTCCTCACCTTTTGAATTACCCCTTGCACAGCATTCCACAGAAAAGTTTTTCATAGCTCTCCCACGTCAATCAGGACGTCGAGACTGCGTGACGTCATCTGAGCCATAAAAAACGCGTTGGTGTGCAGACGTCCGTTCCCTTTTTTCCGCGCGGTCGACGCATGACAGTTTTTCTAGGACTCGTCATTTCTTTGTGGTTTAACATTGTTACAGGTGTCTGTTATTGTAGCAGTGTGATGGCTGCTCAGAAAAAGTCTGTCTTGAAACCTTGTAGGGAAAGTGGGGGACAAATGTCCATCTTGGACCCCCACGAAGATTGCCTTTGGTGCCTGTCGTCTAACCACGACGTCGAGGGATGCTCTTCATGTTGCCATACGAACCCGAAAGCCCTCAAGGAGACGGAAACTAAGCTGTTCATGGTCCGGGCAAAGCAGCAGAAGAGGGGTCAGAAGAGGACAAAGTTGAGGTCCAAGTCGCTGACGCCACACACCTCAAAGTCGTCGAGGAACCACAAGAAGAAGTGGCGTCATAGCTCCAGACGTCACTCTTCTAAAGACAAGTTGCTGAAGTCGGGGTACCCAGCCCTACGACGTCACTGGAAGGATGAGATCCCGCCTTCCCCTTCGACGCAGGTAACTCCAACTCCTTCTCTGGCTCTGAGGGATTCTCTGGCGGCCAGGGAAGCGACTCCTTTGGGGCTTTTGGAAAGACTGCTCCATTTCGGGCCCAACAGCAGCAGCAACAACAACAGGCGAACCCACTGTATAGAAGACACAGAGGGAAGGGTAGAGGTCGTCTGTGGGGATTTGCTCGCCAACAAGTATCCTCCTCCTCCTCTCCTGTTCCCCCAACTGGCACCGCAGGGAAGCCGCTCTAGATCCCACATCTTAGAGCATGTTAGACCCGTGGGAGGTCAGGTGTCCAATTTTCTAAAAACATTGGAAATCTGTTCCATCAGATCTTAGGGTTTTAAATCGTGTAGAAAATGGGTACGCCCTTCCTCTCCGAGAGTTTCCCCCCTCCTTTCCCACCTTGCCAGGGCTGGTGTTCAGAGGAACATCTGTTGCTACTGCAACAAGAGGTTCTGTCCTTGCTACAGAAAGGGGCGATAGAGGTTGTTCCGGAGCAGGAAAGGGTTCAGGGATGCCCCTCCCAGTATTTCCTCATTCCCAAAAAGGATGGGCAATTGAGATCGATTCTAGACCTCAGGATCTTGAATTTTCACCTCAACCAGGAGAAATTCAAGATGTTGACCCTAGCTCAGGTTCTACTGGCACTGCAGCAGGAAGATTGGATGGTGTTGATCAATTTACAGGATGCGTACTTTCAGATTCACGGAAGTATCTCTGTTTCACAGTGGGGTCTCAACACTGCCGGTTTGCAGACCTCCTGTTTGATCTTACATCTGCACCACAGATCGTCAAAAAGGTGATCGCGGTGGTAGTAGCACATTTCAGAAGGTCGGGAACTCCTGTTTTACCCTATCTGGACAGCTGGCTGCTCCAGGCAAAGTCTCCAGAGATGGTGCTTCATCATTTGCAAGTAACAACCCGGTTGTTGTTCGACTTGGGTTTTTCGATAAATGTACCAAAATCTCACCTAGTGCCCTCTCAGCACAACCTATTCATAGGGGCAGTACTGGACACTACTGTGAGTCGTGCTTTCCCGCCTCTTCAGAGGTTTCTAGACATCCAAGCTACAATTCCAATGTTTCAAGATGGAGCGACTGTTCCAGTCCTGAAGGTTCTACGCCTGCTCGGTCTGTTAGCTTCCTGCATACCATACACGCAGGCACTCCAGTGGTGCCTCCGCAGGCAGTGGTTTCAACACGACAGGGATCTCGGGGCGGTGGTCAGAATCTCCAGAGACACTGCAGCAGAGCTGTTATGGAGGACTGTGTCAGGCAATCTGTCTCAAGGGAAGCCATTTCAACCTCCTTCACCGGTGGCCACAGTGATAACCGGATTCTTTCACTCTGGGGTGGGGTGCTCATCTGGGGGATCTGGAGATCAAGGGTCTTTGGTCTCCAGAGGAAATATTGCTTCACATCCCCTTTCTAGAACTACGGGCAATACGTTTGGCTCTCATGGCCTTTCTTCCCTCCCGTCGCAGTCAGTCAGTTCAGGTCCTGATGGACAACACGACCACGATGTGGTACATAAACTAACAAGGAGGAGTAGAGTCGTATCGTCTCTGCAGTGGGGCTCTGCAACTCTGGTCCTGGGCTCAGGGTAATCAGATTTGTGTAATTGCAAATCATCTGGCCGGGGTGCCTAATGTGCGTGTGGACAGTCTCAGTAGGCAATACTCAGCCGATCACGAGTGGCGTCTTCATCCGTAGGTGGTCCAGCACATTTTCAGGATGTGAAGTTTCTTTTGTTGGACCTGTTTGCAACTCACGAGAACTGTCCGTCATTCTGCAGTCTCCAGTATCCAATGCGGAGAGCATTGGGGGAGGCGCTTCGGTAAGATTGGGGCGCTCAGCTTCTTTATGCGTTCCCTCACATACCCTTGATTCCTCGGATTCTGGGGAAGAATTGCCAAGACCAGGCCCAAGTCATATTGATTGGCCCAGATTGGCCAAGAAGGGTGTAGTACACAGACCTCCTTCACCTCTCATCGCACCCTCCGCTCCAGCTCCCTCTCAGGGCAGACCTCCTCTCGCAGTTGCAGGGGCAGGTTCTACACCCCCACCTCCAGAGTCTGCACCTTCATGCCTGGAGATTAAGCGGGGGAACCAGAGTTCTTTCTCTCCCCCACCGATGTGGTGGATGTTATATTATCAGCCAGAAGACACTCCTTTGGAGGCCCATTTATCTGATATTCTGAGTTTCGCTTTTTCCTTGGCTCAACAGGGTTGTGCTGTAGCAACTGTTAAAGCGTACTTGTCTGCCTTGTCGGCCTTTCTTTGCTTACTAGACCAGCCCTCTTTGTTTAAGTCTCCTATAGTCATGAGATTCATTAAGGGTCTCACTAACCGGTTTCCTCCCACTCCATTTATCATGCCTCAGTAGGATTTAAATTTAGTTCTTACTTTTCCTGATGGGATCCCCCTTTGCGCCTCTACATAGTTATCCATTGAGGCTTCTGTCATTCTGATTGCGATTACCTCAGCTAGGATGGTTAAATAGCTACTGGCTCTTAGTTCTAAGCCTCCTTTCACCCCTATTCATGCGGATAAGATGGTTCTTAGGACCAGAGCTGCTGCCCTGCCTCAGGTGGTTACTCCTTTCTACCTAGGGCAATCTCTCACTCTACCCACTTTCTATCCTCCCCCTCAGGAGGAGAGACTTCATCGCCTGGACCCTAAGAGGACGGTTAGCTTCTTCCTGGACAGGTCTAAAGACTTCAGGCTGGAGAGCAAACTTTTCATTGGAAACCTGGGAAGTAAGTACATTTTAAGTAAAGTAGTAGCACGGAACATTCTGCTTACCCCTACGACCATCTTGCTGGGCATTTGTGACTCCATTAGCAGAAGGGAAGGTGGGGCCTTTATTTTTGTTGCCATGGCTGTTTACAGGCTCTGTATAACCTCTGCTTGGATTGATACATCTCCCCCTTTATTTATGCACTGGTTGGCCTGGTTATTGTCAATAAGGAATTTGGAGAAGGCTATTTACGCTAAAAAGGGGATACGCACTAAAAAAAGGGGAATTGTAATTTGGGAACACCTCTGTAGATGGGTCTCCCAGGTCAGTCCTTAATTTGTACTGTGTATTGAGCCACAAAGATGGGACCAAATTGAACAGCCCCAATTCTTTTGCATTCAATCCTATTTTCCAAGTACTGTACTTACCCTACTATGCTGAAATATGTTCTGTCTTGTCTTTTGTATTGTTTACAATTCTTCTTTGCACTTTTAGCACTGGTCACTTTATCCAAGAACTACTTAAAGGTGGACTTACTATATTATACTGGAACATTTATATCTTGGATGGACTAAAATTACATGTAGCCTAGATGGTGGTTTATTTTTTGATAATCAAGTTTAGTGGCATTTATAGCAAACAAAGCATACGAAGACAGCATTAACGTATACACTGTATCAGATTCCATCGACAGTAGACAACAGTGCATCGGGCCTAGCAATAAGGACCCCGAAGGGGCCGCCTCGTGGATATAGCATAATTGGAAAGAAACCTAATAATCAGAACAACAAATTTAGCCACTTGCCCACAGCTTTTCAAACTTCTCAGGACATCCCCTAGCCTCAAAGAGGGGTTCCTCTTGGGCCGCACACCAATCCACCCCTCGTCGCCATTTACACACAGTAGGGGGTCTGGCCTGGGACCAAGCCGCCGCAATGTCTCATTTAGCCAGCGCAATCGCAGTGCCCAAAAAGCGTTTGTTTGCTCTTGAGCCGTCGAGACCATCAAACACTCCCAGAAGGAGATGCAAGGGGTCATGGGGAACCATTTATCCCAACGTTTGCGTGAGCTCTGACTCAACCCCCGCCCAAAAGGAAGCAAGAAGAGGACACTACCAGACCAAGTGGTAGAAATCAGCCAGGGCATGGTTACACCATGTGCAAGCCGAGAAGGGGCATAGCCTTGCCCTGTACAGACGCGCAGGGGTAAGGTATGCCGTGTGCAAGTAATAAAGTTGAACAAGACGTCATTTAGAGGAGGTCGTCAGGGTTTTAGGAGCCATGAGTGTGTCTCGCCAGCCCACCTCTTCTAAGTGGCCCAACTAACCTTCCCAGCGGGTGCGGAGTGAGTCTAGAGTCGCGGGGCCATTGTTCACCAGGGAGCGGTAGATCCGTAACACCCCCCTTCTACCCAAGTCTCCCATCATGACTTGGGCTTCTAGCGGGCTGAATTTAGGGAGGGAGGTGGCTGGTGGGATGTGGGCATTAAGGGCGTGTCGGAGCTGAAAATATTTATAGAATTGGGAGGAGTGAAGGGAATGACTGTGTTGCAGGTCGGAAAAGGTTCTTATGTGGTCTCCCACCCAGACATTCCCGAGGAGTGAAATCCCAATCCGATCCCACTACCGAAAACCCTGAAGGGTCGACACCTCGTGAAGCCAGGTGCCGTACCACAGAGGCGTGTGTTGAGTACGTTTCTTGTCCCATCCGATGTAGCGCAGCGCAGGGCAGAGCGACAATCTGTTAGGACCGCTTTAATGACAGGCGTGATGGCATGTGGACCCCATATAGATAGGCCAGGAGCTGCGGAAAGTCCATGGTCCTGAGCTCGGTACGATAAGCCGGGTCGGACCAGCCATCGGCGAACCAGTCATGCACGACAATGAGTCTAGTGGCCAGGTAATATAAGTGGAGGTTGGTCACACCCATACCACCATCAAAGGGAGGAATTGGGCAACAAGCCATGGCCATACGAGGCCTCCCACATCCCCACAAAAACCGGGTAAGTATACCGTCCAACTCGCAGAACCAACCGGCCGGAAGATGAAAGGTAATATTTTGGAGAAGATATCAAAAGCGGGGGAGGATCATCATTTTAAAAAGCGCCCCTCTTCTGAGGGTTTGAGCGGGAGAGACTGCCAACGTTTGAGCTCAGCCTTGGCCTTCGTGACTAGTGGTGTGAGATTAAGAGCCCATTTCAGCTCCGGAAGCAAGGTTACCCAGATCCCCAAATATTTGAACGATTGGCGTCGCAGGGGGATAGTCGATTGCCAGTCAAAGCAGGCCCTCGACAAGTGGAGGGGGACCAAAGGGGACTTCGCCGGATTGAGCCGAAGACCCGAGAGACCTTCGAAGGCTCTGAAAACCTCTAGGCAGCGTGTGCCAGAGTGCTCCGGATCGGCCAAAAAAAGGAGGACATTGTCCACATATAAGTCAATTTTGTCTACATGGTGGGGATCCCAAGACCAGCCTCGAATTAGGGGGTCAGCTCGTACGAGACAGGCCAGGGGCTCCATCGCCAACGCGAATAAGAGTGGCGAGAGGGGGCATCCCTGACGGGTCCCTCTCTGGATAGGAAAGGCCGCGGAGAGGGCTCCGTTAGTTAGGACTTGTGCTCTAGGGTTGGAATACAAGACTCGGATAGCCCGTCTAAAAAGGGGGCCGAAGCCCGTCATGGTGAGAACGTCCTCCAGATAGCTCCAATCGACCGTATCAAAGGCCTTCTCGAAGTCAACGAGGAGCAGCGCTAGGTATGGGGTGAGGAGGTGACGGTGAGCAAGGGTGAGGTGGAGGCGTCGTATGCAATGCCGGGTACCCCGAGCTGGCATGAAGCCACACTGGTCTGGGTGGACCAAGCCGTGTAGCAGGGTACAAAGGCGCTGCGCTAAAGCAGTGGCAAATATTTTCATCTCGGTGTTGATGAGAGAAATCGGGCGGTAGTCCGCTCAGGTAGATGGTGTTTTAAATTAACTTTCTTTAGAGTTGTGCATTCGGATAATCATTTCCTTCTCCGTTGCCCTTCCTTTCATTGACCTATTGTATCTGTAATTTTATTAAGGGTTAGGGTGGGGGGGTGGGCGGACGGACTGTTTTGTATCTTTGAAGGTTCTTTTTTTGTAAATTGCATACCAAAATAAAAATAATTAAAAAAAGGAAACGTGGGAAAAATGAAGGGCAAGGCAGTCCACCAACTAACGCTGTCCAGGTGGATCATCCTCTGCATCACTCCTTGGCCAAAAAGGAGCCTCCTGAAGGTATTTGAGCTCATTCCACCAGAGCAAAGTCTTCTTCTTCGACTTTGGTTAGCGATGTCCCTGTTGTAGACATCTGCAAGACGGCAGCTTGGGCCTCCCTCCACACTTTCGTGAAGCCATACTGCTTCAATTCAGGGAGGAGGGACAGCCACTTAGAATATTCTGGTCTGCAGGATTTTTTGGTAAAGGTAGGCGGAAACCCTCTTTTGGGAGTGGGACTTCTTGGGGATTCAAATCACCATGTGAGGAATCCACAGGCAGATGTAGAACTAGTTACTTACCTTCGGTAATGCTTTTTCTGGTGCAGACAGTATCTGCCTGTGAATTCCTCACTGACTTACCCGCCTCCCCGTTGTCTGCCTACTTATACCGAAAATAATTTTGGGTATGACATTATTTCATTGTCCTTTGAAATGATATGATGCTTGTCGCTAGGAAATGTTTGTTGGTTCCTTACTGCAGTGCAGGGGAGGTGATGTGTCTATCTCTGGACATGCAGCCTCGGTTCCTTCCTGCTGGGCAACATTGATGAACTCAGCGCCTAGGTACAAAAATCCAGATTTGCTGTGTTGATGCGGCGGCAGCTTAGCAGGCGCAGCGTTGATTTTACAGCTGTGAAGCAGGTGATGTGTTGATTCTTCAGCTACGCAGCAGGGTTGGAGCGGGTGCCACGGACGTCGGTGACACAGGGCTCTGGACAGCAGAGATGTGTTGTGTGTTTTTTAGCAGCACGGCGGTTCTGCGTCAGAAAAACAGGTGCTGAGCGTCGATGTGTGGATTTTCTTCTTCAGATCACCAGATTCTACTTCCAAGAGCCCAGGGACTGGATTTTGCACAACTTGGCAAGTCAAGACTCTCAGCAGAAGACCTTCGACACTGGTAGGTTAAGTCTTTGATGGGCTTGAGCCTTCTTTACAGGAGGCAAGCACACACAATCCCTTAGAGAACCTTGGAAGCAGGATACATAAAGCAAAGTCCAGTCGTTTCACTGCCCAAGAAAGAAGCAGCAAGCCAGCACAACAAAGCAACCAGCAGAGTGTCAGGTCCTTCTACAGTATCCAGCTCTTTCTCTTGGCAGACTTTCCTTTAGTCCAGAAGTGTTCTGATAGTATGGTGTCCATGCTCCAGTACTTATACCAGTTGCTGCCTTTGAAGAAGGAGGAACAATTCAAAGGAAAGTCTCTGTAGTGCACAAAACCCTGTCCTTCCCTTACCTGGCTCCAGACATACTGTAGGGGGGGGAGGAGAACTTTGTGTGAGGACAGACACAACCCTATTCAGGTATCAGTGACAACCCCTCCCACTACTCTAGATCAGGAAGGCCCATCAACCTGGTAATGGCCCATCAGGATATGCAAGGCCCAACTCAGCTCTCTTTGTGTGACTGTCTAGAGTGAATGCACAGCAGCCCAACTGTCACCCTAAACCAGACGTGGATTCTACAGACGGTAAGAGGGACATAATGGTAAAGCAAGAAAATGCCTACTTTCTAAAAGTGGTATTTTCAAACATCCAATTTGAAAACCAACTTCGCCAAGAGGTATTTTTTAATTGTGAGTTCAGAGACGCCAAACTTCAAATCTCTATCTGTTCACAATTGAAAGTTACACATGTAAGATATTACAAGGCAGATCCAATGATAACCTAAAGGAGAGCTAGTCCTTGCAATTGTGAAAAACTAAATTAGCAGTATTTCACTATTAGGACATGTAAAACACACAAGGACATGTCCTATCTTTCAAATACTCTACACCCATGGGCAGGGGCTATATTGGGCCTACCTTAGGGCTACCTTACATGTTGTAAAAGGGAAGGTTTAGGCATGGCAAGTGGATGCACTATCCAGGTCGACATGGCATTTTAAAACTGCACACGGGCATTGCCGTGGCAGGTCTGAGACATGTTTTCAGGGCTTCTTTTGTGGGTGTCACAATCTGTGCGGCAGGACCACTAGTAGCATTTGAATCGCAGGCACTGGGCAAACACAGTGCACTTTACTAGGGACTTACTAGTAAATCAATTATGCCAGTCATGGATAACCAATTTCAGATACAATTTTCACAGGGAGTATTTGCACTTTAGCACTGGTCAGCAGTGGTAAAGTGGCTAGAGTCCTAAAACTAGCATAAACGAAATGCAGCACACACACATAAACATGAGTTACAAGAAAAAACACACAGGAAAAACATGCCAAAGATGCCAGGTCTAACACCGGGTGTTGAAAATTTGCCCTTTCTGCAAAGGCACCCCAAGTTTCCTTTGGACCTTTTTGCTGAACTCTAATTTTACTGGCTATTACTGGCTCTATGCACTTCACCTCTGATAACCAGTGGTAAAATTCTTGTGGTCATGTTTCAACATGTTAAAATGTGTATACTTCTGATTGGCATATTTACCTTACCTGTAAGTCCGTACTTCTGATTGGCATATTTACCTTACCTGTAAGTCCGTAATATATGGTACTCACAGTGTACCTAGTGTCTGTAAGTTAAATGTCACCAGTGGGATCCAGCACTCAATGTGCCAGCCATTACAGTGACAGAGCAAAGCATGTTTTCAGACTTGCCACTGATGCCTGGTTGTGCAGTTTTAAATTGCCAATTCGACCTGTCAAACTAAACCCTTTTAACAGGCCTAAACCTTCCTTTTAATTAATGTCACCTTTAAGGTAGGTTTTATTGCTGGTATGGTGCATGGTAATTAGAAGTAGGGCATGTAGAAGTTTAGTATTTCACATGTCCTTATAGCGAAAAAGCATAATAGCTATTTTCATTGTAGCAAGGTTGGTTTCTTCCATAGGGAAACACTGGATTTCATTATACTGACATATAATACTAATTTCAGATGATTGGTAATAGCTACAGGATTATCTTAAGGACTCTTTTTAATAGTTAAAATCCAATTTAATGGATGTCGTATTTTGTCTAACTTGTATGGAAAGGGTACTTTAGAAAAAAAATAATGTGTCGCCACCCTAAAGACTCAGGGGACAGCTTGGTGACTCTCCTGTGATATGGTTTGAACTGCTTCCAGGACAGACGCAATGAACCCTGCATGTGTGGAGGTGTTGTCCTCCCCTTGACAGGATTTCCTGGGGGCTGTGCCCTGTCACTGGGTGCACTTCAAGGGGTCCTCCACTGTCACAGACAGATGTAGCTCACAGCCAGACATGGCCTGCCTTCACTTTTATCCTTCTAGTCAGACAGGCACCAGCCAGCTGCCACAGAAGTGGTTAAGAGGGACCACTGAGATGGAGCTGTGAGAATCTTCTTTGACATTAAAGTGTCAAATCTTGCTTGACTGTTGCATTGTGCTTGACAAGTCTGCTGGGGTTTAACTTATAGCATTTGGGGTGCAATTTAAAGAATGGGAACAGAATGCCAAAACCAGTTGCCGAAAGCTCAGTTTTGATTTTACCAGACTTCAGTCTCTTTTTGGGGGTAAAGAAACTGCCTAAAACTGGATTTTGGTGTTAGACGTGGGACACTGGGATTACCATAGTGCATTCGCTACCCACATCCTCAGATCCCAGAGCCCAAGTTTAGTGAGGCCGAAGTTTCACCCATCTTGGAAATGGCCAAAGTGGGTTGGGTTAGCCCTGGAAACCTTACCCCATTAGGGCATTCCCTAGGATAATTCTCACCCATAAGCTTAAGCCTGCCATAAATGTGAATTCTCCAGCAACCCATTTCAGAACACTCCTATACTTGTGGAAAATCAGAAAAGCCATGAACCTGCTTTCTGAGACCCGAAAGAGCCCTTAAGGACTGGATCGCCTCCCTCTTGTACCAAGTCAAAGAAGTGGACTCCAAGCATCATTAGGCTGACCTCCTGTTCAAGCTACAGGTTTACAACAAGCTCCAAGAGGCCTTTCCTGCAACTGCCCTGCGGATCAGTGGCACCTCAACCTGGACCGGTCGCTGCCTTCCATCTTGTGTGTCTTTTAGTGTCTTCCCTTGTGTCCTGTTTTTTTTTTTAAAGTGTACTCCTGTAGTCAATTGGAATCTTTGACAGGACAAACCTTGTTGGTTAGTATGTCCTGTGCTCCATCGTGCTCAGCGTCAAATTGCACTTAGGTCCCAGGCTACCATGACAATTGACTACCATTGGCACTTCTTGGTGCTGTTTTTACTTAAAAATCTATAAATCATATCTCTGTTTCCCCTTATTGGATTTTTATCATGTTGCTGTAATTATGTTTAATACATCTTTTTGGTATTTTTATTGTTTTGCATTTCAACTTTATTTACTGTTATAGAAATGGATAAATACTGTACACATTGCCACTAAGTTAAGTGCATCTGCTCTATGCAATAGCTACCAGGGAGTGACTTCAGGTTTAATTTGTGACTTTTGTGGTTTACCCTGAAAAGAAATGTTATTATTACTTGAGGTAGGGACTTGCCTCATTCAAATAATAACCCCAGTTTTGACTGGGATTTTAGGGATTAGAGGCAGGTGGAGGTAAATGGATGTAAGGGTTTTTTAGGGTAAGGGGCAGGCACAGAAACTGAGGTAAGGGTTTTGCTGCAACTAGAATTTGAGATCAAGCTGTGTCTTGGAAATATTGCCTGGCTACATTTGAGAATTGATAAATTCGAATAAATATCTTGAACTTGGATCAAGAGTTTCTTGGATTTTTGGACAATATAAAGGACTATTTGTATGCTCAGGGTGACTTTTACTCATTAAGGGTTTTTTATGATTAAGGGCTATTAGAGTAAAGGGAGGTAAGAGGTTTTTAGGGTTCAGGGGTAAAGGGCAATAAGGTGGTAAGGTGGTTATTGGCTTTAGTGGTTGGTAGAGGTTGAGAAAGGTAGGGAGTTTTTATGGTTCAGTGTGAGCAAAGGTTTAAGGGGTATTTAGGTTTCAGAGGTGGGTAGTGGTAAAAGTAGGTAAGGGTTTTTTTTTTTTTTTTTTTTTTTTTATAAAGTTTTATTGTACAATAATTCGATTACAAGCACGGGCCTACAACCACCAGGGCCGGCCGCTAAGTACAGAATGAAATATACATTTATCAAAGCTGCGGTCGGGTCCCGGGGCTCGGCCCCGTAGTGACTCCGGATAGTTCTAAAGAAACAGGAGACTTAAATCCAACAAACACAAAAAACTAAAAGAAAAACAAAAGGCGAGGCATAAAGACAAACAGCGCAGATCAGGCATCCTCCGGGGAACCCCAGTTCAGACCATTAAGCAGCACGCAAAAGGAAGGAGTACCGGGAAGCTGGGGACGGGGGGGGGGGGGCCAAGGGAAACTAACGTCCATATGTAGTCATTACAAAAGGTGCCCGGAACCGTCAAGGGTCAGGGGGACATGGCGATATCGGTGTCCACCAGGGGGGGCGTACAGATACCCCCGCGATATGCATTCCATTGCCCCCAGATTCTACCCCATGCCCCCGGCTTACCACGGGCAACATACACAGTCTTCTCCCTGAACATACACCAGTCCATATTCTCCTTCCATACTGACACGGTGGGCGGCCGCTGGGCACCCCAAAGCTGCGCTATATCTCTCTTGGCAATCATGTTCCCCAGGGCCGCCCACCGAGTCTGAGCCGCGCCATAATCATTGGGCTCCCACACATTCAAGACACAGCGACGCACCTCCGGCAGCAGCACAACCCCAGTGACCTGTCCCATAACCGTATGTATCCGGCGCCAGTAGTCCGCCACCTCGCGGCACTCCCACAGGATATGAAGAAAGGTGGCGCTGAGCCCACAACCCCGCTTACAGAGCCCATCGTCGGAATATCCCATCGAGACCAAGCGAGGACCCGTCACATACACCCGATGAAGAATCTTAAGCTGTACCAACCGGAGACGGGCTGGAATGGCGACCTCCTTGTGGGACGACAGTGCAGACTGCCAGTCCTCGTCGTCCAGTTCCACCCCGTCCCCCGTCCAAGCCTCCCGAAGGCGCACCAAGAGGTCAGCCCGATGATTAATCAGTTTCTTATAGATTAAAGAAATAGTACTGTCAGGGACATGTCCGTCAAGTATGCGGTCCTCGAGGGGCGAGGAAACCGGGATCTTGGTCCCCTCTCCAAAGACCGAGAGCAGGGCGTGTCGAACCTGGGCATAGCGGAAGAACTCCCTGTCCGTAAGCTCATATTCGGCCTGAAGAGCCGCGAAAGTCTTAACCGCGCCCTTATGCCACAGGTCTCCCACTTTGCTGATACCAATCGTATCCCACTGGTCAAACCCCTTCGTGGTCCAGAGGCTCCCCAGGCGCTCGGAGGCAAACAAAGGAGTAGCACATGTCAGTCGCTCACTCCAGCCCGTGGCCGCAGTGGCAGCCCTCCAGGTCCGCACCGCAATCTTAGTAGGACCCGTAAGGGTCCGGCCAGCCGAGCGGGAGTAAAGCGCCCTGTTATAGTCCCCGCCGGGAAGCAGGAACTTGTCCATCTCATACGCAGGATTCAGGCCAGGCGCATACGTGGCGTGGTTAATGGCCGAAAGCTGCGCGGCCCAATAATACCTGCGAATGTCGGGAAGCGCGATGCCCCCGTCGTACCAGGGGAGAGTAAGCTTAGCAAGAGCAATACACGCCCGCCCGTCCCACACCAGTCTCCTCTGCAGGCTCTCTACCTCCCGAAAGTAGGCCACTGGGATGACGTCGAAGGAGTTCTGGAGTGCATAGAGGAACCTGGGAAGGGACATCATTTTGAACAGCGCGGCCCGACCCAGCGGGGACAGGGGCAGCCTGCACCACCGGGCCGTGTCCTCTCGCAATCGCCGAAGCGGACGCAGGAGATTCTGCTCATAGCGAGCCCCCGGATCCAGCGAAACGTATATCCCCAGGTACTTAAAGCCGCTCAGAGACACCTGGATCGGAAGCCGAGGCGGCAGGAGAGGAGGACCGCCGGAGATCGGATAGACGCAGGATTTAGACCAATTGATCGTGAGACCCGAATTATTCCCAAAGGAAGTCAGAACGTCAAAGAGGACGTTGAGCGACTGCCGCGGTGAGGTGAGATATAGGAGAATATCGTCCGCATACAGCGAAACCCGATCTTCAAAGCCCGGGGCCCACCGGATCCCTCTAAGCGAGGGCTCCCAGCGGAGCCAAGCCGCGAGTGGCTCCAGGGCGAGAGCAAAGAGCAAAGGGGACAACGGGCATCCCTGCCTCGTGCCCCTGCCGAGGGCAAAGGGTCGAGAGACCCGCCCATTCACCACCACCTGAGCCATGGGTCCGGTATAAAGAAGCTTCACCCAGCCAATAAATCCTTCCCCAAAGCCAAATTTAGCCAAGACAGCCCAGAGGAATGGCCACTCGATGGTGTCAAAAGCCATCGTGGCATCCAAAGAAACCAGCACGGCCGGTTCGGAGAGGAGCTCCGCCCTGGCAAGGGCGCCATGAAGACGCCGCAAGTTAAGAGCGGTGTTACGATGCGGGATGAATCCGCATTGGTCCGGATGAATAAGATCGCACACGACGCTCAACAGACGATTGGCAAGGACTTTCGCCAGGATCTTAGGCTCCGCATTTAGCAGTGAAATAGGCCGGTAAGAAGTACAGCGGTCTCGCGGCTTGTCCTCCTTGGGGATAACGACTATCGTGGCCAAACGCTGGTCGGCCGGGAGGGAACCCGCCGCCAGAGACTCACGGAACATGCGACTGAGGAAGGGCGCAAGCTTGTCAGGGCGCAATTTATATAGCTCAATGGGCAGACCGTTGGGACCCAAGGTAAGGGGTTTTTAAGCGGTTCATTGGAGGAAACAGGTCAAGGGTGCCAATGGGGATTTTAGGGTTCAGGGTTGGGTAGAGTATATGGAGGTCAGGGATGTTTAGCCTTCTGGGGCAGGTAGAGGGAAAGGGAGGTAAGGGGTTTCTAGGGTGAGGGGTGTGGAGAGATAAAGGGAGGTAAGGGGTTTCTAGTGTTCCGAATTTGGTAGAGGTGAGGATTTTTAAGGTTCAGGTGAGGAAAGAGGTAAAGGGTGCTAAGGAGGTTTTAGGTTTTATGAGTAGGTAGAGGAAAAGGGTGGTAGAGTTTGTTTTTAGGATATATGGCCAGGAAGGATTAAGGGAGGGAAGGGGATGTTAGGGTTTAATGGGAGGTAGCGGTAATGGAAGGTAAGGGAAGTTCAAGGGAGGGAAACTGTAAGGGGTCTCTAGAGGGGTTTAGGGTTCAGGGGTGGCTACAGGTAAAGAGAAGTAAGGTTTTTTTTTTTTAAGGATTCAGGAGCAGATAGAGGTAAAGAGGTTGAGAGTTTTTTTTTAGGGTTTGAGCCGGTAGAGGCAAAGGAAGGTGACGGGGTTTTAGGCTTCAGTGGTGGGTAGAAGTAAAGGGGCAAGGGGTTTTAGGGTTCAAGAGTGGGTAGAAGTACAAGGGGGTAAGGGTTTTTTTAGGATTGAAGGGAGAAAAGGGGTAAGGGATTTAATTAAAAGGTGGGATTTGGGATGTTAAACACCCCAAAAACAAAGAAAGAAAAAAAGTGGGAAAAAAGAACAAAAGAGTTGGCTATGCTGACAACTAACTGACAATGTCCTTCAGGTCCACAACAGAATTTAGCAGTGAGCGCTTATCTTGGGGTCTCATCTTGCCAGAGGTGGGTGCTTTGGTATTGCACTGCAGAAGATTGACGGAAGAGTTCCTAAAACAGTAGGCCTGACGTCCTTCAACCCATTTTGAAGGGCTCCTTTTTAATAAAAAGATGCTAGAGATATTCATAAAGCTCCCGTCATCACCTCATCTGAAGGTCCGGCTCATGCCTTTCCCCTGGGAACAAGCACCTGCAGTGCTGCAGCTTCCTCATTGACCTGCAGGCTAAAATTCCAGTTGCAGGTAGGGAAGTGCTGAGAAGTTGTTGGGCACTAAATAACCCTTGGCTAGCCAGCCAGAGGGTGGTGCATGAAGATACCTGTCCTTCTCAATTGACTGAGCAGGATGCTTGCATGTTTCTCCTCCCCTCCCTTTGTTCTCACAGGTGCAGGCTTCTAGCAACTGTAGCAGGACACTTTGAAGGTGCTCTGTGGGCAGCAACAGGTCAGGAGGTCAAGAGCACTGCCTTTATAAGTAGAGCTTTCACTTGCTAATGGCTGTTCGAATGGTGGAGCAGGAAAATCCTTCTGTCCTCTCGTCCCCACTCCTGTCCTCTGTGTCCCCCTTCACTCCAAAATTTGGCGTGGGATGAGTCAACGCGTCCCCTTGACTTCCTACGCCTGAAGATAGGTTCTGCACTTTCACCAACTAATGCTGAGTTACCATTATAAGCTATTGATTGCACTGCCTGGAAATGAGAAAACATCCTTGAATGTGTAGAAAACAAGGAAAAGACGACAACTGTCAGACGACCCCTGCTGCCTGAGGAAGGGCTGAGGAACTGGATCTTGCTTTATTTTTAGCACAAAGCTCTGGAAATTAGTCTGAAATATGTCCGGCTGTTGGCCTATTGAAACCAATAGGGGAATTGGTGACAAGAAGGGCATCTTGGAATATCAACCACAAACCCAGTGGTCCTGGAGTGTAACTGGAACCCTTGTTGGAGAGAGTGGTTGACTCAATATTCAACCGATAACTGTATCACTATATCTTATAAGTTTGGGAGCTTCAGGACAGTTTACAAAGAGGTTATGTTTTCTATAGCTATGACACTGAAGCAGAGGGGTAGAAAGTCTTTAATCCTTTCTTGACCTTGGTTCCCAAGAAGAATTCTTAACAGTTTGGGAACATTTGGCACAGTAGGACTGAAGAACAGAACATTTTTCTTCAGGTTTTGTATGTGTGACATCTGTTTGGAAACACAGAGCCTTAAGTACTGTTCCTTGTTATCAAACCAGGTGGTGTGAATTGCACACCAGGTACATCGTGAACAGGAATGCAATTTGCATTGTGACCAATGTATTAATAGGCCACATCCCAGAATGCAAATTCTTAGAGGGTTGCAAAACGACCTACCTAATGAATATTAGCTTGGCAGATCGCTGTTTGCGACCCCCTGCGCTTGGTTACAACACAGTGATGGTCCACTGCGAGGGACAAAAGCTCCATCCCTGTGTTTGCACTCTCAAACCAAAAACATTTTTAAAGCACACTGTGTTGCTTAAAGGGACACATGCTACTTCAAACAAGCATTCGCAATGCATTAGGTCTGGCATTAGTAAAACTTTGAGCTATTGGCGTTGCAAATGCTATGCAGTGCTAAATGCTAATGTTTTGTAAAAAAATAAAATATATATCCCAGCAGTAGCATAAGTAATAAAAGAAATTCCACAAATAAAGGAAAGGCTGCAGTTCCACAGGCTGTTACTAGCTGTCTCTGTGGAGTTGTAAAGGGACCTCTGTTAGCTACATATAGTACTGCACCCTTAATGCAATTATAAAGAGAAAGACTGCAGCTGAACATACGTTTCCATTTGTTTTTATTGGAAGTGAGATTTTTGTTAGCTTGCTTTAAAAAAAAAAAAAAAAAAAGCTCAATTGTTGTTTATTTATTTTTGTTAGTGAAATAAAGCTAATAAAGAAACAATGGTACGTGGCCGTAAAGGGGATCCGGAAGAGGCTGAGGCAGGCTGCTGATGAAGACGTGGGAGGAGCATCAAATAGGCAGCTGCAACTTTGAGGCTGCAAATAAATAAATGGGCGCCGCGCTGAGTTAAAGTTTAGCATTCTTTAAAAATGCAGGTGGGTGAGCATTGTGACGCCCGGTATGTGTGTGACAGCGAGTGAAGCAGGCATACTGAAACAAAGCGCAACGCCCATGGTACAAAATAAATAGTTCCAAAAAAAATACATATAGAAGTACAATGTTCAGAAACTGTAGTTGACCGGTGCTTCTGGCCTAAAAACTGAAGTGCTGTACCAGGATCACCAACCAATAAGGAGTCAGGAAATAAAGGTGACAAGTGGCAGGCGGGATTACACTCAGTACGAGTGATTACAGCAGGTCTTGCAGACAGCGCATGCTCGCTGATGCTCGACCTAAAAAGTTGACTGATCCGCACTGTTTTTTTGCCTAGGACAATGTCTCCTCCAGCACAACTTTTGGTTCCAATAGTAGTGCTGAGGGAGACGTTGTCTTAAGTTAAGAACAGAGCAGACCAGTTATATATTACTGCACCTACGATCAGAAGGTGACACCCCACTAGCACACCGATACTTTCAGATAATAAGCGAAACCCATCGATAAACAAGGTTATGGATGTATTCCCACAGAATAGTTCACAATAGAAGGTTCACATTTCAGAAGATATTGGTTCAACATGTAGTAGCCAAAGGGCCACAGCCTGGTCCCCTAGAAGCTTCCTGACACAATTCCCAAAAGAAAAGCTGTTCGTCGATTTTCCAGCCTCTCTGAAAAGTCAGTAAATCATCAATGTTTCATGACCGCGGCAGTGGTCACAAACCATCAGTACATTTCGCTTAATGTATCTCTCGGAAATTCACAATAAGAAAAGGACGTTTCATTCTAGCTTGAGATTTGGAAGGGGTCTGTTAAAACCTTTTACAAAATGTCTTTTTGCGGTCTCAAGCCAAGTGATTTTGCTAATCACATGCTTTGCAACCGCATATTCATTTTGTACATCTCCCCCATGGTCTCTAAATTCTCATCCCAGTCATTTTTGAATAACTTCATTCTAGCAGTAAGCAGTAAGCATGGACCTCATTACTACAGAACTTTGCATGCTTTCTTTAGATGATATAGCTCCGTAAAATATTTTATATTTCCCTTTGTAGGTACATTGAACAAGTATATTATATGTAATGCTTTTCATATAGCCAATCAAAACCTATGCAATCAATGAGACTATGAACTAGCCTTCAAAAAAATCAGTAACCAGTAAAACAGAGGACACTTAAAGAAAAAACGTTATAGATGATGGAGACGTTTGAGACTCAGTACCCCTGTCGAATTCAATCATAGAGGTACTTCTGTTTGGTGACATTATGTATTCAGTATTCTGAAGACCTCAAAGAAATGACCGAAGTCAACATTGTCGTGGGTAGCAAAGTACTGTCTGAATCCTGAGCCAAATGCAAAAAAGCGGTGAGGACGTCTGCTGTGTTTCTTCCATTAAGAGCTTATAGGTTGCAAAAATCCATATTTCTTAGGAAGTGGTCTTCCATATTTACCACTTGAAGTTGGTATGTCCCAAACTCCTTTTATATTCATCAGCTTCAATTAATTTTTTTGTTGTACATAAACTCCAAATTCCACAGATGAGATAAAAGTCAGGTGGCTATATTTTCTTCAACAGCATTTCTAGAATATTATGATGCCTCACTCTGTTGTGAACGTTCCAAAGGTACGCGGTAGGATGACGTAAGCGAGTTTAAACCTGGCACATAACCAGGTGTTTGTTATTTGCCGCAATGATTAAAGCTTCAGTCTGATTCAATACAGTATCAGGCAATATAGCGAAGCTCCCCCACTCTGCCCTTGGTTTCTTTTACTGCAAACATCTCATAGACAGACTACCATAACATGCTGTGGACAACTAACCACTGTCTTAAGTTTTATTATGGATTATTGTGATGTAATGAGCCAACAGGAAAGAGAAATAACTAGAACTAGCCCTAAATCCAGTCTTTTGAGGATCTTTTCCTTGATGGTCAAGAATTTGGGTTTGACAAGACAATAGTCAATCATAATTTCAATTTTATACTTTTCACGCCAATTAAATTGGTCACTAGAAGGGCGGCCTATATCATTAGGCACTAATAAGGAGTGATTCATTGCCAATACCAATGTTTTATTTCTAGTTCGGTTCCAAACTAGCCAGCAGTTTTGTAGGCGGAACGTAATTCCAGTTTAATTTTCAGTTCATGTTACAAAGGTGCTTTTGCCCATTCACACCTGAACACGTTAGCATTCATGAAGACATCCTTACTTACCTTTTTATTTGTTTACTAGTAAGGACGGAAACACAATGAAAGCAATGTGACTTGATTTAAAAAAAAAAATCCTTCCATAAAGTGGAGTAACTTGGTTATAAATGGTCTTATTGAGTACCTCATTGTTCTCTTCATATAAATATTTATCAACGAAGAGCAAAAATGAACAGTTTATGCTCCTCCCCTTCTGAGGCATTTTTGAAACATTCCTTTATTAGGTTTTCAGTAAGTAACACAGTTACCAAAAACACAACAGAAGTGCATTATTATAATCATCCACATGTCGAAGATATGTCCCTTGCGTAGACCTAGCCCCAGCTATCAACTCTCTGAAAGTATATCATACAGGGTCCTCATACACCAATATTGCACAATTGCCAGTTATTATGCAAGCACACGGACACATATTGATGCTTGTAACCATATAGTAAGCAGGATACATGGAGAAACAGTACCATACAATTAATCCTTTTGAATTCAGAGTTTCATTGTGACACATAGTACAAGAGACATATATAATGCACTGCTGAAGATGCATCCAAACAGGCATCATTACAAGCCGATTCTTTAGTCTTACCATGGTGCTCAACATTCTGATCTCTCGCCTTCATTGCCATCTATGTGTCATTGTAGAATCTATAAAGAAATTTGTAATGGAAAATGCACAGTCGACTACTAGATGCAATTCTTCCTTTTTGTGCACAGCAGTAATTCCATAAGTCATTGATGGCTAAACCTATATCCGTTTCCCAGTGGGTTCGAGCTTGTCCCTTGGCAGGCAATGCCTTTAGTTGTGCTATACGATGTAAGAGGGAAACCTAAGTGCCGCAGATTGTCTGCTTGTAATAGTACATGGGAAGTGTCTAATTTTGGCAGTTCTGCAGGAAAATTCGGTGTGCTTGCCTGCACAACATGCTGGAGCGGGACATAGAGAAATATATCTAATGGAGATGGCATCGTACACTAAAACCAGAATTCTCTTCCCTCACCAACGCATTTATGACCACTGATCTTGCTTCACAGCATGATGGGGATCTGCTAGACCTACTGCTGACCGCGGCAGTGAAGCTGGTCCTGTCCAACTGGAAGGATACAGCTAAGACATTATACAAAGGCTGGGTCAACTGGGTGACGTACCTCAGAGGCGCAGATAGCACTGCACTGCAAAACTCACCCTGGAGACCAGCTACTAGGGGGATGTGGAAGTCGCTTGACGCGTATCTGGACTCCTACGAACCCCCGTGAGGCCACTTGGGGATGTCGGTCTTTCACACAAGGCTATAAACCCAGACTAGGCTCATCGCCACAGTACACTTCTTGTAACCTATCTCCGCCCTTTCTTTTCTATCCTCTCTCTATCTATCATTCTATCCTTAAAGTCAATGTAAAGGGGTGCAGCTAAACACGTATACCAAGTACCTGTAACTACTGCAACACCAACCACGGTTGGCTGGTACCTCGCTACGGAAACGCTTATGTATCTGTCTATAAAATTAATAAAATACTTTGAAATAAAAAAGAAAAGTGATCTTGTGACTTAAAAATGCCCTCTTAATATAGCACTCCCAGTGTGCAACGACACCTTTGGAGCAGTTTTCTACATGTAGCGTCATGTGTAACAGGGAATAACGGGTGATATTGAAGTGGAATGAATGGGGAATATAGCATTCGTTTTCCTGATTTGCAAGCTAATTTTAGACATGCCATAGAAGTGCATGCAACGGTGGAGTCTGTTGAATTGGTAAAATTAATTAAGCACCTAATTAAGATACTGGCGAAGTCCGGCCATATATCCTCTAAGGCACATGTGAAAGGCCATTTGCTACTTTATTCCTAGCAACATCATATAAATATCCCTTGCTCTACAACCTATGTCCAATTTAAAGGCCGCGCCCCTGCCATTCCATTAAACAGTCTAATCAAGTAGTGGTTTCTGACCACAGAGTGACCCCCTTTACTTTTTACTTTTTAATTGGTGACCTTGGAGACATTATAGCTCACTCTTCTAATTCAAGATTATTATGTGTAATACCAAAACTGGCCACAAAAATAGTATTCACAGAAGGTTGCAGTGCATATAAATTCTGACTACTGGATCTCCATATACAGCACAGACTTTCTATAAACTTCTATAAATATTATGCATAACTGATATAATACTGATAACAATTTTATGGTTTTTCATCCCGCACGTCTGCTGTTTCTAAGCCCTGTAAGTGTCAGGTGTATCTATTATTGTACTAATTTACTAAATTATTACAAAAGAGTTTTCTTGAACCTGTGATTTTTGAATATTGCATTTTGGCACTTTATTTTCTTTCATTTTCATTGATTTCAATCATTTATATGGCAATCTTTGTTGAAAATATTTTTTTGTACTAAATGAGGAGTCCCGCGTTTCTGCAGCCTCACTAAAAATGAACATTGAGGTTGAAACCATTAAAAGTTAAATATCTTCCTGAAGAGGAACATCGACATCAGCATTTTCAGGTTGCAAACTACCTGGGTCAGCTAAGGTTTGCCATACGTGATCCAACTGATTTCCTCCTAACCAAGGACCCATATCACATCATATTGAAAATTGCTGTGCCTCACCATGCTGTATGCGCAGATGCCGCACACTTGCCCTCATTTGATACCTTTCCATTTCCCACTGTTACTCTCTCCCACTCACGCCCCCCTTCTCTTCTTCGTTCTCTCTGGTTGTATTTGCACAATATTCATATTCAAAGCTGAACTATTTACTGGAGGCTTGTTATGAATTTATTTAACCCCTTCGATGCTGCGCAGATTCCGCCGCTGTGCTGGCGGAATCTTGCGCGGGCGGGGTCATGACGGAATGGTTCCGTCATGAGCACAGCTCAACCGTGGGTCATGACGGAACCATTCCGTCATGAGCACCGAAGGGGTTAAATGTATTAATCAGTTGTAATTATTGTCATAAAGTCTTGCACCTGAGTACCAGTTGCAGAGATTTTTTAAAAGGATTAGACCAGTAGGAGACCAGAAACATTCCTGAAACACTGCGTATAGGAAAACTCAAAAAGGCCTATTGCTGCTCTTGACCAGAGTCAATTGTACAATTCTGGGAATCTCTACTAAGGTATACAGATTAGGAACTGTTAGGCTGCTCAAAGCAGTGTTTCAATTTCTTCTCATACAAGTGATGCCCAGCTTCCTCTCTGTTCCCTTTGTGATATGAAAGTCAAATCTGTGACTTGGCAAGTCTTAGAACTCGGTCAGTTCCTTGAATTTATTGGATTGATTAGCTTTTTAAAAATGACCTCTTGTACAACAATTCTTTGATATTTATTTAGGGGTTCAGGTCTAAGATAGCAGGAAATTCACCAGTGATTGCAAATGTCCTAGCCCTCTGTCTGATCAATTTTAGGACATTATCACTTGTGCTCTTTACTTATTATATAGTGTATATTTTAGGACATGATCATTAATCCTCTTCAGTTGTCATCTTGCCCTTAATCACTGTTCTGACTCCTCAATCACCTTCTACACACAACACTTTTCTTTCTCTTCTCCCATCATTTGCCATCCTCATTCCTCACTCGACATTGTGCTCTGTTATCACTCATTTTGCTCAATTATATAACTTGTCATCTCATCACTCAACTTCACCTCTCATTCCTCATCCTCTTCACTCATCCATTCCCACAAAAAGTGATATCACTGCAGTTCCCAGCATCCATCTCTACAGAAAGTGACACCATTGCATTTCCCAGGATCCTTCACTACAAGAAGTAATAACACTGGTTTCCTGACAAAATCATCTTTAAAAGAAGTCATGCAAGCAAACCTCTTTACCCAACATCACTCTGCAGTTCTCAGCATCCATCTCTTCAGAAAGTCATATAACTGTATTTCCTAGCATTCATCCCTACAATGGCATCTCTACATTTTCAACTTAAAACTCCTTGCTTCCCTCCTACTTCAATCAACAGTTAGGGTGTTCTGCTGCCTTGATGTCCCCAGCAAAAGCAGATACAGACAGGCATGTTAGCTATTTGAGCCGACAAGTGTTGCATGTTTATGCCTCTTAGGGTCAAGAAAGCTCATGGGAGTGAATACCTGCCCCACTGCAACCTTGTGAAGCACCTTTAATGTAATTGTTTATGGTCTGCGGATAACATTTATAAAGTGCACGTTAGTCACAGGGTCATATTGCTAAAACAACTAACTGCCACATTACCATCATACTCTAAAGATAACTTGGCAAATCATTTTTTTTTTTACAAGTTTCCTGAGCTGAGTAGCAGCGCCAGTTAATTCCAGGTCCTTGTAGCTGCAATATAAAAAACATTATCACTATATTTACATGTATGTGTTCTGGGGATATTGAGGAGAACTGAATTAGCCATTTTTCGTGTTCAACCAGGAGTATAAAAGGATATTTTAGTATCTAGAAAATCTGGCATACTTTGGTGGACTATCTTATGGACAATCACCATGGATTTAAAAGTAACTGTTTTTCATGGGCAACCAGTGCAGTTGACGTAAGTTGAGCATTATATTGTCCCTTTTTGAGGTATGATTAATAAGTCATGCAGCGACATTCTGGACTAATTGAAACCAGTAAATTACTCCTGTGGGAAGGGCTAAGATCTCTTAATGCCCCTATTCCAGCACCACTTACTAGCTAGCCCAAATAGTTCCAACCTCATAAACTAACCACCACACACCTTAAAACTACCAAGCACACATTTCAACTAATGCTTATAAATGAATTGTCTGCAGTACACTTTGCTCAAGCATTGCTAACCTGATCACCTCTCACACTTTGATGCACTTTTCACCACTGAAATATGAATTACTTCCACAACCTCATGAATCCTAGGCATCATTTTCTCATAGGTTTCAGCATACAGCATTGGGACCATGCACTTAAAAAGTGGTGATAGCTCACGGTTATCCATACATCTTCCAAGTCAAGCATGCTAAGCAAGTAAATGACACAAAGCTCAATGGAGCACCTCATATGGTACCTCTCACCTACAAAACTCAGACCACCACCTGCCACATCAGGTACAGGCGTCTCAGAGCGAACAAGGACTTCAAAGACAAATTCTTGGGCTTCCTTCGCATCGCAGTCGTATGGCATGCCCACACCACCTTCTTTGACACTTCAGCATCTTAGACAACTGATGGTTTCAAAGTACAAGAAATGCCTTCCAGATCCACCTCAACAATCAGTGTGGTTCAGCATGCCACTCAATCAGCACACTCTAAAGGACAAACCTTTACCTTGATCTTCTCAACATTGCAGATCAACCAGTGCAAAACTCTCCCATGCTCCTGCACTGGACAGTCAACCTCGCCATTCCCATCACCCTGCTCAAAATCCGGCCAGCTCACCAAGGTCTACCAAATGTAGAACAAGAAACTTTCATATCCTTGAAAGACTATTCCATCAAAAGTCTAGAACTCTTACTCATCTCTTGCCCTGCCACCTCTACGTTCAATGCCAGCAAACTTCTAAATAACTTCATTGCATTCCTGGCAAATTCTGTAAAAACCCACACTCCAACCGACACAAGTGCGTTCCAAACCCTTCATCACCTTGGTGCTCCAAATATGCTGCCTAAAACCAAACTCTCCTTCCAAAAAGAAGAAAGGAAATACATTTAAAAAAAACTTCAGATAATCTCATGCTACTAATGTCCGTCTGTATAAAGCACAAATAACTCAACCATTAGCCTCTTCAAACACCATCAATGAAGTTGCCAGCAGAAGCAGAATTCTTTACAAGGCAGCTAAGCCCTGCCTTACCCTCTTATCCCAGACTCCAGACAAGTGCGATGCTATTCCACCTCTTATTAAAGGAAAACAAATCCAAAAGATCTATTCGCACATGGACAGTTGTGTTCCTTCAACGGCTGTCTCTCGAAGACCTTGTCACCATCTTCAACTCCCTTAAAGCCAACTACTATTAAAATGTATTGCCCTCTGCTTTCCTCAAAGCCCTATTTGGAGAATACCTCTCACCCTTACTCTCTATCAACTCCTCTCTCACTCAAGGCATCTTCCCAAAGCTCTCAAAGGCCAGATCCCTCTTACACCTGAGGAAACCTACCATAGACCCTAATGACCTTGCCAGCTATCGGTCCTTCACTGACCTATGCTTTATCAGCAAGATTCCTTAAAATGCAGTCATTGTACAACTAGAGAATAACATCAATACCTATCTGGCTTCAGATTAGGCTGCAGCAGAAACCGCTACCTTAACAAACAAAGACAACACTCTTCTAACCACAGGTGTGACTGCTTCCTTTTGATATTGTTGGTCCTGTCAGCCTTATTCAACACGGTCAGCTAATCCCAACCAGAAACCTTTAATGGGATTCACTGGCAACAGCCTTCACTGGTTTTACTCCTCAAGGTCAAAGAAGCTCCCCATCACCAGCAGAACCCTTGTGGTTCCATCACATCCGCTGTCTTCAGCATGTAGGCCATGGGCCTCTGCTTATTGATAATAACATCCAAATTCAGTAACACACTAACAACACATAATTTTACCTGAAAGTCTCTTCTTTTCCAGACAGTTAATTCCTCAAACACTGCTGGCTCCTCAAGCTGAAGTGTAGCATCTTCAAAACCACCTGCATCATCTACAAAGCCATCATGACTGGCACCCGGCGTACCTGACTGACGAGATGTTGTGTAATGTTATGTGTATTTGTATAGCGCTCGGCTCATCCAAGAGCATATCCTGGCGCTGAAAGCAGGAGCTGTATGGACTGAGCCTGGGTCGTGGTGAGTGAAGAGCCAAGTCTTTAGTTTCTTGCAGAATTCAAGAACTGAGGAGGCAACTCTGATGTGCAGGGGCAGGTCGTTCCAAGCTTTAGAAGTGGGGTAGCAGTAGGTACCACTGCTGGATCTAGTTCTGTATTTGCAGGGGGCTTGTGCGAGTAGGAGCCTGGCTGAGCGGAGGTGTCTGGTAGGTTTGTGGAAGTTTATGCGGTTGAAGTATGTGGGGCCAGTTTTGCAGAAGCCTTTGAATGTGTGCCTGAGGAGTTTGAAAAAGTGTTTGTTTGTTGATTCAGAGCCAGTGGAGCTCTTTGAGGTATGGGGCGATGTGTGGATGGGGTGGGAAGTTGAGGTTGAGCCTGGCTGCTGAGTTTTGTATGGTCTGGAGTCTTCTGGGACTGTTCGGTGAGTGGTGGTGGAGAAGATTGTGAAGATTATCTTGAGCATCTAGAGTATGTGGAAACAGGAGATGGAGACTGTGTGACCTTGGCTGGTCATGGTCAGTTGGTTATCGATTACTATTCAGAGGATCTTTTCGTGGTCTTGGCGTAGGGTATGATGTTGATTCCATGAGCACAGATGGTGCTGATGAGTGGGGTTATGTGGGTGTTGAACATGGTGGGGCTGAGCGAGGAACCTTTTGGAAATCTGCAGATGGGCTTTATGCCATATGAGGTGAAGGGGGTGAGACTGACCCGACCCAGTGCGGCCTATCAGGAGGGAACAAATCCTGCTTTGTGCAGTCATCGGATAAGGATGCTGTGGGAGACTGTTGAAGGATGTAGAAAGGTCCAGTGGGATGAGGGACTCTTTGTCAACTCTGTCGATGATCCTGTGGCAGTGATGAGGGTGGTCTCTGTAATGTGGCTAGCATTTGTTTATAATTTTTCCAAAGACTTTTGCTGGTTAGGGTAGCAGGGAGATAGGCCAGTAGTTTCTATCATCTTCCAGTCTGGTGAGGGTTTCTTGAGAGGGGAGTGCTGTGGCATGTTTCCAGGCAGCGGGGTAAGTGGCTGTGATGACTCAGTTGTTCAGGATCGCGGTGTGGACTTTGCTGATGGGGTCCAGTCTTTTGATGAAGACATGGTGAGGACAGGTGTCCTAGGGTGCTCCAGAGAGTGTGCACTGCATGGTGTTTGGTTTCTTGAGTGGTGATGGCAGGGCAAATGGTTAAAGGTGGGCCCATTGGTGTTGGTTGAGATTGACTGCAAGGCTATGAGGGTCGCCTTTGGGGCTAGAAGTTGTGATAGATGCTCGTGATCTTGTTGCTGAAGAATAGGAACAGCTGGGTGCAGAGGTCCTGAAAGGGGGTTATGCTGGTGGAGCTTACTGCCAGAGTGGTGAAGTCTTTTACATTGGTGAAGATTTGGTCAGTGAGCCCAGAGCGTTTGGTGGCTCTAATTTGCTGATGGTAGCGTCTAAGGGCAGATTTGTAGGTGCTCTTGTAGGTGTCCTCCTGAATTTGTCTCCCTGCGTTCAAGTTACTTGCCGTGAGATTTGGTGAGCCTGAGCCCTTCCGTGTGCCAGCTTGTTTCCAAACTGGTTCACGTGGCTTTATTGGCTTTGAGAGTAGCCAGGGTGTAAGCACAGGTGGTGATCCAGACATTGAAGTTGGAGATGGATTTGTGAGGTTTTTGTGTGGAGGTCAGTGTGTAGGTGTTTAGAAGACCAGGAGGCTTCTGAGACCTTGCTCCTGTCCCTTTGTTAAGATCACCGCCTCTATTGGCCCTTAGTTCTTCCTCAGCCAATACCCTATCGGAATAAAGATGAAGTGCAAAAAAATCAAAATACAAGTGTAGGAAGCTGCCTTTTTATGTAGTGTACTAAAACGTTGGACACTATGTAGAAAGTCCAGACGACCATTATTGGCTTACAGGGCTTAAATTATTATTCCCCAAAGCTCTCTTTTGTGGTAGTGTGGGAAGACAGTTTAGGTTTGTCAGAGGATAGTGTTCAGCATTTGTTGAACACACAATAAATGAGACATACACTCAAGAAAAAACTCGGGACCAATTTAGAAAAAAAAACAGGTATTTTTTTATATGTATTTTAACACCAAGAAGTTCGAAATTGAGTAAGTACTTTTCGAGATATCCGATTTTGCAGGTAAGTAAAAATGTCAGACAAATGTGTTTTCAGACGGTAATTCTTTCCTATGGAGAAAGAAACATGTACTGCATACAGGTATTTGCAATCGTATTTCAGTGGTCCCCTTTAGGACTTTAGGTGATAGGTGGTCAAGGTCACAAGATCCACCAGCAGTTCGGGTTTACCTGCTCTGGAGGGTCTGGGTGCAGAGGTGGTGGACGGGTTAGTAGCCTTGCATGCTACACCAGAATGGGGCAAGTCCGGGAGCTCCCTACGGGAGTGGGAGGGCACAGTTGGTGTTCATGGACCCAAGCCAGGGAACTCGAGTGCAAAGGATTTTTGGTCAACTGGGCCCATGCGTCAAAAACACTCACGAATCTTGGTAAGACCTGCAAAAGGGGACAACACAGGACAGCTGGGTCACTTTCAGTGCCGGCCTCTGTGATGCTGATGTCCCTCATCTGCTGGTCGGTCATTGCAGTGCTGGAGTCCAGATTGGACTTCAGACAATTGTTGGTTGTTGCCAGGGAACCAATACCCTGGGTGTTAGTGTAGGGCGGCTCCTGGAGGTCATGGGATCTCCAAAGTTGGCAGAGTGATGGATCTGATCTCTGGGAGCAAGGTGACCTCATCCTGGATGATTGCTGCATCGGTGGACCCAGTTGTCAGCAGAACAATGAACCGGGCATTGTGGTTGGTGACTGCACGTTGCAAGGAAGTGGCTCCTCTACTGCAAGGGAAATGCTGATGGTTTGGCAAAGTGCTGGTGCCCCCGAGGATTTTGGAGGATACACAGCTGCAGGATGGGGCGGGTTGTAGCGATTGGTGCCAAAACCCTGCCTTCCTCCTACTGTCCTGACAAAAGTCCACCGGTAGTCCACAGTTCTCGCTTCTTCTTTGGCTCTTCTTGGTCCTACTTCTTCTTTTGTCAATCTTAGCTCCTGGTGTCAGTGGGCCACCTAAACACTGAATTTATAGGTGTTAAGGGGAGCCAATGGGCCAATTTTTCTTGGTGTCACTATGTCCCCTACATAAACACTTCCTGTGGGGAGTGAGCATAACCCTGTCCCAGAGTTCCTAATTCCATCAAAAACAAGATGGTTGAATCCTTCTGTCTTGGAGCACATCACGCAGCCCGCCTTAGGAGTGTGACTGGTCTGGTAGTACCCATGCCCTAGGTACCAGGGTTACCATTTACTAGGGACTTAAAGGGATGCTAAAGGTTTGCCAAATGGGGCCCTGGCACTGGGGACGTAGTTAGCAGGAACCCAGCGCACTTCAGTCAAAATTGCATCAAATACCAGGCAAAACGTGAGGGTGACCATGTCAAAAAGGGTCATTTTCCTACAACAAGGCAACTGGCCTCCATCTACACTTCGAGAATTTGAAACACTATTCCTGTATCCATGCCAGCCTTGCTCTAGTTTAAGAAAGTACTGAAGACATTACATTGTCCACTCATTAACTGACTATATATTTGCGTATGAACCTGTAAAGCAGTCTGCAAACTTTCGGCTAGGTTAGAGCTAAGCACATGCCACACATACATACATACATAGGTACATGATATCTCTCATTTCAATGTCTTTGTACTCCTTACAAAGTTCCTGTGCTGCTCACTTATAACTTATAATCTCTCTCATTACTTGTATTCCATGCTTATTTCCAGACCCCCATCAGGGGGGCTTGGGGCAAGCAGGGTATGCTGTGTCTCAGCCTTCGGGGCTGGGGTGACTTCCCTTACTATGGCTCAGAAAACTGGGCTAATTACATTCCCTTCAGCACATGACTGTGGTAGCAATGGCGAGGAGCCACAGGCTTCTCACTGAGGTAGTTTGGGGCTGCACAATTTCAGGACTCAACAACCTCCCATTAGCATAATAATTGCATGTCTAATCCAGTGCTTTAATTACATAGGAAAAGTACTTTAATATACACATTTAAAATGGAATACCACACTTCCAATATCTCATCACTTATGTTCCCTTCTTATTTTTAGACCCTCATAAGGGGGTCTTGGGGCAAGCAGGGGATGCTGTGTCTCAGTCTTCGGGCTGCTGATCAGGATTCAATTAACACAGCACAATCGCCTGATTACGTGCCCCACAAGAATGCACCTGAGGCCTAGGATAAACTGGACTTGATACTCAGCGAAGTGAGAGAGTCTAGAAAAGTCATGGAGCAGCAAACGGCACCCTCGCCACTAATTTCACTCTACTTAAGGCAGATCACAACAAATTAGCCACCATGGTGAAAGACCACTCTCTCACCGTTGACGAGATGGTGCTGCAACATAAAGAACACGCAAAACAGTTGCAATCTCTTCAACAACAAGTCACCGGGCTTGTGGAAAGGGTGGAGGATACAGAAGGCAGAGCCCGACGCAATAATATACGCGTCATTGGACTACTGGAGCGCAGTGAGGGGCTAGATGCGGCGACCAACATGGAACAATGGTTCCGAACCCATTTAGCCCCAGAGGGGCCTCTAACCATTTCTGCGTCGAGAGGGCACATCGTATCCCTACGGGGAGGCCGAGAGTGGGAGCGCCACCGAGGCCATTGGTTGCTAGGATTCTCAATTATAGGGACCGTGATGCCCTGTTGCAAAAGGTGCGAGAGAAGCCACAGATTAATTTTGAGAACTGCCAGGTGTCGCTGTATCCCGACTTTACAGTACTGGTCCAAAGAAGGCGCTCTTCATTCCAGATGGTCAAGAAAAAACTGTGTGCATTGAACCTCAAATACGCCTTGCTGTTTCCTGCGCGTTTGAAAATAATATACAACCAGAAAACGTACTTCTTTGAATCTCCGGGGGATGTGGAGGAATGGATTGAGGTAATGGACCCATCAAAACTGTTGGGCAGGCCTCTTCAGAAGCTCCCCCATAGCCCCAGGGGAGCCCGGGGACGATGCTTGCGGCGGACTGCAGGAACTGCAGGCAAATTGGTGTTTCCAGGCCCCACGCAGGAACAGGCGCAGCAAAGTAAGGAGCTAGCACTGGTAGCGCGACCATTTTCAGGGACATAACGGCACATCGAGACTCGGAGTTATCTGAATACATCACTGTCTACTCAGTCTCCGAAGGCAGCCTGACACTTTTCCCCAGCGTGACGCCGCAAACTGCGGATAATCTGCAGGACACATAGATGCCTTGTTCTCTTTCTCTTCTAGAAATGGACGCTATGACCCGCTGTGGTGCTGACACGGAGACTTTACGATGATTATATCCTTTTGTTGTGCTATCTTATGTCGTAAATGGTCTATCATAATTATCCTTATATACGCTCGGGCTCGGAGGAGCTCTCCTAAAAAGTGGAACTTTGCCCTATGGCGTTGTTGGCTGTTGGTCCCCCTTATGCGAATGCTACCGTTTGCTTAATGTCAGTTACCAGTGTGCAATGTTTAGTTTGGCTTTGTTTAGTTCACCGGCAAGGCCTGGTATTCAAGTTAATAGGGGGGGTTTCTGGGCTCTGACAGTTGCAATTGCTAAGTGTCACTGACTTCGTTGTTTCCCCTATTGAGATGTACCAGATGCGAATTCCACCCAATGCACAACTTAGACACTTATAACATTATCACATGGAATGTCCGTGGTCTGGGTTCCGTCTATAAGAGGCACAGGGTTTACGTGCAACTACAGCACCGTAAGGCGCAAATTTTATTTCTCCAGGAATCACATCTAACAGAGTCAGAAGCCACAAAGATGCACAAAAAATGGAGGGGTCAGGTTATATCTAATAATTACTCGGCCTTCGCCAGGGTGGTTACTATATGGATAAGAGGAGGGGTCCCATTCGTCATCACTGAAAAGCGGGTGGATGCTCAAGGAACATATTTATTTTTGAAGGGTACATTAGATGGAAGGCTTGTTGTCTTGTGGGATGTGTATGCACCAAATTTTGATCAGAACAAGTATTTTTTTGGCCTGAATTCTATTTTAGCAGGCTGGAAGGCAACCCCATGGATAATTGGGGGGACTGCAATGCTGTCATGGATGAAGGTCTCGACCGCGCACACCCTCCTCTAAATGGCACAGTGGCAAGTAAACTGTCTGATGCTTTGCGTAGCTGGGTGAATGGCTGGCTACTACATGACGTATGGAGGCAGAGGAATCCATTGGGCAAAGAATACTCCTTCTACTCCCCAGTACACCAGCTGCACACACGAACAGATAGGCTCCTGTACTCCCGCTCCATAGCTGACCAGGTGACACACCACATCCTTCCTGGCCAAGACCTTCTCTGATCATAACCCCTTTGAGATTACTATTACATGGGGCATAATACCTACACCGGTTCCCACATGGAAACTCTGGCCACAATTACTTGAAGACACAGTGTTTAACAGTACTCTCTCTACAACACTCCAAAACGACTTTGTTGAAAACACAAACGCCGCATCCACCATCCTAGTTGAATGGGAGGCACTAAAGACAGTGATTAGAGGGACGGCGATTAGCACCACAGTGGGCACAAGGCAGGAGGTACACAGGAACCTAAAGGCAACTGAAGATAGAATGACGGCTCTAGAGCAGGAGGCAGTGCATGATCCCGATAAGCGAACTGACTTGCAAGAGGCACGCATCACACATGCGGAACTGCTGGAAACACCCCGGCTGATTGATTACCGCTCCTACACTCAAAGCACTCTGACGTGGATAAGTCCGGTACCCTATTAGCCAAATTAATCAGGAATGACCCACCCACTACCATCATTAGCTATGTCAACCTCCCTGGAGGGGCCACGGTATGTACTCAGTATGCTATAAATGGGGCCTTCTGCGTGTATTATGAAGGGTTATATGGGGCGCCACTGCTGCTGGACGAAGTACATAATGATGATTTTCATGCGGATTTACCATTTCCGCAGCTTCCAGAGGATGTGCAACACACGCTCTCGGGGCCCATAGATAGAAGAGAACTTAAGGCCGCTATATCAGGGCTTTCGTGTAATAAAGCGCCTGGCATGAATGGCCTACCAGTGGAATTTTTTTAGGCTTACTCGGATATACTAATACCCCAGCTGGAAGCAGTGTACAATAAATCTCTTGAATTAGGGCATCTACCCCACACCACGGTCCAGGCGCGGATAGTATAATTACCTAAGCCAGGGAGGGACTTGGCTGACATGTCAGGCTACCGCCCCTTGTCCTTATTGTCCACGGAACATAAGATATTAAGTAAAATCCTAGTTAACCGGATCCAACTGTATTTAAACAGGCTAATCCACATTGATCAATGTGGCTTTATACCGGCGAGAAGCACATCACTAAACATACAAAGGCTGCACCATATAATGTCCTAAGATCTTACCCCTTATCAACGTGCTGGGTGCATCGCACTGGATATTCGGCAGGCATTTGATACATTGTCCTGGGACTATGGGGCATATGTATCAACATCACCATTTGCGATTCTCAAATAGCGATTTTTAAAGAATCGCTATTTGAGAATTGCAAAACGGGATGTATTTAAAAAATTGCAAACTTTTTGCGATTTCTTAAAATTCCTTAATTGCGAATATCAAATTGCGAAATCGCAATTAAGGAATACCTGCCCATTCATTCCTATGGGCCAGGAGACCCATAGGAATGAATGGGAAGTAATTCTCAAATAGCGAATCTCAGTTTGCTAATCGCAATTTGAGAATAATTTCAAAGGTGCAAGGGTGTCATGATGACACCCTGATGCACCCCTGAAAAGAGCATGTGTGTGCATATGGCGCACATACATGCCCTAAGGGCATGTATGAGCGCCACGTGGCACTTTGTAAAATTTAAAAAAGTGCTTTTTGAAAGGAAATCGCAAATTACCACCAACTGGAAGTTGGTGGTAATTTGCGATTTCTTAAGGATAATTCGCACAACTTGGGTGCTTTTTACATATCATTTAAGAAATCGCAATTTGCGATTTCTTAAATGCTTACGCAAAATTAATAAATCGCTAAATTAGCAATTCCTTAATTTGGGATTTGCCTCATACATCCCGATTACCGATTTGTTAATCGCAAATGCTGTTATTTTGCGAATCGCAGCGTTTGCGATTAAAAAATCGTTTGATACATATGCCCCTATATGTTTACGTCCATAGCACGCTCCTGGCCTGCCACCCAATTACATTAAATGGGTACGTCTCTTGTATGAGGCCCCGACGACCAGGGTCAGGTCCGGGAAACACATCTCACGAGAATATCGTATCTATAGAGGCACACGACAGGGCTGCCCCTTGTCCCCATTATTATTTGTGCTGGCGCTGGAACCACTAGCATTGAGGCACCGATTAGAGGCGTCCCAGTGCGGTATCCCAATCCATGCACCTGATGTCGGCAGACAATTTAATTCTTTGTGTCGGACCTCTTGGGAGGCCTAGACCCCATGCCAAGAATATTTGCTGACTTCGAGAGGGTCTCTGGCTTAGCAATTAACAAATACAAATTAAACGCTTTCTTTTTCCATGAACAATCCCACCCAACCACTATTCCCTTTGGGAGATTGACCTTACAAACGGCCGCACATACTTTCAAATATCTAGGCATCAATGTCTATTGCTCTCACAAGGACATGCTAGAGAGTAATCTAGGCAAAGCTATTAGAGGTATACGATCCCAAGTGGCGTTTTGGGCCACACTGCCTCTATCGGTCATGGGTAGAATAGCTATATCTAAAATGGTGGTGCTCCCACGTTTATTATATTATTTTGCAAACTTACCACTAGTGGTGCCCAAATAATTTTTAACACTTTAGATACTATTCTGCTGGACCTTAAATATGCGGGACGGGACGCCACAGAATAAGCTTTAAGAAATTACAGATTGACACGCGATGGGGTGACCTGGGTGCACCAGATTTTAAAGCCTATTATTATTCCTGCCAACTGCAATGGCTGTCCTACTGGACAGCGGGACGTAATCTACAAGAGATTGGATATACCGTGAAACACCTCGAACAAGGGCATCTGCACACTTTGCTACTCCCGCGTAGTAAAACACCTCCAGCCTTGCCACCGCTGTCGAAGTCGGCACTGGACTGCTGGAAGAAGGCCTTGAAATATACATCTAAGTACAGTCCATACGCTGCTAACATTCCGCTATTTGGGATTCCGCTCCCGAGCGGCAGACTAACGACACGGGCGTTTGGTCCATATTGGAAGTGGGGGTGGACATGATTGGGTCATTGTTCGGAGGTGAGACACTCATGGACCACAATAACTTCGTACAGGAAGCCGGGGATCCCGCCACCCTGTACGTTATGCATGCGGTGCTAATACACTATGTCAAAAAGCAATGGTCCCCTGACCTGGTAGAACCGCAGACGCATGAACTAGTTAAAGCACTCTATCTTATGGGCTGGGGCAGCCATCTTATTAAATGGTTATACTTGAGTATCCGCACACATGTGAAGCTCCCTTTTGAGACACTCCGGGCACAATGGGCGACGGACATGGGTGGAGACTTCACAGATACAGAATGGGCAGGAATCTTGTATTACCACAGGAAAATCCCACGTAATGCAAAGTTTAAATTCATACAATGCATGCTAATACACCGAGCCTACCTGACACCACGCAGACTGCGGAAGATGTATCCATCCACCACCCATCGCTGCCCTAGATGTCACTTGTTGGAGGCCGACTTACTTCATATGCTGTGGGCATGCCCCGGTTTGAGAGCTTTTTGGGGTAGAGTGACACAAACATTGGAAACGGTTACCCACCTTGAAGTAGGGGACTCGGCGTTAATGTGTTTGCTTGGTCTCCGTAAACGCAGACCAGTGCAGAAAGTTCAGTTGCACTTTATGGATCTGGCGTTATTGCTGGCCAAACGTGCCATTACCATGCGTTGGAAATCGACTAAGGCTCCTTTGTTACATACATGGCACAACTAAATGGTCCGGTGGGTGGGGTCGGAAAGTTCATCTCTGCACAGGGAGGAAGCCTGGGGGCTCTGGAAAAACCCAATATCGCTGGAGTGGGATGTCATATTGGAGGCCTTAAAGGGTAGTAGCCCAGAGAGTGTATCGGATGTTCCACAATCGCAATGAGTGCATACAAACCACAATTAAGTAGGAAACAACACAATGTGAGGGGAAATCTCTCCATGTGGAATGGGTAAACCCCACTCTGGTTGATGAAAGAGACGCGGACATGACTCGAGAATTATTGTATTCAGGGCCCAAGGGGAGGGGAGTTTACAGGGTTGCAATTGAAATGTCACCATTCATGTAATGGATGTGTTTGAACGCAATAATGTGTATAATGTTGAAGATTTATACTGGAGTACATGGCTGGCATGATACTGTAACATAGAGAAAGGCGTAACAAGCAGATGATCATTGTATAACACCTGTATAACGGTGAAGAACTTATTTTGTGCGCTCCTACATAAAAAACCCAATAAAGTTTGTTTAAAAAAAAAAAAAAAGATTTGAATGTCCAATCCATTGCTTTAATTGCATAGGAAAAGTACTTTAATGAACACACGTAAATGGAATACCTCACAGATAAGAGCAGATATAAACTTGTACTGATGATTGTGTTTCTGCACTTTGGCTACTACCCATGTTTTCTCACTTTCTTCCCAGATGCCCCTGCTCTTATATTTCTCGGTAGGTCCCTTGTTAGGGCAGAAAATCACTGCGCTTAGGTGCAGATACCTCAGTTGAATTGTAAGCGCACTCAGTCCCCTTTTAAACAATCTCACTACATGCAGATATCTGTTTTGGCTGCCAGTGGGAAACTGACAACATGTGTCTCTGATCTCTCTCAATTCTGGGAGGAAGTGTGCTAAAGGCAGATGCAACCTTTAGTTTCAGGCAGGCTGCAGCAAGAAAAGTCCTCCGACAGCCACTGGATGCAAGCAGGGCCGTCATTAGACATCAGACTCACTTCTAGGCCACTTGGTAGGCAGGCCACCACATAGCAGAGGTCTCAGTTGCTCTTCTCAGATATTGCAGTGGCAGTTGCCACGGGCACACTTTCTGGTGGTGATGACCAGCACACAGCCACAGTTATTGCTTCTGGTGGCGATGTCCTCTGGTATAACTCTGGGTTCTCAGTGCTGATGTCCACACTTCGGGCAGGGCTCTGGTCGTCAGTGGTGACATCCACCACTAGCAAACCTTTTGATGTTGGTGGCCTCTTAAGTTCTTCTTTGCACGATCGTGAGGTCAGTTGTTGATCTGCGATTCCCACATGATACTGCACTCCAGGAGAGACGGTGGCCATACTCTCAAGGCTTTCAGATTCCTCTCAACAGTCCTTCTAGGCTTGATAGACCCACAACACTGGGTCTGGCTGCTTCTGACTTTCACAGGGCCTAGACAGATATATCTCCTGTACAGGTAGCAGTCTCCATCCCTCTCTCTGCAGGCGGGATGGCTTCCAGGTACTTCAGATCAGGCATCTGCTTTCCTTGCTTCCATGGGCAGCTAAAATCACAGAGGCCCATGTGAACTCCATTCTATCTGATCATCTGACTGCTAATAACCTTCTGGATTCTTCTCAGAATGGTTTTAGGCCAGGTCATAGCACAGTGTCAGCACTCTTAGCAGTTAAAGAACACCTCTGGTCAGCTGTTGATGAGGGTCGGACGTCGGCGCTGATTCTGTTAGATCTGAATGCCGCGTTCGACACGGTTTCGCATGACATAATGCTGAGACGCCTTTCAGAGGCTGGAATTGCAGGTTCGGTTTGGAGTCGCTGGGCTCATTTCTTCATGAGAAGTCATTCTCTGTCATTGACCCCCCCGTTCGCCTCTGGCGAACATCAAGTCAAACAAGGGGTGCCTCAGGGCTCCTCCCTTAGTCCCTTACTGTTCAATATTTATGTTCAGCCTCTAGCTGCAGTTGCCAGCAGTAGGGGCTTGACCATGATCTCCTATGTGGACGATACTCAGTTGGTGGTGGCACTCTCTAACAACACAGAGCAGGACGCCCTCAAGTTTCAAGGCGACCTTGCGGCAGTGGCCGAGTGGATGAACAACAACTGCCTCCAACTGAATTCTAACAAAACTGAGGTTTTGTTAGTGGGTAGGGACCATGGTCGGTGGAGTGATCTTTGGTGGCCAACCAGTCTCGGTAATCCCCCTTCCCCTAAACAGGTGGTAAAAAATCTTGGGGTTTGGCTTGACTCCTCCCTAAATTATCAAGTCCAAACAAAAAAAACGTCCGGGACATGTTTCGGACTCCTCCGGGGGCTTAGACCCCTGTTGGACCTTTTTGACGCCTCTATCCGTCAGGGCATCATTCAGGTGACGGTTCTGTCTAGACTCGACAATGCCTGTTCCCTCTATTTAGAGTCCAACAAAGCGGAGGTCCTGAGGCTGCAAAGGGCACAGAATGCGGCTTGCTAGAGCACTTTTAGGTTTACGCAAACTTTGCTCTGTCTAATGCTATCCGCCGCCTGCACTGGCTACCGGTAGCTAAACGCATTGAATTCAAGGCCTTGTGTATCGCCTTTAAGGTTTTGAAACTGGCCTCACCTCCCATTTTGGCTGACCTCCTGCTACCTTATGCCCCCTTGCGATGCCTCCGCTCACAGGGCCAGCATTTGGTGGTGGTTCCCCGACCCCGTAGAGTTCGGTCAGGTGGCCGCTCCTTTCGGTATAAAACCGCCATCCTTTGGAACGCAGTCCCTGTGCAGATCCGTGGCCTTGACAACTATGTGGCATTTAGAAAGGCCATTAAAACCTATCTTTTCCCCGCCTTCTAGTTTTCCGGCATGCTTCTTGCTGTGTTGGTCTTTCCTGCATTAGCGCCGGGACGCCCCCCTGCTGGGGCAGCTGTCGCGCTCTACAAGATAAGATAACATACAGCTCTGTAGCAAAGCAAGAATTCAGGCAGACACCATCTCAGATTGCACAACAGTATTAGGAGTACTCTGCAAAGTACTCCTTTCTATTGGTCTAAGAGGATGTGTAACTGGAACATCTGATAGAGACTTATAGCCTCAGACTTCTTACCTTATAATTATAACCAGGTATCAGACTGGATCCTGAAATTTTTCGTGAGCAGTACTCCTGTGCGCCTGTAGGTGGCGTCGATCGGCTTTGCATTATCCGTTCCGGAAGTGATGTGCGCGGTGCCTATGTAGGCGTCACTCCTGCACACTGACATCAGTTCTGTTATTTACTCGCCAGTCAGCGCAGATTCAGAGAGAGCTAACCTTTTTTCGACTTTTGGCAAAGTTATTTTTGAGATCTGGTATGGCAGCGATGTCATCCAGAAAGGCCGACTTTAAGCTCTAAGGTGCCTTTCACGATCAGATGTCAGTGGTGGACCCGCGACCTTGTATGCTTTTGGTGTCTCGAGAGTGACCACGATTCGAAGGCCTGCGCTGATTGCCACACCATGAACCCATAGGCCCTGAGGGAGCAATCCCTTAAGCTCCTGGCAGCTCGAAGTGCAACGCTGCCCCGGACAGGTTGCAGAGTCCGAGATCTTCATTGCTCTCGAAGTCGTCGGGTCATTCAGGTAAGTCCCACGAAAAGAAAAAAGTAAGTATTTTGAAGTAAACTTTAGCACAGCCAACGAGATGGGGGAGCGTCTTCATTCTAGGCCTGGCTCCCCGTTGAGACAGTGCCTGAGTCGACTCCCTCAGTTTCTGGGTGCAGAAGGGACCCCAGCTGAACTCCAGGAGTGTTATGAGGCCATAACACTCCTTATTTGAGTGACCCTTTACCGCCTGTGCACCCCATATGTTTGAGAGGGGCCCCTAATGCCAGCGGCTCCAGCCCAGGTGCCAGTCGGTCCCCTTGCATCCACAGATGGATTCAGACCGGCACCGGTCGTACCACCTCAATGTTCTCCAAACCGATGCCCATTCTGATCCCGGACTCCGACACAGAGCTGGAGGGGCGTTGTCTGATTCCTGTGCAGAGTGGAGACATTCCTTCCATGCCAGACCCTGAGCTCTATTTCCTATGGGCTAGGACTTGGGAAAGATTGGGAGGGGTTGTTGAACCCTGAAGAATACCAGCCTTCAAACCCAAATTTTGTCAAACGTATCTGTGCCAATGATTTCCATGGGAGCAGAAGATACTTCCCAAATCCCCACCACCACTACATGAAATAAACTACTACGATTTGCTACTATGTACCAGATGGGGGAAAGGAAATTGTGGAGACAAGAGCGACTGCCACTGACTGGTACGCTACCTCTTCCAATCTAGGTTTTCTATATCTTCCTATTTAGTCTTCTTTACATATCAATCTCAATTAGCGAGTGTGAGTATAACTTACGGCACCTATTATCAAAGATACAAGGAACATACAGCACTATATTACTTAACTGTGCTACTTTTTTTTATTCCTTATTCACCTTTTATTCTCCACTTTCACCCTCTTCCTTTTATCTGTTAGCCTCAGTGGGGTAGCTTCTATCTGAAATATGTGTTGTAAAAAACCATTGAAATTCCCCCGTTATAGTTAGTTCAGCTAACTATAACTCGCGCGACCGCAATCCACTGCTGATGACGTCACATATTACATCACTGTATTCACTAAGATACTGTTAATAAGTCAGTTATACAATTTTTTTTTTTTTAAAAAACATCCATTTAGACACTTATTTACCCATTTATTCTTCCATTAACCTTTAGATATACATATATAAAAAATATTTATTTTTCAGAAAGACACATATTCACTGGATGATGTCATCAGTGATGTCATCAGTGATGTCATTTGAGATGTCATCAGTGATGTCACTGACCATGTCATGAGTGATGTAATATGTGACGTCATCAGCCGGTCGCGCAAGTTATAGTTAGCTGAACTAACTATAACGGGGGAATTTCAATGGTTTTTTACGAGTGAAATGTCCAGCTAACTATAACATGTGTGAAACCTATGGTTTTTTTCAGTGAATTTGCAAGGTTTTTTAAATGCTAATTCCTAACTATAACGTGTGTGAAACCTATGGTTTTTTAAGTGAATTTGCAAGGTTTTTTAAATGCTAATTTCTAACTATAACGTGTGTGAAACCTATGTTTTTTTTAGTGAATTTGTACGGTTTTTTAAATGCTAATTTATGTATGTATTATTATATTTTTTATATATTTATTTTACAATAAACTACCTATGTATATAGTTATAGATTGACTGTATCCTGTAATATGGAATGGCTCGGCTTTTTTTTTTTTAAATTTGGATAAAGTTGAACAGCATAGTTAATATCTTCTATAAACTTATAAACAGTTTAAAATGTTTTTATTTTTTTAAAGGGTTTTTCACCGTGCGCACCCCGCGATTTTTTGAAAAAAAATAAAATGTTTTTTTCACCCTTCGGGGTCCTTCAGGGACCCCCTGACAAAGGCTAGGGGGTCAGGAACTCTCTACCCTGCCCCCTTTTCACGTTCTCCACCTTTCTTTTTCACTGCCACACACAAAATGGCGTCCGACACTTCCTGATTTCGACCGATTCGAACGTTGACTGACCTCTAACCACCAATCAGAATTACGCTTGCGCACATTTGGTGCGCGCATATAGATATTTATGTACTTTTAACTGCAATTTTCTCAGGAACTACTGAACAGATTGACACCATATATGCAAAAGGCACATGCCTGACCTGAGGACTACCTCTTTGGTAAATTTCAAGTAATTCTGTTCAGCCGTTCGGGCTGTACCTTCGACTAAAGGTCCTATGGGAAAATGCATGGGGAAAACGCGTTTTGGGAGCCCCCTTTTTTCTCAGCCCCCGCTTGACGAATCACCCCGAGACTTTCAGGGTAGGAGCTGAGCGGAGCGCCCCATTAGTTTTTTGAAAATTTCACAAAGATAAGTCAACCGGCGCCAAAGTTATTCAAAATAGAATTTTCAGATTTCCTATGGGAACTCGGTCCTAACTATAACTATCTACTGGCGACCGCCAGTAGATAAAATATATATATATATATATATATATACACACACACACACGACCGCTCCTCCGCTGTGGCGGAGGAGCATCGCCCCCCTGCCAGCAGCTTCAAAAGTTGAGAAATAAAACCATAATGAAACAATTTTAGAATAATTTTATGTTTCAACTTCGACGTGCTACATCCTGGGGCGGGGGCAGTCAATGAGAAGGGAGTCGTGGGCAGCACTGCTAACAGTGCGCATTTTTTGTTTGGATTTCTGTCTCGGGTCGGCCAAACCCACATGCGCACTGAGCTATCTCCAATCCAGCTGCGTTGCTGGGTTTGAGACCGCAAAGCACAGGCTCCCAGTCTCCCTGGGAGCGCAAATCATCAGTGCTCAGGCCAATCCTGAAGCTGGCCTCATGCATTAGAGCAGCTTCAGGATTAGCCTTAGGGGAGGCTGAGAGCCTCTGCCTGCAGTGGAGCCAGGACAGGTGCAGACGTAGACCAGCGGGCTGCAAGCGGCAGGTAAGTTCTTTTTTCTTTTTCTTTTTCGATCTTTCTCTCTCACCCACTCCCACCACCACTTCTTCCACCCTCGCCCCAAAACTCTGCCCTAAAGCTGGCCGCTACTGATATATAATCCAATAGATAATCTCATTTTCATCCTTAGTCGCCTCAACACTTTCTCAAAATCGATATTACCACTGATATTGTAGTATTTCTCAAACACTGGTCTCTTTTCACTAAGGAATTCATAGTTGCACGAGAAGGCAACAGCAATGATGAGACACTACTTAAATCTGATGAATTTTCTAGTTACAGACAAAGCGGATACCTTGCTTCTTCCTTTAGGAATTCCGTTGAAATGCGCTTTCTGCGTAGGCGCATCATTGTTAAACACTTCTCTCACGCTCATGAGGTCTAGACCGTAACTTTAACTTCAGATTTTCTGATGCTGCCATCTTGAAATTCTTGCATTCTGGACTCTGCAGGAGCTTAACCACTGGATGGAAAAGTAGTTTCAGGAAAGAACAGTGATTTCTCCATTGTGGGTATTTGATAATTCTCTTCATTAGTCTCTGGTGTGATTAATGTACCTTGAATGCACACTTGCTAACATGGTTCTGACAAATATGGACTGGTGTGAGGACTTGGCTGAGGTCAGTGGACTGGACACTGCTCAAGATAATGGCATGCTTTCTCCCCCTACCATGGCTAATGAGGAGGGACCGTCCTTTACAATAGGGATGAGAAGGGCGGCCGAGGTCCTAGACCTCAGCCTACTCTCAGTGGTAGTCAAGACGAACGTCTTGATGGAGGGGCTTCAGCCGGGATTGACCCCCTCAGAACCGCTTCTCCCCTTCAATGAATCCCTGACCGGCGGTCTGCTTGGGACCTGATCCAAGCCCAGCACAGGGGCTCCTGTGAACAGGATGATTGCCTGCTGCCACTGCCCGCTCGAGAGGACACCAAATTTCCTCACAAAACACATTATCGCAGAGAGCCTCTACCTCCCATGTAAATCCTGGTGTGTTCCCTAACACCCCACCGGACAGGGAATCCAAAAGGTTGGATACATTGGGGGAAAAATATGTTTTCTTCCACCAGCCTGTCCGTGAACACCACATGCCTTTTGGGCCATTACTCCCATGCTCCATGGGAATCGGTTGCCAAGGTGCTGCCCTTGGTGCTGGAGGAAGCTGCAGTGCGAGATCTGATGTGTCAATGTCGAAGATCTCGTCGACTGGGCTTGTGATGCAAAACGACTGCCGGTCTCGAAGATGGGAGGCTCAGCAGGCACAATGCTCCTGTTCTGATGAGCATTGAAGCTGCCATGCATAGGTTCATCGTTGTTGTCAAGGCTGCCATCGGTGAGGGATGCGAGGAGCTCGTGCCAGGAAAAGCATTGTGCAGTGGTCGTTCTGAAGGCAATGCGCAGGTCCCAAAATGCGGGATACAGTGGTGATGCGAGTCTTTAGCGATGGGTTCAATCCGCACCAATGCATCAGTTGAGCTCGAAGATGCACCACTTAGTCGAGGAGATGCATCGGTTCTATTTGGGTTTGCGTCGCTCAGCAAAGGATGTATCGGTTCTGCTGGAGAAACACCTTAGGCCCACTTCCAAGGTTCTAGGACTGGGGTAGCACCACTTGGCAGGGTAGACTCACAGATAGCCAGGTGCAGACGCAGGTTGGTTGGAAGTCTTTTATGTCCCTGACACTTCAGATCAGGAGGCCAGCCAACTAACCCTTGGGGTCACTCTGGGTTCAAGTGATGCAGGTTCAGTCTTCCTCCCCAGTCACAAAGGCAGCAGGTTAGGACAGCATGGCATGAGTTTAGCAAAACAGCAGTGCAGCAGAGTGGCAGTCCATTCAGCAGCACATCAGCCCTTTTTCCTTCTAGAATCTTCAGAGGTCCAGAAACTTACTCCAGTGGTGGTGTCAGAGGTCTAGTACTTATACCCAGTTAGGCCTAAGGAAGTGAGGGAGTCTTCAGTGACGGGCCTTTGAAGTGCACAGACGTCCTGCCCTTTCTGCACTGGCGCCAGACTCACTACAGGGTTGTATGCAGCCCTTTGTGTGGGGACAAGACACGGCCTATTCAGGTTCAGGTGTAGGTGAGACTAAGCTCCCATTGTGTGTGGCTGTCTAGGGGGAATGCACAAAGCCCCTCTGTCACAAACCCCGGATATAGGGTCAGAGACAGGCAGCAGGCACCAAATGGTTAAATGGCTTTCTAAAAATTGCCCTTTTGCAACTGTAATTCAAAATCTGACTTTCACATATTTTGAATTAGGATTTCAGAGGTATCAGACTTGGAAGTTTTATCTCTTCCCAATTGAAAATCACACTTATAAAATGTAAAAAGGTAATCCCAATGTTATCCTATGGTAGAGATAGGCCATGCTGTAGTGAAAATGACTTTGAGAGAATTTCACTAGGAGGGCATATAAAATTTAAAAGTACATGTCCTGCCTTTTATGTACATTGCACCCTGCCCCTGGGTTGTCCTGGGCCTAACTTAGGTGTGGCTTGTATGTATAAAAAAGGAAAAATTGGGCCTGGCAAAAGGTTTATTTTGCCAGGTGGGCAGTGCAGTGTAAACTGCACACACAGGCTCTGCAATGGCAGGCCTGAGACATGGTAAAAGGGATACTTGTGTGGGTGGCACAATCCGTGCTGAAGGCCCACTAGTAGCATTTAATTTACAGGCCCTGGGTACCACTTTACTAAGGACTTCTAAGTAAATTAATTATGCCAATTGGGGAATGAACCCATGTTTAGGGAAAAGAGCACAAGCACTGGTTAGCAGTGGTAAAGTCCTAATACCAGCAAAAACGAGGTCAGTAAAGTGGAGAGAGGCAGGCAAAAGGTTGGGAGGAAGTCTGGTCTAACAATGTGCAGTTGTATGAAGTAGATGTATGAAAGATCGGCACTCTGATTTTCAGAATAGTGTGCAATTCACCGGTGTACTTGTTCCCATTGTTGGTTTTGATTTGTTATGTGTTAAAATTGTCTCCTTTATTAAGAGGACTTAACTTTGGTGATTTTATTCCTGAAATCTAAAATTGATTTTTATAATACTTATTGCTGAAGGATAAATACATTTGTAAAAAAAATATAAGAACAATTTAGGCGAATAAAAACAATGTAACAAATGAGTAGAGTCTTAATTTCATCTATCTTTTTTTATTGTCTGTAGATTTTGAAATATGTGCAATGTTTCACCGGACCAAATATCATGGCCATGCATACTATGCTGATAAACAAGCCTCCAGATCCAGGTAATAAGCCTATGAATAGTCTAAGTATATTCAGAAATTGGCTAACGGTCTAGTCACTACATGCATGTATTAGCTTATATGTAAAGTATTGCAATCAAGTTCAGCATGACCACGATAATGCACGTTTGATTTTCTCAAGTAACTCTGTGGTTAGAGTCTTTCTCCATTTTCTTTTTTGTTCTAAAGTGATTAAATGTGTTGGGATTTTCAAGGTTTGGTGAAGAAGGTGAAAGGGGTTCACCCAAAGCAACATACAGGGGACTATTTCAGTCTTCGGAAGACTAACAGTTATGTTCATGGCTGAAGTTGAAGGCACGATGGTCCCGGTTCAAGCTGAGGGCGCAAACACGCTCCCACTCCCGAGGCCGTTCCTGTGACCAGTCCTCATCAAGGTAATGGGACTCGGAAGTCAAGGAAGTTTGATAAGAGGCATAAATATCAAAGCATGGGTCTCTTTTGTCCCATTATTCCCAACACTGAGTCACAGGATGCCCGCACCTCTAATCCATGGATTCGTCTCATCTCCCCTCTGCCCCCCATTCATAATGTATTCCGGCACTAGTCCCACTTCTGTGCCACACCGAACGGATTTCAATGCCATTAAAGCTCAACCAGCGGAAGGTAGCCGTGGACCACTTTTTTGGTGTCACACCAGATCCCTTCGGAGTGTCTACTGTACCAGGGAACCCAAGGAGGCCACCAGTTGGTCTACAGTCCGCTGATCCATTTTCAATTCCTACTAAGCCCCTCAACATCACCTTGAAACCTCTGACTTAAGATCTACCCAATCTGGGACAAGAGCCATCCACCTTCCCACATTTGATTCTGTGTCCAGCGCAGAGTTGGTGCCACGACAAACGGTACTGGCTCACGTATCGACCCAGACGTCACCGATGCTGGAAGGGGATCGTATTGTTTTGTTGGATTAAGGAACCCACGCTCCACCATCCAGACCTACACAGTATGCCCACTCTGAACCGGGCTATGCCCCACATAATAAATTAGGCACTTGAAGATGTAGATTACAATAACTCAACGGTTGGTACTCCAGATTGTGGAAAACACATACTCCCTAGCCTTTCTTTCCTACCCCACAGACATGCCACCCAAACCACAATGTCTCCCATAGAACCACTTATTCTTACTCCATGGAGAAATTCAAGCTCTCTTAGCCAAGGGAGCAATATAAAAAGTACCAGTAGGCCTTGTGTGTCTGAGACTGGTTGAATGCTCAGGGCATCTCCCTGACTGGCCAGCACCCGGCAGGATCTTTAAATGCCAGGGAAGACGCACTCAGCCGTCATTGCCTAGCGGATCTCGAATGGCAGTTATACCCCTATTTGGCACGGGACATCTTCCAGCTATGGGGCAAAACCTAGCATGATGTATTCACCACCGCAGAGAACTTGCAGTGTTCAGGCTTTTGTACTTCAGAGTTTTCAATGCAGTCTTCTCTTGGGGATGCCTGCCGCCAATATTGATGGTCTCCTGTACACCCCTCCCCTCCTGCTCCTGTCCAGAGCACTGAAAAAGATCAAGACAGACAGACCAGGCACACATCAACCCAGTGGGTCTGGACTGGATGAGAAAAGTGTGTTACCGAGGACATTTGGCTATGAACATTTGTAATCTGATCCGCTGCCCCTTCAGGAGGACCACTTGTCGCTGCAGCAGGGTCCAGTCTTTCACCCGACCCTGCACAACCTAAACCTCTGTGTGTGGAGATTAAGCAGTGACAGTTGACGGTCTTCAACCTTTCTCCTGAAGTGATTGGTGTCATCTTGGCATCCATCTACTCAAATCTGTTTACACAGGTCGCTGGGAGACGTTTGCTGTCTGGTGTTCCTCCTGATACATCAAACCCATGAATGCACAGTTATCAGATGTTCTCTGTGGGAAAGTCAGTTATTCGTTGCAGGGATGTGAGCTTTTTCCAAGTAATAATGTCATAGTTCTTTACTAGGTCCTGTTAAGTCTCAATTTAAACCTGAGCTCAACCGTTAGCAGCTGTAGCAAAGAGCCGACTGACTTAACTTAGGAGAAATGTGTGAAGCTTTTATCAGTATCAAAAGTAAAAAACTAAAAAAAAAAACTTATGATTTTTAGAAGGTTTAAGTTAAAATAGTGCCAAAAAGCGTTAAGCACCAGATACAGTCATTTGGTTGCACTTGACCGGTACATAGGCATGCATTAAGGCCGACTTCGATGGAGTGCAGGTCAGATACTGAAACTAAATTCATCCTGGTCGAGAGTTTAACCTTCTGACTTAGTCTCTGAAATGGAAGTCGAAAATCCTCAGTGGGGCAAGACAGCAGGCTGTTGCTGAGATGGGTTCTTTGAGGCTGGATAGCTGTCGTCCAAGCTCCAATGAAGCCTTTGATTTTTGACAGGAAAGCTCTGAGCAGAAGAAATTCAAAATTCGCACAGCGGGAATGACTCATCAGCCAGATACTTTTGGCTCCATCTCCTGTTGAAGATTTCTGCATTCTGACTTGGTCATTTTTTGGGAGTTCGGAGTCCTCTGACAAGACAAGGATGCAAGCTGTGGCATAACAAGGCTCCACCAGGCCCATTGAAATGGATCGGCCTCTGTGGAAAAGTTTTGTGCGGAGCAACCTGTATCTTTGGCCCAGCGGCAACGCACATTAGTCTGATTGACTTGGCAGGTTTCTTACAGTTTTCTGTCGGTTCCCCATGCAAAAATCCTTAAAGTTTCTAAGTCCCAGGTTTTAGGGTTAGGTAGGAGAAGTATACTCTAACACTTATTCAAGGACACCAGGACTTTAGGAACATCATTTGGGAGTCAGAACTCCTTCCAGGAGGTACCACCAGCAGAGTCTAGAGCAAATCCAGTTGGAACTGATCAGTAGGACTCTTCATGAAAGTGGGCTTCCTACACTTATCTGATAGCTTGGAGTCTAGTCTTCTGGGTCCAAGTGGGAGCATGAGAAATGAAAATACTCCCCCATGCAAACCAGTTCTGGAATTGGTTTTCCTTTCAATTGGATTGGCTACTTGGGCAATGGCAGGGGCAGGCCTAGGTGTAACTTGCATCTGCCTGTGACCGGGGATTCCCTTTGAAGCTTGTGCATTTGGTGGGTGTTGGAAATGGGGTTATTGGTTGAGGGGGTGAAACCTGACTCAATCGTCAATCACACTTCTTGTCAGGGTGAAACACAAGCGAACCCCAAATTAACCTGTGCTCAACCCTCTTGTAGCGTGGCACAAAAGTAGTCCGGCTTAACTTGGAGGCAATGTGTAAAGTATTTACACAGAACTTCAAAAAGTAATAAAGTGAAAACACAACACAAGAAAAATCCCACACCAATTTAGATAAAGAGTAAAATGTTATACATTATTTGCGACTAAACCATCAAAATTCCAATCGATTGAACCGGAGATATGCTATTTTAAAGAGTTATGGTAAGTATAGTGCCTAAAAGCACAAAGCTTCATTCGTGGTTATCTGGTCATGCGATGACCAGATATTAAAAGTCACTAGTTTAGTCCGACTGCGATGGTGTGCTGGCTGGATACAGGAACCAGGTTAGTCTCGCTGAAAGAGTTACCTTCAAAAGTCCAGCACAAAGTGTTCCGTTCTCTGGGGAGCAAGGGTCGTTGATCTAGTGCGAAGAGCAGGCCGGGAATTGCGGGCGGTTGTTGCTGTAGCACTAAAAACCTGCCTTGCATCGTGGACGGTCGTTGCTGGAGATTTCTGTTCCCAGGCATCGCTGGCTGTTGCTGTGGTGCGACTAGTCTGGTTCACCAGAGATTCGCATTGCCGGGCGGCGTGGTTGGCAAGCAAACCCATCCATGGTCATGAAGAGCAAAAACTTCAGGATTTCTCCCTTTCTTGGAGAGGGAGCTCAACTGATGCCACACTAAGGGTCCAGGACCTGAAGGGCACTTCCTCCTAGAGATCAGGAACTCTCTCCATCAGAGCTCAGGCAGAACCAGTTGCAGGTCCAGGATGCATGTCAGCTGGGTAGATGCAGAGAAGCCTCTGGAGTGTGTTGTGTCCCTATAGCACAGAACAAGAGGTCATTCAGCTGGCCCTTAGAGTCACTTCAGTCTGGGATGATGGGTGCAGGTCCATTCTACCCTCTCAGCAAGCACAGCAGCTGTCCTTTTGGCAGCAGAGCAGCACAGCAGTCTGCTTAAATAGTATCCACAGGTCCAGAGGTGTACTGAAGAGTTGGGTCTGAGGGTGAAATATTTTTACCTCATGCCCACTTTGAAGTAGGAGAAGGTTCTGGAGGTTTCCACCACCAGAGTTGCTTGGCGTTTCCTGCTTCCCTGCCTTGGCCCCAGTTTATCTGGGGACAAAAAAGACTAGTGTCAAATCCTTGTAAGTGTGCTCAGGCAGATGCTTTGTGCTGTGCAAGTGTGGTAAGTGAAATCTCTGCCCCCTATCAGGTTAGAGATAGCCCATCCTGCCAACACCATTCCCCTTTTTATCTCACTGTTCAGTAACAATACACAAAGACCAGCTGACAGCTACAGCTAGTTATGTGACCCAGGATACAGGCTGCAGACACCAAGGGCTAGATGCACGACCCTTTTTAGCAGTCACAAATGGAAGAACTTACCATTTTGCGACCGCTGAAAAGGGTTGTGGTATATACAAGCCCTATTTTTGCAAGTCTGTAATCTATTACCGACTCACAAAATAGGGTTTGAGAAAACACATACTCCCTAGCCTTTCTTTCCTACCCCACAGACATGCCACCCAAACCACAATGTCTCCCATAGAACCACTTATTCTTACTCCATGGAGAAATTCAAGCTCTCTTAGCCAAGGGAGCAATATAAAAAGTACCAGTAGGCCTTGTGTGTCTGAGACTGGTTGAATGCTCAGGGCATCTCCCTGACTGGCCAGCACCCGGCAGGATCTTTAAATGCCAGGGAAGACGCACTCAGCCGTCATTGCCTAGCGGATCTCGAATGGCAGTTATACCCCTATTTGGCACGGGACATCTTCCAGCTATGGGGCAAAACCTAGCATGATGTATTCACCACCGCAGAGAACTTGCAGTGTTCAGGCTTTTGTACTTCAGAGTTTTCAATGCAGTCTTCTCTTGGGGATGCCTGCCGCCAATATTGATGGTCTCCTGTACACCCCTCCCCTCCTGCTCCTGTCCAGAGCACTGAAAAAGATCAAGACAGACAGACCAGGCACACATCAACCCAGTGGGTCTGGACTGGATGAGAAAAGTGTGTTACCGAGGACATTTGGCTATGAACATTTGTAATCTGATCCGCTGCCCCTTCAGGAGGACCACTTGTCGCTGCAGCAGGGTCCAGTCTTTCACCCAACCCTGCACAACCTAAACCTCTGTGTGTGGAGATTAAGCAGTGACAGTTGACGGTCTTCAACCTTTCTCCTGAAGTGATTGGTGTCATCTTGGCATCCATCTACTCAAATCTGTTTACACAGGTCGCTGGGAGACGTTTGCTGTCTGGTGTTCCTCCTGATACATCAAACCCATGAATGCACAGTTATCAGATGTTCTCTGTGGGAAAGTCAGTTATTCGTTGCAGGGATGTGAGCTTTTTCCAAGTAATAATGTCATAGTTCTTTACTAGGTCCTGTTAAGTCTCAATTTAAACCTGAGCTCAACCGTTAGCAGCTGTAGCAAAGAGCCGACTGACTTAACTTAGGAGAAATGTGTGAAGCTTTTATCAGTATCAAAAGTAAAAAACTAAAAAAAACAACTTATGATTTTTAGAAGGTTTAAGTTAAAATAGTGCCAAAAAGCGTTAAGCACCAGATACAGTCATTTGGTTGCACTTGACCGGTACATAGGCATGCATTAAGGCCGACTTCGATGGAGTGCAGGTCAGATACTGAAACTAAATTCATCCTGGTCGAGAGTTTAACCTTCTGACTTAGTCTCTGAAATGGAAGTCGAAAATCCTCAGTGGGGCAAGACAGCAGGCTGTTGCTGAGATGGGTTCTTTGAGGCTGGATAGCTGTCGTCCAAGCTCCAATGAAGCCTTTGATTTTTGACAGGAAAGCTCTGAGCAGAAGAAATTCAAAATTCGCACAGCGGGAATGACTCATCAGCCAGATACTTTTGGCTCCATCTCCTGTTGAAGATTTCTGCATTCTGACTAGGTCATTTTTTGGGAGTTCGGAGTCCTCTGACAAGACAAGGATGCAAGCTGTGGCATAACAAGGCTCCACCAGGCCCATTGAAATGGATCGGCCTCTGTGGAAAAGTTTTGTGCGGAGCAACCTGTATCTTTGGCCCAGCGGCAACGCACATTAGTCTGATTGACTTGGCAGGTTTCTTACAGTTTTCTGTCGGTTCCCCATGCAAAAATCCTTAAAGTTTCTAAGTCCCAGGTTTTAGGGTTAGGTAGGAGAAGTATACTCTAACACTTATTCAAGGACACCAGGACTTTAGGAACATCATTTGGGAGTCAGAACTCCTTCCAGGAGGTACCACCAGCAGAGTCTAGAGCAAATCCAGTTGGAACTGATCAGTAGGACTCTTCATGAAAGTGGGCTTCCTACACTTATCTGATAGCTTGGAGTCTAGTCTTCTGGGTCCAAGTGGGAGCATGAGAAATGAAAATACTCCCCCATGCAAACCAGTTCTGGAATTGGTTTTCCTTTCAATTGGATTGGCTACTTGGGCAATGGCAGGGGCAGGCCTAGGTGTAACTTGCATCTGCCTGTGACCGGGGATTCCCTTTGAAGCTTGTGCATTTGGTGGGTGTTGGAAATGGGGTTATTGGTTGAGGGGGTGAAACCTGACTCAATCGTCAATCACACTTCTTGTCAGGGTGAAACACAAGCGAACCCCAAATTAACCTGTGCTCAACCCTCTTGTAGCGTGGCACAAAAGTAGTCTGGCTTAACTTGGAGGCAATGTGTAAAGTATTTACACAGAACTTCAAAAAGTAATAAAGTGAAAACACAACACAAGAAAAATCCCACACCAATTTAGATAAAGAGTAAAATGTTATACATTATTTGCGACTAAACCATCAAAATTCCAATCGATTGAACCGGAGATATGCTATTTTAAAGAGTTATGGTAAGTATAGTGCCTAAAAGCACAAAGCTTCATTCGTGGTTATCTGGTCATGCGATGACCAGATATTAAAAGTCACTAGTTTAGTCCGACTGCGATGGTGTGCTGGCTGGATACAGGAACCAGGTTAGTCTCGCTGAAAGAGTTACCTTCAAAAGTCCAGCACAAAGTGTTCCGTTCTCTGGGGAGCAAGGGTCGTTGATCTAGTGCGAAGAGCAGGCCGGGAATTGCGGGCGGTTGTTGCTGTAGCACTAAAAACCTGCCTTGCATCGTGGACGGTCGTTGCTGGAGATTTCTGTTCCCAGGCATCGCTGGCTGTTGCTGTGGTGCGACTAGTCTGGTTCACCAGAGATTCGCATTGCCGGGCGGCGTGGTTGGCAAGCAAACCCATCCATGGTCATGAAGAGCAAAAACTTCAGGATTTCTCCCTTTCTTGGAGAGGGAGCTCAACTGATGCCACACTAAGGGTCCAGGACCTGAAGGGCACTTCCTCCTAGAGATCAGGAACTCTCTCCATCAGAGCTCAGGCAGAACCAGTTGCAGGTCCAGGATGCATGTCAGCTGGGTAGATGCAGAGAAGCCTCTGGAGTGTGTTGTGTCCCTATAGCACAGAACAAGAGGTCATTCAGCTGGCCCTTAGAGTCACTTCAGTCTGGGATGATGGGTGCAGGTCCATTCTACCCTCTCAGCAAGCACAGCAGCTGTCCTTTTGGCAGCAGAGCAGCACAGCAGTCTGCTTAAATAGTATCCACAGGTCCAGAGGTGTACTGAAGAGTTGGGTCTGAGGGTGAAATATTTTTACCTCATGCCCACTTTGAAGTAGGAGAAGGTTCTGGAGGTTTCCACCACCAGAGTTGCTTGGCGTTTCCTGCTTCCCTGCCTTGGCCCCAGTTTATCTGGGGACAAAAAAGACTAGTGTCAAATCCTTGTAAGTGTGCTCAGGCAGATGCTTTGTGCTGTGCAAGTGTGGTAAGTGAAATCTCTGCCCCCTATCAGGTTAGAGATAGCCCATCCTGCCAACACCATTCCCCTTTTTATCTCACTGTTCAGTAACAATACACAAAGACCAGCTGACAGCTACAGCTAGTTATGTGACCCAGGATACAGGCTGCAGACACCAAGGGCTAGATGCACGACCCTTTTTAGCAGTCACAAATGGAAGAACTTACCATTTTGCGACCGCTGAAAAGGGTTGTGGTATATACAAGCCCTATTTTTGCAAGTCTGTAATCTATTACCGACTCACAAAATAGGGTTTGAGAAAACACATACTCCCTAGCCTTTCTTTCCTACCCCACAGACATGCCACCCAAACCACAATGTCTCCCATAGAACCACTTATTCTTACTCCATGGAGAAATTCAAGCTCTCTTAGCCAAGGGAGCAATATAAAAAGTACCAGTAGGCCTTGTGTGTCTGAGACTGGTTGAATGCTCAGGGCATCTCCCTGACTGGCCAGCACCCGGCAGGATCTTTAAATGCCAGGGAAGACGCACTCAGCCGTCATTGCCTAGCGGATCTCGAATGGCAGTTATACCCCTATTTGGCACGGGACATCTTCCAGCTATGGGGCAAAACCTAGCATGATGTATTCACCACCGCAGAGAACTTGCAGTGTTCAGGCTTTTGTACTTCAGAGTTTTCAATGCAGTCTTCTCTTGGGGATGCCTGCCGCCAATATTGATGGTCTCCTGTACACCCCTCCCCTCCTGCTCCTGTCCAGAGCACTGAAAAAGATCAAGACAGACAGACCAGGCACACATCAACCCAGTGGGTCTGGACTGGATGAGAAAAGTGTGTTACCGAGGACATTTGGCTATGAACATTTGTAATCTGATCCGCTGCCCCTTCAGGAGGACCACTTGTCGCTGCAGCAGGGTCCAGTCTTTCACCCAACCCTGCACAACCTAAACCTCTGTGTGTGGAGATTAAGCAGTGACAGTTGACGGTCTTCAACCTTTCTCCTGAAGTGATTGGTGTCATCTTGGCATCCATCTACTCAAATCTGTTTACACAGGTCGCTGGGAGACGTTTGCTGTCTGGTGTTCCTCCTGATACATCAAACCCATGAATGCACAGTTATCAGATGTTCTCTGTGGGAAAGTCAGTTATTCGTTGCAGGGATGTGAGCTTTTTCCAAGTAATAATGTCATAGTTCTTTACTAGGTCCTGTTAAGTCTCAATTTAAACCTGAGCTCAACCGTTAGCAGCTGTAGCAAAGAGCCGACTGACTTAACTTAGGAGAAATGTGTGAAGCTTTTATCAGTATCAAAAGTAAAAAACTAAAAAAAACAACTTATGATTTTTAGAAGGTTTAAGTTAAAATAGTGCCAAAAAGCGTTAAGCACCAGATACAGTCATTTGGTTGCACTTGACCGGTACATAGGCATGCATTAAGGCCGACTTCGATGGAGTGCAGGTCAGATACTGAAACTAAATTCATCCTGGTCGAGAGTTTAACCTTCTGACTTAGTCTCTGAAATGGAAGTCGAAAATCCTCAGTGGGGCAAGACAGCAGGCTGTTGCTGAGATGGGTTCTTTGAGGCTGGATAGCTGTCGTCCAAGCTCCAATGAAGCCTTTGATTTTTGACAGGAAAGCTCTGAGCAGAAGAAATTCAAAATTCGCACAGCGGGAATGACTCATCAGCCAGATACTTTTGGCTCCATCTCCTGTTGAAGATTTCTGCATTCTGACTAGGTCATTTTTTGGGAGTTCGGAGTCCTCTGACAAGACAAGGATGCAAGCTGTGGCATAACAAGGCTCCACCAGGCCCATTGAAATGGATCGGCCTCTGTGGAAAAGTTTTGTGCGGAGCAACCTGTATCTTTGGCCCAGCGGCAACGCACATTAGTCTGATTGACTTGGCAGGTTTCTTACAGTTTTCTGTCGGTTCCCCATGCAAAAATCCTTAAAGTTTCTAAGTCCCAGGTTTTAGGGTTAGGTAGGAGAAGTATACTCTAACACTTATTCAAGGACACCAGGACTTTAGGAACATCATTTGGGAGTCAGAACTCCTTCCAGGAGGTACCACCAGCAGAGTCTAGAGCAAATCCAGTTGGAACTGATCAGTAGGACTCTTCATGAAAGTGGGCTTCCTACACTTATCTGATAGCTTGGAGTCTAGTCTTCTGGGTCCAAGTGGGAGCATGAGAAATGAAAATACTCCCCCATGCAAACCAGTTCTGGAATTGGTTTTCCTTTCAATTGGATTGGCTACTTGGGCAATGGCAGGGGCAGGCCTAGGTGTAACTTGCATCTGCCTGTGACCGGGGATTCCCTTTGAAGCTTGTGCATTTGGTGGGTGTTGGAAATGGGGTTATTGGTTGAGGGGGTGAAACCTGACTCAATCGTCAATCACACTTCTTGTCAGGGTGAAACACAAGTGAACCCCAAATTAACCTGTGCTCAACCCTCTTGTAGCGTGGCACAAAAGTAGTCTGGCTTAACTTGGAGGCAATGTGTAAAGTATTTACACAGAACTTCAAAAAGTAATAAAGTGAAAACACAACACAAGAAAAATCCCACACCAATTTAGATAAAGAGTAAAATGTTATACATTATTTGCGACTAAACCATCAAAATTCCAATCGATTGAACCGGAGATATGCTATTTTAAAGAGTTATGGTAAGTATAGTGCCTAAAAGCACAAAGCTTCATTCGTGGTTATCTGGTCATGCGATGACCAGATATTAAAAGTCACTAGTTTAGTCCGACTGCGATGGAGTGCTGGCTGGATACAGGAACCAGGTTAGTCTCGCTGAAAGAGTTACCTTCAAAAGTCCAGCACAAAGTGTTCCGTTCTCTGGGGAGCAAGGAGCAGGGAGTGTGTCAAGGATGGTCGTTGATCTAGTGCGAAGAGCAGGCCGGGAATTGCGGGCGGTTGTTGCTGTAGCACTAAAAACCTGCCTTGCATCGTGGACGGTCGTTGCTGGAGATTTCTGTTCCCAGGCATCGCTGGCTGTTGCTGTGGTGCGACTAGTCTGGTTCACCAGAGATTCGCATTGCCGGGCGGCGTGGTTGGCAAGCAAACCCATCCATGGTCATGAAGAGCAAAAACTTCAGGATTTCTCCCTTTCTTGGAGAGGGAGCTCAACTGATGCCACACTAAGGGTCCAGGACCTGAAGGGCACTTCCTCCTAGAGATCAGGAACTCTCTCCATCAGAGCTCAGGCAGAACCAGTTGCAGGTCCAGGATGCATGTCAGCTGGGTAGATGCAGAGAAGCCTCTGGAGTGTGTTGTGTCCCTATAGCACAGAACAAGAGGTCATTCAGCTGGCCCTTAGAGTCACTTCAGTCTGGGATGATGGGTGCAGGTCCATTCTACCCTCTCAGCAAGCACAGCAGCTGTCCTTTTGGCAGCAGAGCAGCACAGCAGTCTGCTTAAATAGTATCCACAGGTCCAGAGGTGTACTGAAGAGTTGGGTCTGAGGGTGAAATATTTTTACCTCATGCCCACTTTGAAGTAGGAGAAGGTTCTGGAGGTTTCCACCACCAGAGTTGCTTGGCGTTTCCTGCTTCCCTGCCTTGGCCCCAGTTTATCTGGGGACAAAAAAGACTAGTGTCAAATCCTTGTAAGTGTGCTCAGGCAGATGCTTTGTGCTGTGCAAGTGTGGTAAGTGAAATCTCTGCCCCCTATCAGGTTAGAGATAGCCCATCCTGCCAACACCATTCCCCTTTTTATCTCACTGTTCAGTAACAATACACAAAGACCAGCTGACAGCTACAGCTAGTTATGTGACCCAGGATACAGGCTGCAGACACCAAGGGCTAGATGCACGACCCTTTTTAGCAGTCACAAATGGAAGAACTTACCATTTTGCGACCGCTGAAAAGGGTTGTGGTATATACAAGCCCTATTTTTGCAAGTCTGTAATCTATTACCGACTCACAAAATAGGGTTTGAGAGTGGCTATTATAGCTAGCGAGTTGCACTGGTATGTATGATTGTTTTGCGACTGCAAATGCGGTTGCAAAATAATCGCAGTTACCACCTATTTCAAGTAGGTGGTAACGATTATGTTGGGCAGTGAAAATATTTGGATCACTGCCTACTCTTAGCAAATAAAACAGACGTTTCATTCATCTAATTTTGCTTTAAGGAAAACTGGCTGCATTTATAAAAAAACTGCTTTATTTAAAAAACAGTCACAGACATGGTGGTCTGCTGACCCCAGTAGGCCAGCATCCCTCTGAGGGCTGGCCAATCCTAATGGGTAGAAAATTGCGACCTGCTGCATGAATATTGATCAGACAGGTAATTTGCGACATCATTGAGAATCGCTAAATGTGTTTAAGACACATTAGTACATTCTGTTTTGCGCGTCGCAACAGATCGCAGTTTGCGACTTGCAAGACGGAATGGCCATACATCTGGCCCCAAATGGTTAGGTGAGAAAATGCCAACTTTCTAAAAGTCAAACCTTAGGGGGGTGGACCCTTGACAACAACCACTGTGGACCTCAGACAAACTATAAAATAACAAGGGAGTGGTTGAATGAATTACGTAGTTTTACTGAAGGACAAGATATTTCAGAAACTTGACCAGTTTTCATTTTTACACTTCTTCAGTTACAATGTTAGCATTATAATCAGTCTAGAACAAGGATAACCACTCTTCTTTTACATATCATTGCCAAAGCTGAACCGTGATAGTCATACAACATTAGAAAAACCTAAAAGGAAAACAAATATGCCAATAAATGGTGCATTGGTAGAGGGACACAAAAGAAATTGAATTGTGTTGTAAGTAACCTGTTTTTTGATCTGCCCTGGTAGTCCACTAGTTCTCTTCTTGACTCTGTTCTTGTATAATAATCGTCTTTTAGATATGGAAAGCTTTTCGGTCTTTCTCCGATTTGTTGACTTTTACATTTATTGTGTTGTCCCTGAATGTGTTAATTTTTTTTTCAATTTTCTCAAGTAGTGTTTTCTCTTCAGTAACGGTTTGGTTGTCTCTGACAGCCTGTTGCAGGGCAGCAATCTCACCTGCCAGTTTTTTTTTTACAAATCTTTTGTGCAGTTTCAATTGAGTGCACCATGAGGTCTCTGCTGCATTTTGTTCTTATGTAACTAAACCTTAGTTATCAAGCAAGCAGGCAAAGTAGGTGCAGTGGTGGTGTGGGACAAAAAGAAGTATTTGGCCAAGGGTAGGAAACATGTTTACAACAAAGAGTGGTATCGAGTTATCGTGCAAGATCCTACCAAACAAATCCAAGAAGAGCTTCAGATAATACTTAAAAATGCTTTGGAAGAAGCCCACTGCCCTGAAGAGAACCACCATTCAGTTGCAGTTTGAAATGTATTGGCGCGAACCTTCTGGGAACTCATGAACAGTGTTCATCAATATGGAATGTGCAAAGAAATGTTATGAACAATAATCCTTTCCATATTAGATGATGTGCAAACCCAGATGTCAATACAGAAAGGGTTTAGCCTCCTTTGAGCTGCTATGACGTAATTCCTTCTAAAGAAATCTGGTCAAGTTTATTAAATATTTTGCTGGTCAGTTAAAGTACTTAATTCATTCAACCACCCCCTTGATAGTTCATAACCTTCTAAAAGTGGCATTTTCAAAATTGTAACTTTAAATCCGACTTTACCATTAAAGAGGGTTTAAAATTACAATTCCTTAGACATCAAACTCGACATTCCAATCTCCCAATTAATTAATCACTTAAATGTGATAAGTCAACCCAATCTTATCCTATGGTAGGGGTAGGCCTTGCAGTAGTGAAAAACAAATTTGAGTTTTTCACTACCTGGACATGTAAAAGTTAAAAGTACATATTCAACTTTGTAAGTACACTGTACCCTGCCCTATGGGATGTTTAAAGCCTACCCTAGGAGTGACTTCTGTTTTAAAAAGGAAGGCTCAGGGCCTGTCAAAAGGTTTTATTTTGCCAGTTTGATATGGCAGTTTAAAACTGCACCAGCAGGCTGCAATGGCAGGCCAGAGACCTATTTACAATGCTACTTAAGTGTGTGGCTCAATAAGTGCTGCAGTTCCACCAGTAGCATTTAATTTACAGGCCCTAGGTTCATAAAGTACTACTTTACTAGGGACTTGCAAGTAAATTAAATTTGCCAGTTTGGTGTAAGCCAATGCTACCACGTATAAAGGAGAGAGCACAAGCACTTTAGCACTGGTTAGCAGTGGTAAAGGGTGCAGAGCCCAAAATCCAGCAAAAACACTTTGGATGGAAGGCAAAACCAGGCCAAGGATGTCCGGTCGAATGGTTGGTACACCCCCAGGCCATCCTGTCGGAGGGAGGCCACACCTCGGACCTGCCGCATGGCCCTTTTGTTCCTTTTTCTGGGAGATATTCACACTTCCTTGCAAGAGGCCAGCAGCCTTTTAGGTGACAGTGGGGGATTAACTTTGAAATGGCTACTAGAGACTCTAGGTAGGAAAATGTCAAATTTCTAAAAGTGGCATTTTCAAAATAGTGATTTAAAATCTGACTTAATCTTTAGGTTGGATTTAAATTACTATTAAATTGAGTCCCTGGATCACTGTTCTAGTTATTCCAAACTGGCATTTTGCATTATAAGGTGCTATAATGTAACCCAGTGCTTTTTTTAATGGGAGAGCCCGCTTTGCCACAGTGCAAAACGACTTTGTAAATGTTTCACCACCAAGACATGTAAAACATAGGCACACATGTCCTACTTTTTAAATATGATGCACTTTGTCCTATAAGCATTCAGAACCTATCTTGCAGGGGACTTAAACTGCATACTTAGTCTGCAAGGGCAGGCCTGAAGAGATGATTTGCCTTGTCACTTTAGTGGTAGCACAATAGGTGCTGCAGTCTAGTAACAGTTAACTTACAGGCCATGGGAACACTGGGTACCATATACATTAACTTATAGGTAAGTTAAATATGCCATTCAGGGTTTAGCCAATTCTACATGTTTTAGGGATCAGAGCACATACACTGCAAGCTGGATAACAGTGCCCACTGTTCAGATTCCATACACCAGCAATAAAATCCAGCAAAACGTGAGGGGTGACAAAGCAAAAAGGGTATTTTCTTACATTCTCTTATTTGGTCGGTCTTTAACACATCAAGACCTCGATGTGGCAAGTTAAAGGTTACCTTTCGTGCTTTTTACGTTTACCCGATCTGCCATCACTTTTCAAATCACCTGTTGTGATGCGTTTTCTGAAGGGGCTTAGCCATATGTTCCTACCAACACCATTTGTGATGCAGCAGTGGGACATTCATTTGTTACTCACTTAACTAATGTGCACTCCTTCAAATCAGTGCACATTTGTCCTTTTTGCCTACTTCCCATCAAAACAGCATTCTTTATCGTCGTCACAACTTCCAGGCTAGTGTGTGAATTCCAGGCGTTGTCAGTGGTTCCACCATACGTATCCTTCTTTCTGGATAGATTGGTAATCCAGACAAAAGCAGAATTCTTGCCCAAGGTAGTCACACCTTCCAACATAAGGCAGTCTATTATCTTGCAAGCTTTCTGTGCTCTGCCCCATCCCTCCAAGTAGGATGAACAGCTTCATCGCCTTCCCCCTAAGAGGGCGATTAGTCTCTATGTGCACCATACCAAGGAGTACCAACAAGACAACCAACATTTTTCCAGGTTCTGTGGAGCTAGGAAAGACAAAACAATGCAAAACTATCTCCAGATACATTGTGTTATATATTAAGGGCTGCTTCTTAGCTAACCCATAGCAGACCTTAATATATAACACAATGTATCTGGAGATAGTTATGCATTATTTTGTCTTGTGATGGCATGTACGCTCATTCCACCAGAGTGAAGTCTGCTACCACTGTGCTAGCCCACAGTGTGCCAGTTTAAGACATTTGCCAGGCTGTGACATTGGTATTGCTACACATGTTTACTAAACATTAGTGCCTGGATTGCCAGATCTGGCGGGACAGGAATTTTTTCCAATCAGTCCTACAGGATGTACGTGTTTGAGCCTTCCACAGACCCACCACCATGGATGGTGTAACTTTTTGGTATCTATTCACAAGGTGAGAAATCTGCAGTTAGATATCTCTTTCAGGAGAAAAGGTTACATGCCTTTGGTAATGCCTTTTCTCAGGTACAGACTCGATCTAACCACAGATTTCTCACTGACCCTCCTCCCCATTCTGTGGCATGGAGTTACAAAGTTAATGAACAAGATCCCAATGTAAAAGTCTGCCCACTGCCATATTCTGATTTCAAGGCTCCTCGCTTGTTGACGCGGATGGAGATCAGAAAGAAACTGACGTCAGCACGCGAAGGTGGTGTGGGTATAGTGACCTGATGTTATGTCTATGGTGGGGTAGACCCATTGAAGAGTCCCACTACACCACCTGATGATGCACGAGGTAATTGCTATGAAAGTTTCCGGATGTAGTCTGGCTCCTGGGGAAATTCGCAATGTGAGTAATCTGCGGTTAGATTAGATTTAGGGTCTTTACCAGAAAAAGCTTTGCCAAAGGTACGTAATTTGTTTGTTTAGCGATGCACTGGGCGAAAGGTTCTCTTCCAACTATACAGGAATGCCATGCGGATATGGCATATTGTAATATTCAATCCAAAACTTGCCCTGACCTTCTGCCGATCCGTAGGCTCCCACGTGCATTTGGGGTCCCTCCCAAGAATACCTCCTACGACAAGTGTAGGATGGTGCTGCTGCTATGCGTGAAGGTGGGAAGAGTCTTAAGCCCTGTTTCTGGCGCATGGCAAGCTTTTTACTGAATGACTGGCTCTGTGGTTTTCATTCAGTGGGATACTGCCTCGAGAACTGTTGGTCGTTGTATCTTGAAGCACACCTGTGTGGCAACAGCCATGGTGGAGGAGTCTAGTGGGCCCCCGGGGTTGGATGGTGCAGAAGTTAAGTTGCCTGTGATAGGAGTGTGTCTGCCTCTTGCTGTACACCCATTAATGTATTTTTGTAATCTACCCTGACTATTGTTATGCTATCAGGGCATCTGTCTCAATTGCACTTGTGAACTCTGTACTTGTCAGCGAATATCATGTCAACTATGTGTTGTATGGTTAATGAAAATGAAGTTTAAATAATAAAAATGAACTTATTTGCCAGCGATCTGCCCTCCTACAACAACTGCATCCCCAGTTTAGTAGGTAAATAGATTTAGGGTTTTTAAATGTGGTGAGTCGACAAGGATGGAAGTAAACAGAGAAAGATATGAGAGCAATTGGCTCCAAGTGGAGTCAGTCGTTATGTTCGCTCTGGAGAGCAGAAGTAAATCTCTTCATGGCCTTCAGATTTCAAAGCCATCAATGCCACAGCTCAAAAGTCAGGCTTGTTATTCTCTTCTGTTGGGAAGCCAAGCTTAGTTGTACTTCCCCTGGGCAGCCACATCGAGATTGTATCAGGTTTCAGTTGGTATTTTAAGAGTGGGGTACAAAATCCCAGGAGAATATTTGAAATATCGTCTGAAATGGGATAGCACAAAATGTCCTTAATAGCTACCAGAAGTTTCCCCCATAGGGTATAATAAAAGGGCTAGCTATCCACTTATGTTGAAAATCCTCAGCCTTGTCAACAGTGTTGGGCAGTCCTAGGGAGCATCTTGTGTAGTCTCACTGGGTGGAGATACTAGTCGTACATGACTTTGTACTATGCTTCTTTGCCTTAAGTGCTAGCCGAGCATTCTTAATATCCTGCAGAAGCTGCTCCTAATATCTATTCAATATATCACTACCAAGTATGCCCCTCCATCTCTCAATGTTTTCTCCCTCTGTGGTCTAGGAAGCCTCTACCAGTATTTGAAAAATATCGGAGACTGTGGCCCTCAAGCCCGCTGCTCATGCGATCAATTTCTTGAAGAGGATAAGTTCCCTTATTGCTGTTGTTTTCGCGGCCGGGTGCAACACCCAGTGTCTAATTTAGACATAGTGAAAACGTTTGATCTCCTCTGAGCTGAAGATCTGTTTACACCCCATGAATAATCTAATTCGCCTCTCTCAAAGAAGTCTGTGATCATGGTGCTATCTACATGCATTCAGCAATGAAAGTCTATTGCCTGGGGCCCAGCTACGGTGAAGGATCAATTGTGAATGGATGTATGGGTTAGCGGGAAGGTGATGAGGCCTTAGCCCTTGCAAATGCTATCCCAAATCATAAGAGTAGTGTTTTATTCGGGTTCTCAAGTACACATAAGTTGGTCTATCTGTTTTAGGATTCAAAGCCAGCTCCCTCAGAGGTTTTCCTGTGAGTGATCTCTTCATATGTGCCCATAGTCTGTCTGTTTGAAGAGACAATTCTACAAGGATTTTGTAAAGTGAAATATTAATTGAGGTGGATGGTAGCCCTCCACAGGTAATAAAGTCACTAACCTGTTATTCCCAGACAAAAGTTTCAGTAATTTAAACCCGAGCTCAACCCCTGTAGCTATAGCACAAAACAAACAAGCTTAACATAGGGGAATTGTGTAAAGCATTTAGAAATATCAAAACAGTAAAAAAGTCAAAAACACAACACAATAAAAATCCCACTGCAATTTATAAGAATAAAGGAAAATGTAATAAATACAATGACACCAAAACGACCCAAATTCACAAAGGGTAACCATAGAGTTGAATTTTTAAAGATTTAAGAGAAAAAGCGCCAGGAAAATGTAAAGCGTCAATAGAAGGTATTGTAAGCGTGTAAGGGGAGTACATCCCCTTATTGGCCATGATGCTATTTGCTTGCTGTGATGCATCTGTGGGTAGGCTAGGTTTAACTCTCCCATATAAGGTCTGCAGAAGAGTTTGGTTTCCCAGGGATCAGGTTAGTGGCTGGGGCAGACCTTGATAGAGAGGCAGTAGTGTCAAAGGGAGACCTTGATGGGAGGCCCAAAACTGTTGAGGGAGTGGACTTGGCAGCAGGATGCGAGACTAGAACTAAACCCACTAACAGAGGGTTTTTCCATATCCTTTCAGCATAAAATCAAACCATGACTATGTTAGAGACTTGGGTTTCTAAGGTAGAGGCAACTCTTAGTGGTCTCATTCCATGTGTTTAAGCTCCATAGGTTATGGGCCGTAAGTGTCTACCCCACCCTCCAAAAAGCAACCAAATGAAACATAACAGCAGTATAGATAAAATGAAATCACCATGTAGAAGTGTCTACAACAGATGAAAGTGTAGGAGACATTAGTCTATGAGGGGATTTCTCAATGACTGGGAGACCCAGGGTCCGTCATCCTCATGCTGGTGAAACTGACTTAAGTGTTGCTCCCCCAGTGCCTCTGGCGTGAGCATTTAAGAGTGCTTTTGGAAACCTGGGTTTCTTATTAGCTCCTGTACAGTCACTGCTGATGTTAGGATACAGCCCATCAGAGCTTCATTTAGAGACAGAGCGTTGTTGTAGGCCTACCCCCACCATCATAGTCAAGTCTCAGATAGCTTTGTGTTAGTTACCACCGAGCAGGGTCTAGGTCCAGTATATTTAGTCATACTTGGTGCTGTCTCTGGCTCTTCTCCATCTCACACTGTCTCTGACCATCTTCTGTCCAGTCCCCGAGCCCCCACTCAGCTATTCCAATGTATGTGTCATCTGAAGTATAACTCCTGTTTTCCCCCCTCTGCAATGTGAGACACGGGACCTTTTCTGCTTTCTCTCTTTCAGTGAAGCGACTCGCTTTGTCCACGTACTCCAAAGCTATGCCACAGGGAAAAGACCAGTTGTACCTAATGTTCCCTTCTGAAATATGTTGGTGATGGGTTGAAACTTGAGCTTTTACTGGAGTGTCTCTCGGGTTATAGCCTGGCATAGCTGGCATTGGAAGCTCTGGAAAGACTCTGTAGATCTCACCACTCGTATAGCATGCTATTTAGTTTTAAAGCTATGAATTTTCATCATTATATCCCAATAACCTGTTGTCCTCCACTTCTCATCTGGCCAACACAATGGACCTTCTTGAATTTCACCTCACTCTGGTGGACCGCTATGAAGGAGCACGCAAATGTGTTTTTCACCTGGAGGTGTTCTCCAGGTCTTCATTGTACACAGATCGTTCTGTGGGGACTTAGCTGCTTCTGCTGAGTGTTGCAAGCTCTCCACTTCGGATTCCACGTCCAGCTCTCTAGTTTCGAAGGAGTCTGTGGTGGTCTTCAGAAAATCTTTGCACTCAGTTTCAATTACTCTTTCAGGGCGTGTAACCCTTTGGCAAGCTCAGATTTTATTTTGGACCTATACCTTGTCTTAAAAGTACATACTTAGGGAGGTCAGGAGGTATGCTTTAGTGAGTGCCATACCAGAAGTGGGGATGGGAGTTTGAATCTTTGCACAAGGATACAAGGGAGCAACTCCTGAGCTGCTTCTATGTGGGTGTATTGCTTATGTAGAAAAAAGCCCTCCATTTTAGGTTTGGTTTTTTTGGAGGCATAGGGAGTGCCACCTGGGCACCACATGGAGCTCTGCTCTAAGACCCTTTCCACAAGAAAACGGAAAGTCCAAGCCATGGGATCCACTGAGTAGGGAAGCCACCTGTTTATAATAATGCGATCAGTTGTCCGATTATATCCCTACATAAGTGAGTAGCTGTAGAATGGTGGCATTTAGAGAAATGGCTTCTACCCCAAACCAAGAAGGCACAGCAGTTGGATGCTCAGGGCTCTTGCTGCAATCTCATTCCCACTTGTCTGGCATGTCACCCAAATGAGGACCAACAAGGAGGTTGTTATTGTGTGGACAGCAAGCCATCTTCTATGCTGCCAACCAGCCAAGCATGCAGCATCTCAAATACTGCTAGCATTACAGGCACAGGATTACATTCCATGATGAATCCTCCTTCTCAAGGTTCATGTCAGTCAGCAACTCCTAATTCCACTCCTGAAAGCCACTCACTACCTCCAAGGCCCTCTTAGGTTTGCCGCTTGTTCCTGCCCACCCCTCTGCCTATACCAGTTTAAGGCCTGTGACGGGGTCAGATTGCCATCCTCTGGTGTCAGATCTCCAGGTCTGTTGGCAGCGTAGCAGGTAGCATCTACCATTTTGCAGCACTATCGCTGTTGTCTTAAGTGCGTCCCAACCTCCAGCAAGCCAAAGGAGGGGTGTCTGTCAGGTTTCTCCACCGCATCTATGCTCAGCATCTCCTCAGGTCGCAGTACCAGTGTTCAGAGGGACAAGGCACCCACTTACGGCCTGAGCTGCAGGGCTCAGGCCAGGTGCACATCGCAATCACTCCAGGAAGAGCAACTGCTCACTGTAACATCATGGCCACACCCTCCGATATGATTCTTAATTCAACAGTGTGCATTATTTTTGTTTTCATGAACACTTCCCTTATCTGTACCAACTCTGCTGGCTCCTTATTACCGCTGAATTTCTCATTAATGTTTTGTGGACATACCACCCTTTATGCACATCTCTCATATGCGGTCATCTCTGTGTTACATTTTAATTCTTTCTCTCTCTTCCCTTGTGATATTGTATTTTTGGAGAGATGGTGGATTAATCCGGGGGTTATTGTCCTTGTGTGTTCATGAGCACCATCTGTGTGAGAACATCTCATTCAATGCAAGTTCTTAGAAATCAGTCAAATATAAAGATTATTAGGGTGACTAAAGGAACTTGTGAAAATAGAATGTGAGAGTGGCATGTCTCTTTGGGCTCCCCCAGTGTCCGCCTATGTTCACTAACTAGCCAGGAGTGCCTTATTTTAAAGCATTGTTCATGAAACAATTTAATTACTTGGAACTTTAGTTAGTTTGGCAGATGGGATACTCTGTTACAAACCTGATGAGTATTCTATCTGCTGTGTTACAAGTGCCATAGCATATAATTCATGAGTATCTCTGCAGGCAGCATATCCATCACGTATGTGACGCAGTATTGAATCCTCCAAACTCTAAATCAGGCCATATGTTCAAAATAATTTTGTGTTTTATATCTCAAATGGCATATCCAGTTTGGTATGTGAACATTTTCACAAAGTAGAGTGAAGAAGGTCAGAAGATCTCCGATAATACCAAAAATAGCAATTGCAGTTTGGAGATGGTCAGCTCTTGAGTATCAGAGGTCAGAGGTTTGGAAGTTGGGAAGCAGTTGTACAGATACATTCTCTGATAATTTTTTGGGGAGCTCCTTCTGTTGAAGTTGTTTAAGTAACTAAGCAATTCTCAACAATTCAGGGAGGGCTGCTGAATATCAATAAAGCACTTGAGCAATTCAATTATGATTATTGAATTAATCACCAATCAGTCCGTCAAGATTGAAAGTTCTTCATTCAATCGATAGCCATAATCTTGAATCTTCAAAAGACTTTTATTCTTCACATAAAATCAAGCCAAACCACTTCGTCCATCCAAGAGGGCTTCATCGGGAGTTAACATATTTCTGTAAAAACTCTCAAACTCCCTCCTGCGCATGTGTGGAAAAGCTTGTATATAAATCCCATAATATTCTATGGGATTTATTTTTCAGTGGACAGGATATCCGTCAATGTTGCGACAGAGTAACCCGTCTGCCAAAATCTAAATCAGGCCCCTTGTTTCTTATCAGTTTTTACCTTTAGATTGTTTGTCTTGCAATACTCAGTTAAAACATTGAGTGTCTTCTTAAGACCACTTGTAGTATAATCTAATTTAGCAAAGTTGATGGCATACACTAAACAGGATATGTGGACTATTTCCATTGTTGGAGAAAAGTTTGAATTATTTAAAGTACTTAGTAAATCAGCCAACTGCAAATAATCTGGGCTATGAAACATCCTTGGCTCAGTACATTTTGTATGTTTACCTTTTCAGTACGGCAACCAGAGGAGCCCATTTGCACTTGATTCCAATTTAGTTTATGCAGTTCTTTGAATTAAGGACGTTCGACCCCTCAGTATATTCCAAGTTTGCAGTTTCCCCAATAAACTCTTTCTATCTACTATATCAAATGTTGTGCAGAAGTCCACAAAGCAACAACACAGCCTCTGATTTATTTCCAGGGACTTTTTTATATTTGACGAAAAGGCAAAACAGTGATCGATTGTGGTGTGCCCTGCTTGAAAACCTCCCTTTTCTAAAGGCAGAGCATTATTTTCAATACCAAATCCTCAAAATTGGAGAGCAGAGTTCTGGTGAAAATCTTTGCAGAATCCTCAAAGGCTGATTAGCCTACAGTTGTAATGCTCCCATTACCTTTCTTTACTAGTGGTTTAATTACTGAATTCCTCCATAAATCAGCTTGAGGTTTTATGCCCACCAGTTTGTATTAGTTTTTATAATAATTACTGGACTATTGTTAGGTCAGGCAGGCGTAATTATTTCAAAAGTTGATATTATTTCTTTAATTTGTTTTACAGAAAATACTTAAATTGTTATCTGCTATATGCCTACTTTCTTGTACATTTGATGGAGTAGAACCATATAAATGGTGTACATATGAACCCCAACCCTCTTCTGTTATTATATGAATCTGAAAGAGACTGTAGTTAAAGACTCCTTACCTTTAGAATTACCCCCAGGCATCAGACTGAATCTGGAGATTTTTTCCTTAGCAGTACCCCTGTGTGTCAGTAGTGGCGTTGGTCGACTCAAAGTTTGACGTTGGCGTCGCGGTCGCCGGAATGACGTTGCGGTGTCTACTTAAACGCCGCCCCTGCATGCTGACATCAGTTCTTTCTTTTTCCGAACTAGCCTAGCTCAGATCCGGAGAGAGCTTGCCCCTTAGTCACTTTTTGACTAACCTTTTTCGATCTTTTTGTCAAGCCTTTCTCGAGTCTTCCACTCCTGGTGCACGAGGGATGTCCCTTCGCCGAACCGTATCTAAGCCTTGTGACTCCTGTCACAAGCTCATGCCCGTCACGGATCCGCACCTCGTGTGCCGCTGGTGCCTGCAGCGGGACCACGACCCGAAGTTGTGCTCCGACTGTCGGGCCATCCACTTCAAGTCTTTGCTGGAGCTGTCCCGAACGCTTCTGGAGGCCCGGCAGTCAGCTCCCCACCCCTCGAGGTCCCAGTCAAGAGGAAGGTCTTGCGACTGGTCGCCGAGCCACCTTCACCATACGTCCTCTAATTTTTTGTCCTCGGGTAAGTCGAAGTACAAAAAGAAGGCAAAGAAGCATCGTCGTTCTTCGCCCCAACCGTCGGCCGATGTGACGCGGGACCCTGAACGTCGTCACTCTCCAGCTTCGTCCTTGGAGCCTGCTTCTGGGACGACTCTGCGCTTCCCTCCCTTTCCTGGAGCTGAAGCATCCCCTGCCTAGCTTTGAGCTTTTTACGAAGCGCTTCACAGCATCTTTGGGTATATCCTGAGTCTGCCGGCACGCCTTCAGGCCCTGCAGACTCGGCTGGGGGCGCTGGGCCTTGGATGCCGGCGGCTCCGGCACCAGTCGGCCCCCAAGGATCTAGGCCTGGATCCAGATCAGTGCCAGTCAACCTCATGGTACCTTCCCCCAGCGCCGATTCCAGTGATGTCACCTCCGATGTTGGTTGTGCCCCCGACCAGCATCGACCCCAGCCTCACCCCCGACTTGGACACAGCGCCATCAGTGGACATCGGTACCGGCAGATACTTTCATACCTCTATTCATTCCTTGTGTTCCTTTCAGCCCTGAGTGGCAACCAGGGAAGGGCGAGGAGGCCTGGGAGGGGTCTGTGGACCCTTTGGCTGACCAGCTTGAAGAGCCAGACTGGCGGGAGGAACTGGGTGATGCCAGTGGTTTGGATACCTCGCCAGTCCTTGGCATGCTCTCCCTTCCTACCGTGGCTACGGAGGAGGGAGCTTCCTACGCAGTGGTGTTGCATAGGGCAGCTGAGGCCTTGGGCTTTTAGCTTCCTACGGTGGCAGTCAGGACTAACCTCCTGAAGGAGGTACTTCAACCGGCGCGGCCTCTTTGGAGCCCCTTCTGCCTTTTAATGAGGTCCTCACCGACGTCCTTCTGGGTACTTAGTCCAAGCCCAGCATAAGGGCTCCTGTGGACAGGATGATTGCTCGATGCCATCACCAGGCTCCGGGCCACCCACTTTTCCTCTCCCAACACCTCACCCCCAGAGCTTGGTGGTCCAAGCCTCATCCTCTAAGTGCGCATTCCCTACTGCTCCCCCAGATCGGGAATCCAAGAAGCTGGACCACCTTGGGAAGATGTTTTCTTCCACCAGCTTACCGCTGTGGTCGGTGAACACTGTATGCCTCTTGGGCTGTTATACCCATGCGGTGTGGGATACGGTTGCGCAAGTGCTGCCACAGTGCCCTAAGGAGGCCTGGGCTGTTATCACCCGCGCAGTGGGAGAGGGTCTAGACGCAGAAAAGTTCACCATCAGACGTGGGCTGGATTCCGCCGACTCTCTGGGCAGAAGGGTTTCCACATCAGTAGCCTTGAAGCGCTACGCCTGGTTGAGGACGTCTGGTTTCTCTGGGGATGTCCAATCCGCCCTATTGGACATGCCCTTTGATGGCACCCACCTTTTCGGTGACGAGGCGCTTGAGCTCTTCAAGGATTCTAGAGCTTCGAACAGATCCTTGGGCCTCGCTGCGACCTCTTGCCCCACGCAGTCTGCTTTTCGCTCCTTTTGTGGCTATAGAAGGGGTGCAGTCCAGCCACCGGTCCTTGCAAACTACCCAGCCTCTGCGTGGCCACGGATCTGGGACACAGTGACGTGGGTCAGGGTGCCAGCGGGCGGGCCAGTCCACCCATAACACCCCCTGCAGCAGCCTCCTAGTCAGACCCTTCAGGGCCACCAAAGGGCAGTGGGCGGTGGGATTCACCATCACCCCCCCCCCCCCCCCCCCCCACTGGCAATACATCACATCGGATAGGTGGGTTTTGCAGATAGTCCGAAGGAGCTACTCCCTCCCCTTCGAGACTACCCCTCCCTCCATGCCACCATCCTTCCATCGCATGTCGGAGGATCACTTGGCCCTTCTCCCCCAGGAAGTTGCAGCTCTCTTGGCCAAGGGAGCTATCTAAAGGGTCCCTGTCCCAGACATAGGTGGTGCTTGCTATTCGACCTACTTTCTGGTCCCCAAGAAGGATAAAAAGGCCTGTGTCCATTCTTAGATCTCAGGGCCCTAAATCGCTTTCTCTGGAAGGAGAAATTAAAGATGCTCACGTTGGCTCCAGTCCTGTCTGCACTCGACCCTAGAGACTGGATGGTGGCTTTGGACTTTCAGGACGCATATTTCTATTTCCCCGTCTTGCCAGCCCACAGGCGTTACCTGCGGTTCACGGTAGGCCACAAGCATTTTCTATTACTGTGCTCCCCTTTGGCCTTACCAGCGCCCCTCGGCTGTTCACGAAAGTGACGGCGGTGAACGCAGCTGATCTGCGCAGATCAGGGGTTCCAGTCTTCCCCTTCTTGACGGCTGGCTGTTAATGGCTGGATCGCCCCAGGCTCTCTTCTACCACCTCCAGACCACGGCCGACCTCCTGCACTCGCTGGGATTCACTATCAACATGCCAAAGTCACACCTGACTCCCTCTCAGAAGCTCCTTTTCATCAGATAAGTTCTGGAAACAGCGCAGTTTCGGGCTTATCCTCCCGAGCAGCAAGTCTGAGATATTCGGGATATGATTCCGATGTTTCAGCCTCTATCCCAGATTTCAGTGAGAATGACCCTGAGGCTGCTGGTCCTCATGGCCTCCTGCATCCTGTTGGTGGCTCATGCCAGGTGGCATATGCGGGCTCTTCAGTGGGACCTGACATCCCAGTGGGTGCAGCATTAGGGGAATCTTTTGGACTATGTCCAGATCTCGGAAGGGTCTGCACGTCAACTACAGTGGTGGCTAACGAACCAAGATTGGGTCAGAGGCAGATCCCTCTCCCTTCCCCAACCAGACCTCACGGTGGTGACAGATGCATCACTCCTGGGATGGGGGGGTCATCAGGGAGAGGCGGAGATCAGAATCGTCTGGTCTCCAGCGGAGTCCCGGCTCCATATCAACCTGCTGGAGCTCCAGGTGATCCGTCTGGCACTGAAGGCATTCCTTCCTTTTCTCAAAGGGGAGGTGGTGCAGGTGTTAACAGACCTAACCATCGCCATGTGGTACTGCAACAAACAGGGTGGGGTGGGGTCGTGGACCCTATGCCAAGAGGCGCTTCGAACATGCCAGGTCTTGTCCCTGATGGTTCAACACCTGGCAGGTTCTCTGAACACCAGTGGGGACGACCTCAGCCGCCGGTACCTGGTGGATCATGAAGGGCGTCTTCACTTGGAGGTGGGGCAAGGTCTTTCAGCAGCGGGGAGAGCCTTGGTTAGATCGTGTTGCCACCGAAGAGAACGCGCAATGTCAGCAATTCTACGCGTTGGAATTTCCGAAGGGGCACTAGCTCGGCGACGCTTTTTGTCAGAAGTGGAACTGCGGCTTCCTCTACGCCTTTACGCCTTTACCACTTCTACCCAGAGTGCTGAAGATTTAGCGTAACCGGGCCCAAGACGTTCTTGTGGCTCCGGACTGGGCACAAAGAGTTGGGTACCCAGAGCTTTTGAGCATGGCCATCAATCCTCCGATCGGACTTTCTCTTCAGGAGGATCTTCTGACGCAGCAGCAGGGGAGGGTCCTCCACCAAACCTGTCCAGCCTCCACCTCCGTGGTGGAGATTGAGCGGCGACAGTTGACAGCTTTTGACCTTCCTCCTGAAGTTTGTAATGTCATCTTGGCAGCCAGGCATCCCTCCACTAAGACGGTATACGCCTGCAGATGGAACAAGTTTGTGGCATGGTGCACAGCAAAGGCTGTGGATCCCCTTTCTGCCTCTCTTTTGGGGGTTCTTTTGTATATACTTTCTTTTGCCCAGCAGGGCTCTGCCCTGGTTACTGTTAATGGCTACCTTTTGGCTATATCTGCCTTTCTTTGCCTTCCTGATCAGCCTTCTCTTTTCAAGTCCCCTATTGTCAGTAGATTTCTGAAGGGCATTACTCACCTCTTTCCTCCTTTCTCCATTTGTAATGCCTCAGTGGGACTTGAACCTGATCTTGACCTATCTTATGTGCACTCCCTTCGAGCTTCTTCATAACAGCCCTCTCAGGCTCCTCACTCTGAAGATGGCTTTCCTTGTTGCCATCACCTCTGCTCGCAGAGTGAATGAGCTTCAGGCTTTGTCTTCCAAACCTCCTTTTCTTGCTGTTCATCTGATTAAAGTAGTCCTTCGCACAAGGCCCTCTTTTCTTCCCACAGAAAGACCATCACTTTGCCCACCTTCTTCCCACCCCTGCACCCTTCCAAGGAGGAGGAAAGACTCCACCGCCTGGACCCTAAACATGCGCTGTCTTTCTATCTCGGGCACATAAAAGAATTCCGGGTGGACGATCAACTCTTTGTTTGATATGTGGGGGCCAAGAAAGGTCAGGCTGTGCAAAAACACACCAACTCTCGATGGGTTGTCCTATGCTTTAAAATCTGCTACTCCTTGGCAAAGAAGGAAGCCCTAGAGGGACTGCGTGCCCGCTCCGCAACGGCAGCTACTACTGCCTTGGGGCACTGAGTCCCACTCCTTGACATTTGTTAGCTGGCCACGTGGGCATCTCTGCACATGTTCACCAAACATTATTGCCTGGACAGCCAAGTCCTGAGAGATGGCTATTTTGTCCGCTCTGTTCTCCAGGAGTTTCTGGTGTGAACTTGGTTCGCAAACCCACCTCCGGGGTTTGCATTGCTGGGGTATCTATTCTATAGTTAAGGAATCTATAACTACAATCTTTCAGATGAACAAGTTAGTTACCTTTGGTAATGATGTATCTGTAAGAGACATATGTAGTTATAGATTCCTTACCGCCCCACCCATCCTCTCCGTTCTGCGAGCTGAATTCTAGGGATAGGGACTCCCTTCCAGAGCCCTAGTTATGTGCACCAGTGGTGAGTGCCTTGCATGACTCTGCACTTCTGGAGTGGAAACTCGTGTCTGAACTGACGTCCGCACGCAGGGGCGGTGTCTAAGTAGACACCGCAACATCATTTCAGCGACCACGACGCCAACCACGAACGCAGAGTCAACCGACGCCACCTACCGACGTGCAGGGGTACTGCTAAAGAAAAAATCTCCGGATCCAGTCTGACGCCTGGGGATAATTCTTAATGTAAGGAATCTATAACTGCATATGTCTCTTACAGATACATCGTTACCGAAGATAAGTAACTTGTTCGACAGTGCGACTGCGTGTACATCAAATACATCCTTTACCAATTCCCTACGTTTTTTTGATCTGACTGTATAACCTGAAACATTTTGTTTTATCTTTTGTTATAAAAAATAACTTTCATGTTTCGAATAAGATTCTTATACTGCTTCTTCCACCCCTGGATTGTTCTAAATGTCTGACTCTTAAACCCCTTCTATATGAAATCTGTAATTTTACAAGTTCTTATACTCTCTACACTGTTGATCAAACCACCCTTGTTTACAATTATGGAAATGGTTTGTCCTCACAGCCCATTCTGTGCTGCGCTCATGTGTGAGTGCAGACGTGCAAGCACATTTTCATTTATAGAGTCAAACCAGGCTAACCTGCTCTTGTAGGTAGACCAATTATTGCAAGATTCATTGGAAACTTGGAATTCACCAAGTTCCTGGAGTTGCTTTGAACCGAGGCATGTACCTAATCTTCCTGGAAAATCCATTTCTAGAACTAAAACATTTTGAGGTAAAACAACTTTTTAGGTTCAGTGTGCCGTCCAATAACCAATGGTCACTAACTTAACGCTGCATTACATTAAAATGACAGAAATGTTATTACTCGATTCATTTGAATGGAGGGCTTTTGGGAAGTTTGCATTTGGAATGTTACACATAATGTTATTAAGTAACTAATCTACATTTATTTGACGGATTTTCAAGTTGGGAACTCCCACTATGAGCAGGATACCTTCTGGGTATTCCGATCTTAACATAGGCAACAAGAGTTCAAGATTCTCTAAAAAAATCCTTCACAATTGACTTTATCTCTTTATCTAGGTGTATATTCACTAAAATTACATTTATCATTTGGTTTTCAACTAATTGTACCTCAGTGATTGTCCCCATCTGTTGTAAATGTTGACCCTACAATATCTTCCAAGATTATCCCATGCAAGCACAGAGCTTATGAAGTCTGAGGCCTGAAAACACATCAGACAAACCTAGTATTAGTGTAGCATCCACGCCGCTACCCTGTCCCAATGGGCCTTGCCGCTTTTTATTTTATTTTATTGTCACTCAGTCACATTTAGCTGATTGTCTGCTAAAAGTTTTTGCTGATGCATGCCTCTTTTCCCCTTTCAGAGGAAATTGTTTAGTCACAAATTGTCTAATGGAATCTGTGAAAGGTGATCTATTTTCATTTAAAGGTTGAGCATTTTTCACCATTTCATCTTCTCTGATTGACAATAATGTTTCTGCACCCTTTATATGCTGATTCAAAGTATTTTCCTTTTACTTTAGGCCCTCTACGATCTTTGTTTGAACTTAGGGTGCAGGTTGATACTTGAGGAATTTCTATTTTATCATTCAGATATTTGAGGTTGTTGAGTGCCCCCTCTCGGGGGTGGGGGTGGGGTAAAATAAAGTGTGTTTACCATGCAATTTCCCACAGGTATTTTGAAAAAGACTACGGCCTGAACTGCTGGACGTAATTACACCAAATTTGGCAGAGATGTAGCTCTTGATCCAGAAAGAGCCCTTTTTGTGCTTTGGTGTAAATCCATTCAGTATTTATGGAGTTATTAAAGGAAAAACACATTTGTATATCTAGAGGCGCAAACCCTTCTCGTGCAGAGATGTGGTTGACTGCCAACACTTCAACCAAGAATACCCTGACCCACCCAAGGCCTGGTGGTAGGCCTCCCAAGCAGCCCGCCAAGGCCAAAAAGCTTTTTTTTTTCTTGCAGCAAAAATCATAAAGATTCTCAAATCCCTGCAAAAATGTAAAAAATAAAAAAATGCAGTCTCCCACGCTAGTTTACAATTTAGCCTCTGAGTGGGACAGGTCCCAGGAGTATGTATAAAAATAGAAAGGGGGCAGCATGCGGCTCCCCTCCTGAAGTTATGAAGAGCCCCGGGGGCCACTACTTCTCAGAGGCTTTTTGTTTAGAAAATGGAGGGGACCCCCCTCCTCAAGCTCATTAGAGCCCTGGTGACCACCACTTCCCCAGGGCCAAATTCAAAAATTAGAGGGGGGCCATGCAGACCCCCCTCCTGTGGCTCTTCAGAACCCTGGGTAACCTCCCCTGGACAAAAGTGTGCATTTGAAAAAGATTAATGACCATGGGTGCTGCCTCCCTACAGGGCCGGCTTCTTCTCTCCCGAGGTGCCCACCCTTGTGAGGTAGCAGTTTGCTTTCGCTTGACAAGAGCTTTGACATCTCCCACCAAGCAAGTGCAAACCGTAACTCTGCTCCCAGCGGGCAGGGGCACAAAAACGGCTTCTGCCCGCTGGGAGCTGAGTTTTCATCTGTTTTCCTGCCCACTGTTAAACGAGCAGGAAAACAAATTAAACCAGGTGTGCTTTTCCAGAGCTCTCCTTTCAAAACACTGCTTGCACTATCTGTTTTCCAGCAGGCCCCAGGCCCCTCTCTCTCTGTCCCACCCCCCTGGGTATAGGAGCACTTGACATAACAACAACAAAATGCTTCCATTTGTCAGGTAGAAGAGAAATAATGAGTAAACCGGGACTGCTTCGCCATTACTTCATATCCGCACACCTAAAAACAGCAAAAAATGATCTGAACTTGTGTAGTGTAACTGCCACTTTTATAAAGCGCTACAACACCTTGGGGTCGCTCAAGTTCACATTATATAGTAATGCCTTACTTTCCCTGGGGAGATGCTGTGAATGTGCTTTTAAATTGGAGCTTTGAGTGGAGGATGACAACAGGAAGAGGAAGAAGGGCTGGCATTCAGCGACATGGGAGAAGGTGAGAGGCACGATTGCTGCTCCCATTTGTCAGGTAGAGGGAAAATCATCAGTAAACAGGGATGGCGTCTGCATCAATAATTCTCTGTGCACATAAAAATTTAAAAAAATACTCTGACCTTGTGTAATGTAACTAGCAGTTTTGTAAAGTGCTTCATTACCTTTGGGTCAGTCGAGTTTGCGCTCTATAAAAATGCCCCCAAAAATTATTCTGACCATGTGTAATGTAACCAACGATCATGTAAAGCACTGCAACACCTTTCAGGTTGCTCAAGTTAACATTATATAATAAAAAATGCCTGGAGAGCTGCTGTGAATATGCTTTGAAATTAGAGCTCTGAGAGGAGGAGGAGGAGGAGGAGGAGGAGGAGGGCAGGAAGAGGCAGCGCAGCAGGCATGCAGTCACATAGGAGGAGGTGGGAGGGACGAATACGGCTCGCACTTGTCAGGTAGAGGGGAAATAATAAATAAACAGGGACGGCGTTGGCATCACTTAATCACTGCGTTCTTAAAAAAAAAAGTAACCTGACCCTGTATAATGTAACTGCCACTTTTGTAAAGCACTCCAATACCTTTAGGGTCAGTTAGGTTCATGCTCTATAAAAATGTCCCAAAACACTAATCTAACTTTGTGTAATGTAACTAGTGCTCATGTAAAGCGCTCGAACATCTTCTGGTCGCTCGAGTTCACATTATATAAACAAATGTCAGAGAAAATGCGACTGGAGTTGCCCAAGCCTTGCCCTAAATTGTGCTGCAATGTTGGGCTGCTGAAGATCAGGTGACCGAAGCTCACTAAAGGAACAAGCAGCCAAGTGAGGGGTTTGGGGGAAATCCTCACGCTTTGAAAGAGGCACCCTCAAAAACAGTGTCTGAAGCATCTGACATTTCATCTCCGTATTTGGACGGGAAGAATAAGTGACGGGCACTGAAGCTGAACTGAAGAAGGACACACAGTGATACAAGCAGGAATCAAACAAAAAAATCTGTCCTCCAAATGAACACACAAACTCAGATGGGTAAGGTTTATAGTAATTGGGCGGTGCTCTGTGGGAGAGCACCAAACACAAAACCTAGGGACAAAGAGGAAGGACTAACCACTAGCAAGCATGCAGGCTCCCCCCCACGATCCCCAACTCTGCACACTGGGTGCCCAGGGTGGGCTTCTATGGCACCCAGCATCAAGAGGCCGGGGCCGAAGGGATGGGGTCCCTGGTGCCGAAATCTGCCTTAGGAGGAGGCCACGCGACCCCCCCCCCCATACCCTTGAAATCCCTGATAGAGGTAAATGCATTGTTGATATATTGGAGCGCAATTTGATTTGTAGTGGTTTCTTTCTTGTCAGCTCCTGGTGACAGCAGAGTCAATGGTTCTCCCTTTTAATTACCCTGAGTATGCAAATGCTCAAAATCCTCTGCAAGCTCCACCCGTTTGGTCCGCCCGATAGTATGCAAAGATCTTCCGGCTTTTTCCCACATTGATAGACCGCTTACCAAAAGACTCAAGAGCGCCGTTACCACTGATTTTGGTGATGCATACGTGATGCAGAGGAATACAAGGATATGTCCACCAAAAAAAAGAAGCACTTACTTCATAAAGTTAAGAGGAAGCACTCTTGTTTGGTGGATAGTCTCCTCTTTGTAGTCTCGTCATTTTCTCTGGCAAGGATTCATGTTATCACAGATTTGTGGATCAAGACCTTGAGTACCAATCACACTTCCGAAATGATATGCACACAAGGTCACTGGAAACATTTCTTTGTGGTCCATTATGTAGCTGTAGTGTAGATTATACACTAGACATTTACCCAATGAAGTAGCACTCACTAATTAGCCAATACAAAGTACTCCAGTTGGATAGACATTTTGTGCAAAACTGTGGACTCTTGGTGGATAAAGGGGCAGGTAAGGTTCCGTTCTGGCCCAGTCACTCATACAGCTACTGGCACATCCACACAGATACTTAGACACCCCCTCCCATACCCATTCAGCTGCTCTTGCATACACTCACAGACCCATAGTCACTCACACATCGACAAAACCACTTCCTACATCCACAAAACCACTCCCACATCCACAAAACCACTCCCACATCCATAAAACCACTCACACACCAACAAAATCACTCACACACCCAATAACAGACCCATACAGTCACTCACATACCTACTCACAAAGGTTACAGTTGAGAAATAAAATCTCAAAAACATTTTAAAATTCACTAAAAAAACAAAGGTTACAGGGATGTTATAGTTAGGCTCAGATGTAAAAAAACCTTATGGTTTCAACAGTTATAGTTACCTGAGCTAACTATAACTTGTGTCCCCACAAGCCACTGCTTATGACCTCACATATTAATCACTAATGACATGGTCGATGACATTACTGATAACATCTCAAATTACATCACTTATGATATCATCTACACACCCACTCACACACCCACTCACTCACTCACCTAATCGCACACATACTCACTCATCCATAGAGCCACACACACATATACACACACACTCATACCACCACTTACTCACCCTTACAGCTACTCTCAGAGCCACTCACTCACCCATTCAGCCACTGACGCACCCATTTACTCTCCCACGCAACCACTTACATACGTATTCACACATCCATACAATCACTCACACAGACGCTGACCTTGCAATGCAGCCAATCACACACCTACTCACCCAAACACCAACTCAAACAGCCACTAGCTCACTCATATAACCACTTACACACCCAGTCACTCACCCATAGAGCTGCTCACACACCCATACAGCCACTCACGCAGCCACTCAATCACCCGCTCACCAATACAGCCACTCACTCGTCCATATAGCCACTCACAAACCCATTCATACACCCATACAGCCGCTCACACATATGGATACAGTCACACAGCCACTCAGGTGGCATATGTTAGATATAGTATCACTCAGTAGTACAGATAGAATTGTAATTTAACTTATGCAGCTGCCTAATATATATCCACAAAAAAGGTTGCCCTGCTGTGAGAACTCGCCAAGTGACAGGACATCAATGAATAAAGGCATGTTGATTCAGTCCAGAGTTAATTTATTTACTGCATCCTAACGCGTTTCAAGGCCTTGTGGCCCCTTCGTCAGAGGTAAGAAGCGCCAACAAACAGAAAGAATACTGCTCCGGTACTTATACACGCATGCGCCAATTCTTCACAAGTGTGTGTCTTTAATTAGCATGCTGGTACCTGTAGTCCTGATAGACAGTACGGTATTACCTCCGTGGGCTCCGTTGTTTGGCTGCCATATCTAAGTCAATTAAAATACCCCAGTGGGCCTCCGGGCCGAGAAACAGGCAATTTGCAAGTATGTCCCGTTATGCTTTTAACATCCGACGTGAAAATACATTCCTTCGTCGTAGGCCCCGCAAGCACTCTCACGGTGGCAAGTTCTCTGCGGCCAGGCTGCCGCAATTAAATCCACAAAAAAGGTTGCCCTGCTGTGAGAACTCGCCAAGTGACAGGACATCAATGAATAAAGGCATGTTGATTCAGTCCAGAGTTAATTTATTTACTGCATCCTAACGCGTTTCAAGGCCTTGCGGCCCCTTCGTCAGAGGAAAGAAGCGCCAACAAACAGAAAGAATACTGCTCCGGTACTTATACACGCATGCGCCAATTCTTCACAAGTGTGTGTCTTTAATTAGCATGCTTGCCACCGTGAGAGTGCTTGCGGGGCCTACGACGAAGGAATGTATTTTCACGTCGGATGTTAAAGGCATAACGGGACATACTTGCAAATTGCCTGTTTCTCGGCCCGGAGGCCCACTGGGGTATTTTAATTGACTTAGATATGGCAGCCAAACAACGGAGCCCACGGAGGTAATACCGTACTGTCTTATCAGGACTACAGGTACCAGCATGCTAATTAAAGACACACACTTGTGAAGAATTGGCGCATGCGTGTATAAGTACCGGAGCAGTATTCTTTCTGTTTGTTGGTGCTTCTTTTCTCTGACGAAGGGGCCGCAAGGCCTTGAAACGCGTTAGGATGCAGTAAATAAATTAACTCTGGACTGAATCAACATGGCTTTATTCATTGATGTCCTGCCACTTGGCGAGTTCTCACAGCAGGGCAACCTTTTTTGTGGATATAGATATATATTTTCTTTTAATTCTCAGAAACGTTTCCTGCGTAGATATTGCTTCTTCCAATGTTTTCTGCCTGGTAGGATCCACCCTACGTAGCCGCAGTGTTCCCAAGTACCCATCAATTGATTCTGTGGGTACTTCTCCCGGTTTCCCGTATAAGGTTTTGTAGTATTCACAAAATGTGCAATTGATAACTTTAGGTGAGTACAGTATGGCACTGTTGTTAGCCTGTAATCGAGTGATAGGTGTGCCTCTATTCTCTGGCCTAATCAGCCATGCCAATAGCCTCCCTGATCTTCCGCCCTCCATGTGCTGCTGTTCTTGGTAGGCACACAGGCCCAGTAAGCGCAGTCGTCCAGGGCTGAGTTGTGCTTACTCTTGACCTCCGAGAGATGTCTCTGGGCCTCACCCAAAGTCTGTTGTCCAGAGAGTGAATTTGGGCCTCAACTGTTTGTAGCTCCGTATCAAGTTCTCTTTGAGCACCTACTGTCTGTCCCATGCATTGGCCTCTCACTACCACTTTAAACGTATCCTATTCGACCAGGGAGGTGCTCGCTGTGCCCTGGTTCACTTAGAAGTAATCGGTGATGGAAGTATGCAACGAGTGTCTAAAGGAGGTGTCTCCCAGAAGGGCGGGGTTGAGGCGCCAAACTGGAATGAACACACTTTCGCTGGCAGGGTACAGTGGACTATGATCATATAGGTTATGTCCCAAGTACTCTGTGCTAGTCACTGCCAAACTTAGCTGGGCCAAGCAGAGAAACTGGTCTACCCGGGTGGGCAAGCAATAGAGATGTATGAGTAGTCCCTCGGTTACCGATGTTGCAGT